>NC_091948.1:8705328-9347828 GCF_041260155.1 Ptychodera flava
GTGCAGTATTTGACCAGCAAATTCAACTCACAAGATGTGACTATTCAGACAGACAGAAACAGAGATGAAAATTTGCCAAGAGATTCAAGTGACTGACGTGAACACACATAAATTGCATGACTTTGCAACTCTGCTTTCGCATTTAGCTGTCACCTTGCAGATCAAACATTTGCAGATCAACATTTACTCAGTACAGAGTGTAAACACTTCCGAGAGTTGGAGGAGAAGTTTGTATGACATGATGAATATGGCCATGTTCGGCTCTAACTTCAGTATTAGAGTCTGCAAATATGGCAGTTTAAGTTGACATAGTATATGTATGTGTAGATCCTGCTGTAGTGTATGAATAATTTTAATCTTTCTAGTATGAGTATGTTCTGATTTGCCAAGAAAAAATCAGAGTAACAAGCATACACAGAATTTTAAGGACAAAAACAGTGGTAGCATTTCAAAACGTTGATTGATATTAGCATACATGTACCAGTACACTTTATAAATTCTGTTCATCATCTAAGGGGACAAATCACTAGCCTTTTTGCTTGTTTTTATCATTAACAAATGATAGATAAATTTAAAACCAGCCATGAACAAAAATGATATTGATATTGATGAGTGTAAGGTATATGCACCTCACTGTGTATTGCACCAAAGTTTACAGTTTGTTCCCAAGCAGCTTGTTGTCATTAGCATCTGCATGCACAGATATTTCTGGCAGATGCTAGAGATTATGACATCTGCTTGTTTTGGTCATTTTGTCAATAAGTAGGGCAGAAGAATGTTTTGTTGACCATTCTTCCAGCATGTTTCAAGGTTCCAATCACTGTACATGTACAATGTACATGTATAATGATTTTGTCTGTGCAAATTTTAACACATGCATCATGGCAGGAGACCAGAAGTGGAAATTTTGGATCTTGTTACACAGATTTGAAACTCAGAATTAGGCTTTCAGATGTTATCCAGCCATCGCTCATTGTGTGGCAGCATTCTGTATCTTCCCGGTACTACACATTGGTGTTTGGTGTTTATGATCAAGGCGAGGTAGCAATTAGCCTATGGAGGCAACAGATCCCTGTGTCAAGAAATCTACACATGGCAGAAAAATGAAATTGTTTGCTTAGGTGATTGATGGCTATGACCATGAGAATTTACTTTCAAAATACGTGGCGTTGAAATGTGAATATGGTCATAGCACTAAGCGTTGATCAATACCAGTGTCACAATAGATGTGAAGCAAATTGAAAAGTGTGAAAAACTTCAGGTCTGCCTGCCTCAGGGTGCACACTCATTGTTCAATTGCAAGGTGATGGTATCGCTAGGGTGAACACCTCAACCATACAAAACTTGAATGAGAGGTAAATAAAAAAATTGAATGAATGAGTTGTCTGGCTTAACAATGATATTGTATTGGTCATTATCAGTGAGATTACCCGTGACAACATTGGACTTTGATTGAAATGGAGTTAGAAAAACAGAGATTTCTTGAGCTGTAGAGTTCAAACTTAAGTGAGCAAGAAAAGACTGGAAAATGACGCTTACAAAATGCTGAATAGGGCTTTCAGCCTTTCAAGCCAGCTCACTGAGCACAGCCATGCATTCTCTCTCGCTGCTGGGTAACATGATCTGCCAACATACAGTATTAAACTACGGTACTTTCTATGTTGTAGTCCTCATCTTTAATGTGTAAATATTGGAGTTAGCTTTGACAGAATTTCTGTAATGTATAAAAATCATGTATTACATTGAAGCACACCTCACATACACATCAACCAGCCAAGTTACAAAAGTTACAATTATCAATGTTGATTCAGCAGGAACAGTAAGATTAATGATATTCCACATTAAGTGAAATTCATTAAAATGATGTTGGAAAATGGCATAGAGAATCACCTCAAGATGATAAATTATAAAAACATGTCCATTCAAGCATAGAGAAGATGCTGTGTTTGCTTTTATGTATTTGTAGATGCCAACTATCAGCTTGAAAGACCAACGTGATAAGGCTTCAGCTTTGTGTAATGAGTCCCTGTGATTCACTCAGTAAGCGGTTTTACATCAAAATTCACAGCATTGAACATTTCTAGTTTGTTTCAGTAGTTTTTCGTGTACCATTTCTTACCGCATCCCGTCTTTTTTTCCTTCACAGATAGCAATCAAATTTATGCCTGGGGAAATGGAAACAGTGGACAGTGAGTATTCTCTAATTTGGATTTCGACTTTTCACCCGAACCGGTATTTCAGTGTATATAGGTCCACTAGCCCTCTAGAGAAACAATAAGACGTATCAAAGTCTGGTGGTGAAACGTTTCAATCAGTTCACACCCATGCCACATAAACTGATCCACACTCACCATTGATAGCAACGGGTCTGGGCCAAACCATGGTGGTGAAAGGGGTAAACTCGGGATCCATGCACAGAAACTGTAGGGATAAGCTAAATCAAACACAATTACTGGCCAGTATACAGTTCTGCATCCACAAGGGAATTTGAATGGTGCAAGAAAATGCCAACTCACACCCTTTCCGATTGGTTATAACCATGCTCTTACAAATTCAAGCATTAAAATTCAAAGCAAAGGCCCTTGGCCAGAACCTAGAGAAATATGTGCTATTATACTTCTAAATATTACCATCCTTTTGACTTGAATCTCCATTGTTAAAACTTGAGAAGTTTGAAAATTTAATCTGGAATATGCTCTGTAACCTTAATTGAATAAGAGATCTGCAATTCAGTCCAAGATTATACGCCTGGTTACTGTAACGTTATGGATTTATTTCCCTTCTTCAGTCAGCTTTCATATCTGAAAGTAAGCGTGACTTTGCAAGACTTTTGTAGAAAGTTTAAGGAGTGTAATATGCTTTTGGTAAATGTACCAAGTGATTAAGGGAAATTACTGTGAAAGTGTTTGACATGATGTTTGCCGCGTAATGGAAAAAAGAGGAAAATGAAGTGACGTCTGAAACATTTTAATTTGATTTTTCCATTTGACTGGAATGTTTTGGACTTCGAGAGTGTTTGCCAATAAAATGGGCGCACTGACTGTTAATAAGTGGCTTCCAATAGCAAAGGTGCCAAGACTTCCGGGAGTGAAAGTGTCCATTATTGGATATTTGAGTCATTAACCTTTTGAATGGAAAAGGTGATCCAGGCTGAACAGGTGGATATTGATACAGCCTCGGAGACCGTTTGAAAATTGCGCTGACGCTTGTTTGCAGGATTGATCGTGTGACAGCAGGTTCCTGTTGAATAGCTTGTATTGACAGTTTGTGTTGCCACTGGAGTACCGCTATAGAAACCCTTACACTGACTAAGCAATGGAGCTGGGCTAAGCCAGTGTTGCGTACACACACACACTCATACAGACTTCTCTATAGACATAGAACCCAGTGTTTGCCTGGTGTAATTCTGTACTTATTTGCGTCTGGCTAATAAATGGTTATTTGTGTCTGGCTAATAAGTGGTTTTTTTGAAAAGTAAATGATTATATAACAACCAAAGATTGTTATGATTCATATCTCTACACCTTTTAGGTTACTGTGTATTATTCACTTAAGTTGTCAAACTAAACTGATGTGAAGACTCTGATAACTATATTTAATGTCCCAGTCAAGATAGAAATCACACTCTGTCTTATATACCTCCATGCAGGGTTCAAATAATTATAAATTATATAATAATAAATAAACTACTAGTTTGTAAAACTTTCATGAGTTTACACTTTCACATGCCGTTCTACTGTGCATGTAAAATGGTCCATGTTACATGCTGCATGGAATTGTATTTTATACAATATCTGGAAAAATATCATAGAAAAGGTCAACAGTTTTAAGAACACAAAGGGAGACTTTAAATTTTATGAAGCGAATTGTACATACATGTACCTGTTATTGTAAAACTGGTTGTCCCATTCCAAGAGAATTGCCTTCACAGTATAAGTACCCTTGTACTGGAATTGCACAGGTGCAGAATCATGTCAATATTCAACACAGCCAAGAATCTGAAATATCCTGCATCTCAGTCGAAATATTTGTGCAAGTCACGTCCTCAATAAACCAGAAACCAATATCAGGTACACTGCAACATTCTTTCTTCTGAATACACCGGGTATAAGATACTTCTTCTTCTAAACATGACATTTTGATCTGTCTTGCGACAGGCTTGGCTGCGGCGACAGAGAGACGCATTCTGACCCACAGCGAGTGTACCTCAGTGAGCAGAGAGTCAAAGTCAAGGGTGTGGCTTGTGGCAGCAGGCACACCATAGTCTGGCTGGAAAATGGCAAGTGCTACAGTTTTGGCAACAACTACAATGCACAGCTGGGATACGATTTCAAAGTTAAAAATTACAAGGAGAACCAGGTAAGACATAGTACTGCCTTCATAAAAATTCCTGTGGATATATTTTTGTAGCAACAGACTACGCAATTTACATCCTCTTCTATGACCACTTTTTTCAACTCTCCAATTGCAATATTTATAATTTAACATAGTAAAGGGAAATATACCCAAATGCCAAAATGTTCCAATGTCTAATGCACTGCTTGCCTTTTTATCATTGTACAGCGGAATTATTACATGTACACTGGTTTCAGTGTGCGTACATCTATCATGCCTGCCTGGTGTAAAAAGGGTAAAACACAGTCTTACACTGTGCGCAAGGTGAAGTCGAATTTTTTCTTGAAGAAATTTTCCTGCTGTAGGCATCTCGAACTTCCATATAAATGTACAGTATTATGTTCAATTGTAAATGGTTGCACTGCAGTAATTGTCCAAGACACATGGAAATGGGATTTCTCGATGTTTCTCTACCAAGGGTTTAATGAGAGTCAGTATGTTTCCTACTAGCACATGTTCATGTTCAATTTGTCTTGTAACTGTTTGTCATAAAATTATGTCAAGACAAAAAGGGGTAGTACACAACCTGTGGATAAGTATGTTGTACTTGTATATATCAAAAATGTTTGTCAGATGTTGGTATTTGTCGACTTTAGGGAGCAAAACTGCCATCGTTTGACTCATGTTTTGCTATCGTTTTTCTCCATGTGAAAAGCCATGTATACTATTCCCTTCTCTCCCCTCCCCTAAAAACATGCAAAGAAATCAGCCTATAGAAATGTACATGTATATAGATATGACCTCACTGACATAACATATGTGGTGGCACACTTGTACATACCAGAATCCATGTTTTCATATTACTCCAAAGACAAATCAAATTTAAAGAGAGGGCAGACTGGGGTACATATTTGGAAAATTTACCGTAGCCTAGCGACAAAAAAATAATGTTGATTTCTGTTCACATGGATGACGACTCAAAGCAATGTTAAATGATGGTAGTGGTGATGTCATCGGTCTAATATGTTCAAGCCTTGTGAAACTCAATTAGCACTGTAGTATTGTACCAATATTTTCTGTGGTTGGATAAAAGCCATTGTGTGAAAAACTTTGTGTGGGGAGCATGTACAAGCAGTAAAAATCTTAAGAATTTAAGATATTGATGTCCCTGATAGTTGCATTTGGAAATCTGATTTGAAAGTGACAAAATGATTTATCCTTTCCCTTTGTAGAAGTTTTAAAGCTATCTTCCTGGTAAGATTAGCAAATGAGACAGGAGCAAGCGTTATGAATCAGTTTGGCTTCTCCTTTAACTGTTTCTCCTCTGTTCAACGGAAAAACAGTTTCGCCAACAGCAGGTGGGGAAAAAAATACAACATTGTAACACAGTGATGATTCCTCAAAGTTGTTGTAGCAGATTATGTATGCGTCAGACTGCTGCCATGCACAGTCCCTCTATCCACCGGTCTGGAAACGCCTATTGTAAAAGGTGTCAATCACCCAGACCGCACAGCCGAACCGCGATACGAGGGCCAGTCACGTGATAATGCATAGCTTGGGTTTGTCCTACATGCAACAGTCCCCGATTGTGTGTACGCTTTTCTCGAATTTTCGCTGTTTTTGGCTCTATTAAGTGTTCTCTGCGTCTATCTACGACACGAAGACAGAAATTATCATATCCTGAAACCGGTGTGTGTTTTTCGTGATCCTTATCCCATCGTAAATGATGATAGTGTGCGATAATTTCTGGGGTTGACCGCTGCGAGTGTGTTGATGTACTTAGCACAAGCAACGGCTGGAATCACACCGGAAAATTTGTGGTCCCTTTCTCTTGCAATGCTAGTAGTCCGTGTCTCCAAATATGATCTAAATATGTTTTCTGTGTAATATTCTGTGAAGTCATGTCTGTTAACTGAACAGAATAGGAAAGACAACTGCAGAAATGCATGTAGATTTTAGTTGTGTGGTCGCACATTTTCCATGCAGCGTCAATATGGCGAACTCTCGATACGTACGCTCGCTCAGGCACGGCTGGAAACACACCGGAAAATTTGTCGTCCATTTCTCTTGCAATGCTAGTAGTCAGTGCCTCCACATATGATCTAAGTATGTTTTCTGTGTAATATTCTGTGAAATTATGTCTGTTAACTGAGCAGAATAGGAACGATAACTGCAGAAATGCACGTAGATTTTATTCGCATATTTTCCCATGTAGCGTCAATATGGCGAACTCTCGATACGTACGCTCGCGCTCAGGCACAGTAAATACCTTTTACAAAATGCTATCATGTCAACACAATAACAAGTTTGGTAATGAACTACTCAGCTGTCGATGTTAATATTCAGCTGATTTTGCCTGTCTTCTTGATTTCGGGCAGTAGTCCGTGACACTTGCGAACAGTGCGTGGCCATTTTGTTTTTCAATCGTGATCATAATGCAACCATAAATTGTGTGGTCCCTTTCAAGCTTTATCTAGAGGGGCAACGTTACCCATTTAATGAAAAAATAAATTGTTTAGTGTTTCTAAAGGGAACAAGTTGTAATGTTTTGTGATATTCTGAAAATAACAACCCACAAACGTCATGTTTTTGAACGATCACATTGGTGCTGTCATAGGATCGTGGGGGTAGCGACATCGATATAGCGGCCAGTTGAACATTGTCAGTGTCCTTTGTTTAAGGTGTGAATCGTGTGTTTGTTCATATCACGGAGTGTCACAAAGAAACCAGCCACGTTTCCAGACCGGTGGATAGAGGGACTGTGTGCCATGTCTGCACCATATGCTTTTTCAGAAAGTCGTATCGTAGGTGCAAAATGTACAGATATACATGTACACCTGATGTAACCAGTTCTCACCCAAGTGTTACAGTGTATGGCCCTTCAAACCATAGGAACATGGGATGAATAGAATAAAAAATGAGATCAGTTGAATTCAATGAAATAACCATGATAAGGAACAATGATTTCCTTTGAATCTTGTATGGTCATCCTGAGTGTGGACTGTCCCCAGACCATCCATGGCCATTTCACTCTTGACCAATGGCAAAGATTATTCAAACCTCTCCTGAACAAAAGTGCAAAACTTCTGTTAACATTTTTCAGACTTCAACTCCTGTCTTTACACATTGCCCCAACTACCAAACCAAATATTCAGACAGAGAACAAAGACCTTAGCCACACTTGCAAGAGAACCTTCAGCTGAATTAACCAGATCATTGTGTGTTGAATCTAAATTGTGTCTCTAACTCACAGTACACTACTTAAATAGTCACACCATCTCATCCAAAACATGTTCTAATAAATAATATGTTCACAGTACTGTTAATAAACTGACAGTGTAGTTATCAGAAAATAATTTTAAGTCTTTTAAATGTCGGTCATGGTAATTGACCAGTTCGCATCTGTGTGTCTTTATCTAGTTTCATTATCATATATATGATATAATGTCCATGAATCCATGTTTTTCATGTTCAAGACCATTTTATCATCCTTCATGACAAATGACATAATGAGATGCTTTTGTATGTATTTATTCCCTGCTGGGAGTCTTTGTTTCAATGCTGCTAAGCAAATTTGTCAGTGCTACATCCCAATGTGCAGTTGATCTGTTTTCTCCGATCTGTACTACTTTATTTTGTTTTCTTACCATGGGATGACATACCATGATAACAGCATATCATTAAAATTTTCAATTTAGTTATGCATGGAAATGTTATAACAGAGTTTGCTAATGACAGGATGGAATAAAGCAATTTCTTGTGGCAATCAGTGCCCTAAAATAAGAAAAACATTGTTCACCTTGTTCTTATAAAATGTGCTGAAAGAGTTATATAAGTGGTGTCAAGGCTTAGTGTACAAAAAAATTGCCCTCTAGTTGAAAAACTAGAATGTCTAACTTTGATAGCATTTTGGATCCAAATGGAAAAAGTATTGTTTGAAGGACACTGTTTTGAGAAACTTCTTTGACTTTTACTGTATCATTTCCAGTAGGAAATGGTATTCTTGCCATACATGTAGTAGGTAGGCTGCTGTGTTCAGTTTTGCTATATCAGTGTTATTATTAGAATTTCAAAACCACTATACAGTTTGTTAATTTACTGTGCAGTTTGTTCCCTGAAAGTCACATATCACTTGTATAGTTTGTTTTTTGAAAGTCATATCAAATGTTTTCAGGAGGAAAAAATTGACAGGAAAATTGCTTTGATGAGGATGAACCTAAGTTGATCATGTACATGTACACAGTTCATAAACAAAGCCATCATTTCTTTCAAATTTCCAACACATTTCCCATGTTTTGTCTTCTTGATGAAGATGTACTCATACCAAATAAAACTGAACTTGGTACCAAATTTTGTCCAAACACCTGACACATTCTGAAGGACAGGATTCCAGCCCTTCAACACTTACTATCACCTAAACCCACAAACATTTGTGTTGCCATCTTTCTTTCCACCATCGTTTTCTCTGTCCACTTTTTGTGCATGTCCATACACTCTTGGCTCCTATTCCCACTGCATCATGGGAAAGGAGCTTTTCTTTTCTTTTCTCAAACCCTGTCTTTCTCTTTTTTTTCATTTTTTTCTCTCCCATTCTAGGTTCTGCCTCATGTGTTGCTGCATCATAGGGATAAGGGCAGATTTCTTGACGAGGTATAATAGTTTAACAAAAAAGCAACCTAACCCAAATTTTTTCTAAAAAGGGGGTCGCAGGGTGAATTTAATTTGCTATAATTTGATTTTTTGGCAGCTGCAACATATTTAGTCAACACATGCAATCATTCTAATTCCCGTGTGTCAGAGTGTTTCACATGGATATTGTTGCAAGTTCACATTCAATATTGAAACCAAAGAGATCAGTCTGAGAAATTCTGCTGCTCAGTACTGTCTTGAATGGCTTCTCACACCTGGGTAAATAGTAACCACGCCTGAACACCAGACTGAAAGACACATTGTTTTCTGTTTTGCTTTTCTCAAGTCTTAGGGAGAGCAGCAAAGCAAATTTGCACAGAAATCTAAGCTAAGAAAACAGTAAAGATCTCAGCATCTTGGCAATATTGTCATCACTTTGAAAATTAGTGACAGCTTCTTTCTTTTAATAGCATAGATGCCATTTTCCGAACTGCATGTCCTCAATTTTAATTGAAAGTTTGTATGTTTGGCAGACACAGAACAAACTGATAGGCTACTCACTAATATTGACTTTGAACTTTAATATTGACGAGATTTTGACCAGTTCACGACATATATGCACTAGCGATAGTGAGTGCATATATGCAGTGAACTGGTCAAAATCGAGTGGTATACCGTTGCTGGGTGTGATTTATTGCTATTATATCATAACAGTATATTGAAATTCTGGCATGGAATGTCAAAACGGATTTTTGCTCAAGCTGAGAGCTCGCGCGTGTGCCAGCCGTGGTATATCGCCAATATACCACGGTTCTTTTCGCGTCTCGACCAAGCAGGTCACTGTATTTGCACCATCAATATACTGGTATGATATAATTTCTTTTACATGAAAGGGGTTATAGCTCTCTTAACTTCCCACTGTCCATACTGCAAATTGAAGACAAAGTGCCTCTGATTTGAACAAATCAAACACCATGCAGTTGATTTTTCACATATTTATTTGTCTGTATAGCCATTTTCGGAGACTAGATCTTTATATATTGCCATGCATTGACAGTTTTGAACTTTCATTTTGTAGTGATAATCATAAAAATGATCTTGGGCATAGTGTGTGATAGTGTCATTAAAGTTCATTATAATATCAAAATAAAGAAAAATTCTCAGTAGCTTTATCATCAATTCAAAGCTTCAAAATTCAGATGGAAAAAATCCTTTTAGTTTCTTTTCACCATTAGCATGGTTGAAAATTGGCTACACTTTAGTGCTGATAATTTTCTGCAAAGTCATGTACTGCAAATACCACGTAAACAGTCATAATAATAATCATCAGGTTGTGTTAGACTGGTTAGGGATACTGCGATCTTTCGGCACAAACCACCCAGGTGTGAGATGAATTAGGTATTGCAAAAATATTTCAGTGCAGGTATAGTTCTGTCGATGACGGCAGTGGTGACTTGTCAACAATGTCGGTGAAACATAACAGCAACAGATCACTAATAACATTTTTTAAGGGTCATGCAATTAACATAGGATGTGTGACTTGGCGTTTCCGAAACACCAACTGGTAATAATTGGTTTGCTGTAACCATGGAAGTATAAAACACATGGTGCATGCTTTGTTTGTTTCATAAGAGCATTATTCGTCATTGCTAACATCCCTTCATTCCCTCACCTCCCTGAGCTAAAGTGTAATGGACTATAGACACCATAGAGTTGGGCCTAACTATTATAGTGGTTGCAGGGGTGGGAGGGTTAGGAATAACATTAATTGTATTAATTAACAAAAGTTTTTTGTCTTTAACCACAGGATAAAGTTTCACAGTGATCATACGTAAGTTAGATAATTAATTCACAATTTTTTTCCTATTTCTCTTTAAGGAGGACTCCAACATTTTGTTGCTATGGACCTCTCAGCATAGCAACTAGAATAATGGGAAACTATTCTTAAAGGAAGGGCTCTCACTAACATGTTAGCATGCTATTTCTAATGGTAACCTTTGAGGTTGCGAGGCCAAAGTATTAATCGGCTAACGAGAATGGTTTTCTGTTGTTTCGTTAATGTTTTTGTTCATCTGCTTGCACCAATTGTAATACGCATGCATTTTCAATTTTGTCATTCGAGTTGCCAGTCGTTGTGCATGTTGTGATTGTTTGTTGTGAATGTGTGTGTTCAGAATAAATTAGAGAAGAAAGCATGTTGTTGATGCCATGTGAACTAGAAAATAAAAACAAATGTCAATGAAAAGGTAAGTGTGCCATATGAGGGCGGTATTTATTCTTGTGGTGTGACAGGAGTTTCTGTGCTCAAGTCCGGTAGCCTCATGGGGGCAGTATTGAAACACCATGTGGATTGTATTTCATGGAACTACAAATCAGCTATTGTGACAGTTGCAGGGGAAGAAAGGCATCAAATAAATCAACATGAGTGGGAAAAAAATCTGACATTCTAAAGCCGATGGATTTGAGGTTGAAAGTGAATGAAGAAATCTGTATGCTAATACAATGTCCATTAGCTACCTTTTAACTTACAATGGTATCATCAGTAGTTGATAGTTCAGCCTGCATAGAAAGACGGCAGCACTATAAGGGCTGGAAAACTAATGTCCCAGTGCCGTCTTAGTCTGTACACAGACGTTTATTTGTCCCTAATGGGCTGGTAATCCCAGTGAGTGTCTACATGGCACCAATGGAAATACTGGGGATTAGCAAAGTGAATTTTCCCCACCATCCCAGTTCATAGGTGATCCCGGGAGACTGTGGAATTAGCGGCACGGCCGACACAAATCCATGTTTTGGTTTCATCTTCCGATTAGCCGCGCTAATCCATATCAATTTCTGGCACAAGGGAGTGATTACACCTCCAGTAAAGGATTGCAACTGAATAGGACACAACATAATTGACAGATTTCATTAACGCCGTCATAGAACATCCAAATCGCACCGGGCTTCCCTTCCTTCCAATTGCGCCTTCCAAATAACGTTTATTTGATCTCCCTGATCACGGTTACATTGCAATATGAATTCTTGGAAATTGGAACCTTCAGTCTGAAATGAGCTCCAAATTCCCTCGAGGGCCAGGGATACCTCATTAGTATTTCTCCCCCACACCTCCTTCCACCACCCACAATGTCCTAACGTAATGGATGCTTTTGATATTTTTTGAAATTCAAAGGAGATTGTTTTGATTCAATATTTCACACTGGTGTGCATGCAGCGGGTTTGATCTACCGAGCAAGGTTACTTCGATGACGTACTATAAGTCATAGCCCATCAGAAAGAAATTTACAAAACACAGCATCTACATCAGCTGAGATACAAATTGTTATTTTATTCTGCAAGAGAAAATTGAGAGAAAAGGTCATCTATAACGGCTACCATCTCCCTCATTTTTTTCATCTTGGTATTCACATTACACCTGGGAAATACTGCAGTGACTTGTTTTGTATATCAGCATTTTACAATGATTTGGAAGACGTTGAGGAAAATTACTAGGGGTTTCCTGTTTCAAGAATCATATTATCAGATGTTCTGTGAAATCTAATGGTAAACTCCACGTCTACTGTAGTGTGCATCTTTACTAATGTAACTAGACAAAGCATGCGTAAGTTGTCCGTAGTTAGTGCTGTTCATCAATAGATAACCCCCCCCCCCATCAATGAAAGATGTGATATTCTTATGTATATTTCATGCTCTCTTCCTCCACATCTGTTCATCACAATGTGTCCAAACTAACAAAATCCTTCATTATTTTCTCTTACAGGTCAAGCCACACTTGTTGCGTACCCTGCAACATCGACACGTGACGCAGGTAGCCTGCGGTGAACGCCACACCATGTTTTTGTTCGACACTGGCACCGTAGCAGGATGTGGGTGAGTGAGCAAGGGGGAAAAATGTGATTGAAAACAAAAGTTGCACACAGCTAATGAAAACTCGTGCCAGGAGCGTGTTCTCTGAAGGTCAGTCTCAGAGAATTCAGATAGATGGAGCAGAAATGTAGTTCCTCTCTTTGATTTTAACAGAAGAACAACGGGGGCCCCGAGGGCGCTAATATACTAAGTGAGGAGTAAGGAACTAGGTCAGCCAGGTAATTTATCGAGGATGGAGGCAAGGGAGCTCTCTGAGATTGCTTTGAAAAAAGGTGGTCAGCAAGGTTAAGTGGTATTCCGAGACTCGCATAAAGTGTTAAAATAATGATGATAGGGAGCGAGTGAGTATGCTGCCATGGCAACACATATTGCAAATTAGCAGGCAGGGAAGCAAAATGATGGAGTTAGTGAGTAGCGGAGCAAGTTCACAAGAAGGTCTTTGTCAGAGTCAGGAGAGGGGGCAGGCGAGAAGTATGCCCCATCTGTGATGAATTATGGCTTTTCATTTTCATCCTGCAAATTCATGTTCATCTCCGTGCCTTCAGGGGATGGCTCAGAGGTCAAAGTACTGACTGGGAGTTAACAGTGACAAATGGGTTATTCTGACAATGATGAGCAACCAACAGTGATATTACTTTATGTATACAACACGCATATGACTCACTGCGCTAAAAACTCTGAACTGCATGTATGTATGCATACTATTAAACGCAATCGCAGGTTATCATTTCAGATAACAGATCACAGAGCTATCCATACTTTCATGTTTAATTGCATCAATTTTATTTGAATTACCAAATGCCACATTCCACAGATATATTTTGTTCATTTTAATATATGAGCCCTTTTAAGAAAAATGAAATGTTGCAACGAAGTTGTAAATGTTTATTATAGATCTTTGATTCTATAGCCTTATGCAAATTTTCACCATTTACTATTCTGATTTCCCACTTTGAATCAAGGAAAGACCCCCACACAAGGAACAGAACATCTATCTAAACATGTAGATATAACAAAGAAATAAATTGGTAATATTTTAATACATTTTTTCCTGTCATTACGCCATGTGTTGAAATTCTGATTGACATCACATGTAATCCAGAGTACTTGCATTCATTCAACTGTCATAGTAGATTTACATTGAATGAGAAATTATCATCCACTGAATTTTACGTATGTCGAGTTGACAATGAGCAATTCCATCTAAAATGTGCTAGGAAATTATTTGTAATGGAAAATCGAAGACACTGATATTGTTACTGAGACTGTAAAAATGCCCATTCCTCAAGTATGGTTCGTTTAATTTAATTATATTGTTTTCAAATTGCATTTTATTTCAGTAATACTAAGATCTTTGTGTAAAATTCTACATGATTGCTAAGTTGGAACTTATTTTCATGCATTTGGCAAAGCACTGGAAAACAAAATCTAACCACTAAATGATACCAATTATGCATGAACAGTTCACAGTATTTTATGGAGTAATAGTGTACACATATACTACAAAAATTCTGCAGATTTTATGGAATAATAGTGCACATATATACATGTACTACCTAGTATATACAACACATTTTATAGAGTAATAGGTACTAAGTATTTTATTGAGTAATAGTGTACATATACACTACATAGCACATACTACAGATTTTACACTACATATGTGTTCTAACTACAGGTATTCTCTTGATAGCTGCATAGAATTATAATAGAATCTGTACAAACTCTGATATCATATTTCTTGAAATATGTCATTTGAGTCTCATACACCACAACGTGTAGTTTTTCTCCGATTTATTCAGAGGCAAATAAATTATATATAAATTAAAAGGATTAAAACCTCCTTGGGAAAACTAGTTTGTCAGCATTGGCAAAATTAATGAAGCCGCAATAAAAAAGCACTTCATTATATTTTTATGAAGGTTTTGAAGGTCAATTGTTACAAGAAATCATTCTGAAGTGGAGCTGCTAGATATAAATGAAAATACCAAAGTGTTATGGCAATAACTTTCAGTACAGGAGACAAAGGTTTAATGACGTTATTCTTTGACCATTAAAGGTGCTCGGTTATCGGTAATAATGAAAAACGATTAGCAAGTAATATCTCAACGCAGAGATTTATGAAAATATGCATTTTTGTTCCTTAGAAATGAGCAAAAATTTGAGTGTGAAATGAGTGGTGGATTGATCGTTTGGAGGATATTAATCCTACAAGGGCAGTGTTGTCAATGCGCAGGGACTGCCTTGTCTTGTCTGGCTTGAATTGAGAGCCATTATTGACTTCATATCTCTCTGCCCTCTGCTATGATATTTCTTTGATATTGGAATGATCTGTTTTGCAGCATAGGACAGGTTTACTCTCCTGGGTTAAGTATAGGCTGGTGTTTAGATATGGAGTGATTACCTCCTTGATTTATTTTACTTCAGTTTTCCCAATTACACAGTCAGATTTCTCAGCCTGAAGTTACTGCATTGACAAATAAAGATAACTGGTTTTAGGCATTTGGTATAGTTTGGTGATTTTCTCAATAGTCGGCTGCATTTATGAAAAAAAAAGACCTTACCCCAAAAAATTGCTACAAAAGGTTTCTCAACGGATTTTGATAGAGTCAAATGTGCTTAATAACATATCAAAAGTCTACCAAAATCTGACCACCGGAAACGCGTCATTTCAAGATGGCGTCCAAGATGGCCGCCATATACTTAAAATGGCCATAACTATACCCCAAAAAATTGCTACAAAAGATTTCTCAACGGTTTTGATAGAGTCAAATGTGCTTAAAAACATAGTAAAGTTTACCAAAATCTGACCACCGGAAACGTGTCATTTTCAAGATGGCGTCCAAGATGGCCGCCATATACTTAAATGGCCATAACTACTTAAATATTAAACCTAGACTAGTGATGTCTGTGTCTACCACCATGTTTTAGTGGTTTAGGAATCCGACTATCATATCTAGATTATAGGCAAGTGGTCATAAGTCCCATAATTTGCATATTTGTACATGTATTAAAAATAATCACTGTCACATTCTTCGTCCAGAACATGTTGCTCATGTGGATTTTCACAATTTCCGAGGTTAGGTAGTAAAGGGAAAGCAACTCCACACATCGTTCATATTTTGGGTGTTTGCGTTTTGTGTATGAAATTGTGTATAATATAAGTGTATGTCATGTTTGGCTGTTTTAAGAAAAGTGTTGCTTAGCCATGGTGAGACTTATCCGTAACTACGTGTCTTGATGTTACTCCACACTGGAGCGGAGAGACAAGTGTGACACTGCGATCCGTTGGCGCTGCATTTCGAAAACAGAGTTTTCTTCATCAGTCGCTTAAAATTCATTCTTGATTGGTGAGACGTGTTGAATGGTTTATTGTTTTTATTTGGTAGTATATTGTTCCACTTACGTTTGGTGTTCAAGTAGGGAAGCTAGAATGTCTACTGGTTATTCTTGTTGTGTTTGTGTAGGTTCGTGTGAACCTGAGTTCGAGCTGTCGTCGCTTTTGTGAAGTCTGGCACTTATAAGTCTATCGCCTATATTTCTGTTCCTTTTATATGCGATTATTGGTTGATTTTGGAATAGTTTTTTTAGTGTTTCGTCTTTTTCAAGTTCACTTCAGTTTTCTGTCAGGGCTTGCTTGATTTTTGTCATTTCGATGTTACGGGCTATATGTTGTTATGAAGACTACTGTATTGTTGGTGGCGTTCTTTCTTTCTTTTTGTTGTTCAAGCTGTCTTTTTCGGCTTTTATGATCTCTTTCTCTGATAATGCATTCTATTTCATTTTTAGCTCATATTTGGTATGTACATAAATAACAAAAACAGCTTTTATGGTGAGTCGGTGGCGTCTGTGTGTCTCTATGTATGTATGTGGGTATGTTAGTGCGGATGTATGTCCGTCACACGCAAAAGCTCCCTTACCGCCAAAGCTATCATCTCAGTATTTGGTGTACAGGGTAGATGCAGGGGCTGAGACGTGACGTTCTTCAAATGGACGTCAAAAATGTGCAAATGAGGTAAGAAAAAGGGAAATCCTGCAAATATGTAGGAGTGGTGGCATGCCAGTGACTGAAACAGGGTACTCCACTGACCTTGAGTCATTTCCTGTCATTGTTTTTGAACTGTTACATATTAACAGACCTGCTCAAACAAAGAGGGACTAGCTGTTTTTGCTATGCATGTTGCTAAAGTTGACCTCCAGTACCTAAAGTTTCAGACGTTATTTACTTTTGTCATTCTTGTTTTTCTGGTTTATATATTTCTTGTTGTTTTTCTGTACTGTGCAGAAATCATTGTCATAACATCAACTTGGAATTTTCCTGCACTGAACAGATAGAAACAACATTTATTGTTGATCTTTGGTACCCATACTGGTATGTACCAATTCAGATCAAATGTGATGGACACCGTATAATTGCGGTATTTTTATATTGTCGGTCTTGTAATTTTTCACTAAATTGTGTGACTTTCTCTGTAAAATCGGTTTCGTTGTTGCATGTTCTGTCAACGAAATACATGATAGCTCTGCTAAAAATAATCTTCAAAAACAACACATTTGAATTAAACGATGAATGCTACTGGCAAATATGGGGGTGCTCTATGGGGGTCTCTCTCGTCTCCGAAAATAGCAGATATTACATTTCACGAGACAGAAATGAGAATAATACAGAAACACAAACAACAAATGCCGACCTGGCTGAGGTTCAGGGATGATGATTTTCTGATTTTCATCGGAACACAACACCAACTCAATGAATTCATATCAAACATCAACAAAATGCATCCTACTTTCAAATTTTCGTTTGAAAGCTCCTCTCAAGAAATCACATATTTAGACCTGACTATCTATAAGGTCGTCGATACAACAAAAAGAACATTCTCAACACCAAGACACACAAAACCAACAGATACATTCCAGTTCTTACAAAGAAACTCATGCCATCCGGCAGCAACATTCAAAGGTCTGATCAAAGGTGAAACATTATGATACATCAGAACATGCAACAACGAAACCGATTTAACAGAGAAAGTCACACATTCAATTAGTGAAAAATTACAAGACAGACAATATGAAAAGATGAAATAGAAGGCATTATCAGCGAAACAGATCATAAAAGCCGAAAAAGACAGCTTGAACAACAAAAGAAAGAAAGAAAGAACGCCACCAAAATACAGTAGTCTTCATAACAACAAATAACCCGTACATCGAAATGACAAAATCAAGCAAGCCCTGACAGAAAACTGAAGTGAACCTGAAAAAGACGAAACACTAAAAACAACTGTTCCAAAATTAACCAATAATCGCATATAGAAGGAACAGAAATATAGGCGATAGACTTATAAGTGCCAGACTTCACAAAAGCGACGACAGCTCGAACTCAGGTTCACACGAACCTACACAAACACAACAAGAATAACCAGTAGACATTCTAGCTTCCCTACTTGTGAACACCAAACGTAAGTGGAACAATATACTACCAAATAAAAACAATAAACCATTCAACACATCTCACCAATCAAGAATGAATTTTAAGCGACTGATGAAGAAAACTCTGTTTTCGAAATGCAGCGCCAACGGATCGCAGTGTCACACTTGTCTCTCCACTCCAGTGTGGAGTAACATCAAGACACGTAGATTACGGATATGTCTCACCATGGCTAAGCACACTTTTCTTAAAACATCCAAACATGACATACACTTATATTATACACAATTTCATACACAAAACGCAAACACCCAAAATATGAACGGTGTGTGGAGTTGCTTTCCCTTTACTACCTAACCTCGGAAATTGTGAAATCCATATGAGCAACATGTTCTGGACGAAGAATGTGACAGTGATTATTTTTAATACATGTACAAATATGCAAATTATGGGACTTATGACCACTTGCCTATAATCTAGATATGATAGTTGGATTCCTAAACCACTAAAACATGGTGATAGACACAGACATCACTAGTCTAGGTTTAATATTTAAGTAGTTATGGCCATTTTAAGTATATGGCGGCCATCTTGGACGCCATCTTGAAAATGACGCGTTTCCGGTGGTCAGATTTTGGTAGACTTTTACTATGTTATTAAGCACATTTGACTCTATCAAAAACCGTTGAGAAACCTCTTGTAGCAATTTTTTGGGGTATAGTTATGGCCATTTTAAGTATATGGCGGCCATCTTGGACGCCATCTTGAAAATGACGCGTTTCCGGTGGTCAGATTTTGGTAGACTTTTAATATGTTATTAAGCACATTTGACTTTATCAAAATCCGTTAAGAAACCTTTTGTAGCAATTTTTTTAGGGTCAAACCATATTTTCAGCCGACTACAATTTTGTTCTAACATTCCATAATTTAATTCTCACCCTGTCAACAGAAAGTTTGCAATAACTTGCAGTTCCTTGCAAAATGTGTTTTCCAAGTACCAGAGAAAAGCATAGCAAATGTCATTTTTTTTCATAATTGAAAGTTGTGAACATCATATTTATAGCCCTTCAGTTATTTCTGCTACTGCTTATGCTCCCCAGTGACCCTATTTGTAAAGGGCCCTTCAAGACATAGACAGCAAAATGGTTGCAGCTCAGCAAATGTAGCCCCAAACTAATTCAAAGTAATATCTGTGATTGTAAATGGCTTGCCTGTTGATGACCTGGTGTTTGCTTTTATGTGTTTATTTCTTAACACTCAGGATGTCACTGCACACCTAGATAGAAACAGCACAACATACCGGTACCATTCAAAAAAAATTTATGGAAGTTGTGATTGAAATATTGATAGAAATTATACTTTGATGTATAATTTGCTTTGAACAGAGTCAGAATATAAGTAAGTGGTTAATGCACTTCCATCATGACATTGTATGTTCTATATGAATATAAGACAGCATGACCTTCAATATACATGTCTGTAATGTATACACATATGGGATTTGCACAAGGACATAATTTCAATATTGTCGCTTCAATTATCAATGTACTGAAATGTTCAGGAGGACCAAACTAGCACGTGCTTATTAATAGATGTACTTTATGGTTATGAATGCTCTCAGAAGGGGCTTGTACTTCTTCCATTGCATCTATGTCCAGTGGCCATTACCTTTTATAAGGTTTGGGTATTAACTCAACAGCGCCACCTATGGCCATGTTGATTTTTTTGCTTTCTGAGCGCTCATGTTCATTTTCAACTCAAGAACATGGCAAGGTAGACTTCATAAGATTGAGAAAGGTACAGATGGACAGACGTCTCTTCCTCAGAGTTTCTGCAAAACTGTAATTTAAAATAGTGCTACTTTATCCAAAGATATTATACATTTTCATCAGCGTTGTCTGTTTTGGCTGCTGTTTCACATGGTTTTCAGTTTCAACCAATGAAAGATGTTTCCTATTCATTTGACCCAGAGGTTGTTGACCTCCCAGAATGTGTACAAATCATTCAGAGATTGTGATTATGTAGTCATTGGTGATGTTGTCTCTAGTTTTCATTTTTTTTCCCTATCTCAAAGAATCAAAGTGTTCGTCATCTTTTTTATAATTATCATGTCTTGTACCTTGGCCATTAAAACCCCTTGTAGTTGCTCCCAAGTTTTCAAACCACCAAGGGATTTCTGAGATCCATGTGTTCAAAATAAATTCAAAACAACGCTTCACATTGGGCACATAATACGTAATAAATATTGAAGCCAATTTTTCTACAGGCAAAATTTTGCCACAGCATTAAAAGGGGATAATTCATATGCGTAGTTTTAGGGTAGAGAGAGATCAGAGTTGATGGAAATCGACGAGTCCCCCAAGCCAGCATGAACGGATCTTGCCATCACAACAGACATAATACTAAATGAAATAAAATCTATGCAGGGACCGCTGGATATTCAAATGCAGTCTCGTGTCGCCAGGAAAAAGTTTCTATCCATATGACTATAATGGAAGAGCAATGGGGAAACATTTCCTCTGGGAAATAACAAATTATTAATTTATCATCAGGGATGTGTTTCTGAATTGGATTTGATGCGCCACCAATTACCACAGCTCACCTAAATTTGACAACTTATTTAGACTTTTAATTTCATCTGATTTATGGCCGTTAAATACCATCGATTCATTTTAAAAATATTGTGCCATTTATTTCCAATAAAAATTGGCCATGTGGAAGCTGCAGTCAGAGTATTCCATGAGAAATGTGTCGTAGCTGTTGTAAAGCATGGTTTCTCACTGTGTCTTTTCGAGCCAAGTCATACAGGCAATCTCAGTTATTTTTCTTTCAAAAAAAAATGAGGTCATGGCAGTGTGGTCATTAATATTTTATTTTCATCAATTACCATGGATGAAATGCTCAAATTGACTCTGGAACAAAACAAAGACGCAGAAAACCCCAATTTTCTGGCAGTAAATCATCATGCATCTTTTATCTTATTTACAACGAGAGGTGACTGCAGCAAGCTTAAACTTTCAACTTGAACCTCACAAAATTAATCTGGCAGCAGAGAAAATGGCTCCATGGGGACTGCAAACCAATCTTAAACACAATATTCCTAAATGATAGATTGTAATTAAGGCTAATATTAAAAGTCATACCACATAATGAAATACCGCAGAAAGGCATGTGTGATGTTTTTTGAAACCTTCCTCAGGTGGCGTTGTTAAAGCAAAGGGGGCATTTTATTCATTCAAATTTATTCATAAATTGTTTTAGGAGTCCTATTAATCATAATTAAAGATTGCCAAAGTTGAAGAGATCAGACGTTATCTGCATCGGGATATCATTAGCGGTGGTAATGTGTTTATATCTCATGCCAGTGTTGTGACGGCAGTAAAAAATTGAAATGCCTTTTTGATAGCGTTCAGTATGATTAAACCTAACAAACTTTAAAGTCTTTACTATTGCTTTTAATGTATCCGTGTATACTGATGTAATTAAAGGCCAATAATGCTATTGATCATATTTTCACTATTTTTGTTTTTAAATGTTGTCCATAATTTCTTGTTCTACTCCCCAAAGCATGTTGATAGACACAGTGTTTGGCTTGTCAACTCAGCCTGTACATGTGCAGACTGCATTGTTATTGTTGACATGTGAATTCTGGTCCAGACTAGAATTCAAACGTAAACAATAACAGTGCATTTTACACGTATAGACGCTTTACTATGGGTCTAGATAATCAAAATACCCATAAATGATCAATATGAAACTCAAAGCAAACAGCAAATTTAATGTCAAGCTGTTTGTACATTTTTGCTAATTTGCCGCTAGGCTCAGGTATGTCATGGTCAAACAGACCAGTATCATGTAAAATAAAGAACTGAATTTCCAATTGTATGTAAGTCGATATGTGTATCAAAATATATATATATATATATTTATATATTATATATTCATTTTATTATATATCATTTTATTATCTTACGTTTCGTGGGCTTAATCCCACTTCATCAGGGTTAAAAATTGTTGACTGTCAAGAAATATATGTGTGTGTGTGTGTGTGCATCTGATAAATGTGTACATGTATGTATGTAGGCAAAATTAAATATTGTGTTGCGTGAGATATGTATGTGCAGTTTTTTTGAAGATTGATTAGAGTAGAGTTGCTTACACATTCAGGATTCATTTGCCACGCGTGACCAATAACCTCTGGATGAGTAAATGAAAATTTGTTTCTTTGAAGTAATTGTGTGTGCACCTTGGGACATTATGAGAGTGTGAGAGTAATGAAATTATTCAGGATAAACTCGTTTGCACAACTAACCATACAAATATTCACCACCTAACAGCCTAAAGTGAAGAGGTACTGAAACAAGGGCTCTTCAAGCCATCAGTAATGTTTAAGGAGCCAAGTTTGTATTACTTTCTCTACGCTATGAAAGAGTAGTTCAGTCCAACGGTACCTCTGAAAACTACGGAGGTCATATTAGCACTCTTGCAGCTTGCACATGGATTCGGTTGCTCATTTGCGGAATGTTCCATAGCTGTGATGGTGGGGTGTAAAAGACACAAAACTGGACAGAAAACGACCAGCACAGTTATGTACCCACAGCTAGGCCAAACCATGGGTGTGAAATGGTTAACGATGCTATGAATTTGCTAAAAGAAAATTTATTATTGGTTCTTAGCTTTTACTTTCTGATGCTTAACATCCTGTTGATATTTTATTATATGTTATATCACATATTTTTATTTATTTATTTTATCTATTCATTTATTTCTTCATTTATTTGTGTATTCAATATGCAAAAATGAATTTCCACTTTCAAACGACTGATATGAAAACAGGAAAAAATCTGTGTCACAACAAACTAGATATGCAAAGTACCTCCCGTAGGCCTTCCATTGTAGAAAAGCAACGATTTGTCTGTAGGTGTGCGTAGGATAGCAGTATTGTTACCTGTTATTTCCAGCCCTGAAAGGACTGATAAGAACAATTCCTTAGAGGAAAGAAGTTACTTATAATCTGTATCCTTGAAAAGATTCTGCAGCGTCTTGTAAAAAACAAGTTGATTACTGAAATTTCTCAATGTTGGTTATCAGGTACATGTGTAATTTGGAAAATAGCAAAGGAACAAATAAGTGTACAAGCGCAGATTTCTTGGACGAAGAGTTCTTCATTCAAACTTTTGACATGCTGTACTGTACCAAGAGTAGTATTATTGATTAAATCTGTAAGTGTCAGGATAAAAAGAGTTCAATATGATATTGTCCATGATTGGTGCTGATTTGACAGCGGGAGGTCGGACTCGGTAACATTAAAGCACTTGATATTAAATGTAATGGGGTGAAATTCACCGCAATGGTTCAAAGACTGAATCAAATAAACTGGTCCAGTGTCATTTCCATGGCAATAACCGATGACGGACAGTAGTATAAAATTGTTTGATGTCATGGTAAAGTTGATTTAGTGCCTGCATTACAGGCGTTTAATGTGTTAACAATGTATAGTCCTTATCACGTTTTAGTGTATCACCAGTACCTGTACTTGTGTAAAAACCACAGCCTGTTAGCTGGGACTATGAAATGAAAGTCAATAAATGAAGTAATTACATCACACAATATATTTTTCCCAAGTTTATCATGCCTTTCACATCAATACTATATTAATTTTATCAATGCTTCTATAAAATAACTTTGTCATAATGTTTCTTTCCCGTAGAATATGAATTTTACTAGTTAAATTATTAAATATCATGGTTATTATTATCATAGTAGTGGTAATAGGGTACAGTACACGTATACATTAAAACAGTTACAGAGTCTGTGTGTGCCTGAACTGAACATCAAGTATGCCCAGCAATAGTACTGCAGTTAGTGGCCGATTTGGTGTTTTCATACATCATCATCATACAGCTAGAGCCTTGCATTTTAATTCCCTGTTGAGATTCATCTGCACATCATTGTGCATGGCCCCATAGAGTTTTCCTGTTTAAAAAAAGCAAAGAGAACAGAAACACATGTCATAATCATAACAGAGACTCAAAACAATACCATGTGGGTGTACTGTACAGCTCATGAGGAAAAGTGGCATCAGGTTGATGTCATACATATCTATATTGGAACACAGCCGCAGGCTACAGCTCCATCCAATCATGGAAAGAAAAACATCTTCAACAGGGACACTGGCAATAAAATATCATAATTTATCCTCTGTTATTATGTCATGCTCTGGATGTCAAGATCAAAGTCATTTCTCATAAAAGGAAACATTAAACTCCAGGATTTCTGATCCCGTTTTCCCTTATGCTTTCCTTCCTTCCTTTATTATTTTCACTTGTCATCCCGTTTCCGGAGAGGACCCTCCTCCTTCTTAATTAATCAGCCATACGTGCCTTCCAAGAGGTGAGACGGAATTAGAACTCTGAACGGCACTGACGACAGTGCCGCCTTGTTTGTCTGATCTCTGCGGCAAATTGAAACGCTTCACATTTGGTGACACGTCTTTCACCAGGAAGTAGATGACATCTTTATTGGAACGTTAGTGACAGAGGTTGGCGACGATCCATAAAAGCATCAAACAGCGTCTGGAGAACAATCCGTCAGAGCATGACACGTTGAATGCTAATAGAAAAAAGGACAGGCATTAGCTTTTCAATCAAAACTTTTTAAACGGCAGATTAATTTTTTATCATTGTTAAGATGTGACAGAGGACTCGCGGTTCATCTGCGATGAAAGAAGTCGCCTGAAGTGCGCGGCTATTGGTAACAATATGTCTTGTGTTTCACTGACAGAGAATAAATCATGCCAAGATTTGTTGATAAAAAGTCACAATTGACATATTAAATTTTTATATTGCTTGTGAATGTGAAGTCGTAATTCCATTGGTAGTCGTACATCATCCCATAATGGCGGTAATGGTGTTCATTGCCACTTGGAGCAGTGTCACTTATAACTGTCATTGGTAGAGACTGACGGTTTCAGTCGTAAATTTGTGCTACCTCGACAGATTTGACTCATAGTTTTATATTGTATTTAATCATTTTGCTAACCATGTAGGTGCCAAATGTATTGGAAATAAAAAATACACACAAAATTTGTTCAGTTTTCTCACTGTTGCCCCACTGTCTAGGGTGGCATGTAACAATATTGTCAGGATTGTCAGCCCACATTTTGAGCAGATGGACAGATTCTGAAAGCAGGGCCGCGTTTGGCAGGTGTGGTCAAAAGTTCACAGAGGTCACCGACCCAGTGGGATTTCATTAGTGATCCCGTCACTTGTAGTGTTCATGTCAGTCCATCCTGACGAGATCTTGCCAAGTGATGACACAGCCCTTGTCAACATCAATGTCATAATTATCCACTTTATGAAAAAAATTAAATTTCAGATGGGAACATGCATTAGATCAATCTTTGTTGTTGCATTGACATGAGGAAATTGTTATGAATAGAATTGTTTAGGGTCAGTGTAATGGCCCTGTCAAATACTATACTTGTCAGCGCTGCATACATCTGTTCCTAGACACGTACTGTTCTGTTGTTTTCCCTGATTTTACTTTATAGAAGTGATGAAGTGATGGAGCAAATCAGATATACAATCTACACCTATAAAGTAGAATAGACTATGCCTTTAGGACAGATATTTTGACTCAAATATACAAGATTTCTTCACTCTGAGCTACTGCTTATGCTTATGTGGACTTATTTGAAGCTTGTGAAGTTTTCACCTTTAAATTTTTGTAAAAAAAATCAAAAATTTAATTTTTCCCTTTAGAGGTTGCACAGATGGCGGCCATTTTGAATTTCAAGGGTAGGTTAATGTTGCTAATTGATAATTTGTTTCTTTTGAACCAAAATTTGCTTTGTGTCTCTCTTGACTTTCATTCTCAATTTCGAAAGAATCCTTGTTGAAATTTTGAACAAATTGTAAAGTGTTTCAGGATTGAGGTATATACATGTGCTACCTTGAGAAAGACCTCTGCTTGTGGAAAGCATCTTGTAACAATAATGTTACTAATTGTCTAATTTTACTGTCATGCACAATTATTTGTGCACTTTTTGGCTGGCAGTAGTTTGTGTTCTTTCAGCTAGCCTGTAGTATTTTGTCCAAGAGGAAATATTCTGTTTATCACCCCTGATTCTTGCCGTTTTCAACTGCAACCTCCATCGCAAAGGAAAAGTGAAGTCATTCATTGTTACTTTGATTGCCTTACATTACAGGTCAATTTAACTAGACAAGTTACTTCCTGACTGGCATAATTGCGCTAAAAATTTATAACCACTTCTCAAAGAAAAGAGGGCACACCGAAACAATAATTACATTTGAAAGAGATGCTTGCTATCATCTGTTTGTAGTGATTCAAGGTCTATAAACATCAGCCTCGAATTTTCAAAAGTCACTGCGGGATAGCTAAGAAATTGTCCGAGTGATTTACTCTCTTTAACGTTTCATTCTTCTTGCTGCATCCATGCATGAAAAGGGGAAGTTATGATGAAACAGTCCCATGAATGGTAATAATTTATCTGCCTACAAGGTGCAATTGTTCTGTCGAGACCTGATGATAGAGCCAACAGGTTCCCCACAGTGTCAACATACTGTGCCATATTCGTACCAGGGTAATAGGGCCAATTTCCAGAGCAATTTTCCATGACACAGAGTATAATTTGTGACTTTTTTTCACTTTTATTCTCTTTCTTTCCCTCTTCCTGGTTATTATTATCCATGTTTTTTTCTTTTCGCCACAGCTGCAACGCCAATGGGCAGATTGGAATTGGAAGCCGGGAGGAAGTGGTCACCCCGCGATTTCTGGAAGACCTGGACAATGTAGAATACATCGCATGCGGCGCTCACCATAGCATGTGCGTCAATGGTAAGTCACACTAAAGGATTCAACAGACCTAAACTGCCATGGATCAACTAATCTAGTCTGATAGTATCAAAAACCCAGGCATGAATCCAATAGGAGCTATCAGCTCATCATAGCCCACCTGTGCGTATCGGCCAGTGCCTTATCTAAAAAGTGATACGGATGTGTATAGAGTTCAGAAGCTCTGTGGAATCTCTTTATTCAAATGTCACATGAGACAACTCCTATCGTCTGTACTGGTAGTTTCTATGAAAAGATGCAAGGGTGGTTCATGGCAACAAACTTTAAAAGTTGAAGGCTTTTAAATCTATTTTAGTCAATAAGAAAGATCCAATCAGTGATTCTACTGTAAAAATTTCATTGCTTTTTTTTTCTTTTCTGTAGCACAAATTTCTCCAATTCATGAAGTTTTTGTCATTTAAATTCTTGAAAAAATCTTTTTCATCAGATTTCATGCTTATTTTTGCCCAACAAGAGCTTAGGACTGGTATTGAAAAAATATTGCCTCCAACGATAGCTACTTTTGCCATGAACTTTTTCAACAGTGAGGGATCCCGTCCAAAAACATAAACCCTGCTTGTTGTGCAGAAAATTCCTCAACACACACTGTACTGCTGATTCCGAGTATTTGTGAAACCCTATGACAGGACATATGTCTTGACGTCAGTGAACAGGAAGAACGAGGAGAACATATCTCACAAAAAGCAGGCATTGATAAGACAAGAAGAGGGGATGTCTGCACATTATCATCTTCCACACAATAATGCAATCAATTCTCACAAAATACCTGCATTTCTGATTTGTGTCGAAATTGCCAATGATCTGGACAAGGTCATGCTGATTAGAATGATTAATTGCCGTTGAATTTTGCAAAGTCATAGTTATTGACGAGAAGATCAGAACCTGGCGCGGTTACCATGGGAGTTCAACAAATTAGTGATGGAGGATATGTTGCACTTAATATGTCTGTGATAAACTTAAAGGGTTGATACCTTGCTTGTCATCTCAAAATTTTGACATCTATACTTATCTAAACTATTTTATTTAAATAAATTATTATAAGGTCCATTAGCTGTAACTTTTATGTATTTTTCCATCATTTTGCCTCTGTTTGTAAAGTACAGTGTCTTGTCGTAATCTCAAAGTCATGTTGAAATATGGATAGTGTCCCACTTTATAAATAACACAGACTGCACATGGATTATGTCCAGTGTTCCAGTATGATTGTAAACAACTGAATTTCAGTCCAGACTAAAATTAATTTGTCAACGCAACCATGCAAACATCACCATGAAATTTGACAAGAAATTTGCAGTTGGCAATCTGTCTCTTTGTTACATCAATTTCTGCATGTCTTAGTTGTTTGTATAGAGAACTTCAGATTGTCTGCCCATCATCATTATAATAATGCCAGCATTATTGCCTTGTTTGTTAACATTTCTTCCCATGTTTCTTCCCCTTTTTTCATGTATCTCTCCGTCTTTTCATTATTTGGTTCTAACTTCCAAACAATTTTTGCATCTTCACTCATGAAACATGGCAAAATACCGGTACTAGTTATTGCTGACCATGGAATGTTCCAGATAAAAACTTATATTTGTGGTGGTTGTTGAAATCAATTCACTTCCCTCGGTCCCCAATTTAGTATGAAAGTTGAAGTTGTGAAAATACTGAGTGGCAGTGTCTTTGGACAAATTTTTTTTCAGCAAAAGTTTATCTGTACAGATAAGGCGTGCTTGTTTATAAGGGTACCGGGGTACACTAAGGTTAGCGCCACATGTTGATAAGATATCTGCTTCACTGACAAGTCTCCTTGTGAATGTTTAATGTCCATTTTTCAAACACACTCACGGAAAAAATGTGAGATTGTGTGTGGTTTCTCATTTTCATCCCTTGATATTTCACAAAATACTTGTATTAAGTATCCGTTTGTTGTCTCAAGAGTCCTTTGTCAAAACTGATTCCAAATTGCTTGCTGGGATAGATTCATAAGAAAAGACAGGGAAAAAAACATTTCTGCATTGAAGTCGTCCAGGAGCACGTCTCTGTTTAATTTATCAAACCCAGAATTGACCCTTGGCCTCCAATGTCAAAGGTAAAGGTCAAAACATTGTTTTCCTTGGCATAATCTGAGAGGAGACTACTGGGATGGTGAAATGTCAAAAACTTGTCAAAATAAGCATCCATAGTAATCTCACCATGATCATGGGATAAGCATTTGTTGGCTTGCTTTAATTTCATCCTGCGCTATTATCTAGGTTTATACTTGTCAAAGTTACTGTTTCCTTTTTTTTGCGAGATCCTTTAATATAGCAATACATTTTTTAAAAAATGAATAATTCCAGTAAGCATATTGATTGCTATGACCCAAGTCAACTTGAAGAGGGCACTTCTTGAATGAAACGACTGCACAAGAATATGAAAAGTTGTTGATGCAGAGAGAGTTTTTTCCATGCAAAATGAAAAAAAAAACATTTTAAGACTATGAGCAGAAGAAACAGAAGCATTGAAGTCCAGATTGTAAAACCTACAACAAGTTCCAGTTGACATCAAAATCAAAGGCAGTTACATGTCAGCATATCATCACGTTTGCTACATTTTCTTTGGCACCATCCACCCCACTGGGAAAACGTCATTCAGTGCTCGTGTTACGGGCCACATATTTCCTTGACCCAGGGCACGCCGAAAGTTGTTTACGACTCTTTATGTCATAATTTGAGGTAGCTTATAGCGGAGCGATGACTCAATTTATACCTTCCATTTACCGTTATTAATATAGTGCAATTCCATCAAGAAATGTTGCATCTATATAATGAGTGCACAGCAATCTTGTTACAGCCGTGCCCAAGGGGCAAAAGCTGTCCCAACCGTTTGTCTCGGAGTGCGCTCCGGCGATTCTTAACCCCAGCTCTGCTTGTTTTCCAATTCAACTAGCTGTCATTAAGAAGAATGAAAGCCACGATGTAAAGAATCTCTCCTATGATAAGACTCTACCTTAATGGCTTTTGTTGAGAGGAGGGCGCTACTGAGATCAGCTGTCTAACAGAAATCCCCCCTGGATAAAATTGACTTTTCAGAGAGAGGGGAGCAGACTTGCTTTCCCCCAGGCGCTGTGTGAGTACCATACAAGAGTTTGACACCAACTGCTTGTGAACTAGACGACCTATACTTACGTCTTGGCGTCTCACAATTAGCGTGAATGAAGTGTGGGTCAAAAACTTGGCTCGGTTGGCGGCAAGTGGATAGCGGCCATTTGTCATTATCCGGAGCAATGGGGAGGGTTAACTCACACTTACAACAGTTGCCCTTACATGGGCAGACAGTCGGATGGCAGGTTAATTACTCCTTCCCACTTTTAGCCTGTAAATCATTGAGAAAAATTACACCAAGTTATGGGAATATTGGCCCTAACCTTTTATGGCTACAGTAATTGACTCCTCATCTCGCCTAACTGTGCAGCCCCGTAGGGCTTCGGGCAACAGCTTTGTGTGTGAGCAGAGTTAGGCAAGTGTGACTGACACTGCCTTCGTTTTGTTGACAGATAGCCTGGCTGGCAGGTGAAAGTTAGGGGAGTGTAGATATTGATTGAGCACTTGGCTATGACCCAATAGCGCCACTTAATGAAGATAGATAGATTCCGTTTACAAAATCCATGGCTTAATCTATCTGGCATAATTTCTTTCCTTTTGTCATTGGTTGCTGGTAAGTTTTCTCAACTCTAAAAAGGAAAATTTTGTACAGTTTTGACATGACAAGTTTCCTCAAAATAATTTTGCATCCTTTTGTGTATAATTGAATTGTATCCGAAATCTAAATAAAGATGTGAAATTTAATACCTTTTCTTTTATTCAAAGCGAGTAAAAGGGATGTTTCCAATAGTTATTTAGAGGTGTATTATGGTGACAGAAAATATTCAATTAAACTTCCACCTTTACATAAGGTCTTGATCCCTGCACAAATACACAGCGTTTATGAATCATGTTGGTGAATACATGGCAAGGGTTCATTATCTCTAGTTTGTTAATTTCTTTCAATGAATATATTGATATTGTTGAAGGGGAAGTCTGCGGAATGCAAACAGTATCTTTATTAGATAAGTTTAGAAATGCTGTATAGCCACTTTGTCAATGGTTTGGTTTTAGTTCCGGGCTTCAGAGTCTGAGTTGCTTGATTATTTGAGCTCGTCTTTCACGAAAAATACTGTTTCAGCTGGAGAATGTAAATCAATAGGTTTCTTTCTTACCCCCCCCCCCTCCAAAAAATATTACTTCATCATGACAAAATTGTTCATCACTCCTTGTGTGTTAGAAATCATAGTTCTTAATCCAGTTTGTGTTCCACTGATGTATACAGAGAGTGAGCTGTTGAAATATATGGAAAGTTCAGCCCTTACAAACACCACACTGTGTTCCGGTCATACTGTTTGTTCAGTGGTGAATGAGGGACTCTGTACAGGGCATCAGGGTTAAGGGTTAAAGCAGTGTGACTGTATGAAATCCGTAGTGTACAAGTACATGTAATAATTTAATACTCTCTGACCATACTCATATGCCATAGTGCTTTACTCTTTCACAGCAAAATCCAGACCAAAGTGATATCTGCCCATCACTAAACCAGAATTTCAGTGTTTATAATTTGCAAGAATGTTTTCTCACCAACCCCAATGCAATACATGCAATAAGTATTGAAACTGTCACAAGTTGAAGACCCCATCAGGTATGTTATTTTAATAGAGTATAGCTGCAAGGAAACTTTACGTAGCCCCTTACCACCAGAGTTCAAGGTCGCACACCCCCCAACTGTCCTAAGTTGTATGTATGGGTTTGAGAGAATATTGAAATGGACCCCATTAGCATTGAAATTGCCCAGGCTATCAGGTTTAAAATTGCATTCTTGTTTGCTGGGATATTCATTACCTGGCGTCTCAAACCTTTGACCATTCTTTCTTTTGCTGCTCATGAATGGGCCAACATACATGTTTATGTATTCACTTTAAACATGACTCAAACATAAGCATTAGCATTGAAATTGGTGTTGATATTGGATTTAGTTTTCACCGCATGCATGAACTGTGCATTACTTTTCCCTCCACAGTTGATCAGCTGTGAAGTTTGTCCAAGTTCACACCCACCTTTTCCACGTTCAATATCAGTGAACGAAAATTTGATTTTTCCTGTTTCTGTAAAGTTCCTACAAGTTTCAGAGTTATTGGATTGTGTTAAGATATGTACGTGTGATTAAATTCAAGAGGATCATTTCTGGTGAAAAAACTACTTTCAAGGTAGATCGTGCCTCGGGGACAGATATTCGGACTCTCAAATTTTTACAATACTCTTCTGACCTACCACTTGTGGGAGTTCATTTTAAAGCTCTTCGTGTAAGAAAACTTTTCACCAGCTTACTTTTTCAAAAATCAAAAATTTTATTTTTTCTCCATAGAGTTAACACAGGGATGGCAGCCATTTTGAATTTTAAATATCGATAAATCTTGGGTTATTTGTTTCTCTAGTACCAAAATTTGCACGGTGACCCCCGATTTTTATTCTTGATTTAGTAAGAGAATGGCTGAAAGTTTCATCAACGAAAGTTTGAGCAAAAGTTTAAGTCTTTCACTTTCGAGGTGCATACTACCTTAAGTTCAACCATCAAAAAAGTTAATATGTCAAGACATTTTATCACAACTGTGGGCAGATCGTCATGTAGATCAATGGCCATAGTACAGCAACTCAGGCAGTACTTCAGATTTTAATTCAATCCAAGGCACACTGTGGATTATTACAATATAAATGTCAATCTTCAACACTAATCAGAAGGTCAAAATGCTGTACTTTCAAATATTCTCGAACAAAAGAAAAGAGCATATATGTGATAACCAGCCATATTCAATGGTTGAATATTTCCAGTTATAAACCTTGCACCAACATTCTGTGCAAGATTTCGAGTTACAACACAATGTGCAAAAAAATACAAACAGATTAAAATATTACAAGCAGTTTTATCTATGGTACAGAATTTGTGTTCTGATGAGACTAGAACAAAAAACATTAGTTTTATTTAAAGTTATATCATTTTAAATACAGGTGATTATATAAATGCCCATGTTTTTTCTCCCACAAGTGTACTTATTTTACCAAAATGAGTTGACATGTGGGAGCCAAAATTTTCTGTGCAGATTTACTGTTACTCAGTCTCATGACTGCAGCAATAATATCATTTTTAGAGGTATTGCAGATATTCATATTGTTCTCAAATTTTTTGCTGCCATATGTATATTAAGATCATGGTGACGTGTGTATCTTGTCTGTTTTGTTGTAGCTTTTATTACCTAGGCTTCAACCATAGTCTGTACCAGTTTTTGTGTTGTTTTGCTGCAGGTGAAACTTGAAGAAGAAAAGCTTGATAGTCAAATTGGAAATTAAGATAAGTTTTGCAGCAAGAATTAATTTTTCTTTGGTTGTAAATCTCATTACAGCAAGTGGAGAGGTTCATGTCTGGGGTCATGCCAAGCCCTGCGGCTCCCTCAAGGAAGACTTCTTGCATCCTCAAATCAAACCAGTCCCAGGATCAGCGGTTTTCAGAGTTGCAGGCGGCACTTCCCACTGTCTGGCACTGACAGGTAGGACACATGTCCCTAATATGTAAGATTCCTTGTGTTTCAGGTGCTGCATCAGTTTGTTTTAATTGCCGATATACGTCTTCATATTTTACAACTGTCTCATCTGTAACACTCACCCATAAAAACGAACAGATGCTGCGTTTAACCTAATCTCAAACAGAGCGAATCTTTGACCAGATTGAGATCCATGCATTATACATAGCTCTCAGGCAAATCCAAACAAACCCTGGCACCAATACACTAACCACAGTTTTACCACGGAAGCAAAAAAAAAATTATCCGATATATCCTTCAATTACTACTTAAAAAATAAGGCAATATGCAAAAAAATAGCTGTAGGCAAGGCAGTGGCCCATCTAATCAAAGAACAGGTCAGCTGTAAAAGTTGCAAGGTTTAGGGTGGATGGGAAATACATGCATCATCCAGAGAGAGCAATCAGTCAGTAAACTTTGAAAGATAACTGTGAATGTGTTCAGCTTTGTGGTTTTGTTCCTCCACTCAATGCTCTCAAATTATTTGAAAATTGAATACGCCGAGAGGTGATCCATCAACACTACATTATTTATACCCCGGCATCTGTCTGACTTTTTTTTCTTTCTTTCATATTATCGCAAGTCTTGTGTTTTGTTTGAAAAAACAATTGTGGGTACTCTGTGTGTTTACTTTCATTGATGATCGACTTTCCGGAACTATGTTCAGTAACGCCTTACGAATTCAAACAGCATGAAAGTCTGGTAGTAACCTTTCAAAGGAGTTTGTTTTTTTCAGGTTTTTGCCTAAATTTTGATAAAAAACAGTAGCCAATGAAATGTGATGTTCATTTTGTTCAAAATTATCAAAACAATTACAGGAAAATTTTAAATAAATGGTAAAATGTTGCACTAAAATTTTGTTGATAAAAATTACGACTCTCAAAGGGGTAATGCTAAAGAAGCAAACATCAATGATCACCAACACAGCTGTAAAGCTGAGATCTACAGAAAATTCATTGCCACTTTAGTTGTTTTTCCAGTGTTATTAGGCTACATCACTTCTCTGACAGCATTCAAAACGTGACAAGAGAGACAAGACAAGAGAGAGCTCAGGACAGAAACCCTAGTGAGGTCCAGACTTTCATGCTCTGAGGATTCAGCTAACCCGCCATGAATCCCATCAGTACACTATCACCCCATCAGAACCCAAGGCATCAGTATGAGAAGTGTTGTATCATTATGCCCCAGTTTTCACAGGTCTCTTAGAGCTTGATGCACGGCTGAGAAGTGCCAACAAGACTGTGCCCTCTAGCCACTTTGATACACTACTGACTCAAAGATGCTTTCACTAAATCAAGGAACTTAACATGTTTGCATGTATTTTATAAGGCAGACTTCAAATTTCCAATGTGACACATAAGTGTTAAGAAATCTTTAAAGTTCCCTAGTGAAAAATGTGCCACAGACTTCTATACAAAATGGGACTAAAACTCCATCAACTTCTACAGAACTTCTATAGAAATCTACAAGCTATAAAACTCCATAGAATTCTATAGAATCTTTTCAGTGAGGGTTGAAGGGAACACTGATGGTAAACTGTGTTCCCAGTCATAAGAAGAAGCAAAGTTTTACATGAATAGTAAAGACATTATATTGTTGGACTTCAAATTTGTATGTCCTTATGCCTGACTATTAGCCCCATGTGAATTGTGACACCCCCCCCTCCATTATAAACACAGCAATAAGTACAGAAACATAAAACAGTATGAGAAGCAACTAAGTAAACAAACAGCATTGCCAGTATTACCACAGCTAAATTACAGTCTTAGAGGGAAAAAGTGGCAATACTGCAGAATACAGGGCCCAGACTGAGCTTTGATAAATTCAACATCACTCTACAAAGGTATGTTACATTTATCCATCATGAAAGGCACCTTTAGACAAGCACTGATTAATACCATGAGGAAGATGGACCCCCTGTTTTCCAGCCCTGACAAAATAAGCTATACTGCTGGAAGCTCTCCAAGATTATATGTTTTCCTGACCTGGTTACACAAGGCACTATTGTACATCATGAAAACATCTATTATTGCTGTTTAAAAGCTTAAACCAAAGGAAAACATCCCCTCCCTGCGATACATCCCATGCAGTGCACTGCAATTTACCAATTGTTGAATCCCAGCTGTGTATTACCAAGTAAAAAGCCACTTTTGTCTTCTCGTTTTGTTGAACAATCAGCACTGGACATGATGTCCTGACACCGCCACTTAAACTGACCCATGCTTTCTACGTCTGTATCTCCCTCATCAAGGACACTTCAGATCCTTTGTTGTACCACACAATACAGGTCAAACGAGAAAGAAAACAAGGCAGACACAGCGAGACAATAGATCAGCAACCAGTTGCTTATACTGCCCCCTTTTTTGTAAAGAGCGATAAAAAAATAACAGGCCCTCCAGAAAACATCAGACTGTAGTATAAATAATATGTATTAAAAGTAGCAGCTTCCGTATTAGCAATACCGCACCCAATGCTGCCCTGCAAAAAGTTAACCCAGTCCTGCAGCTCCACCCTACCCGCAGATTGCTCAATCTCCTGTGGAAAGTGTGCTGCTCGGCTGACAGCATTAGGCCCAGAACAAAAGAAGTTCCAAATTGATCCACTTGAGCCCTGCATTTTACAAATGAAACGCGCGTCAGGCCTGTCACCGACCAGTTTCCGTGCGTCCAGTTTATTCACAGGGTACTGATTGGTAATTAGCAGGGCTCCCAAACATAGAAACTGCCGATTTGGAGAAACCTGCCCAACCTCTCAGGCACACGTACACAACTGTTGCATGCTATTTTTTTTATGTTCACTTTCCAGCTGCAATTCGCTTTTATCATCCCATTAACACTGCAGAGGTTACCCTGTTATGTTTTTAGTATATACGTTTGCCCTTCAAGGCAACACAATAAATTCTCTCCAGTTGCTGTTGGCCATTTCATGTGTTCATGTGTTCCTCTTTTCAGTAGAATGTTGCATGTATGACACAAGATTACAAGCACTGTGGGACACGCCTGTGAATTTTCTCACGTTACTATGAAGTGACTTCCCTGTGCAATGCAATAGTAAAAGTTGAATTTTCTAAGTTTTCAGGGGGGGGGGGGGGGGTTGGATGGGTGGGGGAATGGGTGTATCTTTTAAGATACAATTGTCTCTTTACGATGGTTGTCCAAAAGTGTTTGATTCGTGCATGGTCATAAAAAGAAAGGAATTGCTTTCAGCTCAAAGCCATTCATTTGAATCATAACCACAATACATGAACATTATCTAGCTTTATTTTTCCCCATCCCTCTTCGGTCAAAGTGACTCAGTTTTTTATTCTAACTAATCAGCGTAACACTTTCTAATCAAACTCATTCCAGAATGGATATGTTGAAATTATAATAAGATTCAGTACACCCTTTTGAAAAAATTCTAGCCGTTGAAGTCAAATGCACAGAAGGGACATTTTCATCCAGTCTTCTTAATTTTTCAATATTTCTATGCAGCAGATATTTTAGAGGAAAAACTTGATTGTCAAATTGATGAATTTTCCTGAAGTTTAAAGTCTTATCAATCTCTATCATAATCTGAAAGTGTGATCCCATAAAGTGTTCAAATTTACTGCTCCAGCTACCAGAAAAACAAAAATGCTGACTATATGGTCAGCTTGAATGGTGAATTTCCATTTTTACTGAAATTGACATTATAGATTAGCTAATTGTAGATGACAGGAGATTCAACAAAGGGTGACAGGAGACTTGCTGGTCTTACGGTCACTTGATGCAAATTTATGCAAATTTTGTCACAAAGCTAGCAGCTGTAAGTGTACTGGTCAGTCGATTATATTGCCACATGTCCTCTTTGTCCGATGCTGATCAGACACAATTGCCAATGCATGAGACTGCTAATGATGATGTCTGGATTAGAGTCTGTTTGGCAAGTTGCTCGACTGCATCGTATTCAGGCGGTGTGGTGTGACATCCATAAAAGATGAAGTGCTAGAGACAGAGACCGTGACTGTTCAGAGACCTGACCATCCAGAAATCAATTGGACACGAATGACAGGAGGAAAGAATCACAGGTACACGGTCACAGTCACACACTCATACGTGTCCACACTCATACAATTATGCATATGAATATGATCATGCATATTACCAATACAGATTCAAAGACCTAGTAGTTTCACATCACAGATGGTCCCAGTGTCTGTGATTCTACTACATCTTCATTGTCTGTGATTGATTGCAGAGCAATTTCTTTCAATTGCTCTCATTATACTGATTACACTTGACCTTCTGCAGCTAATCAAATCATCCTCCTCATTACCTACTAATTACTAGACAATACGAGATATGTTCAGACAGATGATCGCTTTCAAATGGAAAATGTCTGCAGTCTCTCTCGGAGCACGTTTTATGTGTAGTCTGTTGTCCTTCGACAAACTTATTTATCAACTGGTAGACCTGCGTGTAACAGTTGGGAAAATGTACTATAAACAAGTACAGTACTAGTGAAACCTGTCTAAACGGAACCCTGTCTAATCTGGAACCTGTCTATACTGAACACCTTTTCTAGTCCCTCTGACATAGAATCCCATGTTTAAGGAACATATAAACCAGACACCTCTGCAAACCAGACAGTTTTCTCAGTCCTTTTGGTCTTCGGTTTAGACAGGTTTCACTGTACACCTACATTAGAAAATTGTACCGTGAGACAGGATTAAGAGGAGACTTTTACAAACTGGTGACTTGTGTTGATATTATGTTGCTTAAATTAAAATCAGTGTCCTGCTCTGGCAGTCATGACCAGTAATGCTAAAGTGTTTTCTGTATAATCCCACCATTTTCATCACCAAATGTTGGCTCACGCTTTCACTTCTGACAACTTTGGATCAATACTGGAGGATAGAAGTCAAGGGACAGTGTTACAGTGAAATGGTAACAGACTTTGGAACATGTTGTTAGAACTTTCTCACTTTGATGACTATGTAGACACAGGTCGCACTACCTCAGCATAACAAACAGGTATAATGTATATGTAGGATTGTATCATGCTATCATCCTATGTAATCCTGGCACTGTCTACCAATGGTGACGACTTCCAGTTATAGTAAACCAAATGGGATTAACAAAGTATAAATAATGAAAGCAATACCAAAAATGATTGGGAACTTAGGTGCTTTGAAACATTACTGCAACTAGCATGTTAATAACGTCCATAGTATTTCTGTAACCCCACTTTCCAGTTGTCCGTTCTTACTAAACATTCTTATCCTACAAATTTATAATTTTGTACAAAGCTGACGTTTCGATACTAATGTGACTCTGCTAAAATGAAAAAAATTGCTGCTTGATATTGATCAGCTCATAAAAACCCCTTCCTGCTCATTGGTATTTGTCATTTTGGGGGAAGGAGGAGGGGTATATATATATATATATATATATATATATATATATATATATATATATATATATATATATTATATATATATATATATATATATTATATATATATATAGTTCAAAACTAATGAAAAAAATCCCACAACTACATCTGATTGTCTCCACACTGCAATTCTTTTGGGCTTGAAAAAATGACCCTGTAGGATTCAAATCCATATCCCCGACTCAGTTCGTATGCTCCACCATGGAGCTAATGGGATAAATTCAAGTTGGTTTGATGTGCACTGTCCTGTTGGCCTTTTTCTTCCCGGAAAGAGACCTCAGATTTACACTGATCATTCTCCCAAAGTTGTTGTTTTTAGAACCGTAATTTTGTAACTGTAAACATCCCCCAAAGTTAGTTTGGATGCTCTACCAACTGAGCTAACAGATCAGTTCAAGTTGGTTTGATGCGCTTCTGTCCTGTTGATGGAGCTTCAGTATGCCAAGAAGGAAGGCTGTGAAACTGTTATTGACCCCTATGTGTGTTTGTTAAAAGTGAACTCCAGTAATTCCAAGAGTAGTACTGGAAGCCCATGCCCTTGAGAGGGACTCCAGTACATTTTAATCAAGCAGATGGACACATAAAAATTCTTTATTTTCCTTGCAGGGGACAGGCAGCAGATGTGTCAATAAGCATGAGGATATATATTCATTGCATTTTTAGCAAGTGTGTAGTTTTGAATAATTGTGGAAAACCAAAACTCTACTTTAACCCTTTGCTGCCTTTATATGATGTACCCCAGTCAAATTTTTTCAGATTTTTGCTATAATTTTGATAGGAAACTGAAGCCAATGAAATGTGATATCCATTTGGTCTAAAATTATCAAAAAAGTACTGACAAATTTATAAAAATTGTAAAACGTTGCACTAAATTTTGGTGGGAAAATGGCTGTAACAAAGAAAGCTACCAAATAGATGTATATGTATACTCATTTGTTTATGGAAAGTTAGAAAGTGATTGGATACACATTAGAATATTTGAAGCATACGTAAACCCTGACACAAACAGTCGTATGCATGGCAGCTAGCAAAGAAATACAGCTTTTATAACTACCAAACATATGTGTAGATATTAGCCCATGTCGCAGTTGAAATGGACGGTGCACATCAGGTGTCTGTTATCAAATGTAATGATTCCAAATTTGTCAACTGTATGGCTGTGAGTAATATTAGGAAATTAGCACACATTTTATTGCAACAACACACTACTGCTGGTTGTTTATATTTATCCCTGTGCTGGCAGAGTGTGCCTCTTAGCTTGTCAGAGTACAGAGTAATGATGTATAGACTGACATAATTAATGCAATGATAATTTTTTGTGTTTTTGTAGCGTTCTACATCTTTTATAGTCGCTACTTGATCGGTCGTATTAGCACAAATCAGGCGTTCCACTTCATGCAAACATTTGTTTAAATATTAATTGCACCTGTGGCAGTTTGTTTGATTTATCATCCCAGGTAGGGTTGTATAACCCTCTCCCAGAAGACTTCAATGCCAATTTCGATTTTATGTGGTACTAACGTTGCAAATGGAAGTCCTTAAATTTTTGTGCATATTCTTGCCAAGGAAATTCTAGAAAGCCATCATGAAATATATGAGAAACCAAAATTATTCAAAGTTTAGCTGAATTTTCATTAATTCTGAATGACTTCTCAAAACTCAAATCGAATTTTTCGGGTTCTTAAAAATGAAAAAGTCAATGCCAGATTTCTCCTGATTTCAGAGAGAATTTTTCCTTAACTGTAAAGGAAATATATGAAGACCATCTAAATTTTGTTGGTTGCCAACCTAAATTATGGCGCCACCAAGAGGTAAAATACCTGCGTATCATCAAATATGATTTTCTGTTCATTTGTTTCTTGTGATTGTCTGATGTCGAAAGAACATTGAATCAACAAAGTCATGGTAACCTTCTGTTATTATGACTATTTTCATTGCTGCTTTTATGACTAAAAAAATTTAGAAAGAAACCAGAGTGGTCTCCAACCAAACATTAGCTCTGGCAAATATATAATACATTTGGAGCCCATAATTTGAAATATTTAGCGTCCTAAACACACATCACTGACTCAAATATAAGTTAAAATATATCAAGCCATTGAATACATCATCTTGTTCAAAGTGCACTTTTGGAGAATTTGGCCTGAGATTATTACCCTGTGATAATTTGCTACTCCTTACCATTTGCGTTTAATATTGCTGTTGTCGTTAAACCATAGACCCTGATGAATGGTTTGAATCTCTTCGAGACTAGTTACTATCTGTAAGTTTTAAAGGTACAGTCTTAATTTTTTTACAATAACTGTAAAAAGTTTGCATTATATTTCCCCACATACATTTGACTAGCAAGCACCATGTCAGATTTCTGCTTGTCTTTGAAAAGGGTCTAAGCTCTATATTTTTGAGATTGATATCATATCTTTTACAAACAGTGTCATAGACACGTTTCCAATGAGGACAACAAAATAAGAAAATTCACAAAGGAGTATATTTGTTCCCAAAAAAGTTTTAAAGTTTTATCATATTAAAAAAAATCGGCTAGACTGAAGAATAACAAGTCCATACTGAACTAATCAACATATTTCTAGGGGATCCAGTTGCTTCACAAAGGTATCAGAGGTCCCCTAAGAAAATGCAAGTATTTAGATATAACAGATTGGGCCCAGAGTTTTTCAGGTGCATCAAAAGAATTAAATGAGAATAGACATGTCAGAATTTATTACAATTTTAGAAAAAAAATTATCATGCTCTAAGACACAAACTGTGAACATGTCCCTTCAACAATTTTTTTTTTATTTATGGTGTTAAAAATTAATGAAGAGCCATCTGAAATTGCATGAATAATTAATCAGCAGATTGTAATGTGAAAATTTTACGAGAATCATAGTCCCAGCCTGGCTTGTCTGCTTATTAGCGTTGGCCCTATTGGGATTTCTTGACAAGGTCAAACACATGTTCTGATCGCAAACTGAGCCTATGAGCTGTGTCGCTGAAGAGGCAGGGTTTAGTGCGGGAAACTTGATGGAAATATTGTTGTCGTGACTGACAGGCTGTTTTGATTTTTATGAGTGGGAGAGAGAGACTTGTTTTCACTTTTGGTGCAAATACTTTTCCAAGATAAGTCATGTTGTTTTCAATTCAATGAAGCCCCAGCTGGTCTCTAGAAGAGCCTGGCATAAAGTGAACTTGAATCAATAACTCATACACCTTGCAAAATAAAGACAAAGGTGGTCAGTCATCAAAACTTTTATACTGCAAAAGTTTTCATGGTTCCTTACGACTTGGAGATATGTTTATAGGTCTTTATAATCTGGAGAGTCGCATTCCATATCATGTCAATGAAGCTGAGAAATCTTTGTTCATGTTAAAAGGCTCATGCTGTATTATTATTGTATACGTGCTGTGGTGTTTGTGTGTCATGCCAATTTACATAATCCAACAGGCATTGATGTTAATAAGACCAGAATTGAAAACAATTTATCATCTCTATGATAGTTGCTTTGGTAAAAGATTTTTAGTGGTTTGCACATATAGAAATAATGTCAGATACCTCTACAAATCACAATATTACTGCAATTTTAAAGCCATAATGTGTCTCATTAACATATAATTTAATTAATTTGCCCTAATTGCACCATCAATACTCTGTCATTATGTAGCCACACATAGCTATCAACTGTTATTAATGCTCTTTGTTTTTGGCTGATAACATTCCTTGTAACTTTCCCATGAAATATAAAACCATCCCTGATAACAACCTACCTGCATAAATAGACTGACAGACTCATCCATTTGAAACAGAGAATATTTTTAACTCTTCATATATTTTAAAACCTGAGCAGATGCTGCAACCGCCGTTCGTTTGTCTTTTATTATTTTGGATATGTGTTGTTCCATAGCTGCCAGTACATTTTACTCCGGTGCTCCAGCGTATAATTTTGCATTTTTCCCCACTAAATTAGTGAGTTCATTAATAAAAATAGCCCTGCTGTTCAAGTGAGGCTGCTTTAGGGATAGTGTTAGGTGATGTTTTATATTTTTTCTGGTCATTTCCACAAGATAAAAAAGTGTTTAAGGAGAAGTACCTTGAATTGAGCAAAGGTCAGTGGGTTGTTGTGACAGTCTTTGCACACGGGTCAGAGGCAAGGACATGACCAACACAAACAGAGGGTTACTCGTGTGGACAATCTGTATTGACATATCCACCTTTTGCACAAATTAGCTACTCCCCTTTCTCCATCATTCTGCACCACGGCATTCTTGACCTTCCGGCTGCTGTTCCGTCATGTTCAAATTGCCATTAAGGATTTCCCGAAACGTGAAAACATTGACGTTTAATAGAGAAGACCGTGCCATTGTCAATGTCACTACGTTTTGCAGCTGGATCTCAACCCTACATGCATCATTTCACCAATTCAACATTTTTGAAGTGAAAACAATCCCCTAGAAATCAAATGAGCTTCTTTTTGCAATCTTTTCATCATTATCATGGTCACTTCATTTTTTAATCTGACATTGATTGTTTTTACTCCCAAATTGGTTGGAAATGTCTTTTCAAGTTCAAGATATCAATCCCATGTTCAGAACAAATTAGAATTTTGAATTTTGGACAAATAGGTATTTTTAGGATTTCAGAATTTCTGATGGTTGATATGCATATTATCATCCATGATATCACTGACTCACACATGGCAACTCTATGTGTGTTTCCTTCCTTTGATGGTATTGCACATAATCAAGCAATGTAGATTGACATAAAGAGCAGACATGAAAGACAGAATGTCTTAAGTCCAACATTTTTTGGCCGAAAACTTGAAGTTTTGGACTTTTCAGATGAAGATGCAAACAGTTCTTTCACTTTAGAGCCTGATGACAGATGTCAGTGAGTTAAAGAGAGTTATCAGAATACTGAGTGTATGCAACCCCAGAGGTGAGATAGTTGCTGGTCGTGGCTGGCCTTGCAGAAAATATGGTTTTCTGTGTATTTTTCTCAAAAATAGATAATTACAAAGTATATGGCAAAAGCATGGCCCGCGTTTTGTTCCAGTATTTTTAGAAGCATGGCCTGGCGTTTGTGCATTAAGCTGGATAGAGAGTTTGTGCTTGTTATTTATTTAGGAATCTTTGTTTCATTTCATCATTCATATGCACAGGCTTGTGAGTGATTCATCGTGTTAAATGTTTTTCAAAGATTTTTTACATCCAGCAACATCTCTCACATATTTCTTGTGATTTTTTAATCTCAAAATTTTATTTTTTCAAAAATTACAATTTGTCTTTCATTAGTCATGAGCTTAAAAAAATTATTTGAAAATAGGCTCCATAACGTGTAGTTGTTCTCTGCTGCTCTGCTCCTCATGTTATGTCTACACGGGCATTGTTGAAATACAATTGCAGCTCATTGCACAGCCATAGAGACTTCAAATGGGCCATTCAACAGAAAACATACACTAAAAACCTCAACCAAAATTTCTCTGATTGTATTTTCGTGATTACCAATCGGTTACAACCAGAGATTTTGCAAACAAAGCAATGTGGGCTCTTATGAACCCGAGTCAATTTGATGCGGTCTTGGGTACACACACATGGTAATTTTTTTTTGTAGTTGGAGAGTGAAACGTTACAGGGAGAGCCAGTACAAGTAGTGGGAGTTATTGAAATTGATATGTAGTACGTATGCTGGCCTTTGCTCAGCTTACCTTGGCTGAATTACATATGGCTTTTGCATGGTGAATGGACGGATCAAATGTCATTCATTATAACCATTCAGTTTTCAGCTGTGTGTAGTGGTGTTTAGTTACATCAACCTGAGTGTGTTTGTCGTAATAGTGGAAAGTGTGGGTATTCTCCCTGTGTGTTTTCTCTTTCTTTATGATTTTGGGCTGCGAAAACATTTTTTTTTGGCGGAATTTGATTGATCGTGCCTCCGAGTGTGTGCTCTTGTTAGTGCTGTAGAAAGAAGTTCTCAAATGGAGTGAAATATATGGTTAGTATAATTGGAGTTCAAACACATCCTTTTTGTGGACAGTTTCAATCACTTGATGAAATCATGGAGTTTCTCAAATTTCATGAAATGCGGTTGTGTGGAAAACATTCTGATGCCTTCACTCTTTGAAGTCGTGTCATATCATAATAATATTTCCTTTGATCCTCAATGTGTTCAAACAGTCACTTCACAATCACAATTCTTTCTTCTACCAAAAAGAAACAGCACAGAACAAGAGAGCACGGTTGAAGTTGTTGAAACTTGAAGACAAGATTTAAATTTTCCATTAATTTTGTTAAAATTCGAATTCCATGCACTCAATCGGCACTCCATGTTGAAGAAAAATGTTTCCTTTTTTCAAAATGAGAATATTTTGTCCAGTTTTATATACTACTCAAAAAGTTATCACAGCATGTACATTTCCATGTATGCCCTCAAAAAAAATTATAAGAGAAAATATGGAAATTATTCATTTTGTAAAGAAAACAGCGTTATAATTTTCCCATTGAAATCTGATTCCTCCATGAGTGCTGAGAAATGTGAGTAGCTTTTCTAAATGCTGGTTAGTTGTGCAGTTGTAATTTGATTGCCTTCGGGCTGTATCAGAGGGGAGAGAGAGAACTATGCACAGAGGCATTGCTTTCCCTGCCATGATCAGGAGCTTGTGGTGATTGCTGTTCAAACCTGGAAAACCACAGATCCTTTTAATGCTCTAACCGAACGGTGAAATACGTTTGCACGCAAGCGTAATATTTTATTATCTCAATATGCTGCCTTTTAGCTACTGCCTGCCCATCCCACAATGCAATTTCCCAACGACGGTGCCACGGCACCCCCTTGCAATCAATTTCTGCCCTTTGTTGTTTCTAAATTGTGCATTTTCTTTCTCTTCTTCAGTTTGCTCACACGTCTAACAATTCCACTTGGCTCAAAAAAGTTCCCCAAGCTGGATATATTTACCCAGGCCAAATGACTTCGGGTTTCAGTCTGTTTGCCTTCCCAATTAATTTTTACATTATTTTCAACCATCCATCTGCATAATGTTTCTCTGATGTAGAAAAGCCATCTCCCCAGAGGAGATGTCTCTCTCTATACATGCCCAAGGCAATGTCAAAAACCCGCTGTGCTCTTTCATGATAAATTAATTTTTAAAAGCATATCATGTCTAGCTCTTGCTTCACCATGACACTCCAGCAAAAAAAAATTGAATTTGCTTTTAATGTTGGTAACTTAACCCTGTAGAGATATGCCATTTTCAGATTTCACCTATGTTAATGCATGTGTAGTGTGTTTTCAAGCGCCTCTGTGTCGTTGAATTGATACATTTTTTTTCAAAATTAAACGTGTATCAGCTGCTCTCGATGACAGCCTCAACTAGACCAATTTCTGACAAAATGTTTGGTTTTTTATTTCATGCTATGATGTTGGTTATTGTAGTCTTTGTTGCATTCTTCAATGTCAAGGCGACTATTGAGGACGGATATAGGCAAAGATAAATGCTGAAAGAGGAATTCTCTCTCCACTGTCCCCTTCTTGCACTGAATCTCACTAACTCTGTCTCTCTCCACGGACAGTCAATGGAGTTTTCCCACTGCGACAGCCAACTCAACACCGGTTAATAAGAGATACGCGACCCAGATGACTCGGCCGAGCAATAACATCACCAGATAAAACTTAAAGAGGAACAACCTCTTCTTTCCTGAATGAAATTATGTCAGTGTCATGCCACGGCAGAATGTGAACTCTTGCCAAATCTCGCACAATTAATAACCGTCCCATTGCAGACAGCGAGTCTGCAAAGAAAAACGGAACATAAGATCGCTCCAGGAATATCCAGCAGATTCCGGCAAACGTAATTGAATGCTACTCCCCCTTGAAATTGGAACATAATTTCCGCCTGCAACAGCACTCATGGGGGAAGAAAAACTGGCCGTATTTGTTAAACTCAGGACAAATCATTCCTTTCAGTCTGCAATGAACAATACACAGACATATGAATATTAAATATAAGATAATGGATTGCAGGGTAATTTAGAGATTGAGCTGCTGTGCACAGCCGTTCTCCCCAGACAGAATCCAACATTTGCCCCAATGCGCGCTCTCTTTCTCTCTCCCACACTCCCTGCGCAGTGATAAAAATTTCAAGATGAAATGAATTGATGCTGTTGATTACTTTGATCATCGAAGGCTACATCCTGCGTCACATTTCACGGGCAGGATTTTGATATTTGCTGTAAGCTGCCTGTGAAGCAAACATCAAAAATTTATGAAGCGTTGATGGAATATTGCCAAAAAACAGATCACCATGTTGTGTGTTTGCGCGGAACAAGGGTTAGCTCTTCACAGTGATTTGCGTTTTTTTATGAGGTGACATTTGGCCTCTCTTTCCAGCACATGTCAATCTGAACTCTGACCTCATCTAACCCTGATAATTACATGGCAGATTGTCAACATTGCAAAAAAATCCCTAAAATTCATTGATTACTTGAAAAGGTCTGATTTCTACCGCGCATGGAGATGATGTGAATTATTTCAAAGTCAAGAATTCAGCCGTAGATGATGGAGAATGAGAGCGGATGAGCATTGAGATGTTCAAAAATCATCTGAGTAGATTCAGTCCACTTTGTTGATAGCTGGAGAATAGCGCTATTCAAGATTAACATGATCTCTTACATAAAACATGTAGATACAGGTGTAGATAGACACTGTAAAAAACCACAAGAATGTCAATATTTCCACTGCGGGAACTCTTCTTTTCTTTTCCTGTCATTCTATCCCCTTCCTCACCATCTCTCTTTCATTGCACGGCATGCAGAACAAATTCTAAGGGATGCAAAAAAGGAATCAATTTTTGTAGAAATTGATGGAAATTGATTCAGAGGCTGTTTGAACGGGAAACCACAAAATTGTTGATTCAATTGTACTGTTGAAATACCCCGGGGTATGCCATCATGTGTATTATGTATCCACACATGCAGTGTTTTCTTTGAGTTGAGTCAATTTAGACACGTCTTTCGTTCTCTCTCTCTCTCTTGTAACTGTGTATGCATTCATGTCCATCTGTCTCAATTTCTTTCACTTTTTAATCATCTTTGTCTTTTTCATTTATTTAGTCAAAAGAACTACCGTCGCTTTCGTCGCTCAAAAGTAGCTTGAAAATCCTTTTTTTATCAAAAGCAAACTCCAACTTCCATGCTGCCATTGCCACATTAGATTTTACAAATTTTGCATTGACTGATTTTAACGTCAGTTTACAAGCAAGCGGAGCCAAAATACTGCAAATCTTGATTCCCTGTTCAAAGCAAAATAAGGAGATTGTCATGTTTTGTTGAGGTTTGGTTTTTGGAAAGAGATGAAAATAGACAATGGTCTGTAGTAGTAGTAGTAGTACTACTTCTGTTGGCTGTCATTTCATAGATCTTTAATAGAAAGATATAGTTTTCACACAGTATATCATGTTAGGAGTCATAGTCTTAGCAAACTCTTTCTGAATAAATATTTGGAAACAAAAAAAAATCGATATGTTTGTATCACTTATTTTTAAAACTGCTATAAGTTGCTGTGGCTGACGTGGTACACCTAAGGATTAAAGATTTGTCAGATCATAGTGCCTTGTTAATACAAGCCTGGTTTCCAGATATTGCCTCGTGTATCTTCTTGCTGTTAGGGCTTCATTCATGAAATAGCATATAGTAAAATAGATGCCTGGTCTCTGTCCTCCTGCTGTTTGTGGTATGTCATCAGCGGTATTAACTTCACCCTATCTCGGTTGTAAATAAGACAGCACTTGGCAATCTGCCAAAAAATTTGTCCATTGCATGTGTTTACAACTGTGGAGTAAGAAGAAGTTTACTGAAAAAAAAAAATTGATCATGGGAAGAGAGGATGCTGTACTACTGGTGTGATAGAGGACGTGCGGGACTTGTTAAATGGAAAAACCCCAGTTGTTCTGTACAGAAGTTTGACAGCTAAATCAAATAAGTAGGCGATGATTTGACATAAGTGTTATGTGTATTATCTTGAGAGTTGTATGTCCTGAGAATTGCTTGAGACTGGAATTTATCCTCAGCTGGCGTCTAAGTTTTCACTTGTCACACACATAGACCCATGCATACATAGGGATGCACATTTCACACAAACACTCACACACATCATATAAAACTTGATAACTATATATATATATATATATATATATATATATATATATATATATATATATATATATATATATATATATATATATATATATATATTATATTATATATTATATATTATATATTGCATATGTATAAATATACACACATACACACACACACGTCATATATAAAACTATATATATATATATATATATATATATATACACACATACACACACACACATCATATATAAAACTATATATATATATATATATATATATATATATATATATATATATATATATATATATATATATATATATATATATATATATATATAATTTACATCATGAAATTACTATTACACTTTGTGCCTCTGAGTCTTGTAGAATGTCAATAAAATGAGTAATTATACAAACCATTAAATGAAACCGAGGCAGCTCTATGTAACTTTATGTTAATTCTGTAAATTATCATGTAAATTGAGCAGAAGACGGCAAAGATTGCTCTAACACACTGCGTAAGTTCAACAGGGACGATTTAGTGATGAGGAGGAACTTTCACCCCAGGCTCATGAAATCAAGGCTGTGAATAATTGTCTTTGACAGCCAGGCTGTCCACTTGAATTTATGCCGCAACATTTTATTTCAGTCCTGCATGAACCAGTAAAAAAATGCTGCATCGAAAAAAACATGTCATTGTAACAGATGGAATATCAATATCCGTATCATCTTGAAAATGGAACGATGATGGGAAATCAGTGACATCTCTTCACATGCTTTCATCTTTCTGCCCGTCCATATACTTGTAAGAAGTAGGGTGGATATATTACTCTCCTCCCCGATGTGTTTATACTGTCTGTCAGTGGTGAGTGCATGGGTATACTGCTGTCCAGGATCCGATTACCGCTATTATAGACACACAAACAGTTGACTCCTTGCACTTTAACCGCCAACAACAGAGAAAGTGTTGAAAAGTCAATGCGAGGCAAAGGTTACTGCTCCTCGGCTTTACTACTACTGGTTTCTCTGCAAATTTATTTTTCAGTTAAAAAAAGATGTGAAATTTCAGCCTGAGCTTCAGCACAATTATCATGATTCCCCCCTCCACTTGTCACCATGCCAAAATTTGTGGCCATGGCTAGTTTGGCACTGTTTGCCATTCCGCAGGAGGACCAGAGTCACCACAAATATTTATAGCAGCAGCTCAGTGTTGTCTGTGCTTATGAAAACTGTTACCCAGGTGGAAGTAACGCCTCGTAAATATAAAGAATTTAGTTACAGAATCCTGTGTCAAAGTTAACCATATAGAGAGAAACAATTAAATATGTTTACACGGACTTTGGCAGTGGTACTTAAGATGATTGAATGCGTGTCCATTCCACACATTTTTGTCTTCTTTTTTTACCAGCCTTAGGCATTTAAATACAAAAGTAGAATGTGAAAATTACCTTTTGCAGAAATCTAAGGAGGAAACATGTATCTCCGATATGATAAAAAATGTTTTGATCATATATTCTTGGGTTTTTTTCAGTTAGAACCTATATTTTATTTTGAAAAGAAGTGTAAATTGCAACACTTAATGGCAAACCAAACTACTTGAATGCAACATACACTCATTTTTTGTAAAGACAAGATTCTGGGCTTCTTGTCACAAAAAAACAACAACCCACCAGCATGTTGTGGGACATGAGAGCCAGAGCTTCAACGATGGCAGTTTATTGAAAGAGTATCTGTCTTGTAATACACATTTTAAACCATGAATCTATTCCAGTCATGGCAAGCATTCTCATACTGGGAACCTGTCTCACACATCAAGTATCTATATATGCATGTTAATGTTTAACTGGCCATGTTCAGACATTAAAGCGCGATAAAAATCAAGATTTAGTAGCTCTTTTTTCTCAAATTAAAAATGAAAAAAGCCCAGTATCATAGAATTGTTATACTTAAATCATGATTAGTTTTTGAAAGGCATGCTTTATAATTCGAAAATTTAAATGTGAAAACTTTTGAACAAAGCTTTAGTTTGTGTTGCTGTAACATTCAAAACAAGTTTTGATGGAAAGGTTAGAGTGGGCATTTCATCCGCCACCAAGTGGCCAATTTTGGTAAACTCACAATCATCTCAAAGGGGCAGAAAAGTCTGTCACCATCTCATAGAGTCCACAATTGTTTGATAAGGCTTATCTTATTGATACCTAACGTGACCCTGTTTGACCAGCAAGCCAACATCCCACGTGCAGAAGTAGACCCAAGTTCGCGAGGTAACAAACACAGGGGTCATATAATATCACCAGTTCAGTCAACATATCTTGACATCTCGGGTGTGCGATAAAATTGCTACATGGTAGCATTTGTCATGTAATTCTAAAAACAACACAAGGTTTATCAAATAGGGAGCGCCAAGCTAAGATCTAGAAGTTGATATTTTTTTGCAAGTGGAAAATTTTCCAGCTTGTTAGATCTCCAGAGTGGGCATCGCAGACATATTAAGAAACCACCAATTCAAATATTTAACGGCTGTTCCGCTCTTTAAAACCTTGAAGGGCAAGGAGTGGAAAGACCTCTGAACTGTGAAATCAGTCGGTAAACAGCAGTGGGTGTGAGAGCTTGTTGACCAGACAAGTAGAGCATGTCTGCTTTTTTTTTCCAGATAGGTTGGCAAGATTGGGTATTTATTTAAGGTCAAGCACATTGACAGGAACTTTGACCTCCTTTCAGTTGATTGGTCAATACAGGTGCCGCACCACTGAAAAACTGTTAAAAGTTAATTGCATAATAAAGTTCAGCTTGGGTCACCTGATGCAAAGATGGGGTCATCTGAGGACATGATCTGAACAGGGGTATAGCTGGGAAACATGCCCAAAACTCTAAAATGGGGATGACTTCATACACAACTCCTATTGATTATCTTAACAATTAGCCTTTGGCAAAACCTTTTCATCTATTGTTAATGTGTAGTCAAAGGTATTTTTATATAGAGGTCTACTTTAAAATGTCCAGCCTTCTTCTTTTCTCTCCCCACCTTTTCTTTTTTCTTTCTTCATCCAGCTGTGCTCCCGTCATCTGAGTCACAAACATCCTGTCACGAAAACATTCCATCGAATACTGGCTCTTTGCCAGTCCACCAGAATGAGAGAAAACAAAAAGAGAAAAGTCTGACAAAAAAAACTTCAAAAGGTTATACATTAAATGAAGGGAAACTAAACATCCCATTCTCCGAGTGTCGTAAAATGACATCTTGTTCAGTTTGTGGTGTAATTTACACGGATATGAGAGCGGACCTGGTATTTGGTGTTCAAGTGCCCATAAAGGAAAGGTACATAGAATCTTGCCATTGCTGTCACCGTGTGTAACCACCTTGTGTAAAAACAGTAAATATTCACAAAGTCAACCTCAGCTGACATATAACTTCCTTAATTACGGAAATCAAGATTTATTGTTGGGTGAAGTGTTTCCAAAAGTATTTACGTCACAAAGGCAAGCTCTCTCCTCTTTCTTCCACTTCTACGTGTCTCTTTTTTTCTCCCTCTCTCTCTCTCTCCCAGACATCCATTTTTTTTTCACGGCGCTGAATTGTTGTAATGATTAACGATCCAATTTGAGCATTGAGGCATAGAACTCCACACACATTGAAAGCAGTTATGGACAGCCTACTGGACTGTGCTGTCAACAACAGGAGCTAGATATTCCCTCGCAGGTCCTAACAAAATTCAAAATGCTCGTGTTTGCCTTTCCACTTGACATTTGGCCTGATATGAGGTATTATATGGTATAATTGATGACCTCCCGTGTAGCTGCCAAGACCTGTTTATGTTTAGGGGTGTTATGGGGCACTTGGTCTTTTGTATCCTGCTGCCCTTGAGGTCAAGGAACTATTTTTCTTCCCTCAGCTCAAGCTACAGCCGTTTGTTTTTTTGAACAAATTCCTTAGTTGAGCACAGTTCCCATGCTTTTCGATAACAACCGGGGCTCATCTGACGCTGAAAAATTCATGCTCTGTACATGAAGGTATTTTGCTTCGCCGCCGCTTTGTCATCAATCATTTTGATGTGCCCTTTAAAAGGACCATACTCAAATTCATAACTGCCGAGTGTCACATTTGTTGATAGCAAATGCTAAGAAACTGTCAGGCAACATGTGGTAAAGTGTTTAAGTGTTCCAAAGATAAATTACAGAGCCAAATTTACTCGCTCGGAGAATGGCTTATTGCTCGAGCTGGCTATAAGGCTTCAGTTGAGAAAGACTACAAGACTTTTATTGTACATGGGCGAAGACGACTGGATGAGGGTGTCTGTTGTTGCAGACCATTGCTTAACGCAGGACTGCCTTTGTTCATACTGGAAACAAAATAATGTGAAATAGAAGAAAATTTGAGGATGCACTAAATTTGACAAGGTGAAGTTGATGGTTTCCAATTTCAGTAAATTGAAGTTATCATTGGGTCAAGTCTGTTTTCTGAGCATTCAAATGTTTATTTTGAAGATTCAAAAGTATGGTATAAGAGAGGTTTCTCACTCTCGCCCAACCTTTAAACTGCAAAGTAGGAATTTTTGAAGTCAAAACTTCTTGCCATGAGTTCAAACCTTTTTACACACATGCACTTCTACCATGAAAAGAGATCCTGTACTATAATGTAGCCCTGTGTTTCATCTTTGAACATGAACATGACGGTCAAGTGTGAAGCGTCAAGCTTGTTAAAGTTGAAGTATGTGTACTGATGTGTTGATGTGCATATATACTTTGAAATAAACCTTGATAATGGGGTGTTTATTAAAGTCATACTCTTTCTAATTGATGTCAAGTGATACTCATACTGCCAAAAAAAAACCATATGTTGCTAAAGACATCCTGAGTGCGATTTCTGGCCATCTGCTAATCCCCAAGGATTAAAAGTTTAATCACCATGAGATTAAGATGGGGATTAGCCTATTAAAGGCTGTCTGGACATGATAGCAAGTAACAGAGGTATTTATAGGGTTGTATCCAGAGATAATTCAATCCAATTATTATTCCCTCAAATGAATTGTAAGGTCCAGGGTGGTTATTTGCAGGTGGCGGCTCCAGAAGCCTTTCAATAGTTCTATTGTTTGCCTGCAAATCATACTTATTTGAGAGTTTCTCTTTACTTCTAGTCATGTGTGCTTAACCCCAGCCCAACACTGTCATAAATCAATGCCAGCCTTATCGCAGGATTTGTTATTTTCGGCCAATTTGACAAAAACAAGCGCTGTTCAACTTTGGCACCTGGTTGCACAACCCGTGACACTCTTCCTGTGCACGCCATTGTTATCAAGCATTTGTCGGCCCGATCTCTGACCCCAGCAGTCGCTCCTCAAATGTTTCTATATGGTGACTTTCGAGTGATTTTGTCTCGTTTTTTGCTAGATTTATGGCTGCAGTTTTTTTTCTCTCCTTCATTTGCACATACTTGAGTTGCTGCCATTTGCTGGCTCAGGCAAGCATTTTCATGGTTTTATGATGACTGTACTTTTATAATGGAATGAGCAAACACAGAAACCACTGTTAGTATTAACCAGCGTGTGGAACTGAACTCCTTGTCTAACCTCTCCTGCTCATAATTCCTGCTCTCTGCAAACTTACACAATCAAGCAAGTTTTCCCCACTTCCTGGGAGTAGCAAATTCATTTTAAAACAAGCTGAAATATTTACTCCTGTGACAGAATGAAACACGCATGCCAGATATTTCCCAATGTAAATTTTATCGTTCTATTTTGGGAATCCACAGAACAAACTAAGCTAGCTGTTAATAATTGAGTGTTTAATAGGAGACTGTCGATATGCAGAGATCTGACTTCCCCCCACCTGTAAATTACTGTCTGGAAATTCCTCATAGGCGTTTGTTATAGTGGTGTCTGCATATTTTTCTTATCCACAAAAATTTGGCTGGAAAAATATCATGTTGCCAGCCAGTGTAATCAGACTTGGAATTTTGATTTCTGGGGCACCAATTTTACTCAGATAAGGGACAGATTGATATGGATAATGGCAGGTAAAACATGTAATTAGAACAGGTATTTCAGTCATGTATCCGCTGGCGGGATGGCTTTCTTATTATCTAGGTGTTGTGTGCTCATTCATTATTGATTAAAATATCCAAAGATGCAGTGAAGTATAGAAACTAACACCAACAAGGTTGAGCACGTTTCTGTGCTTTTTTTCTCAATTATTTTATTTTCCTTTTCAACAAGTTTTCAAGCGCGTTAAATCAGCCATGACTTTGGACGGTTGTGGAGTGATGTGTCTAGCTTCTTGATTTCAGAGTTGTTTAAATTCTCGAGCGGGTAAGTTTTTAGATTTTGCTTTCGGTTTTGGGCTAGTCAGGCTCTAGATCATCAGTAACTCACTATCCAGATGATGATAGTCTGAATTGACTACTGTCTCTGATTTTGTGTAAGAATTTTTGCCTCAGTCATTCTGTCAATACATTTGACACTTCAGCACCATTGTAGGCCTGTCAGAGTGGCGTGTGAAATGCAAACAGTTAATTCAATTTAGAACAAGTGGATGTGGATTCTTCATAGAGGCTACAAGTTAGACAGTGAATGACTGTAGTGGTTGGATGTCTCCCAGCTGTTTTTTCCCGTTCTTTTTCTTCATGAATTAGAAAATTTGAAATGATTGTAATCAGCTTACATGGAATGGATAGCTTAATTGTTTGGTAATTGTAGTTTAGGATTAGTAATTGTCTTTGTGACAGAGAATGTTGATTAGCTGAATAAAATTGGTAGTGTGGTTTACCAATGATTTTAATTCTGATGGGATGGAGGTGGACTTGAGGACTGGTTAATATTACATTTGATCAGTCTGTGGCGTGTTCTATGATAGTTAACAAAGAGACTCGGCAAGACAAATGAGTTGGTTGTTGGTCCAGATGGATATATGGCTGGATGGATCACCAATTTGTCCAAATGGATGGGTGGATAGGTGGATGGATGGATGGTTGGATGGAGAGGTGAACAGACGGAGCAACAGTTTTTTGGCTTGGATAGTAAGAAGGACAGCTGGTTAGTGATGCCTGTTTATTGATGATGTCGTCTAATTTATGCATCAAAGAATGATAGTAAGGGGATAATGACTGTATCAGTGACAAATTGATGTAAATATGCTTCACCCAAATAAATATATATTGGGTAGAATAACTTTGAATATTTATTTGAATCGTCAGTTGTCCTTTAGTTTTATGAACTGTAATGCTTGGTTTTTTATGTTAACTACCAAAATGATAAGCTTCTACTGTACACACAGCAAGTCATAAAATTAACGTAAAAGCAACTGACTGGCTTTCGGATAGTGTTTTAACTCTCTGTGCAATACTGTCTCAATAAGGTGTGCAGTGTGTGGTGTCAGCATTCCATCTGTGGCCAGAAACAAAAACACTGAAATATAAAAACAGAAGCAACACTTTTGTCATTGAATTGATGAATATGCAGGCAGCATGGATGAATTTGCCAGGCTATGTACGATTTTAGACGGTTCGGTAGAAGTTAATATGTTGAGTTGATTGAGCACGACATTTGAGGCACTGTCGATGCGGAACGCACCGCTGAAGATCATTGTGTACAAACACGCTAGCTAATTGATGCATGGTGCTGGCAATCAGGAAAGCACAGTGTACATTCAGTATGGTGGTTGATTATTTTTCTCCGAGTTTACACATGGATGACGTCCACCCGAGTATTTGAATAGTGAAATGGAACAGATGGAAGAGATGAAAGAATATGTCCCAATTATTTCACTTACTGTATAATGAGGTAATTAGTAAATGAAACAACTGAACCAAATCAACAGGTTTGACAGACAGAGGGGACCCAGACTTACCTTCTGATCATCTGTTTGTTTTGCTTTGATGACTGACCGTATATCAGAAGCTTTCATGTGTCAAATTTGTAAAAAGTATACTTACCTGTCCAGCTTATGAAAACTGCCAATAGGCGGATAAAGCTGTAGAATTATTGTTGTGAATTGAGATTGGAAGTTGATGTTGATATTGGATTGTGACACATATATGTATTGTTTGCTCATAAACCAAATTCAGGTACCTCATCAAGAAACCAAGCAATCAATAACAGGCCCATCAAAGAAGTTACCGTTAGAGTATTGACAAACATTGCCAATTCCTCAACTTTTACTAGTTTAAATTTTCCAAACTTTCAAGAACAGACAGGTGCATTTATTTAAAAGAATTATAAATGGTTCCAACTTTTGTCGAAATTTAAAGTATTATTTCAAATCTAGAAATATAATTAAAAGTGCTTTTAAGAGCAAATTTGGAATATAGTGTTTTGTTTTGTTTATTTATGAAACTTCATCTGGGGATTTTCTCCACCATCTTATTATTTTCTTAGAAAAATAATAAAAGTCCAACAAATTTTCCCGTGTATTTTCAAAGACATCAGTGATATTTATTTGGTCGTTTTTTCTGTCTGTTTGCTTAATTTGCATCATCAGTCAGAGACTATGACCTGGGCATTTGTACACAGTTGAACTGCTGCCTGATATATGGATGCCTTGCTACTTAATTTTGTCACTATTAACAACACTTTCCCCATTGTTTATTGGCCCCTCCCCCTTTCACAGGAGTACTTCAGTGTATCGATTTATCTTACAGACCAGAGTCACGTGCCACCATAATAACAAACATTATGAACCATGAGTTGTTCAAATTGGAGTCAGCACACTGTAAGATGAGGAATACCTGAGATGGCAGGAATAAAGCTTAACATCGTTCCACTGTCAGTGCCACTGTTGACCAGGATTGTCTCTCTTGTTTTAAGATGCTTTTTTTATTTCAATGAACAAACAAATAAAATCCACCGTTATAGAGCTACCTATGTTGTCACTACCCATGATTCCAAGCTATAGCAACAAGTAGGATATTTATCAAGAGTACGCAACTGGCATGCCAAGCCATGTGAATTAGACTGAATTTCAATGAGTGAAATAATTTTTAGTCGTCAGAGCCAGGTATTTGTAAAGTCAGAGCAAAGAGTGCTGGTCTTATCGTAATTTAGCCATCTCGGAAAGCCATAACATCGGAAGAAAAGACATGGGCGGTACTAATTAGTTTTAATATTTGTGTCATTTTACGAGTGAGGATAAAACAGCATTTTAATGAAATCCAAACGAGAACCAACAGACAAATTATGACAAGATGTATGCTCTAATTACTTTCTCAGAAGCAAGAAATTAACGGATTGAATGTTGATGAAGTGAAAAAATGAAGCAAAAACCACAGAGCATAATGCTTGTGTCACACCTCAATACACACAGAATAATTTAGAAGATTAATATGTACGTTGGCAGTTGCCTAAAACTATGACACGACAGATGAGCAGTTTTACGAGTAATCCTGTCTGAAAATTCCAATGTATAGAAGTTTGTGCCTTTCAAAAAGTTCAAGTAAACGGCCCCCTCCCCTGCCCCCTCAGAAAAAAATACATGAGGAGGGAAAACTTTTTTGTGGTTGAATGTTTCCTTCGTGAACTGCGTGTGAGTTCTCCGAGTCACAGGTCTTCAAATGCCCCTCCTCTTTGCATGATCAGGTAAAGTGGTCCTAGTTGACAGGTTGGTGACAAATCTACAACATTTGAAAAGTAATTTCCTGATCATGTTTTAACAAAGAGATACTTATACTTGCATGTTTTTTTATTCTGTTCAGTTGACTGGGTATGATGGAAAATGTCACATTTCTATAGGTTAATCTGCAAACAACACACTTCAAAAGCTGTTTGTCGTTTGACGTCTTACTTTCACAAAACACTTAATTATCCTGATGACTTCTCTTTGTGTAAACCAGCAAACATTGTCACTGCTGCTGGTATGGGAATTAGAGGAAACAAAGAATATTGGCCACTCATTGTCTCTTATGCCAGGTGGTCATGGTCTGTGTGATATTGAGTAGTTGAGTTTTGACCAAGGTAACACACCTAACGGACTCAAAGAAAATCAGCTGTGTGGAAATGTCAGGTCTGTGGTGATGCTCTCTGCTATACCCACATTTCACCTTTCAAGATAGCTTGTTCATTCTTATGTTCAGGACTTTTGTTTGTTCAAGTGACTCTCTGTACCTTTTAATTTTTTTATGAATTGTTCATTTTCTCAGTTCCTGTCATAAGCTTTGCAGTATCTTATGGTTTATGTGTGTTAAAGAAAAAAAGAATTCATAAATGCAGTTTTTATACCATCATAAATTTTCTGAAGTATACTCTGTTGATTTCTGTGACTGAAAGCAAGTTTCCTTCAGTTGTATTCTGTATTGTTCAATATTTTTTGGATATTCAGTGTTGTCACCATATGACACACTTGCCCATTTTGTTAGTGAAATATTATATTTTTGCCTTTTGTGATTAGTAAACTCATCTTTTCAACTGATTAAAATTTGCATACAGGAAAATATGATAATTACATATTTAAGATGCACGGCACTTATATGTATCGTAGATCTTGATAAAAGATCCAGTTATATTTCCTCTTTTCTTAAAATGAGAAAGCACATTCAGTTTTTTCACTGCAGAAAAAGATTTTGTCTTCCCTTTTTCTGAGATGTGTAACATATGCCAAATTTCAATATTTTTGAAGTTTTCTGTTTCACATCTTTACATTCCATGGTAACTATCTTTCTGTTGTTGAATATTTCAATTTTAGAAACTCCTGTCGTGAAAGATGTGCAAGATATGCAATTAAAGTTCAGATAGCTTCTGCAAAGTAGGGTAAAGTCCGCAGCAAAATTGTGGGCGTTTTCAGTCACTCAACAAAAAGTACAGTGACCAGCAATTTTAATAGAAGCTATGATATTTGCAGTGGACATTTTTTAAGAATCCTGTTGCCACCTATTGCTCAAATGGATGGATGGAGTGTAGCAGAAAGAGGGAATGTTGTAATTCTCAAAAGCTGGGAAAATGTCTTTCAGTTTTAGATGGTACATCAAAAGCAGGATGGGAAGATACTTGTTTCTACTGCAGTCTGACCAAAAACAGCTTGCAAACAGTGCAGTGTGTGTAGGATGGTGTATTGAGTCCGTCATAGTGAGAGCTGTCATATTAATCCCACAGGGGTAGTCATAAATAATCTCCCCACCCAATACCATACACCTCCGCCCTTGTGTAGTAATTCGCCAACTTGTTTTCACAGACATCACCGGTATTAGTTTCTCATAGTCTTTTCATTGGTTTGACAAATTGTAACCCTTGATCCCAAATGTCACTTGTTTTGTTCAGTTTTTTTTTTTTTAAAAGTAAATATCATTAGCTCGTAATGAAAATGGAGCTCTTTATCGATTTTTGTCTTCAGTTAATCGGAAAAGTCAAAATTTTATTTGTTCCAAAATGGTCTCACTAAAGTACATGGAACATAAAGATGAGAAAAGGTTGCAATTGTAATTATTGAAGTGTACACAATAGTAAGTGTTTGTATTGAAGGAAGCCATTGTCTAAACATTGCCATGAACAAAAAGGAGGCCTACTCAAGTATTAAGTTGTGCTTCGAACGAGACGGTTTAATTGCTTAATTTGATGCAGTTACAAAGAGGTAATAGAGCTTTAGATGATATAAAACACAAGCATTATTGAACATAGCAGAGTCAGACTCTACTGGGATTTCATACCCTCACTTTCAATGATTTCATCAATGGTGATAGCATGTTTTCAGGTGTCCTTTGTAACAGAAGAGGAGACCTTATGATCTATGTGTATGACTTTATAATTTGCTACACATTTTGGTAACATTTCCCGATGTTATTTTTGTTTTACCACGCAAATATTGCCATGCTGCCATAGTCAATGTATTGAAAATAATGTGAGTCGTTGGAGTGTTGTTGTTGATTCATTTTAAGGTTTCCTACCACAGTTAAATCAAGTTTCCCCCGTACAAATTCTCTCTCTATCCTCACACTTCCAAATGATAAGTATTACCATGCACTCATGAACAGATATATGGAGGCACTAGTGCGGACGGTTTTGGCGGGAAAAAGTATAAAATGACAGGGTTAATATGTTAACCTTAATAACTGCAGGCTAAAAAATCTCCATTCACCGAGATGTGTAACTTAAGCTTATGAAATACAAGATGGAGAGATACTTCACCAAGGTTTTATAGCTTTAACACCACCTTCCTGTGTGTATTTTTAAAGTGAACCCCACTCAAGTTACCACCGCTATTAAAACACACAGAGCCTGATGTCCAAATATTCTGCCAATGAAAGAGAGTGACCCTATAACCATTGTTTGTGGATATTTCATTGACAAATATCAGATATGAGCTATTGATCGAATGTAACGGTAGGTTTCAAATTGTCCAGGCATCTTAGATATTATGTCTAGATGCATTGTATTTGTTGTGATGACAAGCTTTTCAATCATTGTGGCAGATCAAACTACTTGACTTTTTAGTAATTTTTTTTTTCACTGAAAATATTACTATTTAATTAGGTGCAGCTCTTTATATAATGGATAGACTGCCTTTCTATTTGTTATTTTTTGTCTTAGTTTGTAAGTCTCCAGGAACTTTAGCCTTGGTGGAAGTCACTTGAAAAGAAGAGTTGTCAAGTTATGATGCAAATGGGAATTTTACATTTAGGAAGGCTCTGTAAATGTTGGTATGTCTCTATACAGTTGGCAATGAATTAGGTTGGTTGTAACAAGTTTCCAAACAAAGGTCAGTTCAGGACAGTGTGTCTTTTTTGCTAGAGTTTTGTGCATTGAATGTTGAACTGAATATGTCACAAAACATATTTACTGAGTGGTTTAATTGGATACTTTGGATTCTGTTGCCAAAGTCATGGATACAGATATGTAGTAATACATATGTGCACAAGCAAATATATGAACAAAGGTGGGTGTAAGGGACTTTCTAAAGAGATCGATCAAGCATTTTCATTGTGATACTACCAGACACAGATCTCATTATTATGGTTTGCTCTTCACTGCTTACATCCATACTTTACATTTCCTGGGCAGAGCAACATCAGAGAAAAAAACAGACATTCCAAGTTTGGTTTGAAGAGCTGTGTGTGATTTCAGCGAGGCATTGCTTATCAATGGCTTGTCACAGATGGGCTGGGACCAGGACTGGCAGGCATTGGAGAGGCAGTTGAGTGTATCAAATGACACGGGGTCAGCACCTATGATGCAAGGAATGGCTTAGAGGTAGTCATTTCAAACCAGAGTACAGCCAAGGTCAAGCACTTTTACGACCAATTCAAATGCTTGAACCCAGTGGTCCCTGCAACCTCAGAAACCGACCTAACCAGGGGCTGTCTAGATCTGTGTAGACCAGGAACCCAAGTCAAGGAATTGTCAAGTTTTATCTGTAATCGCTTGCGCTCGTGTGAAATATTTATAAAACTGCAGCTCCACCAGTCATGGCATTTGGAAGCAGAACATGAACAGCTCCCGCTGGTCAGCCAACCCTAAGGTCATAGACTTAGTGTAATTAAGTGCAAATTATCAGGGAGCCTAAACAGGAGCAGCACAGAGTAAATGACTATTGTACTGACACCAAAGGCGGCACTGCAGGCTGTATCGCTCAAAAGTTTTTTCACCCCAAAATAATACTCATTTAGCCCCTGTATCCTGGCCGGGGAGGCTTCACGGACAAGCAGACATATTGTGCCAGATCACTCAGGCATGCACACCGATACATTTTCTGGCAATCACTCTCACACACATACATGTACACACAGACAAGACAGACACATGAACATAAACAGACGTGTTGTGCCCAACCCTCATCAGTCTCTCAGTGACTGAAATACTCATGAGGCTGCAACGAAAATATTTCAGGCTTGTTACTTGTGGTCTCGTAAAATGGAAGCAGCTGAAGTTTTTTGTCGTATCACGGGGTCAAAAACATGGAAGGGAGGAACGGATTGCAGATTGTTATTGACCATCGACAGAAGTTTTAAGTTTGCCCAATAATCAAAACCATTTATTTAGTCAAATGCTATAGATCATCCATATCAGTTAACCTTAGTATATAGCAAATAAACAAATGATAAAAAAACGATACACTTCCGTAGACTGTGTATTTAAAGAAAAATGTATGTATTTAACCATCATATATTAAAAACATGTCATTGAAAAACATAGTGATCAAAAACTAGTTCAGTATGGGTTTTTAATTTTCTTTCCTTTTTTTCACTTTCTTTGAATCAGTTGTATTGGTCTTTTATGTCAGCCTCTGAATTCTCTGTTTTGATATCTCCGGCTGAAATTATTTTGGGTTCTTTTTGCAAACAGTGTCGCTAGGCAAAAATACAATCATAAATGTTATCATGTTGTTTGTTCAAATGGCTAAAAACAATCCTAGCTTGGTTGAAATGTCAAGGATTTGAGAACAAAGACAATAATTGTAATGGAATAAATGAAAAAGTAATTAAAGAAAACTACTGGACACCCTGCTAAGCCCTTGAATTTATCTGCTGGACTGAACGATCAGTTCTATTCCCAGTATGTTTCTCTCAAATGCACAACAAAAGATGCAAAACACACAGTGACTTGACAAACAGCAGAGAAATACACAACAGGATTTGGAATAAAAAGGCTCATTTAAAAGTTTGAAAAGAACTTTTTGACAATCAAAAGGGTTTTTGGTCGTGTAGTGATATTGAAAAAAAGACATTTAAGGTATTCCTAGTGAAATAGATAGGGTCAAAGTATATGACTTGGTCATGGCTTGCTCTGACACCATGATTGATTAGCCTCAACTTTGTATAATTGCCAGACAGATCTGCTCTCTGATATACACTAATTTTTATGTCAACATACTGACCCCTGGTAGCTGTGCCAGCCTGTCTGCTTACCCCCTTGGGACTGTGATGCTGATTGCTGAGTCCGCTGCCTGACTGGATCAAAGTGCAGTGGAATGGGTCCATTGATGGTTTCATTCATTTTGCTTGCACAGAACGGAGGTTATTTGAAGCAGCGTACTTTTCTGGTCGAAGAAAACAAAAACCCGAGCCAAGCATGTGCCCTGCTTCAGGACACTCTTATGGTCCACAATACAGCTGTGCTGTACACCAACGCCACCCCCTGGAGCAATTATAACTGTAACTTAATAAGGATTCCCAGATGGTAGACAGATAAGTCCAACTGGCATGCTGTGAGTGTGTTCAGCCTGGCTATTCTATCTGTAGAGTCTACCCCAGGTGGGACGCACTCCTGCAGCAGAAGCACAATGCAAAAAAAAACTTTTTCCTTACCCCCTGGCAGATGTTAGCACAGAAAATACTGTGCAGTGAAGAGTTCTAGATCAATGAACTTGTTTTGGGGCTAAATAGGGACCCCTTTGTTGTCACGGCATCTAATGGGTATGTGCAGTAGGCATGTCTGATGCCGTTCATATAATACCTAGCCTGAAAAGCTTTCCCCGCAACCACAACAATAGGCAGAATTTAGGGTTCCTGCGTGGCTGTGGTTTGGTCACGTTCATACAAGCCGGCAAATTAACTGATTTTGTGGGTTTTTTGTGTAAAACAGCCATCCTCATGATCTGCTCTACTATACATCGTTGGAGATTCACCGTGATCTTGACAGTACACATAAAGAATAATATGAAGGGGGAAAAAAGACTGCAGGGCAAAAAAAAAGAAACGGAACATTCAGAAGTTCATGAAAATGTAAAGAAAATCATCTCATGGTTGAATCATTGTGGCTTTGCCGTGTGCATTAAGATAAAGCAGAGCTTTGGAACATAATCTGGCTGGATTCTGAGTTACAAATAATCACTAATTAATCCCTACAATCTGTCGTTGGATGAGTTCCTTCTCAGCAAGCAGATGATCACAATGCCTTCATTGATTTCCAAAATTTCTGTATACATTGATTACTTCACCAGACTGAGTTTTTTTTCGAAAGTCCATTTTTAATAAATCACCCCCAGCACTAAGTGCACCCTCTTTCAAAATCTGAGTGCATTATCATTATCCGGCTAGTGTCCTTATACTCCTAATACTGACACCCTTCTCCACCTCTTTTTTTTGTCAGCTTGCTGGCAGCTGTCCCCAAGTTCAGTGGTTTGCCCTGTTGTTCAACCGTCAAAAACGTGACCTGAGAGAGAAAAAGCAGAGAAAAAAATTATAACTGTTTGTAAATGAAGTAGCTGGCTAATTTCACAATTTGGAAAATTGCACGCGCAAGAAAGAAGTAATTTCATCATCTTCTGAACCAAAACTTTTAGAGAGAAGTGGTATTACAAATTGCATGTAATTATAATCCTCCTTTTCACGTTTGTTTCATTCTTTTTAGTTTTTTCTTCTATGATGGTAGCCATAAAGGCTTTGATTTAAAAAAAAATCAAGATACCTTGATATATGTTTTAAAAAAAATTGGTGAAAATAATATGATTTGTAAAGTTTTTGTGATACACATACAGTACTGAGGCTATTACAAAACTGAATGGAAACAATTTCAAATAAACATTGTTTGATTTCAGAAAAGTTATGACATATTCAAAGCAAATAAGCAAGATTTAACTTACTGTTTTGTATGTTCGGTTTAATTCCAACTTTATCAATTGAAAACGTTTGATATATACTGTCTGAATTGTATTTGTAATCATTTCATCACGTAGCAACATTTAATTTGTTAACATTTTGCACATTGCATATTTATATATTATTTATACTTTGAATTGTACATCTGAATGGTCACTGTGTGGTAAAGCACAATACTTAGCTATTCGGAACGCTAGCTGAACTCTTAGAGTACACCTAGAGTGGTGGGACTATGAAGGCGCCAAAAGCTATGCCGTAGACTGCCAGTTGAGTGATGACATTGCCTGGTGTTGCCAGGATGTCCGAGAGGATAAAAGAGTATTTAATTCAGTGTCAGTGCCAGTGTCATGGTATTACATGCTTTAGTGCCAAAAGTCAAAGAGCTGGTCTTGAACTCCTATAAATTGTGCTGTGTTTCCTGAAGGAGTTGCCCCGGACCCTTCCGCACAGACCGGGCACAGCTCATTAAAGACGCTAACTTCAGCCCCTATGATGACGCTGTCATGAGCACTGAACCTTGAAGGGCAAACCCTGATACTTGACTCTCAAAAAACATTTTGAATTATTTTTCTGGCAATTTTGTGGCACTTTTAAGACACCATTTCAGTGTTAACAAAAGAACAATCACACATCTGGGTGAAAACCATTGTGGTAAAGCATTGGATCATAGGACTTCACTCAAGAATGTCTAGTGGGTATGGTTCAACGAGAAGGCCACACCGGGTCATGTAACAAACTGGTACACTTACTCTATTGCTATCAAAGACTTGATAGATCTGGCCATGCACGTTACTCACTCCTACGGTGACTTCTTTTACCACTTGAAAAAACATTCATTCCATTTCAATTTCTCTCTCTTTATTGCTCCTCACTGCTTTACCAAATTTGATTTTATTTTCTTCAATTCGGTGGTTCCTGTTTGCTCAATAGTTGTCATTCCCCAGTCACGCAGTACACTGTATAAATTGCCATTAAAGTGTCAAACATTAGGCCTAGATCCCGACAAGGGGGCAGGCTCTTAAACCAAATATTAGTGCATTAATAGCGTGGTACAATTGCCATATATTATTTTTTTCTTTGAAACAGAACAATCCTGATAAATATCTAGACATGGTAGAATGTGTTATTTTTTTATATACTGCTCTACTGTGGGTTATAAATGAGGTACCACATGGTAGTGGAAAGCGTCAGAAACGTACGCAGAGGTTAACAGGCGATAAAGAACCCACAGACAATGGCCCGCCCTATGCCAGTGTCACCCACTTATACCACCTTGTAGCCTGTCGACACTGTTTGTCCGCCCGAACGTTTGCTGATAGAGTTGTCTATAAACACATCAGCGTTCGGCATCTCTAATATTGATTTTTCCGTTTGTTTGGTCAGCGACAGGGCCCTCCATTTAGTCGCCTGGTCGTGACACTCCTCACATCAAAAGCGCAGCAAATTCCAATGCCGACGTGATGTATCTCAGCATTGAGAAAGAACCGGGCAGGAGAGATTGAGACACATATAAGTGAAGTGGTGAAAAAAACTTGACTCTAAAAAAAGAGAGTCCATCATAGAGTAGTTTGAACTCTGTTGTAGAACAGAGTACTCATGACATGGAGATGTAAGAAATGCAGTATAGTTGCAGCTTTTCCTTGACCATTTAACAGTCATTTTCAAAGTCAAGTACACTGTGTATCAGATCTTTAAAGATGCATCCACATTCCAGTGTGTTTCATTATCATCCAAGTTTGACCTTCAAAATCAACAACTTTATTTTTTTTTCTAGTATAACCAAATTTCATAAAACGATCCAGAAGAAGTTAAAAAAGAAACCGAAAAATTTTAGGAATGTGTTATCTAGACAATAATTACCAAAATAGGAGTTTTTTGTTTGTAATGTTTGCACTTTTGGCTTACGTAGCTTGGTGGCGGCCCTTCTGTGAACTTTTTTACAATGCTTGAATGCATGGTAGGCCAAACTTCACAACCCACTGCCTTTTGGTGCATTCAGTGTATTGTATACCGTGAACCATACAAGTCGATTAATATCAGCTATTTTTTTTCTGTTGTATTCAGAGAAAGAATACACGCACACATGTTGTTGATTAATACCAGCCATAAACCATCAGAAGTAAATTAATCAGGCACTCTGCCATGACTCTGGTATTAATTTCTATGCTTATTATAGACCCAGACCCCTCTTTAATTTCCGCTGAATAATTGCAAAATTTTTGTTTTGATACATCGGAGTGGGGATCAGTTTATTGGTGATGCAGAGCAGATCCGTCAAACATTTCATGCTCACGCGCATGCCGGCACTGTTTGATTTGTCACCAATCATAAAGCAAAGTTGTATCAACTGCCACCAGTCATAAAAAAACACCATGCAGTGGGTCAAAAAACAAATGGCTTCAGACTGTTTTCTTAGATTTTCACTCCTCTAATAACTTGTGTTGTAGCTTTCTTTTGGTTGCCATAGATGCTAGGAAAATAAACAAGCTCTGAAAACTCAGATCTGCTCTATTAAGCCGTTAGTTCACCTTTATTCACCTGTCATTCAATTTTGATGGCACTATTACAGTCTACATTTAACAGGTACAGTACGCAGCCAGTCTAACATTCCCAAGCTCATAACAACCGTTTAGCTGTATCTTTGAAGATACAACAGAAACCCGCTCTCTGAACATGTCATGTCATTTCACAGGGCAGGGAAAATTTTGTACCAAATTTATCTTCATCTATTTGCAGCCTCCAAATACTCTTTCCCTGCTGGTAATGGTTGAAAAGTTTGCCATTAAAGTCAAAATAAAACAATGATGTTGTTCACAATTCCCACAAGTAGTGTTGACATTCTAACCCCTGTGCAGCCATATACAACATTACTCACATGCTACAACAAATACTTATGCCGTAACTGCTTGGTAACCTCCTTTTGGTGTAAATATTTGGCTGTCTTTTTCAAAAAATGCAGCAGACGGCAGTTATTGTTGAGAAGTTTTGAACTGACAGGTTTCGGACACTGACAGGAAATGGTACCAAGACAAGAATTCCTGTTCTGGCATCTTCGGCAACTACCGAGACACATATCACTTGGCGACATAAGAATCTCTTCCAAAGCTGACGCCCGTATTTCACGACAGTTTAGCAAAGTTGTCTTGACTGGAAATAAGAAATATCTTTTGACCACACAAACTTACCAACAACATTTGTCTCTGTGTCAAGAATGTTGAGTGTGGTCGTTTTTTGAGGACGAATAGGGCAAAGGGGTGTAGTATATTTAAAACTGCAATCCACTGGCCACCGCAGTTTGTTTGTGTGTGAGAACCTATGAAGGTGAAAAAGTATCAGATCAAAACAAGCTATAGTTCTGGAAAAGTTGTTAAAAAAACATAGCTCAAACAAATACCAGCATGCTGTGTTTTACATCATGAGTCAGAAAACCAGGATCGTAATGTTACAGCTCAGCTGGAAAGTGAACAGGTGCCCAAGAAAGACAAGAAAAACAAGTAGACATTGATTTGAGCAGCTTGAGTTATGATGTTAGTGAGTATGATGTTGATCTCTGAGCAAACATGCGGGTTAAGGGTAAAGACAGAGATCTTGCATAGATGGGGAGAAGGTTATAGTTTAGGCTTGATATAGAAACGGAGAAGCATATAAATCAGGCTAAATGTCACGCCAAGCCTCAGGGCAATCTAAACACCAAAATCAAGTGATCAACTTACGATTTAATATTTGTGCCTCGCAGAACTATTCCAAGTATTCATTTATTACTATTTTCCCAACTGCTTCTTTTTTTCCGCCTATGGACTGTACGCTCCCCATTTCACGAACTCATAGAATTTGACTGCGGCACAGTTAAGAGGTTAGGCCCCCATCAGCATGTTGTATGGAACAGATGCTGAGTGAAGTGGTCTGTCGGAAAAGATCTCGCTGAAAATTCCCCCCCTCACCAGTAGACATATAGGTCTGTTGTTGGCATACATGGAAATCCAGGCAACCGACCATCAACCATACAAAATTGATGATGTTTTAATGGGATTCACAAACTTCAAAAGTAAAAAATAACTTTGATGTGATGAAAAGAAATTTGAAATGACAGCCCCCGCTGCCTGCCAAATTGATAACTAAGACAGTATGACATAATATTAGACTGTAGATCCAAGGGGGTCATGGTATGGACTGACTTCACAATAGAAATATTGGTCTCCTAGTTCCCTACACATAGTACTGTCAAAACTTGCATTCAATGAAATTAGTTCCCTTTTTTTATAATGCTCTTCACTAGCGTCTAACAATGTATTGTTAATAAATTTCATCATAATTTGTGCCTGAAATTGCGTGTACAAAGTTCTCATCACTGGCAAGTGAAATTATCCCACTAGCTAGCTTCAAGGTCCCACAGACTACGGTGCAATTTCCCTCAATGAGGTGACACTATCTGGTCTATTTCATTTCGTGTGTTTGTGAATGGTTAGCAAAGAATAACAAGACGCTATTGCTTTTGGATAAGATGTTTGTTTACTTGGCGTAGTGTTACATGAAGGTCAGGCTGCCATCATAACACTAATGTAGGTAGTATTAATAATTTTACTTTTTCAGAGAGAAGTGATACCTGCATTGCTGTACAGTCATTATAAGGAGCAATAGCTATAACTTTGGATAATATTTTCATCATTTTCATCTCACAAAACAAATACCTTTTCCTTCATCTTTTGAAAGTATGTTGAAATACTAATGGCCTTGCCTTCACGATATATTATGAACAATATGTGGCAAAACTGAAGATCGGTGGACACAAACAAATTTTGTTTGTATTGCTAGTAACCTACATGTAGGGAGTCTACTCATACCATCACTTTTATTTAGAGCCCCCATGAAAATCTGTTTTCATACATAACCAAAGTGTATCCACTAATCTTCAGTCATACCCAAAATGCAGTGTGATTATTGACAAAAAATGAGTTTTGGTCCTGACCAAACTCGGTGTTCAATAATGACATTGGGCTGTCGCACACAAAGGATGCGCTGTCATTTCAAATTTTTGGATTCTAAGGGTAAAGGTATTTTAAAGACAGATCAATAATGAAAGTACACTTCATGTGCTGGCACCAATACAAGAATCAAACCTCAAACTTATACATGTTAATTCAACACATGAAATGAAAGAATTGCAGTTCATATAATTTCCTTGTACATCACAGAAGACTAATGGTACATAAAATCCATTAAAATAATGCTACCATTTGCGACAACCAGTTCACTAAATATATATTTTTGATAGGTGCTACCAAGAGCACTGCATTCTTTAGAGACAAGTATATACTACAGTGAAATGTTCCTTCATACTGTGGGTTGCTCGCAATGAAATCAGGGTTACTGTACCCTACTGATGAAATTTACCCTCAAATACTTGAACGTACTTTAAATAGTGTGGTCACATGTACTATATAGATTACAAGGTAACATGTACCTCATAGTGTTTGCTAAAATGTGTGTATGATGTGATTGAAGTATATAGACTTAATAATAATATGCAAATCAGCAAAACATTGTGCATACAGAGCCATCATAAAAAACATATTTTTCTCCTTTTTAATGGATTTTTTATTAAATTTGAAGTTTCCAGTGCTTTCCTTAAAACAAGTTTCTCAACAGAAAAGAAAAGAATGGCACACACACACACACACACACACACAGTCTCTCTCTCTCTCTCTCTCTCTCTCTCTCTCTCTCTCTCTCTCTTTTATAGGTTCTAATGCTGATTGGATTTTTGTAGCTTGATTATAGTATATAATCAACAAATGTATACTAACATGTTTATGTCTCAATTTGAGTGGATATAGTTACAGGTGTTGTGGGTTATACGATACACTTCCAGCCTGCCAGGCTACTCTAATGCAATTTTTGCCTCTGTTCAAATGTCAGTCGAGAAAAAATCTGTCAATTCTCCTAAACTCAATCCTATTAAAAAGGAATACAGTTTATGGTTGGTACAGCTCTTACACCTCAACTTGTCTGATTCTTTTATTGTACTACTTTTTCTCTTTTCACTGCGGTTGTTGCGGTTTCCATTTTCACAAAATCGGCTTTACACATTTTTATGTGCCATTTCGCTGATGAAATTTTAACCCCTTTTTTGTTAGTCTGTGCATGAAATTCCAATCCACCTCTAGCCAAAATGGATTAATAAAAATACCATAAAGCAAAAAAATGGCATGTTAATTTTTTTCTGTAATGTAAGAGGTTCGCGGTGAGAGGAGAGGATTGAAATGACAAGTTTGAAAATGAGTTTACGTAGCATAGGACTTCTGCAATTAAAATTGAACGAGAGTTGTGTAAATGTTACAATGAAAGCACAGTGAAGGAACAATACACCGTCAGCAGTGGCATTCTGTGAGTGTGATAGTGATTTCTTTTTCGTTTTATGAATAATCTGTCATAACAGATTGAAAAGGTGAGTCTCCTTTGAAGGCACAGGTGATGGTCCAGCCACAAGATAATTCATAGTGTCAAGTGACAGAGCTTCATCCCCTGACATCTTAACAGTGAAAGAGTCTTTGATCAGAGCTGTCTTAATAACTGTCTATTGCACAATAGTCATTCTATCATAAGACCGCTGAAATATAATATCGCATTCAAGCAGCGCTGTGTCAATACCATAGTATGAATGTATGTCAACCTGAGCTCATTTCTTGACAGAAATAAGCAATTTGCCTGCCACTTTTTTTTTTCGCACGTCAAATTTCGAGATTTTTTTTTCCCCATTTCAGAGCAGTTGAACATGTCACGGCCCCTCCTGACCTCCATGAGTGATGTACCCGACGTTAAGGGTTTTAGAAATGAGAACTTTTCAACACCTTATAAGTGGGGATTTTGTTTGCTTGGGGGCAAATTGTGAATTAGCGGGAGTGAGTGAAATTGGGACTGATAACATACTAGGGTAAGGGAAGAAAGGGAAAATGGTGTGTTTGAGTTTAGCAGGAGATGAGAGATTATGGTAAGCGTGCGATGTTGTATTCCCTCATGGATATGCACGGCAACTTGCAGGCCCCCTGAGCTGCCGGCATGGCAAAGGCAATTACTCCAAGAAAGCATTTTCGAGTTGTCCAAGTCTTCACTTGTTTCCAGTTTACATGCGCCCCCAACACGATGAAGTTCTGTGTTTTTCTTTCTGACGCTGGAGTGAGAGCGGCACTGATTCAAGCCCCAAAACATTCTGAGGAGACACAGCTGTAGAAATCTCAGGCAGACGTCAGGATCTTAATATAAGCTGGAAGATTAAGCTTTCCCCCAATGCGTCAAGCTAATGTCTAAAGAAATAGTATCATTCACAGTGTCTAATCACCAATAATTTTTTTCTTTCCAGCTGATGACAGCACTTTTACAGCTGGTTCAAAGTCGCCGTCAGATTCTGTGAAGGACAAAAAAAACCTGTCTGCAATAATATCCAATAGTAACATAACACTATTTCCATTACAAATATTTTGTTTCAGCAAAGCTAGGCTGTGAGTTTTGAATAAGGAATGCATGGTGGTAATCACTGAGATGGTCCAGATGTGGGATACTGCAGAGAGGAAAAACTGAAGCTGACTTCTCTTGTAAATTGGAATCAAGAATTGATTTGATGTTAGGAGCATGCAACTGTGAAGCCTTGAAAAGCTATCCAGCAACAAAAAGCTAGGAAATTAGCCCACAGTGTCTCAGATGAAACCCTACAATATGAAAACCAGATTGTGGGCTGGCTATTTTAATCTCGCTGCTTTCCACGATTAATGTAGAGTCCAGACACAAATAATGTCCGTTTGAAACTTGACGAAGGACCCAGGCTTGTAAATATTTAGAGATATAAAACTGAGTATCGGATTGTTGCTTGCTAATTTTATCGGGGGTTGAGCACAACGCTGACTGGGTTTATCGCACTAGGACAGTTAAAATCCAAATGTTATGGTGTAACGTTCGCAATGTGTGGCCAATGCTTGTTGTTACATGTCACTTTTGTTTAGCTTCACCTTTATAGATGTGTGTTTACTCTCCTTGCTCCGTAACCAGCCAACCAATAATTGTCAAAATTCGGAACATTTGTTCCTGCTGATAAGTCCACATTGTCTCTTTTTAACCCATTTGCTTCACGAGCTCTTCCTGAATCGTGATTGTAGAATCGTGATTGTTCACCAGTCCGGGTCTGCTCGGAGAAAGCTAATCTCTGCTTCCATCCTCCACAATAATAAATAACTTGAAGAGCCACCGCGCCACTTAAAATCTGATTTTTCATTTTCACATCACTGAAGAGGCATACTCTTCAGACACACACATGGATGCATGCAACTGCCAGATGAAGGAGTGTCCACAAGACACAGACACACGACCCCGGGTCACGAAGCATCACATCGCATAAATACTGAAATTTGTACAGCTAAATAAAATTACTTCACGTCACTTCGGTGGCAGGTTCCATCATTCAGAATGGCTTTCCCAGATGTCTAGCCTTACATAACAGTCAAACTTATCAAAGGCATATGTTAAAAAACAAAATGAAGAAGACAGTTATGGCCGTTCTCTTGATGACAGTTCTGTCTTATCATTGCCTTTCTGTACACTCAGTCGCCGTTTTCCATGACTTTTTCCCATTAATTTTGCAGTGTTTGTGTGATATTTGCTTCTCAGTCAATTTCACATCCATCATAATGTCTTCCTGGGTCCCATCTTTCTTTCCTAAGTCTCTTTATCACAAATTCTTTCTCCCCTTTGGGTTTAAAGTTTGCCAGGGTGCTTGGCCCTCAGCAATCAATTGTGGTAAACAGAGCCACAACTTTGATACCCGCGAGGTGAAGATGTTACCAACTTTGCACCCGGTCTTGTCAATTCAAATCCCCACGGCTACACACTCAAGGTCGTCGTGTATCATGCCATGATTAATATCCAAAAGCCTCAGTGGGATCAAGAATTTTTTTTTTCTGCCCTCTCCACCAGCTTTGCTCCTCTATTCTGGAGTTGTCTTTTACCACATACACTGGTATGGAGATCTTAAAAACTGAGAAGGCTGATAAATAGTCATCTGGGGGTTGTCACAATGCCAAAGCAACAACTCTTGAATCATTAATCACTCTCAGATTGCTTTACAACCATCTGCTTTTATTTCTCCTCAACTGTCATAATTTTTTTTTTCTCTCCTTTTTTTGGAGGGAAACTGGTGCTTAGATTAACATTGCAGTTGCAAACGTGCGCACCATCACTTGAGAGTCTTTTTCCTGTTCCTTTGTTTCCTGAGTGTGTTATTTGATCTGCATTGCACAGAGTACGCACATCCTAACCAAATAAGTTTTTTCTCAATAAGTTTTTTCTCTCTTGGAGTTTTTTTCAAATGAAAAGGAGAGTACCCAGTCACTTTTGCACTTTTCATTTTCATAAAGCAAAAACTTAAATATAGTCATAACATGTGACTTCAACAGGAGAGGTGTATCAATGATAGTTTTAAATATCTTACTGCTCTCAAGACACTAAAAGTTGCAAAATTCAGTGGAAAATAAAACATGTAAGGCGGTGGAACATACAGTGTTAACAACTCTCCAACCCAATCCGGTTTTCTTGTTCTTGTGGAAAGATTGTGTATCATGTATCTCAGTAGAATTGTTCAATCAAGCCCTAACATGTATCATTGTTAGATGGACTGATCCACAGGGAACTGGAGTTCATGGTCCCTCTCGTTCGCTCAAGTTACATGCTAGAGAGCTCTGTCATTAAACACAGGGGCATCTGTAAGTTGTCTGTCAAGTTCCTTTGCTGATATCCAATCCAGCTCATGGGATAAAGCGCATTTTTTTCCCTGAGAGTGGTGCACTTCCAGAGGAGAGCTGCAAGGCCCTGAGAGTCTCTTGGTAATTATGGAAGGAATTCTAATCTCTTTGAGCATTCCTACATAACACAGTGGTGTCCTGAAAAATAAAGTCAACCTAAAAAGTTGTGTACATGTTTCTCAAGTGCCATTGATTCCATGTCAGATGCCATCTGGAGAGTAAACCGGGCACGGTGAATTGTTAAATAAATACAGGTCAGCCGACTCCAGTGTATTGCTGATAGCCATTGACATTGGTCACTCTCTGATTAGGATTTTATCAGCATGTAATTGACCTTGACTTGATAAAGTATCACAACTGTCAGCAGAACCTGTAAATCACTCATGGGTTTACCTAGCAGTAGCATAGAGGATATGCCTATACCTAACAACTCCCTGTTCTGCAGTTAAATAAAAAGTGGCTTTACTCATGCCTACAGTACATGTGCACTATCCTCTAATTGCACCAATGTGTATCTGTGTATGTGTACACACACACAAACACATATACATACATCAGATACATTCATAAAAGCACATACATATATACATATATACATACATACTTTACATATACACGTACATACATACACATACATACATACATACATACATACATACATACATACACATACATACATACATACATACATACATACATACATACATACATACATACATACATACATACATACATACATACCTACCTACCTACCTACCTACCTACCTACCTACCTAGCTCCCTACCTCCCTCCCTCTTGATATATATATATATTCTTATGTGTTCACAAAATGTTTGTCTGGACACTCAAATTGTTCATAAAAGTTCATAACTTTGTTTCACATTCTCATAGCAATCATCAACTGATAAAGACTTTGAGAACACCAAGTCTAAGTTACAAACAGGATTAATCTGTACTTGGTATTTCTGTAAAGTGTACAACACTGTACAATTGTATGGACACTCGCGTACTTGCACATGTAGGCTAAGTACGAATTGTTCATTAACTGTATTAAACGTCCTTCTGTTAAAGTTTTAAAATGGGAGATTGATTCATAATTCGTCAATCCATCCTCCAAAATCAAGGCCTATTATCATTTACTGCAATTATCATGCCTCTGAATTAAAAATGCCCTGTGGCAGTTTAAGATGAACTCCATCATCAGTGTTGATGCGTAAACTTGAAAAAAATTCAGAAATTCAGATACCTGTTACAGTCTCATTGTTAAGTAAGGGTTTAAATGTGATGTTTTATAAAATGTTCTGTGACATACCACTTAGTGACAAAAATAACAAGAGAGATGGCAGCTAAATCCGCAGTCTTCTCCTTCATGTACCTCCCATCCCTAAATGGTACCAGAACACAGGAGTACCTCAAAGGTTTTAAGTGTGTCCAGAAGACCACTTCTAGATAATCCTCGGGCGAGATTGAGTACCTGTGCTTTGTTCAAGTGTCAGCCACAGACTATTGGTATCTACAGATGAGGGTCAGGACTATACATGTACCTGTTGGCCAGGTCTTACCCTGAGGCCAAAGGGTGGCCATCTAACAGACACTAAGGGTCAGGCTGAGACTGCAGGTTAGGTAGTATCCACTTTAGGGCCAAGACTAACACATGTCAGGCCAAGGGGTTAACTCAGGCCATTGGTCAATAGTAGCAAAATGCATGTTAACAATCCAGTAATACAATAATGCAACATTTGATCACAGGTTCTATTAATGGATGTGCTTCTTATCATATAGTGAGCTTAGTTTTCTTTGAAAGTTAACCATAACAACATACATGATTTTCCTTTAAAAAGTTTATGAAATACCACAGAGCAAATAGTTTGTGAGGCAATTTTTAAGCCAACAGAGGAATGCATTTAAATCACAGGAAATGCTTAAACTCCTACATCCCCTTTTTGCAGGATAAATTGAGTCATTTCTCATAAAGCAGTCATTTGATGTAATAGATGGTCAAGGCGACACATCTCTGCTGGGAAATTCACCTCTACACTATCACACAAGTGTAAATATTGCCGAAAACTGAGTAGGAGACGACGTTTATTTTCTACAGAAATTCAACCCAGGGTATCTGCAAAGTCTAGCATTAGCAGTGTTCTGTTCTCATATGTTAAGCTAAACATGGATTACAGAGTGTTTGCATTGTCAAAAATTGACATGCTGATATGGCAGCAACACATTCTTGGTGATTTAAACACCCCTTTAACCACCAAGTCGTAGGACAATCCCATTGCTTACAACAGCGCTTTTGGACCTACAAACTGTAGTGATAGGAATGACAGGGTTTAAGAGGGTGTATGGGAAGCTATAAAATCTGTTCGGTATCCACAAACATTGAGACTGCACCACTTGAAAATATAAACACTACCGCTCGTCAATAGGCTTGAAAAGACATTCTCTGAATTGAACTACAAACATTCCATATTTAGCTTTAGTTTGTCATCCGTGAGAACTACTCTGTAGTAAAATTTTTGTGCTCAAGTTTTGCGGAATAGTAGGTAGGGGGTATAACTGTTGGTTTTTTTGATATTCCATCAATTGCGGAGCGGCTTATAAACTTTCTGTATTTATTTGGCTATCATAGGAATTGGGCCACACCTTTCATCAGGCATGAAAACATACAGAGTGAAGACATCCCATGAACACACGCTGTGCTCCCATTGGGTTCTCTCCTCTGCAATCATGAACTTGATGGTGACCTTGTGTGACCCCACTGGGACACAGTCGGCATGGATATGAATTTGCTTGAGGTTCAGTGCATGGTATTAAACTGCGTTTTAATAGGCTATGGGGAAATTTAATTAAATGTAGATAATGAACACCATGTGTGTATATATACCATGTACCCTGTATGATTTAAAAAGGCTTGGCCGTTCACATACACCCTCAAAGTCTTTGCTCTGCTTAAATCCTTCAACCCCTATGGCTAGGTCACGTAGCCCATCTGTTGTATTGAAAAGCAATTAGGGTGAAACCAAATAGTTTGATCAAAAGGGGAGGTAAAAGTATTAAAGTTTTGGTAGAATGTTGTGTCTGTAGTTTAAATTTTGGTTTGGGCAAGTTAAATATTTTTCCTGGTGAGTCCTATTATACAATTGCATTTCAGTTTTATATTTAAACATTTATCCTAGCTTGACCTAAATGATTTAGAATTCAATTTTTTCACATGATTAACTTAAAATGACCATTTGACTTCAACTGTTGTGGAACTTTTCAATGTCGACACACAAGTTCCATCAGGCCACCATCTCCATGAGAATAAAAGTGAATTAAAATTTTTAACATGATGTATGTCCCTTTGAATGACCATTAGAGAATATAGGTACCGGAAAACTATATCGCCAACGTCCTCAGGATAATTTCCCATCCTCTTTTGCTAATCTCTGCCTGTGTGGTAGCATTTTAAGATTAAAACTTCCATTGTCAGCATCTATTCCATCGCTTGTGTGAAAGTTCCGTAGACACAATTCATCTATTCAACAACAGGGCTCGTGATGACATTTCACCTTTGACCTCTCTGTTTGCCAGTTTTTAACACCTCATACCCACACATGCGCCAACTCGGTACCCTATCTTCCTATTATGCCCCAACCCACATATAGACAATCGTGGTTGGGGAAGTGTTGGGGATCCATATTTAATTATGGCTGGCTCTCCCATTCAGACAGACCACCAATTACCCATCTCTAATATAGTAATCACGCAGCAAATGTCATATACCTATGATGGATGGGGATTATTTTGTCAAAGAGCATGTCATCTGTGCTCAAATCACAAATATCTCCCGCTAATACTGTCTTTATCTCTGTGACCTCTGGCACAGTGTGCCAAAAGAGTTGTATTATTGTCGATTTCAAGGAAAATACCTACTTAGCCAAGACACAGAGAATAAATCTCCTTTGGAAGGCATTATCCGTCCATTTTGTCTTCACAATGAGCTCTCCCTGGATTAGTAACTCCACTATTTGTATGAGTAAAAAATTATCACTCGAGCACATGGAGAGGTCCTTTGTCAAACAAAAAAAATTTTTTATGTTCTCTTGCTTTCTGGAGATTAGTTCTCAACAAGTGTATAGTGGTTTAAACCATATTGGTCTCTGCTCTCATGAATCTACCAGGCTGTTTGTGTTTATCAATTTCACTGCTGTTGTGGGATGCGCATGACAAAATGAAATTGATCTTTTTGTTCCGAGGGATTCATCAATTGCACAGACATTTTGCCCTTGTATATTTTCATCCGTCCCTTTTTAAATTTTTAAAATTAAATTGAGCACAAATTAGAGATCATTTCACTAGCATATTCATCTGTTTCATTACACCATGAGAATAGTGAAGGCATCCACGTTTTATATACATTCAAAATATGTAGTATGCTTATTTATATTAGGTAGATGAAAACTTCCTAAATATATACAAGAGGGCAAATTTAAAGAACAATAATATCTGGCCTTTAGTCAAGGTTGATCTGTGTCAATTATTGACAAATATGCATCTTGTATTCTAGATTCATGCCAGATAAATGTGTTTGAATTTTTTTTTAAATGTTAGTCAAATATGAGAGCTGTGTCTATCCCAGTCTGAGATAAACTATGTTCTTTTGAAAAATGTGCGAGACAGAGCGACCACAGCAATGACAGGAAAAATATTGATAACTTGAAGGGTTAAATGTTTTAATCCCAATATTGTTGTGTGATGGACGAGCCGTGAATGTCATCAACAGACTGCTAATATTTCATCTATTTCTTATCTAATCAAGGCTTTTTTGTGACCATAAGGTTATCGGTGCCTTTCAATGATTCCCAGTTTAAGATGTCAGTGTTGGGGGATATCCATAACCCCTCCTTCCAGTCTGTACTATCCTCAGCGTTGACATGTCATAAATCTCTCTTTCCCCCATCACCCCACTAGGAATTATCAAAACACAGAGTCTGGACTATTGCACTTCATACCCTTGTAACATATATTTATGCGGCCCTTTCTCTCCCCCTGAGTGTTTGAGGGAGGGTTGTATTGAAACCCCAATCTCCATTCTGGTTTCCGTTTGTTAATCATGGCAAAGTGGATGCCAGGCACAGCCGGAGAATTAATTTGGCAGTCTTTCCCGAGGAAAAGTAATATTGCTGACTCATTTGTCATTCCTTTGTCACAGTGACAGAAGTTTTGATTTCCTGACGTGATTGTAGTAATTTACTGTTGGCCTAATAACAGTTTGGGTATATGGGTAGACAACCTTGGTGGCAGCATCCTATTCCTCTGTAAATTATGTTTTATGATGACCATTGTCTCCGTGTTGTAAATGTCATCTGCAGATATTTTACTTGATGGGGTTACCATTCACAAACTGAAAAGTTGGGGCTAACCTTTACTGCCGGTGTTAAATTAGATTATTCACAAGTTTTCTTGAATGTATGGAGTAATTTCATTATGATTTTTCAGAGTTTGTTGCATTCATAACGTCCTCCATAGTCAGCAGTTTGAACGCTGACGTTTTCCATAAATCATGACTTTTTACAGGCTCTGTCCAAATGATGTGTTCTCAAAATTCTGTAGGAATTCAGTTGAACTATTGAAGATTGGAATTAGTTCCATGTTCCAAGCTGAGTCCCTAGGCAATGAAAATTGACCTTTGACTTTTGTTTTGCATTGGAATATGCCTGTCAACACACATTGAGCGAAAGGGAGAGGCACTTTCCTCTACAGATATGCCATAGTGTAATCAAATGTTCATGACTCTCAAGCAAAATCTCCTCCGATCTGTCCCCCTGATCTCAGTGATTTGTAAAATAAATTTACTCAGTAATAATCTGCTAAATGTTTTATTACAAGTGATTTGTTGATCCATCTTCTAGTCTCAAATGTACAAAATCTGAGTCCCGAAAAGTTATTACTTTCTTGCAGAGGCCAAACCAACGTTTTTTTCAAATTTTCAAAATGGAAGGAAAATTCATGACAAGGGAACCACTTCCCCAAATAAAAAAAGTAAGGTTGGAATATGGATATCCTCAGCAACTACCATTCGCAATGTTAACTGCATTTCAAAATTCTGTTATTTGTGCACTATTGGTATGATGAAGAGGGGATATCAAAGTAGAACGAAAAACGGCAACAAGTGATAACAGAGTTGAGATATCATTTGCAAAGTTTATATCAATCTGCTGGTTATTTCTCATCTTGACATCATCAAAGCATCATAAATATGTCAAAAGTAGTACTTGTTAATACCATCTCTACCATTATTGAAGTAATTCTCTCCATCACAGGCCTCTTGGTACCCTACCCATTGCAGTTGCCAGTTGCTTTCACAATGCTTCTCTCTCTCTCTCTCTCTCTCTCTCTCTCTCTCTCTCTCTCTCTCTCTCTCCATATATATATATATATATATATATATATATATATATATATATATATATATATATATATATATATATATATATATGCACACACACATACACATACACATGCACACACACACATGGTATGATTGTCCCGTGTATGTCAACCTTTTTATGGAGAAAGGACAAGTGAAAGTTCAGAGTTCACCATCAACCTAACATGAGTAGCTTCTATAACTATAAGAGGGAAACGGCTCACCTTTGAACCTCTGTATCCTCCTCCTTCTCTGTGTATAGTTTGTACCATTCACAAACAATGGAATTGTACAAACACTTTGCACTCTGTACATTATAATCTGGACATGCAACATATTTTAGATGGCTATTGACACGTGACTAATACCACTACCAATACAACAGCCAGAACAACAGTAAATATTATGGATAAACAAATAAAAATATGTAAAGCCCTTCAAAAATTTATAACTTTTGAACACAACACCTGCTTATTCGGTATTTGAAAATGTAAACTTAATGAAAAAATGTAAGGTAGTATTTTTTGTTGTTAAATTTACTTGGCTGATGATCAATTTCATCAAAAAGTATCATCTCTTGTCTATACTTTGTATCCTTACTGTGCATCATATTGGTTTTTGAATTGTTCATCCAGGGGATTTCATGCTCTGTGAAAGAAGTGATGTGTTTGAAGTGTGTCAGTCTATAGCAGCTGTGATGCGGTGATCAGGTAGCCCCACTATTCATCAGATCACACCCAACACGTCACCTAAATTAACAGCTTATACAATGCTGTAGCACTGTCGGCGGAGTATTGTCTGTGCACAGCACGCGGCAAAACATCTAAACATGTGGGGAGAGATTATCTGTAAGAGAAACAATAGTCCTTTGTGTGTGCTCCAGAAAGGGAAAATATTATAAAGAGATGGGGTGGGCCAACTGCAAAAAACACCCTGGTCACAGTGTAACATATTGCATTGAAGTAAGAAGTTCCTTTCACAATGGGGAAAAATTATCCAGTTTTGGTCTGACCTTTGAAGTAAGTGTTTGGTCATCTGGCTGACAAGATATGCTGTAATGATGCCGTTTTTTTTTGCATTGATTAGTTTGTGTCACAACACCAGTATATGGCAATAGTCATGTATGCACAGATTTCACAAGAGAGTGGGAAGCTATCGAGTTTTCAATGAATGTTTTTCAGCTCCTCTGTAATTGACCTAGGGCATATCAAATAGGTTGTTTGTCAATCATTGTGGTGATAAGTCACCTTCTTGGTAGAAACTGCTTGCCCCTGTAGCTTTGACACTTAGTATAAAGGTCCATAAGGTTGACCTTAAAATTGTTTACATTGTGACAAAATTGGCAATTTCACGTTGTGGAGGCATTTTTTGTATTAAATGAAAAATCAAAATTCTGATTGCTCAACAATTTGAGATACAGGTTTACAGCAATTATCAAAGTTAGATTTCTTTTATTTTTTCCAAGTGTCCACTTTGTTCATCTAGATAGAGTTACTAAATACCAGCATATCAGTAGTGGTTGCATACACCACAAAGCATTATGTGGAAGAGAATATCTTTTGTCATGCACGGTCTGTGAAAATCTGTAATCAATGACTGATGACAGTGTGCTTAGAAATTGGCTTTTAATGATCCATCAGAAAAACATGTCAAAATCCTTCCCTCTATCAATTATTTCATTTTGAAGAATGATCATTCTTGCATTGTCAGTTTACTTGCAGACTTCCTCGTTACATACAAATCATTCTTCACTCAGCCTCCAAGGAAGTATGGCATCACTTATTGAGGGGTGATCGATTCATCTTTAGTGTTCAAGAAGACACCACCACACCCTCCTCCCCCTGCTCCTCCTTGATTTGTTTTTGCATTGTTGCTTTGTGTGTTTTGAAAATCACTTCAGACAACTGACAGAGAAGATGGATGGGTTATGTTGATTGCCTGGGTTGATCGAAACGGGAGTGCTGACATCACCACACCATTTTAAAAAGAATTTCTCTGTGATAACATTATCCTGTAGCATGTATATTCAATTTTATTCTTCCAGCTCTCTCATTCCTTCCAATTGCTAATGTTGATTTTGTTCTAAACACACACCCGAGTTTTAAATCATTATGCTGGTTTCTCCAAAAAGGCTTCATGTGGCTGTATACAATGTATGTATGTAAGATGGTGAATTTCATTTCTCTTTTTACCTTTATAAGATCTAATGTTCTTCCCTTCAAAACTTATTGTAACCCCTGAATACTGTATTACACATACTGTCCCTCCAACTTTGTCCATAAGCTACTGCTCCAAATATGTGTCCGTACTTGCATCTCCATTGGTTGCTGTTTTGACAGAAGTAATGGTTGTTTACCCATAGAGAAAGCACCATTGCATAAACTCATAACTCCTTCAGCTGAGTTGAATGGTGAGAAAATCCAACTGCTCCATAGAAAGCAATGGATTGAACTGAATTCTACTGATAAACAGGGTAAAGAGAGTAATAATTACAGAAAAGGTGTTCTTCCATCTACACTCACCGTCACGTAAATTTTGATGACTTAAGTTGATAGAAGATACTCTGAAAACTTAGCAGATTCTGCTCCCTCTAAAAAAATGAAAGAAAGAAATTAGTTTTAAAGCAATTTGACTTGTGTCTGCATAGTGTTGTAAAGATAGTAGCAAGGGTACATGTACATGTAGGTATTTGAAAACAGCATTGTGGTAATGAGAGAGATTACATTAAAGTTATTATATTCACGATTTCTGAAATGAATTCATCAGAGTTTGCTTTTATCCCTGTATGCTCAGATAACCACCCCGCTTTAACCAGTGCACGATGGGATATTCCAGAAACCCTCCAATCACCAGTGAGAGCTGTTAGATTTCAGCAATTGTCCACAGCACCATTCACAATTCAGGTTAATAAAACATGACTGATTGGGTCCTCATATTTCACAGCAAATCTGACAACAGCACACAACAGTGGAAAGCAGCACCGCGAAAAAATGCGCAAAAACTTTCTTTTTATGAATTGCTCAGCGACAATATGGCTCCAATCTATAACAGACGCCGCATGATAGATAGCGCTTTGCTGCGATTCCGCAAATCCCAGGGAACCAGTGCAATAGCCTTCTCATTAGTTCTGTGGTTTGTGGATTTTTTTGATGTAGGAAGTTATTTATCAATGTGTTGTTGGTTTTTTTCTGTTTCTTCTCCCGATTCCATTGAATGTGCCACCACAACCACCACACCATCTGTCGCCACATTTCTGGCTATGTCTTTCTATTGGCCAACTGGAAGAATCTCATTGTTTCTCGTGAAAGAAACATAAATGTTAATCAATTTCAAAATTTTTGGTATGAAATCAACCATACTCCCCCTCCCCCCCCCCCAAAAAAAACATTTAATTACAATTGCGTTTTGAATTATTAATCCTTGTGGCGCACCCCTGTGATAGAAGTGATTTTCATCAGACTTCAGTACAAAGAAGGATCTTTTATCAAATTACAACTTTTAGAATTGCCAAGTATTTGAGGAAACAACTGCAAATGAAAAAAGGGAACTAAATAGGTGTTTGAAGGAACACAAGCCACAGAGCAGACAATGACCAGTCACCAAATCATAAAAAATGACGAGAGGAAAAAATACAGATTACGATGATTACATTTCAATTTATGCGTGGATGCCAATATCGTAAAAACAGGTAATGTTCATTTCTTCAAATGAATACAATACATGCCACTGTTTGCTTTCTTTGAAAATGTTGTGTAAGTTCTAGCAGCTCTGTGACCAAATAATGCTCACCGGGAGCATTTGATGTCAAGTAGTTAGTTCCCCCTGCCTCTGTGTTTGAACAAACTGCTGATAAAAACTCTAAAGAATGGAGTCACATTTTATGTTCCCTTTGTGCATGAGAAAACAGATTTGATTCGCATATATTCATGAAAAGCAAGCATCGTTATATTATTGTGCATTGTGTTGAGAGAAACGAGGGATTAAGTTAGCGTGACCCTTGGTGTTCATAAAATAGTATTAGTCGTGGAAGTGCTTGCCAAAGGTACACACACACACTGTATGGGTCAGTGACCTTTGCTACAGTAAGACAATAAACACCACCAGGTTTTTATATCAAATTCTGTTGCTATTGTATTAAAATGTTATCGCAAGAGTAAACACATTCATAGCAACACTCATAACAAAAAAAAAACAGGGAAAATTGGGCAATGACCCCCGAATCAGCTTGACAGAAATCTATGCATAGATGTTGGCATGCGGTCACCTTTATGACGTCTTCCTTGCCCCTCCCTTGTCTTGTTCCAGATGCCTACTGCCCCCCAGATGTTTCAACTGCCATTCTGTGAACCCTTCCCATATGCCACTGTTTGGAAATTGGCTGATCATTGTGAAGATATGTGTAGTGGGTGCCAGTGCCTGGCTGGTCTGGCATACGGACTCAGTCTATGCTATTGAATCCACAAAATTCACACAATTCCAAATAATTATAAAGCCTGTTTCTGCATGGAATAATTGACAACATGTTGTCAAGGCTTGTATGAAACCTTTCATCCCCATTTCCCTGTCTAATGGTCCAACTTTACCATAGAGAACAATGGGATTGGTTCAAACCATGGTGGTGAAAGGGTTAAATTAGCTCTGATTTCATCATCATAAATACTCTCACTTTTTTTATTTTTAAACATGACGTTTTAAAACTAGAAGATGGCCATGAATTACTGTGTTTCATTGTTACTATTCCATTAAATAGTCAGTTTTGATTGCAATAACCATGAATTATCCCAAACAACTTTTTGATTTTTTTTGTTTTGTTTTTTTAAAACTTCTACCATTAGTGTGCTTTTCTTAAATATCAAAAAAAATTGTATCATGAATCAGCCTTTGGTATCGTGAATATTCCATTAACTGTATTTATTGCACTTTGAAATCCCCTGACTTTCCCAATGTTATGATAAATCACTCACTATGACATGAGCATCCCATGAGTTGTTAGCAATTCAGTGCCAGTGATTCCCAAACAGCAGGGCTTCTTTATTTCCCCGTTTTTTTCCCCTTTTTTATCCCCTCCAGTTTCTTTTCCACTTTTTATCCTCCGCTGTGCATTACCAATGAATTATGATCCATCAAAGCTGGAAAGGAAATAGAAATCTATGTTAATTCTTTTGTGTGGCAGATTTTAAAGAGAGGGACCCGAAATGATTTTATGTCATATTTTATGACGAGCAAGCATGAACGTGTTAAGGTTTGCCATCACCGAGCATCCCAAACGTGACATTTTCACTGCCCAATAATCTCAACCAAAAGGTCAAGCAATATAACTTAATACTTTCAGTAAACTGTTACTGTCCTTCACTCAACCACGTCTTATGACTGGTTTGGGCCAATATTCCACCCTCTGTGACCAAATCTATATTTTATGTGCAGAGAAAATGAAAAACATGGAGAAAGGGCAAAGGAATATTGAAAATATGAGACAAAATTCTTGCTGATTTGAAATTTTGTAAATTGAAATGTCTCTCTTTATTAAAGCTGAAATGTCATTTTGTGAAGAGGTGCATTTATCACATTGATATTAACAAACGATGTATGCCACAAGAATTTATTATTTTTTTCATTTTCAGTTTGCTGTTCTGAAATACATCTCTGCCTCTTTCATCAAGTAAATTTGACTCTTTTTGTGCCAAAGAATGTATTTTCAGAAGAATCAAAAACAGTAATACAACATGAAGAAAATGAGGATGCTTGTACTGCCTTGCAATCTTTGATGAAGTGATGTCTTGCCAGCAATTTTTTGAATACTTTTATGATTTTCAAGAGCAATTTTTATAAAATCAAACCTTAACACAATAATGCTAAAATTATCTTGACAGGTCACTCATTGTAAAATAAGAGCTCATGGCCTGACATTGATTGTTATTTTCATGATGAAATACCGACACAAAATCTTCCTACGCATGACAGCAGTCAGAACTGTTCCATAAATAATATTTGCCGAGAGAACAACCATTTTATATAGGCAGTCAAATATCTGAGAGTGAACTGCTGTCGACGTAATAGCAGCACTAAGAGCAAAAAATCTGTGAGTCATGAGTATATGCTTCTGTACAAAGACTGGGATATTAGTGAATAACAGTATGACATTATTGTCATGATGCGCTGTTATTGCATGACGTTTTGCTGTTTATGATAGAGTTATTAGTCCGGCAACTGAGATTAGCGTAAAGAATATATAGTGTAACCTGCTGTGACATGGGTATGACTCGGATAATAGAAAATTGAATACTGAATCAGGCAAATCACTGTGGGGTGAGCCACGTGTGTCATTTGCCATTTTTTTCCCTTTCTTTTCTTTCATGAATGAAATGAGAAGGCTTTCCGCCAAATCATATTGTTACCGTGGTTTTTCTTTGGTAAAAACCACACAATCTTTCTCCTCTTCTCCCTCAGTATTCAGGTCTATACTTCCTCTTCTTCCAACTCTATCCAGGTTGTAGATGCGAGCAAGCGCATTCAACATATCAAAGAGCAACTGTGAATGTGCATTTTTGTGGTCTTTCTTTCTCTGTTTTTTTTTCTCTTTTCCTGTTCAGGAAAATACAGCAAAGGAAAATTGCATATCCGTGTACTGTTGTGGCAGCCACGGTGATGTTGACTTCCTGAGAGGCAAGCAAACATGCTTTGAGAAAGACTAACAAAGAATAATCTGTATCCGTGAAAGCAGAACATTCATTCCTCTTGCGTCGGCTTTGAATGCGACAAAAAAGAATGTGAGAGAGAAAGGGAAAATATGAGTCTGCACTTTCTTATTGCCCACTGATGACATCCGTCTTTATAGCGGTCTATTTGACATCGGTTTTTCTATAAAAGCAGATGGTTCCAAAATGAAAAAATTTGCAAAATGTTACTGGAAGTCGGTGATTTGAGTGGCACAGGAAAACGGCATTCCCTGAAATCTGCAGGAAGCTGTTACAGTCCTGCCGGACTCGGTCCCTTTGATTGGTCTTGAAAGCGCTAGAAATCAACCGTGCAAAGTGCGAGTCCTGCAAAAGAGAAGATAATTCTCAATTAAGAGTCTCTTGAAACGCAGACGTACAAGAAATATTCATGCTCTGTGAATCCTGTCTCACGTCCGACTAGTACTGTCTTGTACTTTCTCTGAGTTTTTCCCCGCATCTTTTGAGATGAAAGAATGACTTCCCAAGTCGCGTCTAATGGACTAGCACAGGAACCATGCAAATATTGATAAAACCTGACACTGACTATGGCATCCCTCGAGTTCAATCCATCTTGCTGCATACTTGGGATCTAATTGACCTGTACATGCAGCCTTTCTCAATGCCAATACATATACAGACCCAGGTAGGAGAGTCCACGCGGCCGTTCTCGTCAGAAGTGGTTTGCCGTTTGCACAATCAATGCACCGCCCTCAGTCAGAGATGCTGCAATCAGCGACATGTCGTCGAATCTCAAGAGTCGGCATTTTTCATGTTTTTTTCATGTATGTTAAACAGACAGCTCTTTAGGTGAGTCAGAGGTAGAATTTGCAATTCCCAAGATAAGGGAGAAATAAAAAAAACCTATTTCACTCACTCAGTTGTTTTCTCTCGGTATACTGCCCTCTTGGAGAAATCTGCTTCAAGTTCTCACTGAGTGAGTCAAAAGTCTTCCTTGGGTGCAAATGCTAACAACATTTATGATTGAAGCTTTGGAACTCTGATGAAACCAAGATAACCTTTGCAGCAGATTTTATCAATTATCAGTGTTTGAGCGATATCAGGCTAATCTAAAAAGTAGAAATGTACCAGAACAAACATTTTATTTCCACCTGTGTTCTGTCATCATAATAAAGTATTAGTGTTCACAAAATTTATAAATTGAAGAGATTTAGTAGTCAACAGACAAAATGTCGATAAAAACCTGTTTTTAGTATCTGCAAAATGTTTGTAGACATGGTCATTAGGTTTATGTGTTTTTTTTGTGATTTGAGCTCTGTGATAATTAGAAGCATTGGTTCTCATCTTTAATGAAATGTTGAAAAATTCAAATGTAGACATCCAGAGACTGTGTTCGGCTGAGACTTGGGAGTGGTCAAAAATGAGGGAGGGTTGTAGTTATATAAAATTTTCTGAATGATAAACATGACATACTGAGCTGATTTAAAATATTCCCTGAGGAACTGGAACATTTCAGTATTTTCCCCTCAAGACCTGCAGTCTCAACTTTCCAACACCTTCATAACAACTTATTTCATCACCATAGAAACTTGATCCCCCTACTTTATAATTGCATATATATATCTAGACATTAAACCAAACATGGCTCCACAATCATCAATACTCTATGCAAGCCACCACAAAAATAAGGCTTTTGAAAATAAAATCTTTAGTTTGCTTTAGGGTTTGAAGGGAATGCCTTGAACAGGCAGCTGCCATCAATCACTGTGTGTCTCTGCTGATATCTCACCAACTGCTGATGAAAAGCAGAAAGAAGTCAAGATTTTTTATGACCCGCCCAATATTACTCTCAAATCACATTTCTGCCACTTAGGGGCAAACGTTCACAGACTGTGTCACTCAACAGCATCATCTTTAATACTTTAACAACAATACCCATCTCCAGTGGAAATTAGCTGCTGCTAGGGCTTCCATCAAACCGAGCCAAAGGTCTCGCTTTTATGACACTAACAAAATGATATTTTTATTAAATACACTGTAGCTTAATAAATACACCGTTTATAGTTCAGGTTTTAATGTCAGCTCGTGAAGGCTATTCGGCGAAATGACATGAAATATTACAGATCGAAATTGTCGGTTTTAAACTCAGGGGCCACTAATGAGAATAGGTCACGGTCTTTATTGTGAGGTTTTTAAGCTCTATATTGTTATGAATGATTCTCATGGATAGCGTGCACTGTCGTAACTTTTCCTGTGTGTGTCTAAGGCTGACTATTTTCCGGTTTGCATTTCCTGGCTCTGACACATATATGGTGATTTGTGCTGATGTTGTAATATGTAGCATGGTCCACCAGAGAACAGTGGCCGCTTCGTCTGCCCCCGACGGATTAAGTCGTTGACACGCTTCTGTAGCTGAAATGCCTCCAAGAGCTGGCGTAACTTAGTGACTGAAATCGACGGAAAATTAAAGTTTAATGAAAAACGAGCAACAGGGGCCATTTATCTGTGTGGAGACTAAACATGCTGATATGCCTAAGCGATGAATGAGGCTTTTGATTCTGTCGCATCTGTCGGTCAGTTTTATCAGATAATCAGAACCGGGCAAATGGAACTGAGTTGGTAGTTAAGATGAGGTATTTGGTTCAAAGGTAATAGATGTGAGATGTTCATATCTGGCAATATCAACACCGCTCCTTGACATTAGCTCCCTTTACAAACAACCACTGCCAAATTTATGTGAGAACAGCTTCAAACCCTCACCTGATTGCATAGATGTCTCTGTTTGTTTTTTGTGAGCCATTCGGTCAAAACCGCGACGAAAAAAGATGCCTGCCGCGTTGACTTTATCAAAGTATAAATCAACCCCACATTGGTTTGATAACGTCATTGATTTGCCACCACAATCGAACCACACAACCGTCATTTGGAAAAATTTAACCATTGATGTAGGGTTTTTTTTTATCTGTCAATTGTAGACCTCCCTAATCACAGTTCTTTTGACCTCAACTCGTTTCAGACAGCTTAACATTGCTTCAGCAATCTTGTCATGACCCTAACCTTGGAATTAAATAGGAATGTCTCCAAAATATTAGTTTGTCCAGGCACAAAAGAAAGAATTAAAAAAAAATAAAAGATGAGGTAAACGCAGTCATTTTCTCATATGTCAATTAGGTCCCTCAGAGCGCATTGAAATGGCAAAGAAAATGAGGTGACATTAGCAATATCATATTTGGTGAGAGCAGTATGCTAATTTGTCAAGGAAAATTGGGGCAATTTCACGGCAGCATCGTATCATAAAGCTGGCTACAATGGCTAATTTTGTCACATTGTTCCCTCTGTTCAATCACACAGACATTGCTGAATGGGCCAGGTCCCCAAAATGGGACCAAAACGGTCATGCCCACAGTTCAATTTTTAGGCACCGTTTAGAGGAGATATTACAGCACTGCAAAGATCACGGGGTTGTATCTCGGTAATTGGGCTTAATAGCAGGCCATACAATTTTAGTTGACATTTTTTCGATTCCCGGTGCAATTTAACCAGGGGAAATTTTATTTGAATTAAAGCAAATTTGACGTATTGCCGCTGCCTTCTGGTGCATTTCTGGCCCGTCTTTGTGGAAAAGCAACCGATGTCTGATTACCACTGTTGATCTGTAGTGGCCAATTATTTGATGTCCCTCGATAAGCAATATCAACATACTGCCTCTAACAGGTGCCATATGCCAACAGATCCTAATTGAAAAAAACTCTAAAAAGTACTAGTCATTTAGAAATGTAATGGTAGAACTAGGAAACAAAAATGTGTTGAACACATGATACCATGCATGAAGTAAATGAAATAAAGCTACCTCTACCTCATAGATACTAACCTTCTGGAACAAAATTGCTGGCTTCGTTTAAGAACGATGAGTCCAATCTGTGCTTTGGTACAACTAATATGTTTGTCTTAAAGGGGTCTTTCATGACAATTTAATGGAAATATTTCCTCCAGGATCATGTCAAATTGTAATATGACTTAGCAACCAGACTGTATTCTCTATGGCTGTTATATTCTATTACAAGATTCACACTATTCACCAATCTTGATCGACTGGTCACTATTATCCTCATATCTGTAAGAAAAAAACACAGGTTTACAATTTGTGATTATATGAATGATATCTATCAACTAAAAAAAAACCAAAAGGTTGCTGTTGTACAGGTGTAGCATGCTAGACCTCTCTCTCTCTCTCTATCTCTCTCTCTCTCCCTCTCTCATATTAAAATTATCCATTTCCTTTTTAAAATGCAGGAGATGCAAGACTCTTAATGTGGACAGGAATTCATCAAAATTCCACTTTAGATGAATAGTCAAATATCTTCAAATGAAATATGAATTCACATAGTCACTACAGGTTCATTCAACTGTCTTTTTTCTCCCTGGTTTCATGCAACATATTTCTAATTGAAACACATTCTTCTAATTCCAAAGCGATTTCCAATTTTGAATTTTTTCCGCATCAAATAACGGAAGAATCAACTCCTGTATTTTCTGGTGAAAATAAGTTATTTGCCATACGAGCATCTGCAATGAATCAAAGTATAAATTTAATGTGGATCATTTTTGAAAAGTAGGTTTCCACCTGCCAAGGACACGATCTTCATATACAGTATCTCTTTGTTAAAACTTTACAAGTGCAATTTTTTTATTTATTTTTTATTGCACTGCCTACACAAGGTTGCTATATCTGGCGAACCATATGTGTGTGTCAATTTAACGTCTAGAATTCAAGGAATTACCAGTGTGCGAAAATTTGACATTTTCAAAATTCCGGGGAAGAAGGGAAAAAATGTGAGTCGAGGGAGGTTTCCAGCCAACTGTGAAATTTAACGATGGAAGTATTACTTGTAAATATGTTTTTCTGAAAAATACTGATCCCGATAAGCCTTAACCTATGCCAACAACCACACGGTAGGCTGTAGTTGAGCCAGGGATCTTTCTGTTTGTCTGTACTTGGTCCCAGTTTCCACCGTGCTATCACTGTTAGATAAGACCAGTCTAGTGTTTTGCCCAACAGCGAACCAATCAAACCGTGTTTAAAAAGTTTGTGGTGGTGTCGGGCGGCATCAAAACAGATCACAATATAAATATTCAATCTTACTTATGACAGATGCACAGCCGGCTGTAGTTAATGCGTTCATCCAAAAGGCTTTTTTTTTCTGTTTATATATCAATATCATCCGAAAATGACATCAGTATTCAGTCGGGTGCAAAAAAAGTTTTTGGAATCAATTTTCATGTACCTGCCAATCATCCCTTTCATAAACCACAATTGCTATTTTATGTCGACTTCTGTCAATGTCAGTACCGAGCAAGGCTATTCTCAAACAGCGGCATGTTCATCTATGATCCCCATTTTGTCAGCCCTATCAGTTCTAGAAATAACACTGCATCATACCACAACTAAGTGATCATGTCCATGCAGTCCTTTCAAAATGAACAAAAAAGTACTTGACTGGTGTTTTAGACAGTCGCGATCCGAGTTTCTTTTGATGTGAATTTTCAAGCTATGCAGTGTGAATGCGTAAAAACTTTCCAGCTATTCAGATGTCAGCAAGATACATCATTTGCTATGCTGTCTTCACAGATCATCTGAAATGTACATTGTCCAGAATGCCAGTATACTTTTCCATTGAAATAGACATATATCAATGCCACCTACACACTTCTCTGTCTATCTACAAAATTCCAGCTCTCTTTCAGTCTGTTCCATTCATGCACGCACACTTGATTACCTTCAGCATATCTCAGCAAAATCCAAAATTGCAAAAAAATGGAAATTTCTCAGTTATTTTTGCACCAAACTATTAAAGTCAACTCATGTTGGTGTTTTTGTGGTGACAGACCTGTCAGTATTAAAACTACACAGACACCCTGTACCAAGTATAATTGTAAAGGATACCAATATGAAATTGTATCATTGAACGTATGAACAGAGCATTATCACACATTTCACTTTGTACATTCGATGATCAGTGTGCTTCCCCAAGGCCTTCAACATTACCGAGTGAAGCAATACATATTTCGAGCCCAGCGCCACTTATTGAATTGAAATTAGCCGAAACTCTATTCAGCCCACGTTGATCTCCAAATTTGTCTTGGAAATTGTCCTTTCCAAAACTGTTCTACCATTATCCGAGGAACTGGGGATTTGTACAATTACGTCCCCCGCTACCTCTTTCCCTCAAAAGAAAGAGAAATAAAGATGGAAAAAAAAGAGGGAGAGAAAAAGCAATCTGTACCAATTAAGTATCAGTGGCATTCAGAGTGCAAAGGAGGCGGGATTCATATCCCAAATTTTATCTGGAGTGCTGTTGAACCTAGAGGTTAGGTCAGGTTGTCTATTGAAGTCGACCGTCTTCATCAGAGTGTTTGACTAGAGCAATTACATAGATGGAGTGGAAGCACCTGGCTCCCAGGAACTTGGTTGTGTTCAGGGCGGTTTTTAATCACTTGAAGAGAGCTCCGTGTTGATGGACTCTGCTTTGGAAAGTCAAAGCTGTTAGTTTACCCATTTAGTCCTCATTCCCAGTAGATTGATGTGTCAAGTGGTTAGATAGTTAATGCTGTTTTTAGAGACAAAAAAAAATTAGGGAGTACTTTTATTATCACTTTGTGTAAGTATGCTCACACCCACAGTTTGACATCCGTTTGGTTGAGATTTTCAGTTTTGATAGATTTATTATTTGTTTTTACAAGGAGCTCAGTGACAAGAGGTTGTCGTTGGATGTGTAGAAACTAGATTAGCCCTTGACCAGGTGTTGTCAGAGGGCAGAGCAACTCGACCTTGTGCCTTCACCATTATCTCATCGGTAACTTGTTATCAGCCGATGTGTGGTGCTTCAAGCGGTTTGCTTCCGTCTGTTTCTCTGCTCCAGTGGAGACCGCAAAAGAGAAAGAAATCAGTGTTTGCCAGACTCGGCCCGTCATGTTGCACGATCCGAGCAGCGATTAATGTCCTGAAACTATTGACCGAGCTGAAAATAGCTCACCGGTTGCAAATTTGCCATTCTTCATGTCAAGCGTACCATGTGAAATGTCCGCTGGCGACAAAAAAATATCGATTCGGCAGTCACGCGAGCAAATATTAGCCATTGAGAAGAGAGGACAATGTGCAATATTTTAGTGTGGTTATTAAGTCACTAAGCAGATCACCCCTGCTGTTAACACCGAGATAAACACCTTTGCCTGGACTGAAGTTTTATCATTCTAGGGGTCAGGGGTCATCTCAATCTAAGCTTGACACCCACATACCCATCCTGTCCAGATAAAGCAGTTACATCAACTTATCTGCATGTATCTGTCCCTCAATGCTGTGCCCTGCAGCAACTAAAAACCCACAGGTAGTCAACCTGTCTGTGTCTCTTAATAAACCGCTATGATGTGATATATGACAGCCACATTTTAATTAATATCTCTGCGCTGGGAAACGTCAGCCATTTTCTCCCCCATCCCCACTTCTCCATCCCCTCCACACAGATAAATCAATGTCAGTCCCTGTATTTCAAGCAGTGTTTTCATAAGATGGAGTCTCAAAGATCCTCAAACAGACAAGTATATATATCAGATTCTTTTAACCCATAATGGGACTGAATTAGACGGCAGTCCCAGGGCAGCAAAGTAGACAGTTTCGGGTTAACAACCGTTTTTCTGTCGTCAAAGAATAGAGTGTGTTCAGCGCTGCAAACTCTACTTATACATCTCTTAGGGCAAGGTGATAAATATCTGTGCATGGGCATTTTCAGATTTTATCAGAAAGCCATCAGTTATTTTTTTGTAGATATCGATAGTCACATTGTGATTTTTGACATCAATTTAATGAATATGATTGAAGGTCATTGAGATTAATGTTAGTTGTTGTAATAATGTAAATGCGATTTCATCTCTACATTGCTCTAGTTTTAAGTTCAATGCAGCTTTTTTTATTTCAGCATTAATACAGCCTTGAGTATTGGTAATTTGTTGTCGCTTCTGGCAATCTCTATCACGTCACAGGTTGAAACCGCTCTGATTTTGCCATTGCAGAGAATGGGGCAGTGTACACTTGGGGAAGTGGCGTAGATGGCCAGCTGGGCCACGGAAAGAAAGTGAAGTTCCTGTCGCAGCCCAAGAAACTGTTACGCAATGTCTTCCAGGGGGCCAAGGTCTCGCAGATTTCATGCAGCGAACAATACAGTGCCGTCCTCACAGGTAGGCTCAGTTCAAATTTGGCAACACATAATCTGAAAATGGAAACATTTATCATGAAGTGAAAAAAAGTATCAAAAACAGGAATTCAATAAGTTCTCAGTCAAATTAGAGTGTGCAGTTGGTACCCGATGTGATAGATGTTGTCATTAAAAAGACAATGAGAGATAATAACAAAATGAAAGTTACATTTGACGTGCTGCTGAGTTGATTCCTGCTCTCATACAAAAGTGTAATCACAGCAACAAAATCCAGACAGACTGTGAATATGATTCACTCATCCTTCATTTTTCATCCGACTTTTCAATACCTGACTCGCCTGGTTTCCAAAAAGGAAAGCGCCCACCCTGGAACTTGCGTACGTGAAACTGTGAGACTGTGATTGCACAATCAGTCTCCAAAGCTTACCCTCTGTGTTTCATATTTCTCAGAAAGCAATCAGGGTTTGGATGTCTGTAATTACATGTCACAGAAGTTAATTGTACTGCAAATGCAGCAATTTTTCTATCAAACTTGTAACCAATGTTTCATAATGTGTACTATGTTATACACTTGGCCAAAGAATCAACATCAACAATCAAAGTGAATGTTAGGGAATAAGAACTTTCCGTAAACAGAGTCTGTGTTTTTTCAGTGTTTTTTAATACAAACAAGTCAGATTTTGTTGCGGTTTCACAAAACATACTTTTTGCTCATAACCTGCCTTGTAAGTCTTTAGAAAATCCCAGCCTTGAACTTCTTAATAGGACACCATGTATGTCAGTGAAGTTTCAGCTGGTTTTATACTATGAAAGAAATGCTGAGAAATGTATCACAGCCTTTCTAGTGGGACTAGTGCTATTTCCAATGTTTAGTTCCCTCTCTTTGTATTCATACTGTTCCCTTCAGCCATTGTTATCAGGATGTTCAATTTAACTGATTTTTCCCTTACAAAAATATCCTATACCAGTCCTATAGGGTAGAGGCATGTAGGGTCTTATAGGACATCAGGCAGTAGTAGTCTTACAGGATTTTGGAACGCAGTCTTATAGGGAACCCTATAGGGAGCCCTATAGGGGGTCTTATAGGGAACCCTATAGGGGTCTTATAGGGAGCCCTATAGGGGGTCTTATAGGGAACCCTATAGTGGTCTTACAGGGAGCCCTATAGGGGGTCTTATAGGGAACCCTATAGGGGGTCTTGTAGGGAGCCCTATAGGGTACAGAATATGCTTTACATATTGTTATCATACTTTCTAAGGGATTGAACTCGCACAAGGCAAACAAACTTCTGTAAAAGAGTGCAGAAATTTTGTTAAGTAAGGAATAACTCCTTCTGATTTTGCTATTGGTACCAAATGCAATGAATAACTGCAAAACTCACAAAAAGTCAGTCAACTTACAAAACAAGTAATTATAAACATGTAGTTTATTTCTAAAGGAATTAAGATTAACAATCAATCAGAACAGAAATCAATGCAACATACAGGGACTACAAAATATAAAGCAACCTACACATATGAATGCAAGGCCTACCTTTGACTTGTCACCTCAGCCAAGTGCATTATTAACTGAATAGATGTGTATCTTAACTCACGTAATTAAGAGGTCAGTTCAGTTGATGCTGCAATGTCGATTCTTACAGTTGTGACATATTAGTGAGCTCCCTTCTCCATAACACTGTTACAATCTTGGTAATGGACCTTGGATCCTAATGTTCCATGCAATTTGGAGTTGAACTTAGTACTTAAGAGCCATGCATGTTCACTGGTGCACTGCCTCAAGTGCAAATGAATAATGCGTGGCTGTACTATTATGTAATCAGCCCATTGTAAATGCAGGAAACTATTTACATAACAAAGCAAAGGCACAGGTCAGCTCACTTGACCTTGGATCTAACAAAGAGAGTCTTTGTCTGTGTACAGCCATGACATGTACAAACGGCAAAAGGAATATGGTATGTTCCTGGCATGTGTGTGTAAATAGAAATAGCTTTTGAGAAAGGGTATATGAGAATGTGTGAAATTCTACAGACTATTTTCGTAAGGGAATAATTATAATTATAAACATTACTCAAACATTACTTGTTCAGTTTTACAGTTCTAAAAGTCAGGCAGAATCATCTTGTGGGGTGTCCTATAGGGCACAAATATCAGCCTATAGGACTAGTACGAACCCATAAGACATGACACATAAATCCTACAGCACAGGCGTTGTCCTATAGGACGAGTGCTATAGGATGGAGGTAGCCCTATAGGATTCCTGCAGGGATCCTTGGGTCCTACAGGGATCCTGTAGGACTTTTTTGTAAGGGTTACGCAATAAGGGAAAGAAAAATGGTCATATTTTATGTTTTCTTCTTTGGCGGGTGAAATTGTTTGCAATGTAGACCAACTCTGTGAAATTGTAATGAGTCATGGTGATGTCCATTTATTTGTGAGGTCATACCAGTGTTTAGTGGAAGACAGTCACCACAGGGGTAGCATAAATTGTCAAATCTAGTTACAGCCTACACAATTGATTGCACCACTTCCCCCTCTTTTCTTACTGCGGAGACATCATGGTGTAGAACTCTATTCATCTTCAGCTCAGAATGGAAGCCCTCAGCGGTTTCACAAGTTGTGGTTCATTGAACGATGTAATTTTTTCTGAATTGAAACATCGCCAGTCCCCCCCTACTTAATCATGCCCGCCACAATGGTTCACACAACGCAGCCAATTGCCGTGGTAACATGATGAGGATGATGATGGTTTTGCTGAACATGATCCAAATGGATTGTGTCATCCATACCATCTAACGTATCTTTAGATTGAGTTTCTGATCAGAGTCCAAAAATTGCCAGATGTACATTTTAATAACAGATCTATTCTAGCTAATTGCATTCAAATTCATGAAATCATTTGAAATTAAAATTTTACCACATTTAAATCAACCAAGGGTAATATTAGGTATGAATAATTACTCTGTATCTGTCCTAGATATTAATCTACTTTTCTTCATAGTGTGAACAGTGGTATTTGAGTGTTTGTAGACAAAAGCACATCTACTGTTTTGGAATTTTGTTTTTATTTACAGAAAATGCAGCGTTATTGTACTCTTGTATTCTCAACGAATCACTACAGGTGTTTGAACTTGACCCAGAACTTAACAGAAGTAATAAAACAGTAATTTGAAAGGGAAAAAATTTTGCTACTGCTGACTATTCAGTGCAACCAGGCTCTGTGCAGGACACCCAGTTGACGGTATTGCCTCAGTCAAACTCCCACTCAGCTAATCAGACATAGCTGCAGAAAACAAAATGAAAACAGAGGAATTATCCATTGAAAATTTTCAAAGCTGCATAGTATACTGAAAATGATTGCTATCACCAGTTTATCAGATATAACACATTTTGTTTTCATCTTTTCTGGCCACATCACATATACAATTTTCCAAAAACCTCATCAAATTTTACACCGTAAAGATGTAAAGTTCACAAATGCCTTCATTTGGAGAGTTTTCACCTAAAATTTAGTCTGGGCAGCCCTCCACTGTTAAAACAGCTGTGTTTGAGTGAAACTCTGTGATATTACTGGAATCAGAAAGAGGAGTGCATGTAACAGTTTCCTCACTGAAAAACAGATTGATTTCAGCGACATGGCATTCGATATTAACAGCATCATCATCTCTTGTCTGGGTGAATCTAGCACATACGCAAGTTCAAAAAGTTTACAACATTAATTGACACACTGACAGACAAGTCCTGAAACATAAACCCATCACGCTCAATATTTAGGGACTAATATGTAACTGATATGGACCTTAAATTGAATTTTTAATGCTATATTAACAACAGCATGTAATGATAAGGCATCAGTAAGGACCATTTTTAACCATCTCATCTTAATTTTATTTTGTGTGATGTTTGCCCAAGTCAGATAGCCTCTGTGTATCTTTCATTTGACTGTCTATTAGGTTTTTATTGGATCAATCTATCTTTAATATCATTATCAAGTTTCATTTCATTTTGTATATCTTTGTGTCAGAACTTGTATGATTGCCTGTTATTGGACAGTTAAAGAAGGTTGTCAAACTTTATGAGGCTCCGACAACTCTCAGAGTCAGACTGTTGTATTTCATAGCTGGAAATAGACTATGGCACTCATCCAGCCTTGTGATATTAACACCCCTATTTTTAAGTGCAGGTGAAAGAGTCCTATTTTACACTAGGCAAAGAGGGCTTTCCCAACAAGAACTCAAGAGGGAGGAGGGTTTAGTTTCAGATATGACACAGCCTTTACAGTTTCAGTAGTTAATTTGGACAGTGTATGTGAATTGTATGCGGCAGTAGAGAGGCTTTTCTTTGAAGTCTGCAGTTTTGCATTCATCAAAGAAAATTCAACAAAGAAAACATCTTCAAGTCATCAAAATGTGAACAACATTTATAGAGATTAACTTCGTAAAACAGATTATTACTGTTTGATGCAATTTCAGAATTATGTATTTGATACATCTAGTTATCAACCTCTCCAAAAAATTACAAACTTTGGTACATACTGCAAAAAAAAACAACCATCACATAGTTCTGTGTTTTTAATTTCATGTGTGTGCAATCTTAATGCCCTGCCTATGTCTAGAAATTTTAGCTCGATTATATACTTAAAAAAACTATTTGGAAAAATGTCATAACACTTTGACAATTATGATTGTTATTTCAGAGAAATTAGCCATGCTTATGTGTCTTTCCCTGGTTTATCTTCACATTTTTGTGTTTTCATTACTGTGGGTTACATCATTCGACTCATTTCTTTTGAATCTCAAAATAGACCTTTAATGCTTACATAAGTAGTGAGAAATTCTAGAAGTGCTGCAACCCAGGTTAGAGAAAATAGAGTGTATTTTTCAGTCTAATAGAAGTCGGTGTATCAGCTTGACTTCACCGATGTCATCTCGGGGTCACACACTAATGAAAATGAATTTTGACTCGTCTAGAGGGGCATCGGTGATGACAACTGTCAGTTTGCTGGCAGTGGCTAATCAGGTATTAAATTTACTTTTAATGAATGATCACTGAACGATGGGGGCCCACGCGAGCAGGGTTCAGGTCAAAAGCCGTGGCTTGCGGAAACAAGATGGGGACTGTTATCTCCACTGTGCCGGGGATAGAATCAATTAATCTCAATTATGTAATTAGGAGATTAATAATTCAACCTGATATTTATCAAAATTGCTCAAATTATAGTTTGTGAAACTAATTGAACCTGCCATAAATCATGAATAAATAAACGGGACTGGAAGTTCCGGTTTCAAAAATGTGAGCTCCATTTAGTATCTGTGGTTCCATCAAGTCATAATATGGGTCCCATAATGTTTTATTTAAATGTAATTTCATCGTTTGTCGGTCATCTTTTAAAATCTACCAGTCATCAAAAGACAGCGACTGCACTGAGTTGAATTACCCTAGCGTAGGTCAAAGCGTTGAATTGTAATTGCCTGTTCATCGATATTAGCCAAGTCATTGATTTCTTATGCTGTCCAAACTCATTGTCTCTGTGCCTCTTGATGCCATCAAATAGACTTTGTTTTACAGTACATTTGAGGAGGAAAGTACAGTTCCAATGAATAGAAAAAGACAGTGCCCAGTTTGGCGGCAGATAACTTTTGATTTTGATCGATTGATTCTGCTTTTAAAGGAGCCTACTTAACAAGTTGTTTTCTCGTTATCTCAGGCAGATCAGAATTGCGAATTAAGTTATACACATGTTGGACATCAGTTGTCTAATACAGCCTTATCGCCTCCGTCTGTGATGAGTTTCCAACATGTCTATTACATTGCTATTAGCCGCAATCCTTTTCAGCTCTCTCCTCAGCTATGCCCAGGAGACGCGTCGGCAGAAGCAGGAAAAAAATTCTACAATCATGGCAAGGACAATCCACAACAGTTGTATCTCATGGAAGAAATTAACTTCAGCATGAAAGAAGTGCATTTTTTATGGCGTCAATGGCCAATAAATTGGACCAGCACAACTGTGACTAAACTTTCACATGCAAAAATATTGAAAGTGGCAAGGTGGCTGGAGAATTCAGCTGCCAGGCTGACTCATATATTGATTCATTGGGAAATGGATGCAGATGATGGCCTGTTGTGGGATGCAATTTGCGGGCAGGTGTCATCAGACACAATCAATGAATTTCAAATTGCCATGGGCTTTTGTGAAGTCGAAGAAAAACCTACATACAGTACAGCTACTGAGGAGACACAGGCATTTAGGAACTAACTTATCATCTGTTATGCATTGGAAAACTACCTGTAAATAAGCTGGAGTTAACACCCTCTTGTCTAATTGAAACCCCTTTTTTCTTGTACATTTTACATGTAGACAATTGATTTCCATTAAGTGAATTTAGTTGTGCTGTGATGATAGAGCTGCGAAATGACTACCACATCATTGTCAATGTTTTGAATTGGAAGTAAAACACCCTGACAAAGGCCGTCTGACTTTGTGAAGGCTGATTAAAACGTTCTCTCTCCGGAGTCACTCGGATTTGGCAAGCTATATCTGGTTATCTTTACTAAAATGTTAACAGAACTCTGCTCTCCAATGGGCTTGTGCTTGAGCTGGGCAGGACTCAAAACACCTCAAGGTTACCATAGGCTATCAAAATCAATAACGAAATTTGTCTTTCAACAAATTCAATTCCAGGAAATTAAATCAAAAACAGAGAAATAAATCAGGCTATATATGTCTATGTGGCCTTGTAGCACAGTCATCAAAAATGATGTCACCATCCAACTGAAAGACATATACGTGTATGAAGTCATCACCTTCCGTGATGTGGCTGGGGTTGATAGGCCAGCGCAAAGGCTATGTAAATGTCAAGACCCCCTAACAGCCTATTTGACTCATGTCACGACTGTTTACACCTGTTGTCAATGCTGCTATCTCCATGGTTTCATTGCCGTGGCGATTATCAACATCAAAAGCTTGGCTGCAGCCCGGCTGGGAATCAGAACATTGGCATGCACTCTGGTAACTTACTAACTAGAAGATAAGCCATATCGTACCTTGACTTTTTGAAGGGGCAAGTCTGAAATGTAGCTCCACTCCACGATGACCAGATTCAAGAATTCAATCTATGGTTTCCTCTTGTCCAATCATATTATTCTTAGTCACAGCTTGAGTAATGCTTGCCTTTTTAATAAACCTTTACCTATGTCTAATGTGTTTTTTTTGCAAGTTATTGTGGATCCTCACATATAAATCATACCGGGTAATATATGCAAAGGCTAATAGTGTCCGTTGCCCAATTAATCATTTCCCAATATCCTGATACTTTATGCAGCATGTCTGTTTAGCAGTCTAGACGCCTGTCTCCTCCCTTCCCTCCCCCTCCAAAAAAAAATTGTCAGATTGATCTTTTAAACGGAAAATACAGACTATTGAGGAAAACCAAACTGCAGATTGTGGTGAGTGGATCCTTTTGTTTGAACAGCTCATTTGCTGGATGTTCAGTGGTATCAAGTTGATTTGTCAATAGTTTGGCATTATCTTCTCATGTAAAGCACTTGACCATGGACATTGTCAAAAGCAATACAGTATACAATTTCCCCATTATACTTAGGCTTTTGATCAACAAGCTAATATAACCATGTATAAAAATATATGTATTTACATGGTTTCTCCTGTTGGTTTCATCAGCGATGCCTAAGTTTCAATGTCTTGATGAAGAGAATTTGTGGTTGTCATCAATACTTTGACCAAACCTCCAGCCCTTCGATGTTATTTGTTTTTTGTCTATGAGAAACCACATATATAGAGACATATTGTGTTTCTCTGTTTTCATTTCTGTCAAGTGTGTTGCCATAATTCACTTCTGAACTCATACATAAAAATAAAACATATGGCACAAATAAATGTGGGAGAATAAATAAATAGCATTGAAACACAAAACCAGGTGGATCAAGGGTTTAACTTTCATCTGATATCCATCTTAATATTTATTTAATAATGAATTAATTTACTTATTTGTTTATTTATATAATTTATTTATTTATTGAGCTATTTATTTATTTAGCTATTTATTAATTTTAGCTAAAGTTTAATTATTACTCACAACAGCTAACTTTTATTTATTAAAATCTCAATCAAATGATGTGGGTTTTTTTTGCTGTAAGTGAACTTGTGGTTTAAAGCTCTGATAGCTGCAAGTGTTGGTGTATTTTCATAATTTTGGTAAAATACAGTCAATACTCTACCCTTACATATTAAGTTGAAATGCTTCCATTTTTGTTGCATTTTTAAAATGCAGGTCTTCTACTCCCAGAGTAATGCTTTAAGTATTTATAAATGTATATTTTTGTTCTGTGTATCTAAACCACAGTTGGCATTCTACTCCCAAAATAAAGTGTTCAATAAATAGAGTGTGTCGAGTGTTCAATGTTGCACCAAGCCTGTGTGTGTGTGTTGTGTCTAATGTTTTGCTTGATAACTAAATTAAGTCCAGATTGGAATTCAGTTGTTAACAATAACAATTTAGCATTGTATATGTATATTCTACACTTTAGGTTGTCTTTGTGAGGCCAGTACTTTGTTGTTAAAATACTTTAAGGAAAAGAAAAGAAAACATAATTGTTTTCTGAAAAAAAAAATGAAAATATTCTATCAGAATTTACAGCTGTATTCCCTACAGGTTGTATCCTACTGATTTTGATGTTGTACATGGATTTTATTTGGCATGTGTCAACTATATATGGACTCATAAAAGAAAGATTTCACCTCAAAAAGACTTCACCCATACTAGCATCTTGGGTACATCAGCTTGGTCAAATGTTAGATTTGCATATAATTTGTGTATCTTTGTGCATGCGGAAGGTGATCTTCAATCATAGCACGCAAAGGGTGTATACAAACAAAGCGACTCACACAAAGAAAATGATGAGGATAGTGTTTGTAGGACAGTGAAATGTTGTGTGGGCTCGCATTATTGTCTGCCCCAAGCAAAAAATGTTCATTTATACAAACTGCAACGTGTGACTAATCCATCATGGTGTCCCCCAGCCCCAAAAAATAATGCATACAAAGTTGGCTTTCTTTGAAGTTGGTACCTACATTTATTCCATACTGAATAATGAACTGAATGAGAAGATTGTGTGCTATGTAATAGCAATAAATAAATACCTTTTTCCAATAATATTACACAAAACTTTTTTCTTTTTTTATTGACAATAGCTTTCTCATCAATCAACACATCTTTGCCTCTTGTGGACACCATGTGCCCAGCCATACCATAGAAAATGATGGGTTTGATTGCGGTCCCTCTATCACCCTGGTTTGATTGAGTAGTGTGGTGATAACAGGCTTGAATTGAAAACTCAAATTGAGAAAAGTAGACATCATACATTGTTATACCCTGTGTTCAGGCCGTCCACCCACCCCTATATATGTACATACTGTGTAGGTCCAACTACTTTATAAAAAACAATTTAAATCCTGCTGCACAGTGATAAATACATGGAGGCTTTATTTTGAATCCATGATAAATAACCTGAGTGGCAAATCATCACAAAAACTGTGTGACGTGCGTTTCACTGCAAAATCTCAAGCAAGATGTTGTATGTTCTGAATATTAATTGACCAAGCCATTCAAAATGACACATTCAAAGAGAACAGTACATGTGAGACAGATTTTACAATTTTGAAATTCACCCATATAACAGGATGAAGATAACCTTGTTGCCTGGAAACGAGGCCATCATCTCCCATAAACCTGGGCAATTACCCCCCTGGGGAGGAGGGAACATCTCCCGTGCAGAGAGCAGAATGTGTTACTGTCATTTTAAGCTAGGGAAGCTTTCTATTATCAAATATGCAGGTGCAGAGTTATAACTAATAAAGTTGACCCGTAATTAACTCGGTTCAAATGTTGACCGGCTTTCCCCTGAGTGTGGCCCTTATTACCCCTCTGCGGTTTCCCACCTCTGATACGAAAAGCACCCAGGGTAAAGTCTCAGGCAATTAAAATGGAATAAAGGTGTTAATTACGTTTAGATATTAGATTCTAAATGGGTGTCTGGGGTCTCAGTAGGGCGGAAATTATTTCAGCCTGAGTGGACCAGACTCAAATTTTCTCTATGATTGTCATGAGGGTTTGTGAATCCTTTCGGCAAAAACACATTACCACGGGTATTTTTTCCGTTATTTATGTTTCATTACAAGTTCATCAATGTCAAAAATTTTCCCACAGAGTGATAAACCCAGTGATCTTTTCCTGTCAAATGTAATAATCTTTTGCTGATCTGGTTTTTTAGCTCATATTTGGTTTTATATATAAATACCAAAAAGAGCTTATATGATAAGTCTAAGTGGCGTCTGTATATTTGTGGGTATGTGCGGATGTATGTCGTCCACACACAAGGCTCCCATACCGCCAAAGCTACCGTCTCAGTATTTGGTGTACAGGTAGATGTAAGGGTTGAGATGTGAATTTGTTCAAATGAACAAATCAGTGTCAAAAATGTGCAAATGAGGTAAGAAAAAGCGAAATTCTGAAACAGGCTTGAAACAGGCTTACTCCCCTGACTTGAGTCACTTCCTGTCATTGTTTATGAACTGTTACATATTAACAGACCTGCTCAAACCATAGACAGTAGAGGGGAGGAAGACCGTCAGTAGAGGGGAGGAAGACCGTCTATGGTCAAACTAAGGGGGGCTAGCTGCCTTTCTGCTATGCATGTTGCTAAAGTTCTCCAGTACCTAAAGTTTCAGACCTTAAGTACTTTTGTCATTCTTGTTTTTCTGGTTTAAATATTTCTTGTTGTTTTCCTGGTTGTACTGTGCAGAAATCATTGTCATAACATCAACGTAGAATTTTCCTGCACTGAACAGATAGAAACAACATTTATTGTTGATCTTTGGTACCCATACTGGTATGTACCAATTCTGATCAAATTTGAGCGACACCGTATAATTGCGGTATTTTTCATCATTTGGATGCTTCTTCACACTATTGAACAGATGCCTTAGAAAAAAGTTTAAGGTAGTATGCGCCTCGAAAGTGAAAGACTTAAACCTTTTTCAAACTTTCCTCACTGAAACTTTCAATCATTCTCTCACCAAACCAACAACAAAAATCAGGGTTCACCGTGCAAAATTTGGAATTAGAGAAACAAATTACCTGACATTTACCAATATTTGAAATTCAACATGGCCACCATCCCTGTGTTAACTCTGTGGGTAAAAAACTAAATTTTTTCGATTTTCCAAAAACTAGAACTTGAGAATTTTTCGTAATCCAAGAGCTTTAAAATGAACCATCACAAGTGGTAGATCAGAAAAGAATTGTCAAACTTTAAAGGTATACTGTCACCTGTTCTAATTTTGCCAAAGTTACCATGGAAAAAGAAAATCTAACCAATCACAGATTTTAAGCGGGTGGCCGCTTTTTAAAAACAGCACCCCACATGGACATTTTGAATGCCAAGGAATGCCCCTTTGACCATATATGGGCATATTCAGATTACAGGTGACTGTATACCTTTAAGAGTCCGAATATCTGTCCTTGAGGTGCATTCTACCTCTGTAATACAACAATGAGGTGACAGACTTTTCTCTTGAGGCGTACTTTACTTCAGGCCTTGCAAAATGTCACTGAGTATTCAAAATATTTCTTCAGCAGCTTTCAACTGGCAGAAGATAAAAACTACAGGTTTAGATTGAACTAGTTTTCACCTCCAGGTTTGCTAATTCCTTTGTCTTTCTCTCTTTCACTTCTTTTGACAGTTGATGGCAGCCTGTACATGTGGGGAAAGAACAACCATACTATATGTCCCGAGAAACCGGCATCTCACAAAGTGTACAACCTCAGCAGCTGGACACCGGTGGACATAGCATCAGTCAACTGACATGCGGTTCCTGGCATGCCGTTGCAATCGCAGGCAAGCCAGGTAATCCAAGCTCATTAATCTGCTACTCTCCCTGACACATTTTCACATCCATGCACATTTTCTGCTCCGGGCAAAACAAAATCACTCTTAGTTTTCAGAGGCCATCAGGAAAAAAAATTGTCCAATTGTGATAATGCTTTTATGAGAATTGCAATAACCTGTTTTATGATGCATTGAAAAATTAGTTATCTAATGTATATGGCAGTGTTTTTTGTACTTAATATCATTGAAACTATTGCTGTCAGAGAGAGAGCTGCCCAGAAATCAATGATTTATGATTCAAAGCCAAGCAGCATGGATCATTTTACAATGTGTAGGCAAAGCTTAAGTGGTCGTAGACAGTCTTGGAGACAAGTACACCGTAGCTTGAGTGTCAGTCACGGTGATGGGCAAAATTGATGAAAGACCGCAACCTTAGATTTGTCCTCATAAAAAAAGTGTTGCTGCCCGCTTTAAAGAGCAAAGAATCCATTATAGAGACTGTCTTTGACAAGAATGAGAGAGTAATGTTTTTGCAAAGGTGGACCACATGCTAGGGTGAAACGAGACAAGCCCTTTTTGTGTACATTTCAAAGACATAACGGCATGGGATCTTCATAATGCCCCTCATCAACATTAGCAGTGAAATCTTCCGTCTTCCATGAGCATGTTGTAAGGGATATTCCTAGCATATAATACATCCAACTTTATCGAAAGCAGCACATCACAGGCAGTGGACAGGATGCTCAAGCAAACGATTAAGTTTAGTAAAACATTGTAGCAGAAAAAAAACCCAAAAAATGTACATACATGTATACATGCATACATACATATATACATGCGTGCATACCTGAACACATACATACATACATAAATACATACACACATACATACATACAAACATGCATACATACATACATACATACATATATACATACATATATACCTACCCAGTGCACACAACCAAAGCTGTTTCTACATTGTGCTTGTACATGCACAACAATGAGTCCATGGCTAAGAAACAGCTTCTGTCTTTGCAACACTGAATTGAAAATAATGCTACCTGTGCCTGTCCACCAAAGACTGGTATATAACCATTCTTGATATATCCAGGGTTTTTAATAAGACAAGGCAAAATGTGTAACACCGAATATGTAAAGACACTGCTAAGTGTTTGTTTGAGAATAACATCATCAAGCCCTGACCAGGTAAACTTTGTGCGGGGTCTGTGTGAATGCAGACAAACGGAGTCATGCCGTTTGCTCTTTACAGGAGAAACATCTGTGTACATGATAATAAATGTCCCGGCTATCAATATTCAGTGGTGATGTTTTATTCTGCCAACAAAACGTACGCCCTACACACAATCAGTCACCCACATCAAAGGGCTTTGTGTACGGTGCACTCAATTTATAGTGTTATTCACTTATGCATGCAATTGAGTAGGAGTCTAGTTTCTGTTGTCTGTTTGAATGCACGACAGTTTGACTTCTCCTGTAGATGGAGGTGACACTCAGTGGCCCGAAAGTGTTAAAGTCAAAATGCTTGATAAAGCAGGGCACTGTCAAATGTGCACAACTTTGACACAGCTCTGTTGGGGAGGGTCAAGTTGGATGCGGGGAAGCGTGACACTTAATTGTCAGTCATGTCCGGAAAACAGACAAAAGCTACAAAATTCAACCACCGTGAATCAGGAGCAATAAGTTATAATGATGTATGAGCAAAGAACAAGACTTTTCTCACCATTGCAAGATTGCAAGATGGAATGTGAGTCATGCGGGAGTCAAGTATCTGTAAGACCGCAGGTACAGCTAGTCAGATCGAAAAAGTACTTATTGGAGAGAGAGAGAGTGAAATCATCAGAGTTCGCGGAGGGATTGTTGAGTTTTCCCTCAATGGGACACTCAAAGAGATAACCTGCCTTTTTTCTAACCGAGTCTTGAAACCCAGCGGACATGGTCTGAGTGATGAAACCATAAATGAAAACTGACAGCTTGCCTAGCTTAGCTTGGCTGAGTTTTATAGTTGTGTCCCAACTGATGTTATGACATGAACAACATTGTACATTCACAGATTACGTTTTTATCTCTCGGTATATTTTAGTTTTACATCACTCCATCCATATACACAACGACTGCAGAGCTGGAACATGTTGTGTTGGTCTCAACATTTTTCTCTCCCTGTTTCTGAAAAAAAAGAAAGATTGGGGATATGGATGGGTCATTGTTTGGACGTTGCCACACATGTTTCTGGTTTTCCGTCATCCATCCAAGCGGGACAGCAGTCGGTTATCGTATTAGATGTGATTATGATTGCCCTAACAAAGATACTATTAATCAGAATGACGAGCATGCCTTATACTGGTTTAGCTTTTCCAAATGAACAATGTCCTTTGTAGCTATCTGTATCTGACATACAAAGTGCATCTTTATACTAGTTTCCCCCCACACACGCCTCCCTACATTCATCATAACATGATATACAACATTCTGTTGTCTGCATTCATCAGGGATAATGGTGCTGATCCCAACTGTGTGTCTGAGTGCGTTTTCATGGATGAAAGTCCAATAAATTGGAATTTGCACTCTCCACCTTGCAACACTTGTTCCACAGTTTATCAATTCACACACCATTGTCCATTCACCAACTGTTCATGAAAGAAACATATATAAACTACAAATTAACCAGGTGTAATTCTTCTTCTTTTTGTGACTCTCATCAATGAAAGATCATAGAAATATTGCCGTCACCGCAACCTTTCACTCACGCTAATTTATCTTGTCAAGTGTTCCAACGCGTGCCCACATGGCTGTCTGCACATTGTGTTCTGAACATACATAATTCGGCATTGGATTAAAAGGCACACCTTTCTATAATAGTAGCCAATGTAAAAAATTGAAACAGTAATATTTCAAAATTATTTGGGGTCCTTGTGATCTAATTTGTTCTTCTACAACATTTTCAGCAATATGACCAACATGACACAATCAGTGACCACTTTCCTCTTTCCAAAGTTTCACATTTCAACGATACCACACGAAAGGTTCTGTTTCCATAAAACCCATGGCTGACGATCTCCAGGTAATTTTACTCAAACTTGTGTTGGTTGTTCTTTTCTCCAGTGTGGCAGCCAAAAGATGAAGAGACTGATGAGGAGATGGTTGTAGAGGAGGAAGGAGATGGTGAGCAGATTTCACCAAAGAAAGTGACATTGCTAGATGGAGTTGAATACTTCAATGAAGAACAGTCAGACCTGGAGGTAGTATTTTCATCTTTAATATTTCAAATTACTGTCTCAAGTTCAAGGTACATCATGAAAGTTGTTGTCATGTAGCATTGTTTTGTTGATCTTGCATCACTTGAAAAGTCAAGTTGTTTGGATTTAGTGATTGAAAAAAAAGATACAACTATTCACATAATTTCTGGTATGTACACTAAATATTCGTGATAATCTAACATTTTTTCTCACAAACTGAAAACTTGGCTTATGGTAGCAACACCATGGTTTGGCCCAAACCGTAGTGTTTGTGGACCTGTTTACTGGCAATTGGGGTGAACAGGTTAATTTGACACTCACACATGTATAGTGTATGAAGAGACTGATGAGGGGATGGTTGTAGAGGAAGGAAAAGGGTGAGCAGATTTCACCGAAGAAAATAACATTTTTCCTCTGATACCACAAGTCTAATTGCTTTTAAATTTGATATGCAGTTCACTTAGGGTGACCTGAGTTACATTTGTTCAAACGGTGGTGAAATTTGAATATTTGTATTTTTGAGGCATATTTTGGTAGCTGCAAGTGTGAGAGCTGATAAGCATGCGGCTGTTGGAATAATGTTTTAGTTCAAGGTTGATTTTGATAAGTGAAACACATGATACTGAAAAAAAGCACAGGAGACAGTGACTTTGGCCTGTTAACATATCTGCCTAGTGCGTACTTAAACTACATTTCTCAGAAATACAAATCCCTAGTCACATTTCAGAAGCACCTAGTGAGTTGACAAGTTTAGTAGCATGCCAATGTGTGTGTTTATAGATTTGTTTTATGCTTCCATCGTCAAAAAATTTTTGCAGCACCAATGAGCTTGCGTGCTTTGAATTTGCATCGGGTGATGAAGTCCTGGTGTTGTTACTAGGCATGTGGCATGCCATCTCATCACTTGGCAATGCTGCTTAAGTTCATTGTGTGAAATATTTTGGTAGTCGCAAGTGACGGAGCTGATAAGCATGTGGCTGTTTGAAATGACCATGTGCTCTGCAGGTATGGTGGTGTGTCACCAAGTTCAGTGTGTGGACAGGATTCATCATGGCTCCATGCGATGTAATGGAGTCCTTTGTATTTGATCACGGCAATGCGACTCAGTTTATTGAATGTAGTGGAACATTATCAAAACTTTATGATATGGCTAAGCCTATTGTGAGTGATAATGCATTATGAATCCTTGACACTGTAAATATGTTAATGAACCAGGTGGTGTGTGTTTTTAATCTTGGCAATGTGCCTTGCTTTGCTACTTTACAATTTAATGTAAGTCTTTCAATAAGAGTTTTACAGCAAGTCAATTAGACATCATTGTGTGTCAGTGATGTTTTCTACATCTGAGCATTTTGTCAATACAAAACTCATATAAATGTGTGGTTTGAATTTTCATAATTTCTTATGCAAGCATACTTTACAAATACAAGGCTGGTATGTTGCATGATGTAGAAACTAAACATATACGACAAAGATGGTATGGTATCAGCTTTGCCATGATTGAGAAGGTACAGTGTCAACTTGGCCATCTGCCTGACCTCACTGTGTCCATGAGTATGTGGTACATTGTCAAACATTGGCCACTGGGCAACTTCCAATGTTTAAGTTCAGGGTTAATAAACAGACAAGGGCACAGTTAGTTTGATACAAGTGTGCTAATAGGTTGTCAATTTTGACATTGCAAACCATGACTTCTTTGATACTATTTCAACAGTTCATTTTCAAGTGATGGCTGATTGGCTGTATTGCTAGAGTTCACATTTTGAAGTGCACCTTTGTCAAGGGTCAACTAACAAGGCAATCATCACATCCCTGACTGAGTCAATCTATTTCTTTGCAGACTGAAGTAGGCAGCGAGCCAGAGTATCCAAGCGATGGCTCCACAGAGGAATACCATGAACACAGCCTTCCACCTGAGTTTGTGAAACGGCGTGAGAAAACCCTCCTTACCCTGGAGGAATTCTATGCACCCACTCCCCTGCCAGAAGTCCTAATGCCGGCAATGACTCCAAGAGACACACCACTTTCTCAGGCATCACTATCTCCAAGGAAGACCCTGTCAGGAAACAATGATGCAATCAGTGAGGAGTCCAGTGCGTCCCCAGTTGGTGATGGAGAAGCTGTCAATGCCCTGCAAACGGAATTTCAGACGGCGACATTGGAAAGTGAGAAAAACGATGAGGAAAAGGAGAGTGAGACCAGGGAACAGATTGATTCACCAGGAGGAGGGGATCACTTTGATGAAAAATGTGAACCTGGTACATTTATTAATCCAGTGTTTCCAATCCCTCCAAAACTTGCCAAACCTTCAATCCCCAGGCAGCCGCTGCCACAAACCGCCAATTAACCCCTACATGACCCGATCCAAAACTTACGCTGGTGATACCCCCCTCTCACAGGCAGTCCAATTCAGTGAATCGCCAGCTGAAAAATTCCAGCTACCCCGGGAACCCAGTTCAGTTACAAACGTTGATTTGTTGTTTGAAAGTGAGAAGAAATTTGTCATCAATAAACATGTTCCATTACAAGTGAACAAGAAAAAACCCACTGTGCAGCTGCCTCCTGAACACCCCTTACCTGTACATTTGAACAGACCAAAGAAATTAAATGTTTTGAGGGGATATGTGTCTCTTGATGACAGAGACCACTATGAACAGATGACAGACAATCCCAAATCAAGCCGTCCACATCTAACCAGAGCACATACTTTTTATGGACGGACTGCACACAACCAGAGGAACATTAATCCAGACTATGCAGTGAGAGGGGGAGGCATTTCAGTAGAGGCAAAGTCCTCTTGCAGGAAACATGCCAATGTAGCTTCGTCACCCCCAGCCCGGAAAAACAGGAAAGCTGAAGCAGAAGTGAAAGTGATACCAGTGTATCCATCGGGGCCCTGGAGAGCCAGGAAATCAACACAAGAACTGTCCAAGAAAGTTTTCAAGAGTTAATGAGCTTGTTCTCATTCAATTAAATTTACCCAGACTGTCTGTGTGTTTGTGTTTTGTGTGAACGGGTAGGGAGAATGGTGTAGCTAAGTTATTGTACAAATTATGCAGAAATTAGGAAAGTACATTATGCAGTTCTAACTTTCTTGCAATAGATGTATAAAACAAGAGTACAACAATGTCAAACAAGGTCAGTGTCCATGTCTGCTCAAAAACAGCGTTTATGAATACTTTCATCATCCTGTTTTGTAAGACTTTATCATGTCATGAAATTATCAGTAATCTGCAATGTGAGAATGTCAGTGAAATGTGTAGAACGGTTCATAACCAGAATACTGATCTCAGTTTAATAGGGTTCTCACACCTATGCATAGGTGATTTCCTGGTATCATTAGTTCCCCACAGCCAACAGAAACTATGCAATCAGATTGTTGATAGGTTTATCATAAACTATTAGAGTTAGTCAGAGCAGTTCTCTGATAATTGATAATTCAGCATATTTATAGAGATTCAGTCATGCAACTGGTAATTCAACATGTTTATTGAGACAAAACACATGTAAACCTGTCACATGGTACAAAAAATAATCTGGTTTTATGCATTGATAACATTGTTGAAAGCCTGCAACTAGTTTACAATGGCAGTTGGACATATTGTTGATGGTATAGATGAGTTCAGTAAGATCGCTGTGCTTCCCACATAAATATTAATGACATTGGAAATTATGTAATGTGTTCATAAGAGCATGAGTGCCAAAGATATAAACTCCTGCCATTTACAATGTATGAATGTGGTCCCACTGTTTTTTATCGAAAGTTAATTTTTGATTGCCATTTTGTGTGCAGTGTGAAGTTTGCTGTGTAATCGTACGTTCACAAAGATTTGCAATCTGATCATTAAACAACTAAAACACTCACTCTTCATCAGAAATACTCACAGGCACTTGATATAGGAAATAATATAGCTGTTGACCACCTGTTTTAAGCTATTATGCAAATACATCGTTATGAATAATTAATGTGACACCCCCTCCGAAAAAATCAATTTCACCAGCTATTGTGGAAAAGAGTGCGTTTACCATGACAACCTAATCAGAGAGAGACAGACATTATTAAAATTTCTCATTAATATAAAGGGTGGTGTGACGAGGTGTTTTCAATAAGACCGAATCTGGATTGATGAAAATTTACGCAAAATCATCAAAATTAATATTTGTCGTTAGTGAAGTGACAATTTTGAAAAACTCTGTGATGGGGCGCTTTTTCTATCGTCGGTTCGTTTTTGTAGTACTCGCATCGGAAGTTATTAGTTCACAGTCGACAGGCTCTCGCCAGGAGACGGCCGAGCAGCGTATCGCTGGGACAATCTCCCAGAACAGACCGCGCATTGCTTAGCAATGGCTTTTCAATCGGTAATGTTTTACATAATAGTAATCGAGGTTGTTAAAAAACCTCAAGACAAAGTGAATTTGTCGTATTGAGCAGCGGAATCGTGTTACCCAGCCACGGGAAATGAAAAACCACCCCACGATTAAAAGTAATCGTGTTGGATTCGATTCTACGTTTTGTTCTCTATTGATTTCCAAATGTGTAAGTTTAGTTCTTAACAAATATGGCATAGTGCTTCAATAAACATTTGACGGGAAACAAGTTATATTATTCGCCGCGATTTGAATAAGCAGTCGCTGGCAGTGAAAGCCCCTCGCACCGCGCTCATTGTTGTGAGCGAACGCCAGTGTTGCTTGGATCCATCGTCAGAAATTAAAATTGATTTTTCTTTCCAAGTGGAGGACATTTGCGGGGAAATAACCCGGGCAATTAGATATGGGACGTGTCGATGTATAAACTGAACCGCTGCATAATGGCAGCGCTCCGGCATGACAATCGTGGCACTTGTCTAAATCTGGAAATTAAACTCCGCGGTTCAATACAACGTAATTCAAATAAGCGGAAAGCGCGCCTTCCTCTTGGAGACCGGGGGCTGCTCCATGCGTACTCCCAATACCGCTCTTTTGTCCTGAAGAAAAAACAGGCACACATGAGAACGGAAATCATGGAGAGACAACTGGAAGAGAGTGCAAGTGAACAGTGCTATTATTATTATTATTATTAATGTTTATTTTAGACATAAGTGTATATAAAAAAACAGATAAATAAATAAAAAATAAATAAACAAAGATTGAGTTAAAACATTCAATTACACCAGTTTTTCCATAGTTTACTATATGTGAAAATCGAAAGCTTCAGAACTGCTGAAATAAGGGGGTTATCAGAGATATGCAATCTTCTGAGAAAACCCACTGACTTATTTCTAGATAGTTCGTCAAATGTTAAAAGCGACAAATTAACAAACAAAAGGCTATTACTTTGCACACGATTGTATGTGAAACCTGTCAATTTACGATAAACCTGATAAAAAGCTTTTCTCATTGTCTTAAAAACATTTACAGAAAAATTAGACCAAAGATACGTACAATAAGGGACATCACAGAAAACAGTAAACAGGTGATTTTTAACTGAAAGCGATGCAAATTTAAAATCTCGAATAAGAGCATTGCCTCTCGCATAAAACAGGCGAGTCTGAGCTTGAATGTCATCGTCATCTTTTAGATCAGAAGTTATAACGTGTCCAAGGTACTTATACACATAAACATAGTTAAGCATTCTATTATTCAAATATATCGGAGCTTGTCGCAGCTTCCTTACATTCGGTTGTATTAACATACATACAGTTTTTTTCTCATTAAAGAGTATTGAGCATTCGTTGCCATAATGACCACAAGCGTTTACTAACATTTGCTGCCCGTAAGAACCGGTGGAAAAAATAACAAGGTCATCTGCGTATATCAGATGATTGATCTTAAGTCACCAATGAGACAACCATACGGTAGAGAAGCAAGTGATTTGCTAAGATTATCTAAATAAACAGTGAAGAGTATCGGCGATGTAATGCCTCCCTGTTTAACCCCGTTTAATGAATGGAATGGTTCAGAAAGGCACCCATTCCATCTGATAACAAAGTCCTGATATCTGTAAAGGTATGACAGTACTCTAATAAGATATGGGTGTACGCCTCTAGTTAAAAGTTTTTCAAATAAAATGTCATGTCTAACGTAATCAAAGGCCTTAGAGGCGTCCATGAAAGTAACAAACACAGGGGTATTATGTTTTTTATAATAGTTGAGAGTCTCTTTCAAGATAAAAATTGACATGTCTGTACTATGATTAGGCTTGAAGCCGAACTGATTATCGGTGGTTACGAGAGAATCCGTACAGCGGTGCAACCAAACTCTTTCAAGAATTTTAGATAAAGTTGTCGCAACAGCAATGGGTCGATAGTTTGACTTATCACAAATGTCACCTCCCCTGTCTTTAGGAATCGGAACCAAAACAGTGGTCATGAGATGTTTCGGAACAATACCATGAATAAACATGGAAGAGAAGCAAAGTGCTAATAAGATGCAAATCTTTGGAGATGCATACTTCAGGTGTTCCGCTGTAACTCCATCCATACCAGAGGAGGCACCTGTTTTAAGATCACTAATTAAGTCAGAAATTTCACTGTGATGCACAATCATGTCTTCAGAGAACTGAATATTGGGAAAAGCAGGTGTACAATCTGTACCAGTATTTGTCAGAATAGTCTCGTAGTGGTGCTTCCACATTTTTACAACCTCATCATCACCATGACAACCATCAACAGATGACGGTGCAGGTGGTTTACCTTTACGTTTGGCTATTTCTTTCCAGTAGGCTGTTGAGTTGTTGTCTAAACTTTGAGCTAAGGCATTTGCACGAAGCTCATTCTCCATTCGTTTGCAATATGCTAGCTGCCGTTTAAAATGTGCTCTTGATTTGCGCATCAAGTCGAAAAAGGGACCATATTTTGGGGAGCCATTATCCTTCCATAAAATAAAATCTGTACGAGCTTTTTCATAATGCTGTTTAACTAAATCATTCCACCCTGGAACAACGTGTTTGGTTGTTCCGAAACCTTTGGGGATTGTCTTGTCAGCAGCTTCTAAAAGTGCACATGTAATGTCATTATAAAAAGTGTCAATGAGGTCATTATGAATACAACAGTATGGATCTTTACATGCTAAGGCCGTTATCGGAATATCGATACGAGACAAAAGTTTATCACAAAGTACCTGATAATGTGTTACCTGAGAACTGGACGCTTTGCTCCAACATGTTTTTTGACTACGTGTTTGTTTCGTGTTATTTAAGTCTGGTAACATGGCAATTTTTAGCGAAAAAAGAACAGGGAAATGATCAGATGCAATGATGTCATAATGAACTCTGACTGACTGCAAGATATTATTCACTGACTTGGTACAAATAATGTGATCCAGCCAGCTACGGGCAATGCAGGAATCACTCAAGTATGTAAATGTGTTAGAAGGTAACCGCTCAACATCAGCAAGGACGAGATTATTATCATCGATAAAGCTGTTTAGGAAAGCATATTCGTTCTGACCTCTATCCGGGTCAGCATTAAAATCGCCGGCCACAAGACAATAACAGGTGTCTAAATTATCAATTGTCTCCTGTAACAGGCCAAGAATTCTTTGAAATTCGTCAACATCAGAGTTCGCAGTTGGAAAATACACGTTGAAAATAACTAAATCAGGTTTGTTTTCCATTTGAATGCGAATACCTATTATACGATTTTCAGATTCTACAAGAATAGGAGAAACGCCGTTCATATTTTTTCGCCAAAGGATACCGACACCTCCGTATGGTCTGCCAGAAAGAACTTTTTGAGAACTATCCATGGCACTAACACCTACTGACGTGAAGTCACTGTGTAGATTACTGAGAACGTGTAAATTATCATAGTTCAACCAATGCTCCTGAATTAATAAAATATCACAAGACTTAAGAACTGAAGTAAGGGCTTCTCTGGATGAGTTCAAACCCCTCACGTTATAACTGGCAATGTTAAGTATGTTCATGAAGAATTGTTAGAAGCAGATGAGCGAACAGCGCCATGGTTTGCCATCATCTCCGATTTTGAGGGGTAGTAAGGCCTTACAAGAACTCCAACAGGCCATATTTCAGAACGCAACAGACTTTCCTCATTATTTGCATCAATGTCAATTCTGAAAGACGAGTATGTATCAAATCGAGTCTTCAACTTGCAGCCATCATGGAAGATGTCCGGGCCACAGACTTCGTTAATGTAACTTTTCAGTTGGTCAACAGATGTATCGGGTGTCAAACGACTGATAAACATACTTCTCGTTTTTGGTTTTTTTTCGGCGACTCTGAAATGGTGCGTAGTGGTTCCGGAACCTTGAACAAGAAGTTTTGGCTTCCGCTGACGTTCAACATTACGTACAGGATTTCTGTTCTTCTTTACAACAAATGACCAAGTTTGATCACTGTTTGTTTGAGATTCAGATTGTGTAGTATTTTGAAGCTCACCGTGCTCACGAACAGCAGATGTACCAGATGCACTAGGAAAATTCAATGAGGAATTCACAGGGGAAACTTCACTTTGAACAGAAACATTGTTTACACTATGACCATTTGCGATGACCTGCTTCTCTTCAACTTTAGCGCTGACAATGTCCAATTTATGACGCATGTCTCTAACCATCTTGAGAAGGCCAATGTAGTCAACATAATCAATGTCTATTGGAGGAAGTCGATGAAGTTTTCTGGCAACAAATCTATCTTGTACATCAATTGGCAAGTCAGCAACACAGTCAATCACATCTCGTATAGTGAGTGCTGCTTTACGTCGAGATGGGCCACGATCGCCAGCAACTTCAAATACAATGTTCTTTGCTTCATCAATTTCCATCTTTGTATAAAAATCTCTAATTACTTTCTCCATCGCGCGCACGTGTCATTCCAGTGCTCAGCTTGTTGACAACAAAACATGCCAATTCGCATACAACTGACTGCTATCGCTGTCAACGTTTGTACAGAGTGATTCATTGGCGTTATGGCCACGTCCATTGGCGCTATCATTACCGAATCTCTTTTTGTTACATTTCGGACAAAGCATTAAGTCGCCTTGACACAGAGAGACTTTAGACGATACAACATCACAGTCTTCACAACGGAGAGCCATCTCAGAATGGTTACGTAATCCGGAACAAATGGACTCTCAGGTCAATATGGCCAACTCGAATGTTCTACTACCAGGTCAAATTTACCTGAGCTGTTATTATTCATACACTTGACAAATGAAAGCAGAATCCTTATCCGAGTACTCACTGAGTGTTCATAAATCTTCAGTGTGACGTTTGGTAAAGTAACTTCAGTTTTTACGCCGAGAAATGAACCATTGAGTAGGAGACGACAGACACGAGCTCAGCCAACATCATATGCATATGTATTGCTATTCTTTTTAATTGTGTAGGATGTTTTTGTATTCTATAAAGGCTCACGGGAGCATGACTTCTTGCGAAATGCGCAACGGGATGAGTCGCCCACTGACGGGCAGAATGCAGACAGAAGGGGCGTATGTTTTCCGTAAGAGCTCGCAAGCCGTGACAACCCTTTGTATGGAAGTATGCACAATTTAAGAATGTCCAGTTTTTCCAGAGATGTTGCCGTCCATTAAATCTAATTTATCTATAAATGTCTATTTTTCCATCGCTTGACGAGAAGAAATGTGATGATAATTTCTTTCTTTTGAATCTGATTTTACGCAACAGAGCATTGAAAATCAAATTAGCCCGCAATACGTATTCATACGATATTGTGCGATTTTTTGCGAACTGAGGACGTCATTTACAATCAGCAGTCTAAGATATTGTACACCGTGTGTAAAACAGAAATAAATGCATTGAATAGTAAACTTACCCGTGTCATTTTCCAGTTTGCGTTTAAATGTGTTAACTTATGTGCGTGTGTATGAGAGAGAGGGAGAGATATGGACTTTTGCCGGAAGAGTTTAGGACTCACCGATGTGCGAACCGTGCAGTAGATAACAAGCAAGCGTACCTGGCACATCGATGACCTATGAGCATGGACATTCGAAATCATCCTCTGATTGAGATTACTTGTTTTAAATTTGGCACAAGTATCGTCAGATTATCCCCCACAATTTGTTTGTTTTTTGTATTATATTGGAGATGAACTTCTACCAGTCTCCTGCGTTATTAGCGTGTGGTGAAGTTATCTCGTGTTGAGAACTAATTCATTGGAAAATATTTCAAGTTTCCCCACTCAGTCGATGTTCTGTCCTCAAAAGTCACTAGCAGACGCGTCGCCAATATCCCCCAAACCGGGACAGGACTCGTAGTCTGACGTTTGTCGTTCAACTATTTGACCACTCTTGGCGATTTTTGTCTGTTTTGTCTGTCCCGTTACAAAGTTATTTACCAAAATAGCGTGATCTGAACGTCACGTGACGCCTGGCTTGACAATAGTTTCAAGACCATGTCAATGATCGAAGCTATGTTTTCGCAAGCCATGTCCGAAGTCACGTTCCTGGAAATTATATCCTTGAATTGTAAATTGTACTCGGATACTCAACTTGCTTTACACGCCCTCCCGGTGTCCAGGACAGGATAACTGTGTGTGACCGCAAACTTGACCAACGAAACCTTTATAATAAGTTGTCGCCATGACAAGCGTGAATACAAATACAATTATGTGGCATACAAAGATCAATCTTTTTTATTCGTTTACCCATGATCATGAAATATGTTCCAATAGCCGGACTAATTAACGATCTTTTTTCAGTCGAATTTAGTAGAAATTTTGAATTCACGCAGTAAGTTTCGAACTCACACTGTGCGCGAATTCACAAAAACAGACAGCGAAACTTAAAAAAATATAAATTTATCCGACAAAGTTTCAGATTCATTCAGTGCAATATGCTGCCCCGACTGCAGTTTAATTTGCATATATGCAATTTCAGATCTGCAGGCTGACACTTAGATCAGCCTGAGCACTTCTTCGTATGTTCTGTTCTTATTTGAAGAGCTGTTCACATCTTCAAAGGAGTGCGATTAAATAATTCTGGATCCGTCCCCTAACTCTAAATTCTCCAGTCGGACCTACATTTAGCCGAATTGAAAGCTAAAAACGGCTTTCTTCTTCTCGAACTCTGTTTATGTGGACAACTTTTATCACCACAGGGCTGAATTCGTGTCACTGTACCGACTCCTGCCTGTATTTGCCAATCGAAACGCAGCAGATTTTACCGAAAGACGACAACTTTTCATGAAAAAAGACATTGTAACAGTACATCATCCCTAATTGCACCATCTATAAACGAAGGAGACGATGCCATGGATCACGCTGTCTTTGTTTTCAAAATTGACTGACGTTTCATAACCACATCACAGAAACAGATCAATACAACGTCACATGTTCGTGGTTCAGTGATCTGTCATTCTGCATATGCGGATTACGGGACCCTGACCCGCAGCATATGCAGTTTTTCACAAAAACTCATTTTCGTGTTAATATAGTCGCTTTAAGCCCATATAAATGCATGTGCACAATATGAGGTAAGCACATTACCATATTGAAAACTCCGCCACATTTTCACGATAATAATATTCTTCAAATTGTCGTTTTGCGATAAATACATTATGGACAGCGTGCAGCGTCGGGGCTTATTTTAAATAAGCAATTTCAATTTATGCCCAGCGCTACTTCCAAAGCTCTTCAAAGATAACCAGCGATTTACTTCAATGGTTCATGAAGTGCTCAGCCCCATAGTTATGTTTCAGTCTCAATATGTCAAAATTCAATTCATGTATTTTGTCACGAAGCTGCGCAAAATACACACGGAAAGGTCGGCATTTGTTAACATGGCATTAACCCCATAAGTGGACCCCTGTCTGACACTTGTCACCTGTGTATATTTAAAATGTCGTATTTATGGAAAATACCTAAAAATATTGTGTTTTCGCTGCTGTTAGCGGCACGCCATTTCGCTGTTGGACGTAAATCTCACCCACTTCTATGCAGTTTTCATGGTACTTGATCGATTTAATCTCTCTCTCTCTCTCTCTCTCTCTCTCTCTCTCTCTCTCTCTCTCTCTCTCTCTCTCTCTCTCTCTCGTTCAGTGTCTTTCGTACAACTATACTAGTGTACACGAAACCCCGATCAAAGTAATGTTTAATATATAAGAATAGCGTAGTTTTTCATTAGTGATTCTTGTGTGGTCACATAACACCCGCTCGTATATTTTGGGTTTCGCTCATTTAGTTTTTTGCTGAGTCATCACAGTCGAAATTCGATTATCAGAGGGAAAGAATAAAAATATATTGCAGCATGGATACCTAAGAAAAGCACGTATACCGTTAATACGTTATTTTACATTATCTTCTTTTTTAAATTAATGTTAACGTTAAAGTCAGCAAGAACAAAATAAGCGAAACCCCAAATACATGAGCGGATGTTAATTTAACTTCACCTAATGCACATAGCCTATACTATCTTCCTTATTCAGATATTATGAGAGCTCGGCTTTGTTCACATTTATAGCTCTGCATATAACGAAGTACGTTTAGATGTGTATGTCAGCGCAATAAAATGTATTTTAGGGACCTATATCCGAATACAAGGTCGTAATCGGTTCGCTTGTTTTCCCTCTTTCCGCGCCAACCGAATGGTGTAGGCGACGATACGATTGCGTAAATCAAAATCAAAACTTTGAGGGGTCTAGATATCATGGATGACCTTTGCGCGCGCTATCAGTGTTGCATCCGGCCGTTCTCTAGATAAAAAATATAAATTTCGGCCATTTTCGCTTAATAGGTAACTATAGAGATAAGGGGACGCAAATATGGACTGGACTCTAAACTATTAGCGTTAGTTTAAAAGCGGATGTGGATTCGGTTTTTTAGGGGGGTTGACAAATATCACTCACTTATCGATCGATATTCTGTGATTTATCGTAAGTTCGCGGTCCTTTTCACCCAGATGTCGACGTCTTTGATCAGCGACTTAATTGTTGAAATATTTATACCCATAGTCCTACCACTTTTTCCCTCCAAAGAATAGCGATATCAGAGGGCAGTGTCAGGTACGCCAGCGGCTGTGTGAAAAGCTGCAGGTGCTGTGCACAACGACATTGACCGCAAAGCCAATTGGTATCATAAAATCGAGTTTCTCGATACATGTATGACCTTTCAACGTTATCTACAGATAATGTCTCTTCAACAAGAGCAACTTTTTTAGGGTTGAGAGTACGGTTTTAAAAATCGCGCTATTCCCTTCTTCAAAAACGCGGTAATTGCCTAGACCGTTAAATGCTGGGTGATTTGAACATTTTGCTCGTCAATTTTCATGGCGCTTTATTGACTGCATATATAATAGTGGTCACAGCTCCTGGTTAGAACCATAAACCTTCGTTATTGTTTATTCATGGAATACCTTTTGCAACATCCCTTGATCTTCAAACTAAAAAGACGCTTCCCTGTCTCGGTATTGCTCGGAACTTGTCGGAACCGTTCGCGTGCCGTTTGAGACAGAAAAGAATATTTTGACCGACATCGTAAGGTTTAATAGTGCTAGTAGAAACGCATGCACGTCTTTAAAATGACACCGTTTGCAGTTTAGTGAAGCGCATAATATTCTTGTTTGCCAAGCGCTCTTTTTTTCGGATGACGTCACCTAGGGGACAGAGCGCCTATGCCATTGTGTGCAGAGAGTCCGATCCATTAAAACTGGTCGCAGAAATCAATTTTGAAATTTTTTATTCAATAAAATTCATGAAGCGGTGTCCCAAGGTTACGGCTGTTACGGGGTCACTGAGGTCAAGACCTTTGACCCGTGCTGAAAAGAAAGCCTTGGAAGTGAACATTTTCTCACAATCAAAATTTAATCAGAAAATTCTTAATTCTATAATTCCGCGTGTACTGGTCATGTCACCAGGGAACGTTAGTATTCAAATTTGTTATCATATCCGATGTGCGGGAATTCGAGGTCGGCTCAAATCAAACCATACAAGACGTTTGCAAACACTGCCGATATGTAATAGTGTATTTTTCTTCCAGGTTCATAAAATCGATATTGAAATAGTAACAAGTATAATTAATTCTGTGTTTTTTCGAAATTGTCTTTCAATGAATTGTCTTTCAAGGAAAAATCATTGGCATTTTTCAACGGGGATGACATTAAATTGTCCGAAAATATCGTCTGAAAATTCAAGTAATAGAATGACTCTTTTTATTGGTTTCTATTGGCCACACCTATCAGGCCATAAAGATGTAAGGGCGACATTAAATTGTTAGATGTCGCAACACATTTTCTTACTTAAAAGCTGACAGGTTAATTTCTTCTGTGATTGAAAGAGAAATTTCCGAAGTTTAGATTTAAAGTGGTCAGGAAAAGCCATAGAAAGAACTAGCTAGTTTACATCGGGACTTGGAGCTATTGTAGCGTTGCCTCTCCGGAGGTAGCTGTGCTCTCAGGCTGGGGTTAATGGGCCCTGCCGGAGAAACTCATATCCGATACAGCCAAGCAGATGTTCGGATATACCATGTTTTTATATTGTTAGTCTCCCTGTCCTAAAAGTGTCGATAAAAACCCGCGAGGTGACGAGTTTACAGGCCGGTGAGGCGACCTCTGGACTATCGGAAAGGGGAGAATTACGACATCACAATTGAAAGACAGCGGATCGCAGGAGTCGCCACCGAATCTACGCCGTCGGTGCGCGGTTATATTTTCTCCTGTTAATGGTTGTTGAATGCATCTTGACCGGTCCAGGATTATCAATCTATCGTAAAACGGCACACAAATGCGCTCTAATGTGTTACGTTCGCCTCGGAATCGGATTGCGTTTTTCAAATCATTACTTGTTACCAAATCTTTGCTCTGTCCTGCCAGAGGTATGCCTGGCAATAGATCCCTTTTTATGTTATTCTCGTCATCATTATCACCTCTTTTTTATTTCCAATCGCCTTATGAATGAATGTTTAACCCAGTATCACATTGCCATTAATCCAGGTCCGCAGAATTCCTTAATATGAATAATTGCAGGCGCGTCACGTTATGCAAATACCACGCATGCACAATGGATCATAGTGATCCACCTTCCCGTCTCAAAAAAAAAACTATATTACATTAAAACAGCAGTTTATGTAGCGTGGGTAGTATTGTAAGCCGCTCGCTTTGAGGTAAAATCTGTCAGCGCCGGATTTATTTAACAATTCAATTTTTCTGATGCTGAAAGCATAGGACGTATGCACCAGCGATCAAAGGCCCAACGGTTTAAATTATGCAGAGGAGCGGGGGAAATGCAATTTTTCTATTAGTAACAGATTTTTATATATTGGCCGCACACCCCGTGAGACATTCAGGGAGACTTTCTTTCCGGGTGTCTGTTCAATAATTAGAGTACCCTGTCTGTTCCATGCAAGATTTTCATTTTAATATTTCGATGGAGGTTAATCAGTAGGTTGCCGCCAGTTTGCACGATAGAAATGGAGGCTTCGTACCTCGCTAGGCGCGCGCGATAAAAGATACGATTTATCCGCTATTGAAATTGAATGCAAACAGGACGCACGAAAAGATGGTATTCGGTCGTCCAACAAACACATGCCAACTAAACTTCCGGAAATATTTGTATCAGAGCAGACGACAACCCTTATATTACGCTCTTGCGCAACGTTGGAACGATTTCTTTTCAAAGTTCGGTTGTTTTATCTGCAGGTAGACAATCCAGCCGTCCCATTATCGAAAACGTTTTGAAAATGCCGCCTAAACTCGACATTCGCTGCTCTGTCCACACACCGGCGAACCAAGGCTCTTTACTTGAAATGGGCCCTCCCACTATAGTACTCCTAACACGTATGGCGGCCGCACATACATATACGTCATCTATGAACAGTTATTAGCAAGAAGTAAGCGATGACCGTATCTTTTGGTTTACAGCATACAACGCTCTTACTTTAGGCAGTTTTTTTTCTTTTCTTATTCCATTCCCTTCTGCCATAGATTAGCCAGAGCTAGGATGATCCAACTACATATCATATAAGCTTACTTAATGAAATGTCGTAGAGATATCAACCGGGTTGCAAAGGGGACAGATATCTCACCGATGACGGACATATTATGAGTTTTCGCCCCGGCAACATATTTCCGCATGAAAGAATCAGAGCGGCGTCGTAACGAATTGCGCATGCGCCGCGTCAACGGAACGCACGTCTCTAGCTCTCAGAGGAACTCCTCGTACGAGATGACGCGGTCTCCGTGTCTGCGTTCCAGTACCTTCATGACAACTCACGTGGGTAGCGCTGATAAGGAGTATGATTTACAATTTTACTGGATATTAACCAATTGACATGTCAGTTCATTCTGTCACATTGAAGTCGCGTTAGAAATCATAGGGTTGCAAACAATATTCTTTACTGAAAGAACGGAGACAATTGAATCAGGCGCAAGCCATGGTTAACGTAATTCATCGCGTTTTTACCTCACATCTCCTCCTCCCCACCGCATCTTCAAAAACAAGTTTGGAAGTGCGAAAACTAGAAAATTATAATTTGAACTTCCCAGCTCAAGATGCAATGAGATAGGTTGAAAGTTTATAGTTACTGATGGCAGGGTTTTTAATGACAAATATCTCAAAACGAAATTTGAACGGTGACTGAGTGTCCACGAATGAACACGCTTTTAGTGCTATATACGCACGATGATAAAAAGTTGAGCTATCCTCCTAGATGCAATGAGCTTCCTTTGACTTGCTTCGTTTTAATGTCAACGACCTGTAACACGCGTAAAACCAAACTTGACTTCGTCATCGAAAGTGAAAGACTTAAACTTTTCCTCAAACTCTTCCACAAAGAAACTTTGGACGGTACTCTTACTAAATCAAGAATAATAATGGGTTTCACCGCGCAAAATTTTAGTACAAGAGAAACATAATTACCTAATAATTACCGGTACTAGTATTTTAAATTCAAAATGGTAGCCAGCCCTGTGTTAACTCTATGGAGAAAATCAAATTTTCCGTTTTCACAAAGCTTGGACGATGAAAACTGTACATGCCTTAAGAACTTCAAAATGAGCTGTCACCAGCTGTAGATCAGGAAAATACTGTAAAAATTTTAAGCGGAATATCTGTCCGTTTGGCGCTTTCTACTTTTAATTCGTAATTTAACTATCCGATATTTTTTCGCGTTTGTTTCGGTGTTTCCGTTAGTTTTACTTGGTTCGGTAAAAACCAGTGCAATTATATGGTCCACTCACGTTTATTCAAGTAATTTATCGTGTTCATACTTTGGAGAGTCGGTCTGACCTCTACTCGTTGGACTTTGTCAACAATTTTCCACGTGCCTATCACCATGTTCCCGACCACCTTGCCTCCCCCTTATCATTGATACCTCATGGAGACAAAATCAACAAACCTGGTCCAGGTTCCGTTCAACAAGTATCATAACAGCACCGTCCGACACGGGAAAAAGTGGACAAGTTTATTAAGAGAAATAAGGCCGTGATATCACGCCTATCACGATGTTCCTGACCACCCTGTCCCCCCTCCCCTTATCATTGATACCTCATGGAGACAAAATCAACAACTCTGTTCCAGGTTCCGTTCAACAAGTATCATAACAGCACCGTCCGACACGGGAAAAGTGGACAAGTTTATTAAGAGAAATAAGGCCGTGACATCACGCCTATCACGATGTTCCTGACCACCCTGTCCCCCCTCCCCTTATCATTGATACCTCATGGAGACAAAATCAACAAACCTGGTCCAGGTTCCGTTCAACAAGTATCATAACAGCACCGTCCGACACGGGGAAAAGTGGACAAGTTTATTAAGAGAAATAAGGCCGTGACATCACGCCTATCACGATGTTCCTGACCACCCTGTCCCCCCTCCCCCTTATCATTGATACCTCATGGAGACAAATCAACAAACCTGGTCCAGGTTCCGTTCAACAAGTATCATAACAGCACCGTCCGACACGGGGAAAAGTGGACAAGTTTATTAAGAGAAATAAGGCCGTGACATCACGCCTATCACGATGTTCCTGACCACCCTGTCCCCCCTCCCCCTTATCATTGATACCTCATGGAGACAAAATCAACAAACCTGGTCCAGGTTCCGTTCAACAAGTATCATAACAGCACCGTCCGACACGGGGAAAAGTGGACAAGTTTATTAAGAGAAATAAGGCCGTGACATCACGCCTATCACGATGTTCCTGACCACCCTGTTCCCCCTCCCCCTTATCATTGATACCTCATGGAGACAAAATCAAAAACCTGGTCCAGGTTCCGTTCAACAAGTATCATAACAGCACCGTCCGACACGGGGAAAAGTGGACAAGTTTATTAAGAGAAATAAGGCCGTGACATCACGCCTATCACGATGTTCCTGACCACCCTGTCCCCCCTCCCCCTTATCATTGATACCTCATGGAGACAAATCAACAACTCTGTTCCAGGTTCCGTTCAACAAGTATCATAACAGCACCGTCCGACACGGGGAAAAGTGGACAAGTTTATAAGAGAAATAAGGCCGTGACATCACGCCTATCACGATGTTCCTGACCACCCTGTCCCCCTCCCCCTTATCATTGATACCTCATGGAGACAAAATCAACAAACCTGGTCCAAGTTCCGTTCAACAAGTATCATAACAGCACCGTCCGACACGGGAAAAGTGGACAAGTTTACTAAGAGAAATAAGGCCGTGACATCACGCCTATCACGATGTTCCTGACCACCCTGTCCCCCTCCCCTTATCATTGATACCTCATGGAGACAAAATCAACAAACCTGGTCCAGGTTCCGTTCAACAAGTATCATAACAGCTCCGTCCGACACGGAATAAAGTGGACAAGTTTATTTGAAAAATAAGACGATGACATCATCAAATGTGATTTATGACACCAATTTATGGGTTCTCGATTCTTTCTTCTGGCAGACATATTTTTATAACGCTTGGTGACGTCATGCTTGACCTTTTGACATCCTGATTGTAGTTGAGTTGAAACTTATGTCTGTTAATGTAGAATTGAACATGCTCAGATTTGAGCAGATGTTCCTTACCCCGCCTTTCTGGTGACCCTGGTCCAACAAAAGCCTTCCCTGTACCGCTGGTGGCCCTGTATGCCGATTCCAAGATGTAGGTTCAATGAGGTTGGGCGATCGGGAAATATGGGTCGTCCCTGTGTCAAAGGGCTATACACCCCGTGGTTGATTTAGATATCTCCGGATGTGTGTGGTCAAGCAATTGCAGGATTTACAAGCACATATATGTCACGGTCGGTTGATTAATCGGGATTAACGATGCGGCACGCTGACAGATAAACATCCTAAATAATTACGATAACTTGCATCACCGACACATAACCGTTTTAACGAACATGCTTACGCCGATACAGATGGAGAAACAACTATAAAACACATACGAACGCTACAATGATACATGCGGAAATGATACACACAGAAATGTATTGAAATGTATTGGTACATACAGAAATGATACATACTGAAATATATTGACACATACAGAAATGATACACAAAGAAACGTATTCATACAGAAATGCATATCCACACACTTAGATACAATGTCATAGTGTCAAATAACGAATTAATGTAATCAGCGGTTTTCCTTCTTCACTTCTCGACCTACTCACTAACCTATCTGCGCATGTTTACTGCCCACCGGTATATATACAACGATTATATATATATATATATATATATATATATATATATATATATATATATATATATATATATATATATATATATATATATATATATATCTGTTACTTAAGTTTCATGCATCCTGCAATCATCTTCTCTCTGATGATTGCAGGATACATGAAGCTTAAGTAACAGATATTATTACTTTGTACTTGAAGTAATTAAAGTAATTTATGTTATTATATATAACGCTCTGCTTTCCGCATCGAGCACTGTAATTTCCCACGAGGACATCTGTATACTTCGATATATATATATATATATATCTGTACTGTATATGTGTGTGTGTACAATTGATCTGAAACCTTTATTAATTTTTATCAATGATAAACAACAAGGAATAAAGTGGATTGTTTTTTCAGTAAAATCATTTATTATCTTGTCCAAGGTGAAGATTTTCGATTAAAATCTTCAAATCACAGTGAAAAGTTCTAATCGAATCCAAATTGTCAATTTTGGTGTACATCACAAACATGGCTAGTGATGACCCGGTCGTTTTCATTGCTTGTTATGCTTCATAGAAGACTGTAAGCTAGTTTCAGGAACTTATCATCGCCAAGACACACACAAGAATGGGTTTTAACCTTCATCGGAATAGGACGATCACTGCTGGGAGGGAAAAAAATTATGGAAATTGGGGCGCATTGGTCGATGAATAGCGTATTAGGCCCTGGCCATGATTAGAATCAAGTTACAATGAGAAGACGTTTGACGGGACCTTGGATCAGGCCTTTTCAAGTGCTGGCATCGAATAATGTGAGAGGATTTTAGGTATTAAGTGTATCTTTAGCTTCTCTGATTAGTTGCGGTATTAGCAGAAAGGACAGATCAATAAAAAAGAATACAATTGTCACAGAGGAAACTCTCAGAGATTTCCTATTCGCGTGCGCTGGTCTCCCCGCGCGCCAATATAACAAGACCTCTGACTTATTGGTTAATTGTTGGGAGCCGGTGCGGGTCGCTGGCTTTTGAACGAGTACGAAAATGGATTTTTCTTTCTTTTCATGCCTCATAATCTGCGCGGAAATACCATGGAGGAAAGGTCTTACATCGAGTCAGCGCAAGTGAATATCTTTTTATCATTCCATTTGTGGTTGCTTTTTTTCATCGCAGCTAAGGAGCGACGCTCTTGTTACTGCAATTTCATCACACTCTTTTGTTGCTAAGCCCTTCATTCGTTCCGGATGCTCCTTGTAAGACGTATTATTGACCCGTCCACGCTTTCATCCAGCTTGTCGCTTGTAGACAGTGCCTTCTCTTTTCAATGGAAAAATCTTGTTATCATAAAACAGATAGATTAATTCGTTATGATAGCTCTATCGATCCGACCTCTCTATTTTCCGCAAAATCGCTTTGCCGCGATATCTGTACACGTCCAATGCAATAAGTTTTTGATTCACAGTTGTTTTTTTATCGAACGAAACGGGTTAGGAATCGTAGCACCTGCGCGTTATACCTGCGGGCCGTTTGATCCAATCCTTTGTACCAAAGATAAACATCCTCCCAGACTGTGTGCCCCACATTAAGATAAATGCATACTTATTCACCTGTACAAGACATTGTCGACTCACATCCAAATATGAAATCAATAAATTGTAAACTCGATGTCGCAATCAATTTTAAGCCAGCATTATGTTTTCTAGGAATTTCTACAATATGGATTAAAGGTACTTTTACAATGTAAGGTCATTTGATGTTATAATTAAAAATATTAGTAGTTATTATTATCATAATAATCATCATCATATCATCATCATTATTATCATCATCATCATCGTCATCATCATCATCATCATCATCATCTCTCATCATCATCATATCATCATCATTATTATCATCATCATCACCATCATAATCATCATTATATTATTATCCTCATCATCAATATTATTATCTGTATTATCGTCATCATTTTACATAGTAAATATTTGTTTCAGTTCTGACTCAGGAATTATTGGGATGCCACATTGTAAGGAAGCCTATGACATCAGCTTTGACTTCGGTACCGGGGGGGTTAGAGGGGACACTTGATATTTCGAGTAAAATCATGTTTTTCTTTTGTTAGGTACAAATTGAAGCCTTTCTGTGTTCAAACTATGGAAGCAAACGATGAAGTCTTTTGGGTCATCGGAAAGGCATATCTCTATTTCACACTGCAGAAAATATAGACCAGCGAAACCACGATTTAGAAGTTTTCGAGAAATTGTTGTTTACTGATTTGTAGCTGTAGTTTGTATGAAAAGAGATTTTTTACAAGTGAAAACATCGTGTTATACTATTTAATGCAGTGACTTGTTCAATTTGTGTTTGTGCGGTCAACTTGTGTGTGTGTGCAGTCAATTGCCAACCAACAAGTGTATCCGAGAATGTAGTCTGATGCGGGCTTGAAATTTTTACCTCTTATTTTTTTCGAATAGGGCGGATATGTAAACTAAAACCCATAATTAGGATCAAATAAACGGCATGGAATCACAGATAATGAAAAAGGGTTCAAGTACTGGATCCCAGCGACCAGTTTCTCTATCACTTTTGTTAAAATCTAAACATTAAAGATACACGGGTACCTCAGTTTCGAGAATGTATTAAACGGAACTGCAACTAGAATTACTTCAGCAGAGGACTATACGGGTATGCGGCCGGTAGCATCGAAAGTGAAAGTTTTAAACGTTTTCCAAGACTTCGCTCATTGAAACTCTCAATTATTCTCGGACATAAATCAAGGGTCACCATGCAAAGTTCAGAATTTGAGAAACAAGATTTCCGAATTTTATCGGCGTATACTGGAAATACAAAATGGCCGCCAACGTAAATTAACTGCCTGGGGAAAAAGTTCGAGTTTCGAGTTTCTCAAAACGAGGCTGAGAAAACTCTTATCAGGCTCCGGAACGAGTCTACAACAGCTTCACACCGCTTTTATCTCTGGTTCTTGATCAGAAGTTGGTCACGTTCGGCTCTGTTTTTTTCTTCTAAAATAATTTTACATGCTTCAACGCAGCAAAAAATGCCGGCCAAGTATAGGGAAATATAAAAATGTGTCCATAAATTCCAAGAGTCGGGTCTGAAGCGGGTAATGTTTCGGCCAGAGGCCGAAGTACCTATAGTTGAACATCCAAACGCAAAATGTATTGAGTAACCCTACCCTCACCCCATCCTCGCTGGGCTGTATTTAAGGCCGGGTTGTGTGTAACACTCGCGTATAAAAATGACCGCATGTTCTCTTTCTATCGATATATGCGTTGTGTATATTATTATATATGATTAATATCATGTGTATTGTAAATTGATATAATCTTTTGATTTGTGACAGCTATGTCTGTCCATCGTGTCGCGTTACATAAACTTAATTGAATTAACATGTGATGTCAGAAAAAAGTGTTATGCTTTATTTTGCAGATTGTAATTCTTATTTTCCGATTGAATAAACGAGTTTAAAAGTAACTTCGACTTTATCGACTGACTTTCGCTATTGCGATAATTCAGCTTTTCAGCCAAGTCGCGCAACAAGTAGTGTCGTGCGGATTTTGCTTTAGAGATGGCTGACATTCGACCCTTCTCTGGTTGACCTCTAACCGAGGTGGCAGGCACGACCTCCAGGCTTCCAAAGTGAACGATTTGCCGCTCGTTTCTGCTTGAGATAACTTGGGATGAAAAACGAAGAGACAGAAACGATGAAACACAAAGCAAGAAACAGCCAAGTGGAAAAAGGATATAGTTACAAAATAGGTCTAATTATGAAAAGTAATTAACAACAAAGACCAGCGCGCTTTAAATTAAACTAAAAAAAACGGACATGGAAATTAAATAGATTGTCTCATCCTGGCTTTTAATTTGCCATCTATTGTGTTCGGCTTTCACATAAAATACTCTGCATTGTGACTGAAAATTGAAATTGAGTAGTCAAACTCAACTTTCTATAGTCGTTGTATTGTCTGATTAGGAATTGGATGGGCAGCTTCAGGAGGCGTGTGTTTTCGCGACTATTTTAGATTAAAAAATAATAATATAATCATTCTAAATGTTATTGTTTGGTTCATAGGCTTTCAATTACATGTAGCGATATATATATATATATATATTACTGGGATGGGTGCAGGAACAGATTATTTGATAGGCGGAAAACCAATTTGTGGAGAAAACTGCCAAATTATCTATATCGTTAAATCATGAAGATAAGCTTACCAGACAGAAATGAACTTAGGAAGAAGTCTTTATCTGCAGTATTTTGAAAAAAAGGCCGAACTTGAAGGGGCTTGAGGTATGACTGAACGCCCGGATGTGGTGTTCATCATAGACAATTTGATTATTATTCAGTGGACTGCCGGTCAATGTACACTTAACATGTGACACCGAGGCCGTGACCCTTGTGCTTTGTTGTCGCGACAGCTTGATGCGGGTGTCGAAATCGTTAAATCCGGTCAAAATGTCAAATCGAACCCACATAGGCGCCAATTTCTTTCCTGTACTTTTCACGGGGGGGAGGGGTTAAAAATTTTACCTGCTTCGAAAGCGATGAACGTTTTAACATTCTGACAAACTTCGACTAGACCCATCTGGAGATGAACAAAACATGACGTAGATCTTTTACAAAATTTGGTTGCTCGTCACTACGCGATGGGTGGCTTATAACGCTGCATTTCCGTGTTCCACAGATCACGTGACTCCATATCTTGCCTGCTCTGACGACGACGGGAGTGGTTGCAGGCCGTCCGTCGCCCTTCGTGTCCTTTCGACAATAACAAAGACGCCATAATCTCGATGAAAGTTTTCACTAAAAACCGGCGTCAGATACTGTTTTCAAACATTTGTGAATTACATCCACCCGAGTCACGTAAAAAGCAATTTAAACTGACTGACGGTGATACTGTTTTTCCCATAAGTCTTCCCTGTGGCTACTTTTTGAGAAACATTGAAGTGGGAAAGACTATATTCAGCGGAAAATGGCCGACAGGCAGACATGCCCTTTGTGAGAAAAATGTGCAGAGAGGAACAATACGTCATCCTCTCCCAGGAGATAAATTTTCACCATGACCTTCTATTTGATATCACTCCATGAACATACAAAAACACAATATCAACACGCGCTGAAGTTCAGAGAGTCACTTTTCCACATATGATATTCCTGCAGCAAAAAGCTGGAACTTGAACTTCTCTCCATTTGTATCGCGCTTTTTTCCTTCCCTAAAAGCAGTTGCATTTTTAAAATCCCGCCTCACCACGGAAAGGCAGTGGGTCGGTTACCATGACGATTCCCCTCACCTGATTTTTTCGCGCTGCACCCCCTGGAATAAGGGGTTGGAAGAACTAAGGTGGCCAAAAAGGTTTTATCAAGATAAAAGTATGCTTGCACTTATGAGAGCTAGGGAAATTTTCTACGTCGTCTATTGCTCCGCCTTGGCTGGTTATTTATTCCGTGATCATCATCAGTTGTACTGTTCATTGTTAAACTGGCTCGTTTTATTGTGAATACAGTGCAATTTGATTAGCCACATTTCAATGACTTTCCTTTCTTATACGGGAGCATTTCAATTACTATCATTTTACCGACTCATTGTGTGGCCGATCGCTCATGTTGAACGCCAAGCCCACAGCGTTTGAAACGCTACCGTATCAATCCTCTCATGAAAATTACAATTTCATCTTACATTTGACATTTTACTATAAAAAATGGCATATGATGACAAGCACATCTTACTTGAACTTTCGTTCAAACCGCTGAGCATGTAAAATTTAAAGTCGTTTTACAATAATTTTTGTTCATGTCAGGAAAGATTAAATGATGTGTTCACATTATTGCGTCTCATTTCTGCGGTTTCTCCCGGGGGATTCGCTCAAAGCGGGGGGTCCCCGAAAGCGGGGAACGGCACTGCTCATTTTAGCTGCTTTTAGACAAAAATACTGGTAAACATAATAATACTTAAGAAAAAAGTGATGATCATCATATAAAAAAATTATCTAGATACCAGTCTATATCATAATCAAGGAACGGTAGAACCACCGGCAAAATACAATGATGGGCATAAATCGAGCAAGACGTTCAGAAAGCGTTTTTTTTTTTTACAGAAAAGTAAAACGTGTGTGCATCTTTGTTCGCTTGTCCGTTATTGCTTTCCTCCTATTTACGGGCAGATAAAACTACACGTGAGCAGACGTTCGGACACGCGTTCACCACGCAGAACGAAAACGTGGGTTGGTGGAAGCTTTCTTTCCTCGCGAAACGGCAATAAACGACACATATTTCATGGAGCTATTGGTAATTAGATTTTCCAACGTAATTTTAAAGTGCTATCATGGTGCAAAAACCCAAGAGCACTCGCCACACACAAACTACTTCATGATGGGAAAAAAACTTTCAATAGCTAAATACAAAAAGGAAGTTCCGACTCAAATATCTGCTGATATTTCTCAAAGGCCAATTAAGGGACCTCCAGTATTCACTTTTTTCGCTTTAATGTACTATTGTATGATATCATAACAACAGGTATTGTGACAAGCGTATTAAATTAACCCTTTGTCAGAACGTTTCCTTTTAATCATATGAACCGCTGAACGGTCCCCTGACCCTAGTCATTGTCAGGATCGCTGTGTGCCAAGCCGCTTCACCTATAATATATTCCACTATTCTCGACGACGCGAAATGACTCTTTGGAAACTTTTGAGGCGACAGTGAAAGGGCGGCTAGGCCAAAGCCGTCTTTCGCAATCGCTGCACAGCTCTATCTTCTATACCTCGGCGCACAAATCAAATTTGTTAATATATCTAACTCACAAAATGCAATTACATTTTTAGCATATCGGGTAGACTTGCGGCCAGTGTTTCGACGGCGAGCGTTTGATTGCAGTCACTTTCTCATTTTCCCTTTGTACGCGTTAGTCACGTTTCCTCAACTTGGTAGAAACTATAAACTGTTTCAAGTTAAAATATGTGTCATGGGAAAAATGTTGAGAGAGAGAGAGAGAGAGAGAGAGAGAGAGAGAGAGAGAGAGAGAGAGAGAGAGAGAGAGAGAGAGAGAGAGAGAGAGGGGGAGGCACGGATAAAGAATAAGGTGTGGGGAGTGATGCAGTAAATGGATGGCACGTAAGCATGACGACGAACAGACTGGAGAACGGTAAGCAGATAGACAGCTGAAGCCACAAACGGACAAACAGACACAGACAGACAGACAGATAGAGAGACACAGAATACTGCTACTGTTGATAAATAGGCAGTTAACGAAAAACATTACTGATAAAACAGAGATATACTGACCAACTACAGACAGGACCTGTCCATGGATAGGCAGACAATCTAGCCAGAAGGCAGATAACCCCCACATTTATGAAATTTAATAAAAAACTACGTGTAAAACATTTCTTTCTCTTTTGACAAAACACATAAAAACTCCCTGGAATCATAAATTGCTGTTGCGATACGAATCGCGTTTATGACAAACAAACAAACTACCGAGTCAAATGGATGAGACGTAAAATTATTAACCTCGCTCAGCCTGGCATTCCTATATTCTCACTGAAGATAAAGCAATATCAGGTGAATTATCGGAAGATGTTGAAATGTTCAATTTTCACCGGGCGATAATCGTCTACGTCTCCCCCCTAAAATCCAGTCAGACATGTTGGATATGATGTTTCCATTTGATATGAATGGCGACATGGAGAGTGAGAGATAATACACACAAAGCACCCTATTCAATATGAGACTATTTTTGAACAAAACGTTTTGCCCGCGCTGCGTTTAGCCCTGCATCATTGTGAACCGTGCATCATATTATACACTCGATATTTGAAACGCTGATAAATTTGAACCTCGACAGCACCCTTTCGATACAATTACTGGTGAATTCTTGGTATTTTTTGGATTCCTTGTCATATAAATGGTCATTTTTATTTAGTTTGGACTTTTGACAAATTATATATATATAATATATATATATATATATATATATATATATATATATATATATATATATATAATATATATATGTGTGTGTGTGTGTGTGTGTGTGTGTGTGTGTGTGTTTTGGACTTTTGGCAAAGTATATATATATATATATATATATATATATATATATATATATATATATATATATATATATATATATATATATATATATATATATATACACACGCACACAAACAGGTGTCCACGTGGGAAAACACAGCTCTCGATGCCAAAAGCAAAGCGTTCTAAATAATAACACCAATTACTTAAAGTTCAAAGTAGCAAGAGAGAGAGAGAGAGAGAGAGAGAGAGAGAGAGAGAGAGAGAGAGAGAGAGAGAGATTTTCATCCGTAACGATGTTAGACAGCATTTGGCTACTCTACTACATCGCGAAGCTGACGTCGCTTAACGGAGAGTTCTGTATAGCGACAAATGGTTGATGCATTGTTTGCATTATTGATTTAACCTGTAAAAAATATATGGTGAACTGACACTTTTACGACACCTTGGCAGTTGACGTGTTAATTACAGTTGACCTTTGGCGGATTTCAACATAAACGAACCTGACAGACGTGAATAGTTGGTAAAAACAAAATAATTGTAGAGGGTAAACAAACGCTCATTCAGTCAGTCAGTCAATCAAAGGCTTTACAATATTCTTCATTGTTGTGTATTTGTAGCATGGTTCTGTTGTCTGTAGTTAGCATCTGCAATTTTTGAAGCGCAATTTTACAATGGTTACGTGTGCATTATGAGTATATGTATATATATCATTAGCCATTTCCAGCTTTTTATGTTTTTATGACATTAATTGTCAACAAAAAAGACAGGGATAGATTGTTAATTTACGAAAATATGAGTAAACTATGATATTAAATATAGCTAATTAGACCATAAAAAGCTGCGGCATTGCATAGGTTTGTTGCTCGGGTTGCAAAGGGCGGGCACAAAAGGTCAAAAATGCGACTTTATCATACACTAAATGGAGATATAAAGATTTAAAATTTCACCCGCGTAGCAGTAATGTGCTGCTCCTTGATTCTAGCGATAAATTTTCATTGCTTTTATGTACGACCTGTGTTTGATATGCACTGAACAAATTGAATTACAATGTGCCATAATAACACGATGAAAAATTAAATGCAACCTTCGCGTTAGCGAAACCGCACTAACCACACTGTGAAGCGTGAGCGCGCTTAGCTGAAGGCGCGATTACCTTCCTTCTGTCAATAACGCTTCAAAGCGAACGATTGGCGACTTTGCGCGGGAAATTTTTTGATGTAAAAAACGCCTAGCTTGCGGAGATAAGCTGGTCCCGCTGTATCGTCAAGTCGATAATAATGATAAAAAGACTAAAATAAGACAAGCGACAAGAGGAAACAGGTTCTTTCTGACACGGGATCGACGAAATCAACTGCAGAGAGGAAAAAACCCTCAGAATTGAGCTGCAAGTTCGTTTGACCCTGAACATGATTGTTTTTCAGAAGGTAGAAGCGGGACACCAAAACTTCTGAGCCTCATGTATGATTTTGTGACACAGAATTGCTGGTAACATATGTACTGCCATCAAAGGTGTCAATCTTTCAACAATACATTGCACATCAGAGAGATGTTAAGTCTCTTGACTTTCATGGAATACATCCGTCCAATGTAATAAAAGGCAGCCTACTTTTTCCGTGTTCAACGTGTAACCTTTATTACTATTACACTTCAAGAAAGTCGTTGAGCGTGACCCTTTATAGATTGCATGCGATGTAGTTTGCTTGTACACTCTATTAAATATTGCTTTTAATTTTGTTGATGTGTTTGCTCAATGAATTGAGTCTAGACGATATTTGCTCTGCTTTTGAAAAGTGTAAACGATCAAATTGCGATTTTGATGGTTTCCAACGGTTACCGCAAAAAAATTGGACTCTGAAATATACATCCAGAGGGTCATATTTTACTGAATGTACAGGTCATACAATCTCGGCTACGTCAGCGATATCTCGACTGAGCCCTACAAAGCCGAGGCGGTAATTTCCAAGTCATGACTGTTTTGCATTTTGATACAACTTTGCAAGGGTCAACGCAAACCCATTGACCTTACAAACTCAACTACGCTTTAAATTTTGCAGGGATTGACCCCGGGGAACGGGTCGGCCTCGGCGCCAACACCTACAAGTCAGAAATCGACACGTGGAGGGTCGAATACTTGACATCGCACTTATGACACCACGGTTAACACTTTTCTGTTGAACCGAATCTTATATTGTGTTAAAAGTGTAAAAGGGACAAACATTGATTGCCGTAATTGTTTCTTAAAAAGAGTTTCCTAAGTATAGCTTATAGTCTGTCTGTCCGTCTGTCTGTCTGTCTGTCTATAAATATGTGTTATACACATTACATACATACATACATACATACATACATACATACATACATACATACATACATACATACATACATACATACATACATACATACATACATACATACATACATATGAACACAAGAAATATTGTAAAAACTAGGCATTTACGTGAACCATAGTGTATGTGTTTCATATGAGAGAGTAGGGATGGGAGAGAGGGAAAGGCAGGGGATGATTTTCCGTTACGTAGAAAAAGTCGAATTTGCGACTAATTTGAAGTGTATCCCGGAACAAAGTTCCTCACTCTTAGTATTCACTTTTTTTTTCTTTCGAGATCAAAAGAAAAACATTTCCCCGAATTAAAAACTAATTGAACTGCATAGTGCTGACAATTGACTTGGAAAAGCGAAACCACTCGGGGCAGCTCCTTCGTTTTCGGGCAACGTAATTAAAAAATTAAATTTTTCGACCCCTTGTTAGGCACGCACCGGAGCCGAGAGCATGAAATTCAAGCGCAGAGCCTCTGAAATCAAATTCTCCCTCTTACCTTCTTATCTTGTTTCATTTTTTTACTGAAGCGGGGATTGGGATATTGATAATGCAAGCAAATTACCCGACCACTTTACATAGGATCAGTCTCGTTGAGTGCTTTTAGCAATCAGCAAGGACCCTTACTGCGTGAATTAGCGGGTTGAATATTTCCTCGCCGAAAACTGATTTGATTGTGGTTGGGATGTATTTTTAAAGCTTTGCACTAGGCTAATCGGAACAAGCTCTTAGTAACAGTTTGTGTAAAAAAGACCTGATATCTCAAACCACAAACGGTTGCTTTGAATTCCCTTGGTTTTTTTTTGTAGGATTCTAGGTTTTGCTTCACCGTGTAACGTTGTTGAATTTGACTAGCAATGCAATGCGCATCGTTGATACAGCGCAAATAGTCATTGAAAGTCATTAACATGCATGTAAGTGGTCCTATGTTTGAAGTTCCCCATGGATAGGCGTAACTTGCCAGAGTTCAGTGCTGATGGAAATGTACAAGAAGTGGGTTATCGCTTGAAGCGAGGCAGAGGGACTTGTGGGTAGCGTTGACCGTTGAGGGACGACGAGAAATTTACCCGACTTCTTCACCAAATATCAGGAGTTGCGATTTTGTGTCAAACAGCTGTGCCGTTTACATGCATGTGACAGTGCGAAATCAGGTGGTAGATACACGAATTCTTCTAGACGCTGTTTCTGTTTGTACTGGGGACATTTGTTTTCAGTTTCGGTCAAAAAGATATACGGTGTCTGCGACTCTGAATGAATGGGGTTATCACACTTGCACACATCTTAAGTGGTTAAACTGTGTTACCCATAATGCTTGCAAAACAGTGTTATACAAAAAATAAACCCTGGATGCGTTGGTTAAATGCCACGACTGACCAATGATTGACAGAAGTCGGTAACTGCACACTACATCTTATAGGGATGGGCTCTTCAAATATAATCTCAATGCTTCCATACCCATGAAATATGAGTGGTTGGTCTCGGCGCTCAAATTCGAAACAGATTTCGACATTCCGATGTGAGACGACTGCGTGGGACGTGGTGAGTGCCAGTGACTACGCGCATGGAACTTGGAAAACAAAAAAAGATTTTCAGCAGGGATTTTCAGTTGTTTGAAAACAAACGACTTTACTGTCCTTTTGTGTGTAAAAGTCTAGATTATTTTGAGAGTTGTATGAAGAGAAAACATGCATCAACTCAGAGAAAATAGGTATCAAATAACTCTCACCGAACCAGTCAAGAAGAACTAAAGCAAGTCAGATTATTAAGAGGTCACATTATTACCAAATCGCACTGTATAGACAAGGTTTTTGGGCCATGGCGGCGTGACAGTAGCTTTGGCATATCAACAAATAACATTAAAAGACAAACAAGATAAGACAGGATGTTTGTAATGGTATATGACGCCTAATAGGTGTTTTTTGAGCCTATGTGACGATTACGCGTGACGTCACGGCTCTCAAAGGAAGACAGTATTCATTGCCTCACATCGTTGCCATCGAAACTCGTCGCGACTAGATTTCGTGAGATTTCACTTTATGCGGCAAATTGTCCATGAACAAAAACAATAGGAGAGATCTGATCATGTGGTCGGCACCAGACAGGAAGCTTGTTCACACAAATAAAAAAATCATTTGGAAGTTTGGTTCTGTAACGGAAACATAGCCCTGGGATATCACTCTCGTCTCGTAAGGTTTCTAATAGCATGAAGTTCATGTTTCAAAGTTAGAAATGTGTCTGGAGCTTGGGCGATCGAAAAATCGAAAAACCACGGGTCGAGAGGAAACATCTGTGAATGAAATGACTTGAAGGCCAAGAGGTCGTTCTGCTTATATTATATATATATATATATATATATATATATATATATATATATAATATATATATATATATATATATATAATATATATATATATATATATATATATATATATATATATATATAATATATATATATATATATATATATATATATATATATATATATATATATATATATATATATATATAAACCTTTATGGAGCAATGAAAAAGACAGTGATGACGATGATGATGATGATGGTATTGATGATATGATGATGATAATGAGGATGATGATGATAATAAGGATGATGGTGATGATGATGATGGTGATGATGACGACGACGCTAAATTAATATTCATATTGCATGGGTACATGTAGAAAATGATTAGAATAATAACTTAAAAGGGCAGAAACTTTCAACTTCAACGCCCTGATTAAATTCATATTTAAACAAACTTGTCAGTGGCAGTGTCGAAAGCATCTGTAAAACCTGTGTTTCTGTAAAAATACAAAACAAGAGGGTAAAAGAGAAAATGATAATTTTAAGTGAGTGGCGACGGGGCAGTTTAGTGGAAGAATTGTATTGATAGTCGGGGTCATCAGGTCTGTTTGAGAGCATTATGAAAAAATGCCGAACAACGGAGCATTTATGCACGAAGTACACACCGCTGGTTCAACCATGGTAATATTTCATTTCCAAAACGCGGTAAATTTCGCCGCAGGTGAAACCAGCAATGCTTTCAGCGCAAATAAAATTCAGGTGTCGATTACAGGAAATTCAAGTTACGATTGTTTCCAGTGGATTTTCCTCTCCGCTTGCATGGGGCTGACGAAATGGAACGTGCTATGAGATGGAAGCTGTTTGATTGGATTCGACCGACCCGACAAAGAAACGTATTTACCGCTCAGTCGTCACACAATTGGGTTTGTGCTGGTTAATCTTCCCGTCCATTGCTGTAATAGCCCCGCTAACCGCCACACAATCAGCCCACCACCGTGTTTATATCTGATAGCGGTGGAATAGTTCAACCGGTGCACAACTCCCTTTTTTCAAACACAACATATTCAGTGATCGCAGACTGATAGCCCCGTGGTAACAAGATGTCTGTTGGCGATTTTGTAACGGATTCACTCCCTACCAATATTATTATTTTTACCCGACCACAGCGCCCGAGGCTGTTTTCTAGATGAGAGCGACATGATCAATGCCGGATTCGTCGTTTCCGCGATTACGGAAAGGCACACATCAGCGTACCATTTTGCCTTTATTCACCTTTGAAATTCTCCCCAATTATGGAGGGCGCGAACTCTGCTCACTGGCCCTTCATGCGGGTCACCCCCGGGGCCAGTCTATTTTATTGATTCGACGACCCGTTTCACTTTCCGTCGCATCCAGCCTGTTGAACGCGCCTGCGGTTCATCAGTATCAAACGAACACCTACCCGCAGTTCCGAAAGCTTATTGCCGTTTGTTTCGCATTGTGTCTGAAAATAGGACCTACATATATTACGCTATTGTGTGAGGTGGATAGAGATACACTCAGTCAGTTTCCATTTCACTGTCTGCCTTCAGAGGGATGCGACTCCCCATGCCCACGATTTTAGCCATTTTGATAACAAATATCCCAAAATAAACCGTTTTCATTAGTAACAGGTCACTGGAAAGCAATATGTGTTTGTTGGTTCGGGAATGTCGATTTTAAAGGCTAAGTTGAGGGGTTTGGCTGGTGGTATTTTTCAGCTTGGCTGTGTGTCCTTACAGTGAGGGCACGCTCAGCTTGTTAATAAGGGTAAGTATTGATGAGTGGAGGTCGAAGGTCGTGCTAGCTGTGTACATTAATAGCTAGCAGTTAACACATACGGTCTGTTTCCCGCCGCCCCTGTCTACCACTCCAGTGCAACCAGCTTTCCACGAGACTTGAATATCCGGGGCCAGCGCAGGGGTCGTGCCCTCATGTCGTCAGGCAAGTCTTGTCTCTGATTTGGGTCTCAACTTTCTACCGACTGTGTTTGGTATACGCGAGCTGGTGGAAGATACCAGTGTGGAATCGAAGGACACCGTACAGCAAGGGCGACAGCGCCAGAGCCGTGACTCCACTGTTACGCCAGATCTCTTTCCAAGGTGAGGGTTAGTCTGTCTATTCGATGTACAAAAAAAACTTGGGACCAATATCGAACCTTATCTGAAATCACGCGATAAAATATGACAATAGCTTTAGTAGGGCATCTAGTGTCAAATGTCGGGTTTCAGCCCTTGAAAATGTTTACCCTTAGATTTTTTACCAGCAGAGCACGCCTGACTACTGCCCCATTAGTGTAATGTGTCCGTTCCACCACTTTTTTACACCAGAAGAAAGTGTCTGGAATCATGCCCTGTTTTATGATATATGTGCCATTTGTGTGTCTGTTATTGTCGTATGTAGAGGTATGATTATTGCGCGGTGCTAAGTCGATAAGTTTAGGGATAAAATAGGGTATGTTAAGCTCCGACGAAAGAGCTAGCGTTCACCCAGTTTTTATGAACACACATGGAATCACTTTACACCACTGATATTTCTCAAGCACGATTATACATTCGCCCGAACTGGGCGTACTTAATACAAAAATGGTTTGACGTCAGATCTCAGCGCTGGTCCACGCTGCCGCCACACTGCCACTTTCTGCCAGAATTGCTTTGAGCATACTTGTCTATTTCATGGTGTGTAGACTGTCCAAATTTGGGCGACGCTCCGTTTCCGCCGCAAAACGTTACCGACCTTCGGCGTGTGACGACCTTGAGCCCCGATCTCGTCTAGAGAAAACAAAAATAACCCTTTGGGATATTGGTGTCAACTTTTAAGTGGTAGCTCTGTGCATTTTGTGTTTGTGAGTTACTGATAATGGTTGTGGTGTTTTTCAAACCGACCAATCCAAAGTGGTAGAATTACCTCACTGTCAAGTTCTCGGGCAAAGTGGGACAATGTCAAAGGGGACAGACAGTATACTGCAAACGCCCAACCGTCTGGGACTATCTTTCTGGAGGTTGGACAGCCGAAACAACCGTTAGTGGAGCAACATTCTTAGGCGGAAGTTTTCTCCATTGCTTCCCTGTCTGCAAACTTTTTCTACCAGCTTGGTGCTACTATTTCGATGAAGCCTGGCTGATTGTAACTGATCGCAAGCTGACGGCGACCGATACCTATCGGATATGGAACCAGCGGTATAAACACCGATCAATCCGCGCGGAATTGACATTCTCGGCCTATTTTGTTATCCCGACCCGTCCCGTACCGCGTCCAGCCGGCCTCCATTTTGCAACGGTCACAGTACCATCTCTGAAAAAGTCGAGCCAATCAGAGGTCGTTCAGTCGAAACTTATGAGTCACCGAGTCCTGTGCCGGGACGCCTTTCTTTCTCGCTTTGGAATTTACGTCCCTTGTCTCTTGTTATGCAAGACGAATAGGACCATCCCCCACAAAAGTTTAGAACGGTTTAAAGAGGTCGAATGCGGACACAAAAAGTCTGGAGTCCCCATGCGAGCCCTGGTGTTATGTCTGAGTGGCCTCGCAAGGTGAACTTTTGACTGGTGTTAGTTGCTGAAGTATTTGACTTTGTTCACGACGGATAGCTTCCACATGCGGTTTTCAATGGTGGGGTATTAATTTGACGGCATGGTAGATTTTGGAACACGAAAAGTGCGGGTTGAGAACTATTCACAACCAAGGACCTTGCCGCCGAAATCGTCTTAAAATTAGACTTTTTGACTGGTCTGTATGGCTGTTTTTCATTCGTCTAGGATCCGACTATCCTTCGTTCCCTCCTTCTCCTTGCTTGCCAAATTCTTGCGGTTAACATTATAGCCAGGTTAGTATTAGGTTACAGCTGCAAATCCAGGGTTAAGTTTAAAAAGGCGGGAGAACCTTAAAATTCGGAGGCTTCCATGATTAAGACCAGTCGACACTCTCTTCCAAGACACAGTCTGGTGTGTGCGTATAGTTGTACAGGTTGCATGATGGTCTCTGTAGAAATATTCATATTATTTTCAAGTCGGCTATACATAAATTACAGTAACATTTCGCTTGGAATTTCGCTCCTTGACGACACACGTGTCGGTCCGTTCTCGGTTATACTTTTCCCGCCAACATACATGTTATTTTTGTTCCCTAAATCGGCCTCATTTTTAACTTAGTGACCAGTCTCAAAACGTCTTTCGCACCAACAACTTGTCCAGTCAGCTACACATAAATTACAGTTCATTTCGTTTGGAATTTCGCTCTGTGACGACATGTCGGGCTAGTTTAATCAACACTTTTCCCGCCAACACAATTTGTTAATTTTGTACACTAAATCAACCCCATTTTCGAATTGTTCAACTTTCCAACAGTTTTGACACCGGAATCCTGTCAGCTTTCATACGAAATACTTTGAGACACTTTCAAAATTCTCGTGAAAACCAGCAGAAAAGGCTCTGGCGATATGTCACGTACGTGATAACTTTGATGAATGGAAAGGCGATGATAGTGAAATATCTATGCAAATTTCAATTCTCTGAATGCGGAGACAGACGACACATTGTCCAACTATCTTTTTTCATAATAGATATACATACACATATCACATGTCAGTTATCGTAATCCACGCGGATTATATTCTTGTTTATGTTAAACATTTGTTTATTCGTTTTGTTAAGTTGACTACCAGGGGCTAATTACTATGGAAACCGGTCACCACGTACATGTTAAATTGCTCGACCTGTGCACAAAGCCCTTTTGATAATTGTTAGAGTATTAACCTGCTCTTTATTGTCATTGCGGGCAGATATGGGGAAACAATGCAAAGTAGTGGACCCACATATGCCTGACTTAATTAGGAACCCAGGGCACGTCCCGACGAACCGCAGCACAATGACAAGAGATAACAGGCGAGATAAGAAAAAAAAACCAAGTGAATAAGGGCGAATCAGAGTCTACCAAATGTACACAATCAGCCATAGGGTCATCTATGCTGTGATAAAAAAAGTCATTTCTTTCCACTTATAAAATGACGAAAAGTACAGAAATTAAAGAACGTTGAACGCGTCGCAGTAGCTGTAATTTTAGACTGAAACACAGCGAGAAACCAGTCAAAATCACCGTTGAAGTTTTCGCGTGACTGGTTTTGGCGGCTGCGGTGATAGCCATCACAACGCATTGCACTATAACCTTTTATCGAGGAAGCAAAATAGGACGACGATTTTTTCCTGTAAAATGTTTGCGTTAATATAATGTCGTACACTGTCAACTTTATTCTTTTGATCCGTTGTCGTAAAATATGAACGTGTCGGAGTTAGATGCCCGCCATCCCATTTGCTTTGGTGAAGTTAATTTGTTCTACGCAAACACTTTTTTGAGAAGTCAACATGTTATAATGAGTTATGTGCGGAGTGATTGTGAAATTATGGTGTTTGAAAGACCGCGGGGCACGCTGCCCTAGCACTCCGCGCCAGAACGAATGACGGGGTTAGGTACCGACTGCAGATGTGTTGATCATAGGACAGCAGTGCGGAGTGGGGCGCAATATTCATCTATCAATATGAAATATATGCCATGTTATATATTAATAAAAGCACTGGGTTTTGCGCCCTCAAGACGCTTTATCGTAGCGCGAAAAACGAAACGCGATCCCTGAGTGGTGTACGCCAGGCTTGTCTTGCTCGGGGCTTGTCATCGATTTACACTAGTTGTGCCGTGAAAACAGTTCAAACAGATACTTGGTTGACACACAGTACAACATTTAGATACTATTAAAATGTGCTGCAGTAAACGACACATCTATACAGCCGAGAATGCTTTGCATGTACTTAATTGTTTAAATTATTTTTTACAGAAAAGTGATCAATTAGCATTATATATACATTTCATGGAAGTTACATCTCCTTGGCACTCTCAGAATGTCCGTATTTCACAAGTGTATCAAAGTATGAGCCATTTTTTTTTAAATGAGCGCATGCGCAAATTTTGTTTTTGTCCAAGATTTTGTGACGGCAAGAGGCAAGTATTCGATGCCCTGGACCCCATTGTCTTCCTAAGTGCACTTTTTTTGGCTTTGCACTTCTTTGAAGCGTGTTTTAACTTCAAATGCTATCGGCTTCATCATCGTGTTATCGAGACGAATTCTAAATGGGTCTCGATAGGGCTTCCAAAAATCAATAGCATGCCGGAAAAAAAATCAACTCGATTGGTTTAGCATCTGTTGACGGTATCCCGACATTTCCTGCCCTCGGATGGGGGTACTGTCGATGCTAGCTAGATACATTTGTCAAATAGACTGCCAATCTTCAAAGCTGAGAACATTTTTCTTGCACTCACTGAGCTTTGCGAATCTTTGGAAACAAGTAAACTACACCTGGCCATGAAGTTCTCAAAATGTTACATTTCGTTTAATTTAATTTTATTTTATTGAATTGATTTCACCATAACTATTTGAATATAATAATGTAATAAACTAAGAAAGCAAAAGTATTACTTTAGAGATTAAATCTGAGATCTGGTGACGGCCGCGCCACGGCAATAGTTCTCAGTGAACTAGTCGAATCTGTGTTCCCTGATGCATTCGTAATTGACATTCAACTTGACAGAGTCTGATTGAAGCAAAGCTGTTAATATGAAATGGTGTCTTTCAAGATACACGTTCGCACCGCAAAGTTACTATGTTGCGAGTAGTCAAATCGAGATAGTGTTTTAGTAATGGTACTGGGGACATGTCTTGGGGAACCGACGATGAGTGAGTAGCTTACTGCCGTAAGCTTTTCTGGTTTTTTTTTGCTTGAATGCAAAAGTGTTTTCCATATCATGATTTCTCGATGTAAAGTAGTTAGGTCAGTCAAGAACCTTTCTTGTGTTTGTTTCAGGGGTCTATGATTCCAGTAACCGTTCAACAAATTTAAGCCTTGCCCCGGTCCGCAAGAAGATCTTTTAGGTGAGGCAAGGTTTAACTAAAGTGGGTCGGTTTACTGGAGACACACGTACATGTTTTTGACGATCTTCACTTCGGGGTTGAATAGTGGCCATTTTTGGTAGGAAGTTATACCATCTTGTTGTTTACCGTGGAACAAGCACAGACCGTAGGTAGTACCTCAATGCTTCGGCCGAAACCGACGAAAAACGAGAAGTTGCCAAAAGAGAAAGAAACTCGTGCAAGGAGGCTTTCCTCTTTTGACGTGGTGATATAGTATTGTTTCCTTTGCTTGTCTCGTATTACGGAGGTAACTCAGCTTGATGCAAAACCCTAGCATTATTGAATTAGCCGTGAAGTGCCTAAGCGGCACTTGACAGGGTGATCCCTCGCCGACAGGTTGCCAGAGATCGTGTGGCCGGCGCGGTGCCTTTTCACAGCCCCGTGTTTTTCTTGAGCCAAAGAAGGAACGCTTATACAAATTTCAGCGCGGTGAAACGTTATCCCCGGGAGCCGCTGTTAGTATGTTTGAAGAGGCGTTTCTGTCTTACGGAATGTGTACTCGCCTTCAAGACGGGGGAAGAAACAAAATAAACATTTGTCAAAGAGTTCTTGGAATACCTGACGACAAGCTACGGGGAAGTGAATGGAGCCTTGCATGTCAGGTAATTCACAGTATACCTATAAATTAGAGAAAACGAGTGGACCAGGGAAAAACTTCAATCATGGAATGCAGAGAGGAAAATTGCCGTTACCATTCTAACTGAACCTAGCAGATAAAATAGATAAAAGAAATTTAACAGTGCCTATATTACAAGATTTTAATGTCACATAAGAGGATTGGTTTATCTCATTTTAACAGAAAAAGTAAAAGTGTTTAAATATAAATAAATAATATACACATTCCATGTGTATTCTGTGATCATACACATATACATACATACATACATACATACATACATACATACATACATACATACATACATACATACATACATACATACATACATACATACATACAAACATGCATACATGCATACATACATACATACATACATACATACATACATACATACATACATACATACATACATACATACATACATACATACATACATACATACATACATACATACATACATACATACATACAAACATACATACATACATACATACATACATACATACATACATACATACATACATACATACATACATACATACATACATACATACATACATACATACATACATACATACATACATACATACATACATACATACATAGTTTTCTACATCAATCGTGCAAAAGCATTTTAAAAAGCGCCAACTATCCGAGCTGCGCACCATGTGCAAGAAATGTCCATTTCTGCGCAAATGTGGAGATTTGTATGTGTTTTTTATCGGGCAAATGCCAACGTACATGTGTTTCATGAAGTAATTGCAATGCAGGTAAATTCCTCGGTTGAGCCAATGAAGACCAGGTGAGCTTCCTGAAAAACAAAGTAGAGACACAAACGAGCCAGAGATGCAGACGAAATGTCAACGGTTTATTGAAACGAAGTCAAATTTGACTCGATCAAACATAATCATCAAAACACGGCAGATTATTAGATCAGATAAAAATTCGATCCGGGTTATAGTGGACCGATACGACCACGGCAGCTCTACCGGAGACATCGGCGTCGTTGGTGATGAACACCGTGGCGACAGGTCTATCTATCAGTCACCGTGCGTTGATTCACGAACGTGACCGGTGAACGTTGGTCTGTGGGACCGTTCGATGACGATGGCGAGCAAGACGGATTGCTCACACCATAGCTGCTATGGTAGTACACGTCCAATGCTCAATGCCACGGCAACTAAAGCACAAGTAATTAATGCGTGGGCCTTTCCAGTGCCTCCCGTTTTTTTCCTAGGGTAAGCGATGTGCTTGACCTGTTACGCACAATGGAAAAACTTGCCCAATTATACAAATCAAGTGTACTCAAGAAGAATTCTAGCCTTGAAAGCGAAGAAGTCTTTTTTTCCAAACCCTGGGATAACCGGACAAAATAGTATAGACGTCGGTGTTTTGATTTGACTTTTTCATATGAATCCATTGTACCGTAGACAAAGTAGTTAAATATCCCACCTAATATCAAACTCAAAACTGTTTCCGATTTAAATTGCGGTGTTTTTTGTATTGTAAAATGAATGAAAAATGAATGAATAATTATAGATAGCTCCCTTGCTATGAAAACACCGGTTCCTGGTGATTGGCGTAGGACCATCGATTGGGTTTTAATTCGTTTTCGCTGTAATTTTGAGCGATTTCCGAAAGGTAAATATTGTACCGGGAGACTTGATCGATTTGAACAAGAAATTACTTCCAAGTTGTTCCCAGTGTCAGAAAACAATGCATGCAAAAATGAGCAGAATCAAGGTCAATGTGAGCAACCTCAGTTTAGAGTCGACGATTATCGACCCGAGCTTTTTTGTACCACGCTGTCGCCGAAACCTTTCGTTATTTCAGGTTCAACTGCCCCCAAGAATGAGGTTGTCCGACATAAGGTCAAAACATCTGCAATTTTCTTTATTTGAATGTTGACAACATGCGCCCTGAAGTCTTTTTTCAATACTTTGCCGAGCGACAAGTCATCAAAGACGTGTTTTCATTTGTGACCATTCTCGATTTCTGCTAGTCCAGTAAAACTTTGGCAATCCGTGAAACCGATCTATGCCGGTATGGCGTGAGACAAACTTTATTTGATCGATAGGGCTTTATCTTGAAGTCTAATCTTGGTACCCCTGTATATCCGTCTTCTCCCCCACATACATCGCTCGTGTCCCCCTCCCCCCCCCGAAATTTTCGTTCAAAATTGTGGCAAAGTATCTAAAAACTTAAAAACAGCAAATAGCATGCAGTAGCTATCGATTCCGTGTTCCCGATGAAAAAATAACCCTGAAACTCGGCAAGACTCCGCTTTTGCTGAAAGCGCCGTCACCGAGCACCTGCCGCCAGTCAGGGACTCCAACCATGCCGCGATACCGAGCATGCGCTCCCATCGCCGCCAGCGGTTTTTGTGGTGGGATCGATAAAGAAAATGTTCGAAATAGCTAAAGCAATTAAAGTCTATAACTCCCGATGAAGTTGATTGACGGAGAGATCGCCGCTGACTCGTCAACTATCACTCTAACTTTGCGGTCAACCAAAACCTGGTACGCCGCAAGACTCGGCGACAATTACGATATCGCTGGATGGGGCAAAAGAGGTATAGCGCGTAGCCTTTGGGGGTTTCGTGTAAAGCAGATATCGAATTTCGCAAGACGCACCAAATACAGGTTATGCAGGATAAATCTCGGTCTCGGCTGAACTCATTCATTTGGATAGTTGCCAGTTGTCATGTGCGTCGTTCAAGGCAATTAACAAATAAATAAACAAACAAATAAATAATTAAATAAATAAATAAATACAGAGAGTGATTGCGCTAAATGAAATTCTTTTCTGAACTTGTAACTTAGTATGAGACCAACTCTTTTCGAAACGTTTAACGAGTAATATACATTTTTTCATTGGTGAAGTAAAGCTCTGTAATAATGGATCAGTCTATTTTACGAGTGATTACAGTAATTTTGAAGGGAAGGAATGGGACGGTGAGGTGTCAAAGACAGAGATACAACGACCAAAACGTGCTTCCCCCCTGATTATGATTTAAACGACATTGTGGTGCAATATCTCCGCAGTGTAACATTGATAAACAAGAAACGACTCAGAGTTATAGAACAGCAGAAAAACAATTATATATATATATATATATATATATATATATATATATATATATATATATATATATATAATATATATATATACATATATATATATATATATATATATATATATATATATATATATATATATATATATATATATATATATATATATATTTATATGCTTATGAAAAAATCACACAACTACATCTGATTGTCTCTACACTTCAGATTATGGGACTCGGAAAAATTACCCATGTCAATAAGATGCAGTTGTGTGGTTTTTCTCATCAATTTATACAATACATACATACATACATACATACATACATACATACATACATACATACATACATACATACATACATACATACATACATACATACATACATACATATATATATATATATATATATATATATATATATATATATATATATATATATATATATATATATATGTACTTTAATTTCATTGACTTAACTGTCTATCCATGACTGTGGAAAGTGACTTGTAACATTGTATACAAGAGCACAAATATTTAAGATGGTTACCAAAGCATTTGCTGCTCTTCTTCGCTTAAGTCAATCAGAATTAAAACCACACACACACTGACGACAGAATCTTTAGAGAGACCGACCCTGGTGGAGAATTTAACAAAAAAAAACAGCGAGCAAGGACCAGAAAGTAAACTAACAGGTGAAGTGCATGTTCTCCGCTTCGGTAAACTCTCAGAGAGGAGAGCTCATCATTAGAAGCCTGGCTAATTAGAAGAAGAAACATATCGACACAGAGATCAAAGCCACTTTGACCGATCCACTCAAAGTTTACCTGATCTCCAGATAACAAAAGGACGCTGCAATTTCGTCGACAGGAAAATTCTTATTACCGAATCTCGTGTCTGACTTTGTCAGTGCTTTAATTCATTCATTTAGATTGATCATTCTGCGTGGGTTTTTCGTTTCGCCAGGAGCTGGTAAGACGAAGCGCCAACGCTAGTGTTTTAGCCCTGGGCTACAAACCTTTGTAGCGGATATTTCTGCTAACGACTTAGCCCGCGGTCCAATTAAAACTAACAATTTCTATAACCTGTGATCTTCTCCGACTGAATTAAAAATCAAGCCGACCCACCTTTCGCCTGTTCATTTTTTTCCCGCAAAACGTTTTCTGCGCGATATCTTTGCGGTGCTCGCCCCCGGGTTCTTTCGTGATAGTAACGTCGGACAGACGCGTCCAATCTCACGTTGCACCGAATTTCGATACACGTTTTACCCTTCCGGGCGATATTCTCACCGCGTTGCTACCTGGTGAGTAGAATTTTCGTCTTTGTTTTCCTGTTGGGTGTTTTTGTCTTACCGTAGCTCATTGTTTCCGAGTCGATCGTTTTCTCGACCGATGCGCCCGAAAATGGGGGGAAGGAGGGAGAAACTCGTCGAACTTCCGGGATGGCGAACCCGTCCCTCCACGGCATAGTTCACATCGTAACCTTAGTTGCAGCGGCTGCTTTTCGCTAATCGCTGATCTTCAGCTCGCCAAAATCGGTTTGTTTCGCGCAACAATAATATTACATTGCCATCCTGTCCGCTATAAACGAATTACAGCGCTAAGCGAGCGCGTTTCCTGTCACCATGACAACCAAGCTAGTGAAATTGTAGGTTAAGCGTGTTTCGCGTCTGTGAGGTGTCCTCGGTATATGTGTCGCTCTGTGCAGCAAGGCGCAAAAGTCGTCTGAACGAAAGCCGGTATGAGCGCCTCAATGAAAACTGTCGGCGTAGATGGAAAACTTGACAGGGATCAAAGAAGTCTTGAGGTGTGTCCGGTCGAAACGCATCCCTGTCAATGAGAAGAAGGAGAAATTTATTAGTATCGTCGAGGTTTGTTATTTCGTTTCGTTTGCATCATATACCACCTGTTCTTCAATTTTTGATGGGAAATATTCTCATTTGCCTTTTTGCCTCGGGAAAAGATGGCGATAATATATTTCTGCAGAATTTTGCCATAATTTCACTGCTGTCATTTCAAAATTTCTTTCTTGTTGAAATGATACAATTGACAAAGGAGTTATTTCCATGTTAAAAAAGCTGTTGCTATAACTTTCAAAAGAACGCACGTTCTTACCCGAGACTTTACGATGGCGAAAATTTCACGATTACTGCCGTGTTGAAAATAAGTGGTCGGATTTTGAAGTTCCTTGCACAACACTGATAAAGACCGGCAGACTCATAATGTTGTTCTTAAAATTCGGTTTGGTGATCAGGCAGTGGGAAATTGACGTGTTGGTAATATTATTCAAAGTTAAAATCTCGAATTTGGACAAGGAGACCGCCCAAGCATTCTGTTATTGTCGGCGTGTCAGCAAATGAGTCGGCGCAGGAATAGTATTTTCTCGTCCTGGCATTTCGCTGCACCTGTCGGAAACCTGGTAGAGTTCGCTCCATGGCAAAACGCAGACAATACGTCGCACGATCTTTTCTTTTCATTGCTCGAATTATCCCCACTTATCGAACAAATGCATGGATGATATGTTGCAGGCTCCGCAGAACCTGTTGCGTTTGCCTCGGTTTTGTTCCGTTGTCAGCTTGTCAAATCGGTGTGAGTATTAACTGCGGTTTTTTCCGTATCCGATAAAGACATTATTATTACGATAAAAACAAATGCACAATGACGTAAGTGATTTAAAATCTACCTTACTAAATGGATGTCAGGGTGAAAACTTCCAATCACCTCAAAGATGATGATTTATTAAAACGAAACTGAGTAGAGGCCTCCATCGAAGGTGTGCTGGATTGCGAGAAAAGACTAACGTTGCTCCTCTGAAAAATATACGACACGGACATTACTAAGCGCTAAAGTTCAGACAAAAACGAATGCCCTTTGTTCACTTTCTTGACTGTCAGTCATTGACCTTGACACTTAGTGTTACACTTATGAATTTAAAAAAACAACAACAACAACAACAAACAAAAAAGACTTCCTGGTTGCTGTAATGAGGCTTGACGGACTGTCAGTTTCAAAGACCTTTGTTCGAGATTTCAATGTGCAATCCCTGGACAATGTGCAACGACCCAGAAAACACTTTGATCACTGAACAGTTACAAAACATCGTCCTTGGTCCGAACCACTTGTTGCCCCAATCTGTATTCTTACTTGGTTTAAAATTTATTGCAATGATACTTTCGTATCGACATGAACTTATATATATATATATATATATATATATATATATATATATATATATATATATATATATATATATATATATATATATATATATATATTTATATATATGTGTGTGTGTTTCTATATAACTTAAGATATACTTTTATATACTTTTATATATATTTCTATACGTACTCTCGTAATACGAACACACACGTATATAAAATATATATATTTATTGAGTTATATGAGCGTATATATATATATATATATATATATATATATATATATATATATATATATATATATATATATACACACACGCACAAATATATGTGTGTGTTTATATATGTATGTATGTATGTATGTATGTATGTATGTATGTATGTATGTATGTATGTATGTATGTATGTATGTATGTATCTCAGAGATTACAGATGTCCTTGTGGGAAAAACAGTGCAGCTTTGCATTTTTGTGCATGTGTTGTTTCTACGGTACGTCTAGCGATCATAGCAACAAGACTTGAGGTTCCCAATCAAATCTAAAACACGAATGATATAGCCATCGCCTCAGACGAAAGCATTAATTTTCCTAGAGAGGAGCCTTTGCTAACCGCTACACCTTAGTGGGTTTAGTTGTCAGTTTCTTTCATAACACGGAATCTCCACACGATGCCTTGTTTCACCATTAATATGTCCAATTTCAGCGGATAAAGGTTGCCGACAGAGAGCTCTCCCTTTATGAAAAGACTCGCTCATCATAGCGTGATGAAAAAAAGAAGGCGCGAGTGAAATTGACATGGGGAAAACTTGATTAGGAGCGACTATGGCGGAGAAAAGCCACCTTAGTCTATTAGGTTCCATTTCCACCCGAGCTTTCGGCTTGTTATTTGCCCCTGCGCGCTTGCAAGCCCCGGACTTCAGCCACTTTGCATGTATGAAATATGGAGGCTGCCTTCCGCTTTGTGTGGTTCTTTAGGATGCAGAAACAATATTAAAAGTATTTGCAGTGGAAATGACAGCGAGGTTGCCCCCGGGGCACACTCAAAGAAGGCCGATTGGGAGACAACGGGGAGACAAGCAGACGTCTAATTGCTCATAAAAACATGACTGAGAAGAGAGTCGGAGGTTGCACAAAATTGTCAACAGTGTTAATAAGTCGCGATCAGGGCCGAGCCAAGATTTTTTTCGCCTCAAAACATAGGTTGAAGCGAGACCATAGATGTAATATACAACGTCACAAGTGGATGGCTTCGTTTCATAATACTTGATGCGCTCACTACGTGACCCTGTTTGTAGTCTAAGTGTTGGGTGCCATGCTTAAAACTCTTCTCTACACTAGAGGGAGAGAGAGAACGTATACAGAACCCCCTCGGGCGAATAATTTCAGAAAATGAAAGCCAGGCTAGATTTATAACCACATGGGCCATGCAACACCATAAATTGACTCGGATGATTTCGGGGCGCTTTATAGCTCAGAAATGAACAACAAAATATGATGGACAGGTTCACTGCGCGGTAATTGCCAAGCCTTGGAAAGGTCAGGGTATGGGGATTTATACGACGATACAATAGACATATGGATGAGTTGGCCGTCGTTTTAGATGTTTTATCGTCATATTTGGACGCCTCCACTAAATTCTCCGATCTTCTGATTGCTGGCTGGAACTCTGAGTCCTCTATTTGCGAGTCCAGATTTAGACCATGAACTCTCCTCCGTGATTAACATTTGCCATAATTGCCAACATCTCCCTCCGCTGTACGCGTTGATCTGAGCTCATCGTCTTAATGAGTAAGGTAGCGCCCACAGGTAGTCCATGAAACGGTGAACACTCACTCAGGCATCTTTAATAACGTTGCCACTCTGAACTTTTTAACGCCTGTCGTCGCTGACGACGAACACCCCGCAGCATGTGAAGTTCAGCTATTTTGTACAAAAGGCACCTGCCGTAGTTTTCCAAAGCAGGGAGCCGATAATAGGTAAATTCGACTCCCGGCTTGAGATAAAAAATTCACGAGAAAAGTCAAAAGTTGACAACACCAAGCGATGGGATTTATTTGTATCTCAATAAGTCAGTGGGCACCTCAATTTTAGCATTCCATGCTCAGTGCCCACCTTCATCGGCTTCAGCTCATTTGCATAATTTTTGCCGTATCACGTGTAAGCGAGGTTCGTCCTGTTATTCAAAATGTCGCACGGTCCAACAATATGCATGCCAAATTAGCAATTAGAGTTATATGCCTTACGATCGGTGAAAAATTCAAACCAAAAAGGCTGAAAAATTTTCCCCTAATTTGGTTCTAAATGGAAAGACTGGATAAACCATAAAGAGCCATTGTCATAATGCATTAAAGTTCGACGATTTATACAGGCGAGAATTTCTTAAGTATTCTTATTTAAGTGTTCTTCTCTGGGCTGGGCAACAAACTTTGAAGATTACCACGTGATATGGCAACGTTAACGCAAAAATAGCAGTAATGTGGCTATAGCATTTACAGTTTCATCATTTCTGATCGTCAACCGACATAAAAAATCGGCGGTTCCCATCGAAAGAATAAATATGCTTTGGGTTAGCGGAGATGCGTTTCCACGGAAATCAGAGCATTAGTGGAAGGCGATGCGATGCAGTCCCACGCTTTACAAATGAAAAGACTGTGCGGTTTTCCCATTGGAGAGACCAGCGTTATATAATTACGCGTAGCTTTGTAACAACTCCGGGCATAATCGCTGGCGTGTAAGCCGAAGATGGCCCTGAACGTGTAGTAATCTCAAGCAGATCACACCAATCTCTTTATTACAGCGATTTACAGAGAGATAGCGAAAAAAGGGACTAAAATAAGAGTTCGCCAGCCGGCATGGACGCATTTTCGCTGATGATCATTTTCAGAGGTGTTGAATTTCCGCTGTCACTGATTACAAAGTGCTTAAAATACCCCCGATTAGAAGACTAATTTTTTATATCTTAATGTGAAAGTCTTGGGAGGCAGGCTAAACCGCAAAGGCGAACGGCTTTGCGAGGTGTCTCTGTTATGTAGATGGGGCAATTTTCACGGACGGATTTTAATACAGTTCACAAATCTGGCTCTTTGAGAGGAGTTCGTCCCCGTCGTCCTCGATTTCCCATAATTACAGCTAATATAGGCTTAAGGAACCGATTTCATTGCTGATCAAGTCGACATAATGCGCGACGATTTCTTCTCCCCCGCTTCATGCATCCGACCGCCCCCGACAACGCTCTGAAAAGCCAAATCGCGCAAAACGGATGCAGCGGCTTGTGCGCAACTTCAAAAGATGTTCCCGGCGTTCTGTTTTTCCAGGGGTGAAGCTACCGCGCTTCGTCTCGCTGCCCTCCAGTGATGTCCCTTTCACAGCCAGCACTGTGATTCCAACCGGCGGAAAACGGTACTAGGCGAAGACGCTCGCCGAGAGATAATTTGCCATTTCCGGTATCCTCTTCAATGTAACACCTGCCCGCATCACGTACAGAAAATTACGGTAACTTTCTATGTGGGAAATATGTTCCGTAATTACGGGTGTACGGGAAGTGCCATCTTTCAATTCGATGCATGGGATTCATTCATTGATCATAGCTTTATAATCGTCTTTGTATCACTTGTCGCTTTGCTGTGTCCATTTTTTGTCCACTTCTGGCTGTAACAGGAATGTGTCGACGGTAGCAGGTGGATAGTTAGATTGTCTGGAGATAAATCCGCGGGAGTTTGAAAAATAAATATGCTGTGAGGGTTTGTTAGCACGAGATTTGATCTAGTCAGATTTAACATACTTAGTCCCTGGCTTTAAATAAAAAGGCTAGCAGAGTTCGAAAAGTTCAAAATAATAACCCAGAAATTAGACCAGAAATTAGACCGTTCCACAAACGATGCAAGTTGCCTCGGCAACTACTAGTACTTTTATGGCGCCTACAGACAAGATAGGCTTCACAGCACAATGTCAATTACATTTCACGCCAAAGTATCAACTTTTCCATCTGGAACCGAAGCGCCCGTCGACGACAGAGAGCTTCTTTGCGCACGCGCAGCTGGGAGCCGAAGATCTGCAGCACGTATATGATGTCGGCACCAGTCGCGGTTTGCCCCCATTTTCGGTATCATTAGCGGCGCAATTCCAACCGAAACATTTAAGTCCATGAAGGGGATTCTTTGTACGCGTCACATTCCAATCAAAACGAACCGTCTCTCCGTTGCTTATGACACATGCTATTGTTTCAAATCTTTACATCGTTGTTGTCGTCTGCTGTTGTTGTTACACAACTTGGTCCTCAGCCGACTCTGCTCAGCGCGCGCACAGGGCTGACTCCCAAAGCCACACAAATCGAGAATACATTTGGAAACCGATAAAGACATTCGAAACGAGCCAACATCTGCTCAGAATTCTATAGGCAGGCTTACAAAGACCACTCAAATATCCTCCTCAACGAGAGTGAGACAACTTTGAAAATCATCCGCAAAACGCACAAACCAAATACACCATCCATAGACACGTGACAGGAAGAGCGACGCAACATTATCTCTCAGATTATGTTTTCTCCTTTGCAGCCAAAAAAAATCTAGATTACCTTTTTTCATTTGACTTGGTCACTCGAGTTTACTCCTTGCCTGTCGAAGCTTTAAATAAGCAAAAAAAATGAAAGTTTAACTATCGGCCCGATGACTTTCTCCGTCAGTCCCTCTCGTACGTAAGTTCTTTTTACAGCGGTTAATTTCTTGAAACCTCAAGTGAATTATTAATATAAACTGAATACTTAATGTCAACACCAATTCACATGCATAAATGGTTTCTTTTTTTCGGATAATTAACTTAAATTGGATTGTCAGGGTACCGCCAACCTGCCATGAACCAGTCAAGTATAAGAGAAGTAGTATAAAATGCACAGCGTCTCTGAAGGTTGTTTATTTATCGATATTCCTCAATCTGAACTGTCCAACGTTTTGCAACTGTTGTAGGTCAGCGAACGAGTGATTTACGCGCCTTTTGTGATTGCTACAGAACTACATGAGTAAGTTGCATTCAAGTGTTATCTCTCCGCAAATTCAGTTACTATTTCATTGTAAGTTTAGGGGTCGGTATAGACCGTATCGTCTATTTGTTGTTATATATATCTAGAGTGTGATGCGTTTCAGTATGAGCAAACTATCAATTAAGCTCCGACTTTACATTTCAGTCCCAATATTTAAAGGCCATATTTTCCATCCCCTGTTCTCTTATCAGGGCTGTGTTTCCTGATTGTGAAAACGATGTTACTTATCATCTACGTCGTAATCAATTGTCCGCCGAGGTGAACCTGCCAAGGTGAGTTACCTTGGCCCACATACGCAGACGAGGACAGAGTTGCTATTCTCAATGGATGGCCAAGTGTGTTGATTTTACCAACTACCATCAGCAAACCATGTGACAGTCGTTTATCTCACCCTGATCTGAACAAAAACAACGTCAAATAATTTATATTATTACGGCATAGTGAGCCCCATGACGGTTGTGCCGTCGTCTTTAAAGCTCTATTAGCCGTAACTTTTATCGTAAAGGTTCTGTTTGTAAAATGCAGTTTTCTTTACCACTCTTCAAATTATTTGAAAATATTTAGTGTCCAACGCTGTAATTCTTCGGTGGTGACGTGAGCTTATTGTTTAACTTCCATTGTTATTGTTGACAACTGAATTTTAGTCGAGACTGGAATTCATTGGTTTACAATAAAATCACATTTCGTTTGCGACGAGTTCAGATTGAAGGGAAATCTATTTTGCACTACGAGATGCGAGACAATTTTCTAAGCCGTTTGTCACAGGACAAACTTTGAACTATGAAAAATTATCATATTATCGAAAGTTATATATCTGTACTTAACAAAGACAGAGCAAACTTTGTAGTACAAAATTTGCTTCCTTTAAAAGATTGTGACCGACTTTTGTTAGGTGATATAAGATGTCGCTTGCTCCTGTTTTAGTGTTTAGACGAGAGTTAGGTATGAGTGAAGGGGTCAGCCATACTTCATTCGAAATTGCATGGTAAAGGTGTCAGCAAATCTTGTGTTTTTGTCTGTAGCCCCGAGCAAGCAATAAGGCCGTGACATGCCGATTTGCAGCTCTCTCCTCGACGGGTGCCACCAGTTTTAATAACATTCTCAAGTTTGTCAAGTCGATTGCGATTCGCGCGCGAAAAGATGTTATTTGGCTGGTCCCACGTCATTGCGATGTCACGCCATCCGCGACTTTTCCATCGTTCGCCCGTTCTTCGCGTATGCATGAGTTTAACACGATGAAGTTTTGCCCCGAGAAATTTATTCACTTTCATGAGGAAGAACGATGTGTGGCTCCCGTCTCATGTGTGCTGTTGAGATGCAATTTTAACAAGTTTGTCACATCGCCATAGAAAGGTGATTCTATTGATGTGGCGATATGTCCTGGGGCTACGATTTTCAGGCAAAACGATTTTCATCCATTCTTGGAATTAAATCTGAATTTCGTCATACACTTTTTAATAATGTCCACAGCTACAGCACGGTCTTAAAAGTGCATTTGTATTTCAAACAAGTGCCGAGATTGACCGAAAAAACTCGACTTAATCCTTCAATGGCCTGTCGTCGACTTCGAGATTCACTTCTCGTAAATTACACCTTTAGTTCACACTTGTGCGGATTATACACAAATGAAGAGATTGGCACTGTAGTGTGGCCTTCACCGAGAGGGGAAAGGGTGGGGAGCAACAGAACACCCCGAAAGCTGAGTAGGGTTTCCCTGGGGGAAGTTTAATCAGAAACAGCGTGATGGAAAGTCACGCGCGCCAGATATTTCGAGTTCTAAACTCTGCGCACAGGTGTGACGTATAGCCATCGTTTGGCGGGACAAGGTAGGCTCGGTCACACGAACAAGAGAAAAAAACACACACCAGCAGTTAACAATTTGATTTACTGTGTTCACGGACCTTACTCTCTTTGTATTGATCTTCCCGCTGCGGCACTGTATATACAATGATAAACAGGTTTAAGCACAGTCACAACTGTGTTTGCAGGTTGTGTCACTATCGATCGTCAGTATATTAATAGACCCAGCCCGCGCAAAATATTAACAGAGGGTCGGCTCGCCTAGACAAGAAGAGCATTGTATAAGTCTCAAGTGCCCAATTAATAAGGTTATATGGATGCGTGTTGCCATTGCCACAATTTGTAAAACGCAATTCAAACAGGAAATATCCATATTACGAGCAGTATATCAATCATGCAAGTTATAGAAGTTATATTTTGTGGTGAAACAGAAAGATGTACAATTCAGCCATTTTATCGTTTGCTCGTTTCCCGCCAGGATGGAAAAAAACGAGCGTGAATATGCACCATAACTAATCTCCTCGCTGGAATTGTTACTCTGAACTTTTCCAACATTTTGGGTCACTTGATAGTTTAAATGAGAGACATCGAGACGTTTTTAATAGAAATTAGAATTTCTGACGATCAAATCGAGGAGAACGGATAAAAGTTTGCCAGTTGACAGCCACGGCATCCAACTGGAAGATCACGTCCAAGATCAAAGAAGCCGCCAACTCGAGCTCCTACCGTTAGAAGCTTCCGTCAATACGTCATTTTCTGATATGAATGTTGACATCATTCGAACTGGCTTGATAAAATACGGTAATCATAAGTATCACATTGCGCGCCTGTCAACATCTTGTATGTTTATCTTTTGTCTCGCTGCTCGTGACGTTTTGTGCTCGGCACCCCTCCCCCTCCTCTTCAACATTTTTTCCGGGTAGTTCCGCAAAAATATTGTAACTCAGTGTAACAGAAATTGAGACAAAATAAAACTTGAACATTCTTTCTTAGACTCGAAATGCGAAACTTAAACTTCCTTGTGGTTCGGCTAATCGTACCAAAAAAGCGCGTTCGACAGGTGTTTTCGATGCAGTAATTTAAAAACTCGCCTCTGCATGGTAGAATAACTATGCAGTGTACCTGGTAACCAAGATATTTATTTGATCGTCTCTGATTTCTGATGTAATGACCCACTGGGTATCATTTTAAAACGTTTTGGCTGTTGGCGAGCCAGGTACAATCAGGCGGAAAGACAGGTAACCAACTTCCTAACTCCCGATTTTCTCAATGGCAATGTAGCATTTTCAACTTTTGATGATTAATTTTTTTTTGAAGCAAAGTACCGGTGTTGTAGATTAAACGAGATGCCAAGATGGCGTTTATTGACGAGATGCGATATCGCGCCAGATCGGAAATTACACCACCCATGCAGTTGTCAGTGAAAAGTTAGTTTTCATTACAGCGATTTGCTGTTAAATATTAGGCAAATATTTTACTTAGGTCCTGCGTAACCATGAACAAATATCATGACCAAAACATTTATCGAAAGTTCGGAGGTGAAAGAATCCTGTAAAGGCCCGAAGTGTCTTTTTTATATCTCGTACAATAAAATTTTGATCGTCAGAATACACGTGCATGACAAGGGATCGATATATAATATCCGTCGATCGGCAATGACTTTGTGTGACGTGTTTCGTCGGGGAGACGCGTCCGTCACCTTGAAAGTATACACCACTGGTATTTCAGTGATTTCGTGGAAGGATGATGGTTTGTTAAACACCCATAACCTCTCAGTAGCAAATTGTTACAAGAAGTTGAATTGGTGGCGCGATGTTCGTTGACAGGTATGCGCTCGCATAATTATTTGGATTTTCTCCCTCGACAACAAGCTCATAAGAAAACCACTTCATTGTACCTTGTCAAAAACTTTGTTGACTTGAATCCCAGACTCTTAACCCAAGAATCATAACGATTTCCGTCCTTCAGAAGGTGATTGGCACTTGCGCTTAATCCCCTCGTGGTATCACAGTCACGTGACCAATTCTTCGAGTCGGTGACTCGTGGAGCGCGGACTTTCCTTGAAAACCCGCCTTCATTGATCCAAGATCAGAAATGAAAGGTCATTAATTTTGCCCGTATTTCTTTACTTTCTTGACTAGCGTTTTATTCAAAAGATAAGTGTCGCCCTGTATTTTGTTTTGTTTTGTTTATTTTCATGACATCATTCTCGGTTCATAACCACAGAGTGACTTTGTTGCATGATATACGGCATGGGTTTGTTTTTTTCGACACATACCTGTTTCGCTTTGTACATATACGGCTAATTGAAGTTGCATGTATTTATGGTCTGATTTTAATCTCAGTAGTTTGTACAAGGGTGATCACAAATCAGTTTCGACGCCACTTCACCCACTCCAGAAATGAAAACGCGCCGATGTTGTGGAGACGGCTACCATGTTTTCACTTCCCGCGAAAATAGAGCTTCCCTGAAACAATGGTGTGTGAAAATATTCTTGTTTCCCTGGATCACTCGATCTTAAATTGAAATCCGAAATTTTGTTAAACAAAATATACGTCATTTGAAGCAACGTTCAAGTTTTCGGTCAGTTTTGGGAAGGATTTGAATAACATAAAACACTTTGAACACAAGGGCTGACCAATATGTGTCCCGGAAGAAAGAGCGCTCACTTTTTTTTCAGTGTCTTCTCAAACATTGCAATGATTCGTTTCAGGTTAAAACCAACTTTTTTACAGTTTACTCTCTAAGTTCATCTAGAGATCAGAACTGTCAACAATTCTCCGCTATGGCAGTGGGATTTTTTATTTTCATTTGCATTCATCCGACTTGCCAAATCCACCTGAACTTGAATTTGAGGCTATTTTGCCCGTTTGTTACACATCATGGTGAATCTTCGTTACAGTTTCGTGTATTAAACCACGGCGACTGTAACTCTTGCAACATCTTGCAAAAACCAAACAAACAAACAAACAAACACGAGGTAGCTAGTTTAATTAAGCGGTGGTTTGTCCTTTTATTATCCAGTAAACGTGATTCGCGCAGTTCCCACAGTTGTTGGTTTGTAGTATGGTATTTTCAATATATGTATCTCCATCCTTGCAAGCTACTTTTTACTTATCCAGATAACAAAGCAGTCATCTTCGGTTGCACTTATCATGGAACCTCATTTTCCTAGAAGTCTCTCAGTACCTTCCCTAATTTGTCAGACCTGAACTCGTGATGAATTAAATATGGCCATCCACGGTCAGTTAGACTTTTGACTTTAAATGTGCTAACTTAAAACTAGCTTTTCTGCTATCTGTACCATGGAAAGTTCTTCCTATAGTGACCGATGCGAGGGCGCCTGTAGCAAGAGGAAAAAAAAACCTCGGCACTGATATTTGCACACACACGGTATATTCTTTCGCCACCATCACTGAACAAGGATCTGCCGGTGTGTAGGCATGGACCGATGCTCTACACGAGAGGCGGCGCGGGGGGGGGGGGGAGGGGGGTCGATAACTGTTAATGACCCGATGAAGGTAGAAATGAAACGTAACTTGAGCAGAGGAAAAAATGATCTAGGCGTGATGCAAGGTGGCGCGTAACTACGCAAGAAAGGTAGCGTGGTCAGTAGCGTGGCCTCAGATGACATCACCATTCACAATACGGCTCCACCTCTTTAGCCCACTGGGAAAAAAACACACACCAGTCCAAGATCTGTATCGGCGTGATCTAATCATTTACGCAAACAGTGTTAAGCCCATTAACGCCCAAACAGCCATTACCGTTTAATTGTCCGTTTAATCAACAAACGGTGTTAGTGTTGTCCCATGCTCATTGGAATCGCATTACTGAACAAACGTTTAACTATTGCGTAACAGGTTTACACAGCCAACAGAGCGATCCTTTCATCAAACACTTTAACTGTTGACCGTTTCTAATGACCCTCTTCCGGAGCTGGCGTGACCCGAGGTCTCGTCTGAGGTCAAGTGCGTCGTGGAATACAAAAACAGTCGTGATGTTACTCCGACCGCGTCATTAAAGCTCCTTATCGGCGTATTACAGAAGTCATTTCGGCCGAGGCGTTTTGTGAACAAGATTTAGTCACAATGTTACAAACGAACTTGAGCTCCATGTTAGAGGGCGCACTTCGAAAGCCCGGGATCGAAGCGTGAGTAAAACGGCACACGCCTGTGCTCTGCTGACGTTTTGGCCTGCCCTGTAATTTAAGCAAAGAGGATATCAGCAAACCTGTTCGCATGGGTTTTTTAACCATTCCCACCTTGTAATGACGAGATAAACCTTAATTTAAATGGCGACATTTGCTGTTTTCAGATTTGCCACAATCTTGCCCGAAGGACCTGAAAAGTACTCGAAGAAATTTCCGCAAACACGAAGCAATATCCGTCCCTGTTCCACCTCTACCATCATAGAGGAAATCAACAAGCCTAATGAGTACTAACGGTAGGTCAATGGCTGTGATCAGCTCTTGATCTTTCATGCCAGAGGAGCGGTTTTTCCGGGCTGTCGAGCGCCGCAGCTCGCGCGGAAAGCCCCTGTCATATGCTCACTCTGCGCGATGTTTACGGGTCGCAACCGGAGCCAGGTTGACAGGACCTGTGAGGTGATCTGACACCGCTTCTGAACTCTAGTGTGAGGGGTCCGTGTACGTTTGTCTGGCGAGCAAAGCGGTTAGCCTAATGCGGGCATGTATAACATTGACACGGAGACCTTGGCAAAACGCTGCCCAAATAAGAGCCTGCCCGACAGGGCGCAAATTTGTGTATTGGGGTCAAGGCAGGAACACCGCATTCAAGATAGGACTATCTGTATGCACACTTGTACCTACGGGCTGGGCTCATTGCTTTGTGAACGGTGTTTACATGTATTCGGGAACAATAGTGTCTGCGTCTTTCAAATTGCACCCTTTTGTGCCGGGTTCTTAAGCGATGGAGGAGTCCTCAAAAGCAGGCATTTGTTGTGACTTGGCGCGGTTATGTAGAACTTTAGAAAGGGTACAATGGAGAGGCCGATTTAACAGGCTGGTTTCTTCCCTTCTTATGAATGCAATTGCGTCGGACGTAAACGCTCCGCTTCGATGCAGAACCACTTTGATATGTTCGTTTACTCTCGATGCCAATATTTGTGAAGAAATCGTTGCATTGCAATCAATTTCATTTGTTGAAAGATAACTTTGTTTCAGAGGATTTCGACTAGCGGTTTACAATCACTGTATTTGCATTCAGCATTTCGATTTCGATACACAACCACCCGGCTACGGTGGCAAGCTTTAGCTAGCGTTCCGCCGTTTAGTCAGACGAGCGCATTAATTTTTATACGAGTTTAAGAAATCAGACACGGATTTCTTCCCAAGTCAGAGAGACAGAGAGAGAGAAAGATACATTTCGGAGGGAGGCTCGCCGCTTGTTGTAGTGCCCTTATCGGTGCACATGGGGCGAATGAGTAAAGTAGTTCGAAACCTTTAGGTCGCTAGTCTCCGCCCCCATCACAATGATTGCTCAAATGGCTTTGTTTGTGAGTGTCTTGCTCCATCCATCTTGTTTGGGTCTGCCACTTGGCCCATGTTGCCCTATTGCATCTCATCTTATGCACTACCTGCCACTCCGTGCCCCTGTAAGGCGTATCGCTTGCGCTTACATTTTTACAGCGGGAAATGTTTTACGACACGACGCCGGGACAGGCGGCGAAAAAAAAAAACACATCGTGTTTCTTCTTTTTTTCTTCAACCTCTCTCTCTCTCATTTTCGTTCTCCCGCGACCCGTGGCCCTTTCGTGACGCACCAAAGTCGCCATGGATTATTGTTAATTTTTAAACGAGCGGAACCAAGAATTTAACGACTGCAGACTTGATTTGTGTCAAAGCTCTGACATTTGCACCTCTCGTAGTCGCTTTAATAAGAACGAAGATACTCCCTCGTGGCGCGGGGGCACAGACACGTCAGATCGTTAGCTCGACACACGTTTTAAACATAAACAATGACTTCAGCCCGGTAAACGTCTTGAGAAATTCTGTAGTAAAACAAATCACCAAGGTCAACTAAGGTGAAGTTGACACCGCGCGGTTACATAATTACAAATACTCAGAGCGCGTTATCGACGCATCACTTTTGTAGTTGAACTTTAATTACCTACATAGCTGTGCGTACACGGGTGAAGTGAAAATATTTCTCTCCAGCCGAGCCAGTGCTTGCTAGATATTGAATGTCACAACCAAAAACAGCTGGATTTTTTTACCCCAAAATATGCCAGTATCCGAAGGGAAACAAAAAGAGGCGAAATCCACGCTCTGAGATCAGAGAACTCCAAGCGACACAGTAGCCGCGAAGATGGTCCCGGGTAATTGCTGTGTGTTTAGACGCGTCGGCATCGACCGCGTATGAAGAAGTTAGGGAAGGTCGGATAGCTGGGAACGGGAATGCGGCGCGCCAAGGAGCTGTGCTCGTAGTGTTCATAATCGAATTGATTCACCCAACTACGGCTAGCTATGATTTATCATATGTATAACTTATTGTCATCATCCACCCATTTTTCACACCTCGACAATGCGGTAATTCCCGACCAATAAACATCGTTTGGTGGTTTGATTGGTGTCCCAGCCACATGACCTCTATAAAGTGGATTTCCTAAATAAACAAGAAGCGTAAGGATATATTGACAATATGGCACCGATAAGTAGAGGCAGCGGCGACCAATCAGCGAGCAGCTAGCTGCACCGAATGACAGGCCCTGACAACCCTCAAGGATCGACGCAGTCGCCTTTAATTATCAGCTTCCAATCACCCCCTTGAACCTAGCTGACATTTCTTTCCATATAAGGCAATAATTGTCATAGAAACCCGACAGTTTCAACAAAAGAGTCAAAGTTCAGTATATACAGACATTCACGCACATCCCACTTCAAAAAATTACTCCGCACTAGGGCTGAAGCCGCCTTCGGTTTTTCAGCCTTTTTGTCACAGTACTAGTGTTACATGACAGACGATCTAGGTCGCTGATTCAAGTCTTCAGAAGGTGAGCGATACCAAATAGTAGTCATGGCCAGAGTTTCGTCCTTTTTCTATCACTTTTGGCCACTAAGGCCACTGCTTTTATTATGGGGGTTTCCAAGTTTTGATCTCATGTGTAAAGATCACAACCTTAACCTGAACTTTTCTTTTATTTGTTTCCCACCTCTGCTCCATGCCTGAACAGTCGGTCGCATACATTGTACTCCGCCGAAATATGGCGATGGCAGTTAGTACATGGCGAGACCCTAATGAAGACCTGTCAGCCGACAAGCAGCAGCAGCCGCAGCCACAACAACAGCCGCAGCCGCCGCCGCAGCCCCCACTACCCCAGCCACCAACTCCGCAGCAGACTACGACAACTCCGTCGCAACAGACACCACCACAACAGACAACAACGCCGCAGCAAACGACCACGCCGCAGCAGACTACAGCCCAACAGCAGTCGCAACAAGGGCAGACGCCCCAGCAGCAACATATTGAGTGTGTGGTTTGTGGGGATAAGAGCAGTGGCAAGCACTATGGTCAGTTTACGTGCGAGGGCTGTAAAAGTTTCTTCAAACGGAGTGTACGGCGAAATCTGACCTACACGTGCCGTGCAAATCGCAACTGCCCCATCGACCAACATCACCGCAACCAGTGCCAGTACTGCCGACTGAAAAAATGCTTGAAAAGTGGAATGCGCAGGGAAGGTAAGCAATGTGAGTTTTACTTTCTTATATCGTGCGTACATTGTGCCGTAGAAAGTAATTTAGTCTTGCAAAGCTCTGTGGAAACGTCGTCTTTCAATGGTAGGGATAGGATAGGTTTGCTGGTCTGTGTTGTGAGCATGATTGGTGTATTACATACGTGCAGTTGGACTTGAGGGGGACACACTATGTCATGGGCATGTGCGTTTGAAACTGACCAAAACTTCAACTCCTGTTTTCTTGCCTTTCTCGCAGCGGTCCAGCGAGGTAGGATTCCTCCGACTCAGCCAGTCCCCGGTCAATATGCCCTAACTGACGGCAGATTCGACGGGCACTCGTACCTTTCTGGATTTATATCGCTTCTGCTCCGTGCCGAACCATATCCGACTTCCCGATATGGAGCTCAATGCATGCAGTCTAACATGATGGGAATAGATGGGATATGCGAGCTAGCAGCCCGTTTGTTGTTCAGTGCAGTTGAATGGGCTCGCAACATTCCATTTTTTCCCGATCTTCAAGTCACCGATCAAGTAGCCCTCCTTCGAATGGTATGGAGCGAGTTGTTTGTTCTCAACGCCTCTCAGTGTTCAATGCCATTACATGTAGCACCACTGTTAGCAGCCTCCGGCCTCCATACCAGTCCCATGTCCGCCGACCGTGTAGTAGCGTTTATGGATCATATTCGCATATTCCAAGAGCAAGTGGAAAAATTGAAGGCTCTCCATGTGGACTCCGCTGAGTACAGTTGTCTCAAGGCAATAGTACTTTTCACGTCAGGTAAGTTGTCTTCAGTCTTTCATTCATGCATGCGTTTGGACAGCACTTGGGTGACAGTTGCTTTGCCGCTTGTAATGTGTACCGTTTCGGCCGCCATTGATTCATTTATTGAACGCTCAGAGTGTACTGTACACAAACACTGTGGGCTCGGTACTGACAGAAACTTTGGAACTTTCAGTCTGACTCCGGGAGCACTCTTTTCCGACGGGGGTTTTCCAGCGCTCTCCGTGCATGAGTTTCGAAAAAATCCCTAGGTTGGCCATATCCCAGACATCCTGGTTTTCCGAGGTCTGCTTTGCCGTTTACCAGTTGTCCGGTTCAAGAGTTACCAAAATAAAGATCCCCTTTGGACTTTATTAAAAGCTTAGATGCATTGGAGTGAAAGGGGACTGGAGTGAACAATACCGGCATGGGCTTGGAGCGATGATTACTATAGAGCCAGCCAAAATGTTGTCGAAACTGAAGGAAGACATGGTCAAAACCCCTAACCTCGAGGTCCATTGTAATGGCTTTAGGACCCCTCTTTACCAGAAAGCGGGTCATATGCGTGACCCCGTCGTACGCTCAATTCAGACAGCTTTTCACTGTGGATATTTCACGCGTATGAAACTTGTACTTTGGGTCAATTCGACTCGTTCAGTTAAGCAGCCGACCAACTAATGTCGACGGCGCCGTCATTATTTCAAAATTTGAATTTTCCCGTCGCGGTCGAAATTGTAGTAAAGAAAGTATGCGAGAGAGTCGACGAAATTTTGTTGTATATCAGGCATGTGTTGTTTTTCGTGTCAACCGCCAGGCGGTGTAGTACATATATATTATATGCTTCGTGTGTACAGACTTCATACGCACCTATTAAAATCAAGTATTTGCTCAGACATTAATTTAGAAAATTCTGCTGTGTTTTTGACACTTTGCCCGGTCGGTAGGTCCCAGCTTGCCGCGTGCGTGTATCGAAAACAGTGGAATTCGACGCGTTCCTTTGTTTCTATAGTAGCCGATATCAGAATGCGACCGGGAAGGTCGCAGTGTTGTTCGGTCGGGGCGAGGGGACGTCATCGCGTGCCCCCAAAGCCAAAATCCTTTGACCGCACCACATTAGGTGCAGTATATGAATAGGCTAAGTCGTTGACATATGGACTGTAAGTTTCAAAAAAAATGAAAGAAAAAAAAACGTTTTCCGATGCCGCGGCACGAATTGAGACGGACACCCGACTGTGTAAAGCGGACTTCTGTGCAGTAATTCTTGTATTACGACACGAAGCCAAGAATTTAGTTTCATTCATCGACTTACTTGTCCGTGATTTTCTTCGTCAACGAGTCAAAAAACAAACAAATTCGCGGAGCGGAGTGAGATAACATCCAAAATTCAATCAACCGCCGTGTTTTTTTCGTGTCCTCTCCATATTACTAAATTGTTATGTGGGTATAATTTCTCGATTCAAGCACTTCGTTAATTTCTCCCGCTCTCCCATAGCACCGGGCATTAATTTCTAAACAAGAGCTAACCATGCGTGTCTTTTCGTTCCGATCTTTCTTTCTGGACGTATTATTTTCTCGATTTCGTTGATGAAAGATAATAGATCATGATTTTAGGCAGCTCGAAAGAAGCCAGGAGATTTTAATGATATTGTGTGGCCAGGGGTATTTTTCTTGAATGGTTTAAACCCCCCGCGAAAATCTGAGAAAACAGTATGAACATTAGCGAAGACAGAGATCGCTTTATGGTTTTAAATTAATTATTCCTTTATCGCGCAGGTTGTATTAATATTTTCACACAGCAAATCAATGTGCCACGGCCATAAAGAAATCATGCAGCGAAGGCAGTGGTACGGTCGTGATTTTTTGGCGCCATTAGCAGGAGACGCTGGAAAATGACAAGCTTGCGGTATAGGTAGATTTGGACATCAGTTTCTGACGATGCAAGATTCATTAGGGGAAAAATTATAGCCCTGTAAATTCCACGAAGACTTCAAGCAGCGCCTGTCCCGACGGTTCCAAGTTCAAAGACGATTTGCTAGTCCTCTTAATGTCCAGGCAGTCGGGTAATGTTGAAATCAAGACATTGTCGAAATTTCCTTCGACCACAAGAAAATAAAATCCGCCAAAAAAACCTTGGTTTTAATCTTCAAAGCATTTAAGAAGGCCTGGCATCGTGTTTAAAATAAACAGCGCGTTCTCCACACAGTCGGACCATATTGTCGATTTGAGCGATTGAAAGTCAAGTTCGGAATTAGCAACAGTGTAGGCTATTGCTGGTAGTTCATTTACCACCATCCAGCCCGGCTGACTTGTGGCTTCCAAAAAGCCATGTCTGAGCTCACCCAACGCACCGTATTGCCCACTTCACGATATTAAAATGAGATTTTCAAAAGATCTCTCTATAAAAAGTTATCGATAAAAGCTGCAGTTGTCCTTTCTTTTGTTTGCCATTCTATCGGTTTGTTATTATGCGGAAAACGAGCGATACCTTTTGAAACCCACTCTACAGGCTCCCCCTTTTTTCTGCTTTTTTCTTAATCTCCTGGCGGACTGTCATTTAAAATTCAAATAGATCAGTGCATCTGCAAGATTTTTATCTAATTAGGCCGCGTTTTGATGGAAGTCGCAAAGTTATCGCTCTTGCTTTCGTGATTGTATTTGCTTTAGACTGCAGGAATTTGTAGAGATTTTAGGCGGGGGAGAGAGAGACAGAGGGAGGGAGGCAGAGATAAAAAAAGAAAGTGGGCAAGTTTCATTGCGAAGTGTAATAACAAGCCGTACAAATCGTCATGGCTGTGTGTACGGACACTACACAGTGCGTCGGTTTCTGGGCTTGTTTACAATGTTGGATATCCACACCACATACTCAAATTCCCTCACGTTCCAAAGTTCCTTTCTACCCTTTCATGTTTGAGAAGAAAAAAACAGAAAGACGCTTCAATGCCCAACCTTTGAAATGCTTTACTCTCCTGTGTGTAATTTGCCAGTCTCTCGTTATTTCTCATTCTTTCTATCCCTCTCTGAGTTTTTTTTCGTGTCTATTCATATCTTTCAATTTCGAAAGACAAGAAAATAAATCCGATTCTGGAGCCTGGCGTTTCTCTCGTCAACCGGTCGACACGATCAACAATTCTGCGATTGCTCGGATCTGGATTCCAAGCCCAGCGCAGTCCACATCTGTTTCGTATTTTCAACGCTTTTTATGAGTCTCAGAGCAATCTGCCGAAATCACACTAAAAAATCATGGCCAAAAATTTTCCATTGACTAAAGAATGCGTCAGTCAAATATACACACACACACACAGCCGTCATATTTTTATGAAAAATAGTGGGGCTATCCCGTCGGCCCTCTGTTTAGACATAACCTTGCTTTTCTGCACATTGTTCAATTCTACCAGGCATGTGCACCCATCAATGCCAACACACATGCTCACACACACACACACACAGACACACACAATCACACACCTTGGCCCGCACAATAGATTTTGACATTTGTTTGCTCCTGGATCGGTATTCGGATGGTTATTTTACGGTCATGGTTTAGCATCCTCCCGGGTGTCAGCAAACTGGGGCGTCGTTAATCAATTTTATCAAAAAACCGCAGCTATGCATCTTCTTTATAAATGGAGAGAGTAATGCTGAAGAGAGAGGGAGAGAGAGAGAATAGTATCTGCTAGTGTACACATCTGTGCCGTGATTGTGTGTGTACATCCATATATTAAATAAATGGAAGCCTTTTACAACCTGTCCAAAGAGTAGTAGTGCTCTCTCTCTCTCTCTCTCTCTCTCTCTCTCTCTCTCTCTCTCTCTCTCTCTCTCTCTCTCTCTCTCTCTCTCTCTCATATAACAAACCATCGAGTGACAATTCCTTTATATCCTCTCTCCTTTTCTCTCTATCTCTGACAGATGCGTGTGGGTTATCAGACGCGGCACACATAGAGAGTCTTCAAGAGAAGTCACAGTGCGCCCTAGAAGAGTACGTGAGAAGCCAATACCCGAACCAACCCAACCGCTTCGGTAAACTGTTACTTCGTCTACCGTCTTTACGTACCGTCAGCTCACAAGTTATTGAACAGCTATTCTTCGTCCGTTTGGTAGGTAAAACACCGATAGAAACACTGATACGAGACATGTTGCTATCAGGCAGTTCGTTTAATTGGCCCTATATGGCCATACAGTAGGGGAAAATCCGAACTGTCAAAAGTAACACAATTGTATAAGACGTCTTTCTTGCCATAAAAAAAATCTAACAAGTCTTTGGTATACGAAACCAAGCAGCACACCGTATGACTGTCTTTTTTTTTAAACAGAGATAGAAACGATTATATTTTGGACTTGGAAAATCGAATTTCCTGAAAAGATGACATTTGTTAGTGTTGTTAATGTTATACTCTAGACACTTTATCTGTATCATGTTTTTTCAGCGTTTTAAGTAAACAAAAAAAAGCGTTAGGTCTCATATTTTTTCTATGAAGAATTCAAAAGAAAAAAAGAAACCTATACAGACAGGAACTTGTTGAGTTTTATGTTACCTATTGTTAATTTCATCTGAAAAGAGCGAAACGAGTTTTTAACTGCGTTTGTTTAAAAACAAGAAAAATATATATAAGAAAACATACTATAGTCAATGTTAGAGTTAGTCAAATCAAGTTGCGTGTAGGTGGAACGTGTAATAATGGAGTACTTTTTTGCTGTTTTTTATCTGGTTCAAAACCAGCGTCTCTCAAATGACAAAGAAAAATACTTTTACTTTTGTTTTCTGATAATTTTGATATTATGTTCTATAGATGTAAAAAAAAACTAAATATCACAAAAAATAACTTACGAAACAAAGTTGTAAACAAACAAAAAACAAGTAAACAAAGAAACAAATAAACAAACAAACTCTCATTAAGCCTATCATGTGGATAGGTTGGATGGCTGAAAGCCTAGTCTGTGTGATTTAGAGAAAAAATATCAAAAAATTAAAATAATAATGATGATGATAATATTATTAATCTAATCTTGTTTATATATACCAGGGGTAAAGAAATTACGATTGAATGTTGGTTTCAAAGCCCAAGTATGGGCCACGTTTTTTGACTTGGTGTTCTCTGTGTTTTCAGAATTCAGTGATTATGACATGCATTCAGGCTTGCATAGCAACTGTGTCCAAGACACACTTTTTTGGCGTAATTAAACAGATCTGTTAAAAAATTTATAACCAACTGTAGTCGCTGTGGTTACTTTCAGTGTTGATGCCAGCCCTCTCCGCCCATCTGCTCGATTTAGGTGGTTGAAAGCACATGGCATTGTGGTAGAGTAGAAAAACATGGCTGACTTCTTGTTCTTCCTTGCGCACTCTCTCTCTCTCTCTGCTTCTCTCTCTCTTTCTCTTCTTTCTCAATTTAGCGTCTGCACCATTTCAGATGCTCTCTGCTGAAGAATTATTTTTAAAAAAAATATTCCAAAGATAAAAAATTAGTAAGTTTATCTTTTTCTGTGCAAAACTTGCTCAGTCCCTCTGCCGGCAAGGAGAGAAAAAAATTGTAACAGGTTAACCGACTAAAAGTAAGAGCCGCGGTTTAGGGTGACTGGTCAGAACGCGTCACAGATCACTTTCCCTCCACTATTGTTCAAAAACCCCTTTCAAGCTGTTCGCCCCTTTTTGAGTGTTTTTCCTTTCTTTACTCCAAGGCCGTCTGTTAAGGCGCGTGGGTAAGGGAAAAACAAAACTTTCGACTGATCCCTTAAAAAAATACAAAGTTCATCATCCGGTTATCATTTCGTCAAAACAACATCAATAATTATAAAACAACTAACAGTGTTTCTATTCTTTTGAAACTCTATCAAACTATGTATTTTTATTACTGGCCGATTATGATACCAGTATACAAGATTGCAGTACAGGTTTTAAAACAGGACTGACTTCAATGGGTGGCATGTCGTCTATTTACATATTTCACTCACGTTGACGTCGTCATATTGTTGATGAGAGCGAGTCCGGGTGAATCGAATTTTTTTCAGCTTTGCACAAAAAGTCGAGTTTCTTCCGTTTTTTAATGTTTTGTCCCGGTCAAACCTCTCCGGTTGTTCGACAGCTATCTTACAGGCTTCAAGTTTTCGACTGACTCGTTAGCTTGACGTTTAGCCAACAAAACACTCTCGACACACTGTGTAGTTATATGACACCCCCCCCCCCCAAACAAAACGAACAGCCAAACCCTTTTTGAAAGCCCAGCTTTGGTTATTGAACTCTTGAGTTAAACTCTGATCTTTTGTGATTTTTCCGAATTCCGATTAGTCACACCAGTATATCCTGTTTTTCCCAATCCCCAAAATCCATCGATATTTCCCATTATGATTAATTAATACCATAAGATGTTATTAAGTAAACAGCGGAATAATTATGGCGGGGGACGATTTCTTTATTTGTCCTCGTCATCGGGTGAATCCGCTCAAAACAAAGTCACGCTCAACTCTACATTTGGCATTTTAGCTCTGATTTAATCGTGTCTCATGGAAGAAATGTCTCGGGGAAAAGCTGTTTCCTTCTTCACGCAGGGAATCAAGGCGTTTACGCTGTGAACGAAGACAGTGGATGTAATTGACGTGGTCTAGCCGAAAGCGCTCCGAACTTTTTTCTTTATTCATTGAGAAACTATTAAGCCTTCCTACTACACGAGACATATTTTATCCGAAATCTGCTCACTTGCAACGTAGCTCATATCTCTCTCCAACCCCTGATCGGAAAAAAGACTTGGTTCTGCCGTTTTTATCCGATGATTCAGACTCGCGTTTGAACCGGTACTGCCTCGTGTAGACCGCCTTGCCGCCATTTTTTCACTCATACAAACACACACACACACACTCACCGTAGTTCTTTGTAAATTACATGGAAGGGCTGGTCACCTCTGACCCGGCGTCTACACCTAGGAAACGCGGGACAACCTTCTGTCATGATTTGGTCATTCGTCAAAATGTAATGACTCAACGAAGCCGGCAAAGCTGACTTCATTTGAATCAGTACTACACCAATGGGGTAGAAGTCAACGCGTCGACACAGAAATGCTTTTAGAGAACTCGCATCACCAAAGACTCGTAAATGGACGGAAGAACCTTTGCTTTTTAGCGGGTTCATTTTTTTACAAGAACAGTTTTCCCCTTAATCTCGTTTCGCGTGAAAGGAAGGTGGCAAAAGGGTGGGTAGTATAAACTCATCAAGAACTTCCTAATGTGATTAGACTAAACATTTTAAAAATCAAAAGCACTGATAAAGGACGTATTATACGTTATTTTACATAGCGTTGAACGACGTACTAGACAGCGTACCGAACAGAATGAAGGGTTTTCACGCCATCTGGCTTCACTATATCGCCCGATTGGACAGCATTTCGCTGGTGATTTATCGTTCACAGTCAACAACACTGGCGACCTCGCATTGCATCATAGACGTTGGGGAGACGAATCTCGGTGCTTGTCTATCTTCCACATTTGATCTTTTGTCCCGCACAGATATGACAGAAATCACGACACGCGTATCCCAGGTTGTAGTCTAAATTTTTACCCGGGAAAATATGGCGGACGTCTGAAGTGAACTCGACACTTGGGAATTTACCTCACTTCAGTACTGTATTACCGGGTACAAGCAGTCAGTACTCGGCTCATCCCACGGCATGTGTCTTATACTGTAGATATGAGAGAAAATGACACGCGTCTTTGTTTGGGCTAAAAAAGTCATTACTGTGAATTGAGGAAAAGTTCGCTTTAGCTGTCAGAGTGTGTACCATTCATACCACGTAGTGACCGCCAAATATGTTTCTCCCGCTCGTCGGTCCCCTTGCTTGCACGCATGGCTTGCTCGTTCCAGCGCTTGGGTGGTACAAGTATATTGTAGATAGCAAGGCTCGGTTCCGTGACTGCCTATACTCGTACACTGCCTTCATCACGGCGATTGTGGTTAGAGACCAATTCTGTTCTTGCGCTTTTGCGGCTGCCTTAATTTAATCTGTGCCTAGCCTAGTGCTCGATTCCGAGATCTGATAATCGTTTGGTGGATGTCGTTTTGAAAGTATGCGTTCAGGCAAAGGTGTCGTCCGCTGGCCACTGTCTGTGACAAAGTGGGAACCCGGGAGTCAAGATGGCGGATACCGGTCGCCAGTACTACACTACTCCATCAAGGCCTTATTCACCAGAAAGCGCAGGGACTCACTCGCCAAAAGGAATGGTGCTTGGCAGCCGAAATTTATGAAAATTTATCTTCACCAAATTCTGTAAAAATGGCGGGAATTTTTGCATGGTTCCCCCTCCTAAAACTTTTCACATAATCTTTAACGGTCACAACTTTTGACTAAGGAAATCTTCACTGAGGCAGTATGCAAAGAACAAAATAAACAAACGTCCAGATTTCAAAAAAAATGCTGTCTTGGCTTTTGATGGAGATGTCCACGTGAGTTCAGGTATAATCAATACCGGGTATTATTTTTCCGAGCACTATTTCCCCTAGATTAGCTGATGAGGTCTACCAGTAAGAGACCCATGTTTTCCGTTGGGTTTTAGGTTACAGTACAGCAAGACTGGCCCCTGTATATTGACGTAGTTTGGAAAAGTATAATTACCTGCTACCAATAATCAGGGTACATCGTTTTATTTGCTTTCCCTTAGTCTTACAGCCCGGGTTACTATAAATTGAATCAATATATTTAAAACCTTTAGCGGACCATACGGCCTTTTTACTCCTTGATGGATAATATTTTCTGTTTCCGGCAGTCGGGAGAATTATGCTGGTGCTTTCTGGAAATAGCTTTGAAATTAAGTTGCGGCGTTTCCAAGATGTCCTCTCACTTTGAAAAGAGGGGAGGCGTGCGGGAAAAAATGACCGCATCGTTCGTGGGGTGCTCTGACGAGCGGGTCGAATTCTCCACAAGGTCGGCGTGAAAGAGCAAAGCCATGATATATAGTTGGACGTCTGGGAGTTTGTGTTATTTCTTTGAACTTGATGAATGAAGAAACTATTCCCTCGAAAACAACGGCTCGGGCAATGTTCGGGCAACATATGTCGGTTAAGGTACTGCTCTGTTCTACAAGCTAGCCAGTGATGAGTGTGCAATAGAGTGATATTGATATGCAAAACGACAGAAAGAATACTGTCTTGTGTCAAAGGTTTTAGTTGTTTGATTTATTTTTAGAGGAACCCCATTAAAGTTTTGTCTAATTAGACCTTGAACGTGATCTTAACTCTAAAACACCGTTTCTGGCGAATTTTGGGCACAGTTTGCAGTACGAAAACTGGCAGACGGCGTATCGAGAGAACTTGTCGATTAGAGAGCTCGTTTTCTGCTCTCGTGTTTTTGTCTCTTAACGCGGGGAAAGCTTTGAATGCACGAACCGTGGTCTCGGCCTGTATTATGTACACCCCTTAAAGCAGTGGAACAAAAGCGGCGAATGGCCCGGTGGCCGGGTACATTCTGGAGTTCACGGCATTTGATCAGAAGGGGCCAACCCCAGCACAATAACAATGCCCCCGAAAAACGAAGTGCATGTTTCGAAAATCTTTTAAAAGCGACTCCGCTCGGTGATAGCCCGGCTACTTCAAGCGAACGCACTCCCGCCGAAATCTGTTCTGTCAAATTAGCCAATTTGTCATTTGTGCGCTAATCACCGCGCCAACTGTTACTCTGACGGCGGGCCATGAACACGCTGCTAGTTGCCGGCTCTCTGTCTCTAGCGTTGCGGGACAAGCAGCTCGGAACAAAAAGAAAATAATTCGAAGTGAGCACGGTAGCTTTTCCTCGACTGCCGCACATATACAAACCCCTTCTATTGTACGGCAAAGCAGATCATAATTCCCATTTTTCCAATTAATCAATTTGTGGTTTCGCTAATTAGGCTCAAATATGTCTCCACAAACAAGAAATGCGGGGCTTAACCAAATCGGTAACCGCAAAACATCGCGTCGTCGTTCCCGACGACTCACGGTTATTTTCCCTCCGACGATGACGATCGCTGCCCGCCCAGATCACCGAGCAAGACGAGGACTCACGCGCCAGTGTGCACAGTTGACAGATCCCATGAAGGTAATAGGCAGAACAATGTCGCTGAGTGGAGATATGATTCTATCATTTTTGACACGCAGGAAGTTACAAATTGTAGCCTGCATTATGCGAAACCAATGTTTGGCACAACTGAACAATTCAGGCGCCATATCTCCTGTATTTCGTTGTTTCTGAAATGTAGAAGAAACACGTAATGGGTACCTGCGATCGTTGACAGAACGGATGTGCACGATTTCTGAAAAATCGGTTCGTTTCGTCGCGGTAAAAACAAGCTAGATACGGGAAATTATGATTTCGGATAATTATTTAGAGCAAAACTGACTGAGCAGGGCATGTAATGAGTTCTCGGACGTCAATTTCTGCACTGTTTTTGTTCGGCTCAGGCGAAGCGAACATTGCTGGAAGCTTTTAGTCGAAGCCTTTAGCATCGACGTTCATTGGGTATTCTTGAATGCACAAAAGCAGGAACGCATCCGCGGATTACTCCCTCCTGTTTGCGTCTTAGAAAAAATAATGGATAATATTTGTCAAGGTTTGTTGCATAGTTTTGTGGCGCTATCGACAGTGGCCATACACTAATAGATTTCGAATTAGGGTGCCTATCACGGTATAGATTAGTATCCAAGCAGTGGATCAAAATCTCGTAAAACGCGTGACAGTTGAAGAATAGGCTGTAGGTCTACCTGCCACCCCCCCCCCCTCAAATATGTGACTCAGATCGCCTTCACAGGTCGTTAACGAACTTAGAAATGGCCGGGACTATGCCATCAAGGTGTGCGTAACAAGTGAAATATATACTATCGGTGGCGACAGTGAGATTTCGGCATGTAATGACAGTTAGCAAGACGGGGGTGACTTTTGTGATTAAAAGCTCGTGCGCGGTTCGAAAAGTTTGACCAGCGCTAGGCGAAACTAGCGGGCATCTGCACAACCTAGTAACGCTTAGTGTTAACTCAGACTTGACTAATTTGACGAGAACAACTTAGTCAAATAAAGTTTACGCATAAATGGCCGTAAAATGGAGGCACTGCGCTCTCGTCGGCTACCCCTTCCCTTCCAAAATATTCGTGCCTGACACGACAGCTTTGGCGCAGGCGTCGGACTATGACCCTTCACATGATCAAAACAGGTAGCCATGGTAACGCAGTATAAGACATGCACGTTCCTCCGCGCCGGGGCATTCGCTGCCTGTTCTGTTTACCTGTCTGTCGGGGGCCGTGACCTCTCTACTGACTATGCTCATCATGGCACAATCACGATGAGTGCAGCGAAACCGACCGACGGGTCCCGCTGTTCGACAGCGTACGATTCCTCCGTGCTTCATTCCGTAGGAACGGTTGAAAAAATAACAGCCGTTTGCATAATTATGTAATTAATATTCTTGTAGAGGTTGATTATAGCGTGTATTGGTCTTTTTAATTGGCCAGCTCTCAGCTTGAGTGGGCCTACAACACTTTATATTCGAATCAAATACTCTGCGTATGGTCCCTCTTCTCTTGTAAACTCCGGTTTACAACTGCCTTTAGAAGCTCCTAAAATAGTCATAAAAGTGAAATATAACGGCAGTAGCGGAAAACCACTCGCTCTCAACTTCAAAAATCCGTTCGTTTATGTTTTCCCAGGCCCGCTTTCCGACACCTGTCTCCCTCGTTGAAAAAACTGCCGTCCGTGACGGCTGGCCCACTCTTTGTCCCTTTTCCAATTCACAGACTCGCTCGAGTAAGGCATTGCCTGTTTCCGCTCTTCGTAAACCTGACGGATTTTCACCGGCGAATAGAAGACGGTGTACATGAAAAGGGCTTCCATTGAATCGCAGAAAAAATATGAAAGGGCAGAAGAAATTACCATTTTTAACTTTTGATTACGTGAGTCCGGTGCAATCACGGTCAAAGCATTCAGACGGTTGTTTCAGTTCTTGAGGCACCGTATGCTGTCACCAGCGAGACATAGAAGGGAAAGGTACTACATCGAAAGCGAACAATAAAACAAAACTGAGTGCTTAAGTAAAACTATATGGGTGGCAATATTATTTATGTAATAATTTAAATAGAGCGTTTTGTTTAGCCTACATACGTTTGATAGGCACATGTACGTTTCCCGCCAAAATGCGAGCAAGCGCGAAAGAAAATGTAGGCGCACTGAAGCTCGAAATCTGATCGAAATAATTTTAATGAAAACACTACGCTGAAAAACTGTGAGCATGATTTTTTTTTCAGTTTAATAACATATCGATAGGCGCAACCTTGAATAGCACACACATGCTGTTTTTGCTTGTGGGAATGTTTTTTGACGCGGCGCTTAGGTAATATCTGGGAAAAAGTCTCCGAAACCACTTTAAATCACTGCAGCTCTATTTCGTTCGTGGCAAGATTGAAAATTCTGACCCTGTGCCAGTGAGTTCGGAGATATAGCACAAGAAATACCCAGCCTGGCAATTGAATGCACAATGAGGATGGCACGAGGGCCTACAATATTTATCGTCATGCATTTTCAACATCGTGGAGGCATCTGATTTGCATGATGGGAACCGCTGATAAATCCAGCCGAGCAGAGTACATTTATTCATCTGTTTAAAATTTACCGTCCCAACGGGGTCATGTAAAACTGAAAAAGCAGCCAAAATATAATGCTGAAAAATCCGCGACTTGACTCCGTCGAGCACTTGAGCGCAATAAGGCCCGACGGTAACCATTTCGCGTGTTTGTCAATGACACAAAACTTCCCCCTTGTTGATGTTTACACTCTGGTGAGGGCCGTGTGGGGCCGTGCTTCACTCCTGTGAAGGATTGTGTGGGTCTAAAGATCGCGTCCATTCTCTGCTGTAAAGAAAACAAAACACAGACCCCGGCCCCATCAAAAAAAAACCCGACGGTGAGTTCGCGTACGTGAGCGGAATACGTCATGACGAATATTACAATCCTAGCCAGACTTCGCCTAAAGCCAAAAAGAATCCCCTCCCAATAATTTTGGTAATCATATCATTGGAACACTTCCCGTCTTTTGTGGCGGATTGCGGATCCATAATGAATTTCAGACTTTCCACTGTACACTGTGTTCATGTTAGTCAGATTTCCTACACAAAAAAAGTACATGCATACATAAGCCGCCTCGAAAAGCACAAAAAATACCGCATAATAAATAAAATCGCATGATTAACGTTTATAAGTATACGAAAATTGTGGTTCTGTAACCAACCCAACTAATCGATCGAACACGTGAATACATTTTGTAATAAAGTCACGCTATACCTATGTCAGAGGAGAAAAAAGCGGTGACACCCTAAAGGATTCTGGGATTGAATTGTCGCGAAGGTCCCCATTTCCATGATCATAGAATATTGGTATTTTACCATCAGTTTGAAATGCTGAACTCGCAATGCAGAGAGAAACCCCCAAACCGCCCATTTTGTCTAATGAGATATCGTTCCTCATTCTGCTACCCCCCCAACATCACTACCCATCTCCCCTCCCCAGAATAACTATGCACCGCATTAACGAAATTAGGGAGCGATGCACCTACAAAGGAAAACTCAATGTCCCCGAAACGATACAGCCCGGTGAAAAATCAAAGATGTGTAACATGCGCGGAACGAAAACCCATTTGACAAGACGGAGCACATCGACATGCAGTGGGGATGGCAGTCGAGTCAAAGCCCTCTGTGTATAAGTTTTATCGCCCATACACTGCAGGAATAAATCAAAGTCACGAAGACTGATGTCTTCCAACAAACAATCCATACAAATGTGCCACCGTGATTATGTCGTCAGCGAGACCTGCTCCTGTCCGACCTCTCAGAAGAAAAAAAGTTCCATAGGCAGAGAAACGGCGCCGCGGTACGAATTTTACACGTTTTTCGAGGCTGTATGCAGATTCCGGTACAGTCGCGGCGCGTTTAGACCTGAATTTTGCATTTTAATGTCTAAATTCGTCCTAAAACCAATAAAAAATAGAACAGTAGCGTTGACAACCGCATCTATACACACAGTCGTATATTACGAACGACACGGGTATTAGCCACTCTTCTTTCCCGCCTTCTGTCGTTGAAAGTGAAACGCGAAAAATTGGAATTTCGGGGCCATCCTTCAAAGTCCATGTCATTTGGGTCGTGTTATACCCCAGACGTGAGGGCTTTCACAGTGCGTCGCATATATATATATTTAACGGCAGTTGAGTTTCCCTTATAGGTGGCCATATGCACGGCTGACGGCCGAGTTGAAAGCCTTGCCTATCTACCGTCCTATCAAATTTTCTATGATTCCAAATGAAATGTCGTAAATAGGTGCAGCTGTACCTGTTCCAAAGCTTCGTCTAAATGAAAAGGGCATTAAGGAATCAAAACAGAGCTGACTTCGACATTGCCTAACCGGGTTGCCGCTGTATTCTCGCCGCCAAGTGCACCCGGGTTTTTATTTCGCGCCGCCGACGATCTTTTCGCGTCGACAGCCATCGCGGTTTTTTTTTTCATTCACACTGAAAAGAATACATATTACCGACGAAGTACGATGTTGCGGTTTCAGTGGCATATTTTAATAATCTTCAGCACTATTCAGCTCATAACACGTGATTCCGCGATATTAACAAACCTGAAACCATTGTGCCACCAATGTGGAATTAAGTATTGTATAGTTGTATAAAAAATCGGAATATGGTTTTTGAAGTGGTCTCGATTTCAGCGAGAATGAAGATGACGGTTATCTTACAGAGAAGATATTTCATGGAAAGAGAAACCGGGGGTAGACAGTGAAGGGAAAAAAACTATCCTTTCGATTCTTTGTGTGTGTACTTAGAGTGAAATCAAAACCCGGCCATACATTGCTGTGATAGAGAGAGAGAGAGAGAGTCGGCTCGTATTTGAGCTTTACTCTCTCACAATTATATTCAATTTGATGCTATCTGCAGATTGCATACGGCGTTTTCGGAGAAGAGAGAAGAAAACAGTCAAAATCTGAGTTCGAAAAACGTGGCCATGACGTTGACAATCATATAGGTTTGTGCGTTGCATGTTGACGCAATGTGAAGTACAGTACAATATTGGAGCCAGGCAAAAAGAGAGAGAGAGAGCGCGCACAAAAAACAACATTAAAATCAAATCCTGGTGAAATTGACTCGTTCTCGTTAAAACGCTATTTTGGATGAATTTGTGGTCGACTGACGTGACATTATCATCACTCGACTTGTTTGGGAGTTGACTGTTATACTACACGCAAGACATCACCGGCTTGCGTGCAGAAGTAAATGGGGCCGTTTACTAGTGCCTTTGAGCGTTGGAGAGGAATTTTTCGGCTTTTTCTGTCCTTTGGTTGTCAAAACCCCGTGGACACCTCGCCACGGTCCGCCGTGTAACCAGTGCAGATGAAGCATTCGAGTGTTTACAGTCGGGCTCGGGTTTCCGAAAACCTTTAAATCGTCAGCTCTGGTCACTCTGCCGTGTAGAGTTCTGAACTCGATATTCGGGTTTTTGTTGGGGGGAAAAAAGAAGACCTCCAGGTATCTTGAAAGGTTCGCCCATACCGCAACGAGTGTCTCCAGCTCATAAAAACTGTCACCGCTTTTTATAAAGAAACTGAGGTGTACACACGGTCCGTCGCTCCAGTCACTGCGCGCACTTTCTTAACACAGTGGTGTAGACACACGCGCGCACCCTCTTTCCAACTGCAATATTGCACTGTTCGCATGCATCCTTCCCTACGTTGCTATCTACTGTGTTCCGCGGTCTGCCAATTCGTTTATTATTTTTGCCGTGCCTATAGTTGAAAGTCTTGGCAACAAAGGGCCTCACAGAATTAAAATCGGTCCCTTTCTTCGCGTGTTGCCAAAATGATTCCTTTTTATTATGAATTGTCAAAGGCACAACTTTTCTTGAACAAAAAAACATGTACGTCTCGGGCTTTTGTTCGCATTGTGTGCGAGAAGACAATAGAATCATAGAGCACTTAAAATCTTTATGAAATTGACTTTTTCGCCGGTTTATTTGCCGCAATCATAAATAGAGAAAATACAAACTTGTAAATATATGGATTCAGACCCCTCGGTTTGCTGAAAATTGGTCTCGGGTTAAAAATTTGCAGCCAAAAAAAACACTGGCACCTGCGAATGCAATCAGAAAAATGTTACCAGCAGGCAAATACATATAAAACGTTGATTTAACTGAAACAAACGCCCCACGAATAAAGCGTTCATTTTTGCCGTACCGCGCTCCTATTTTATGTTCAAGTATTTAATGCCATGAGCTTGGATATTCATATTTTAGGGAAGGAAAATAAATTAATGAGAAGGGTATAAATGTACATTGTTATATGTTCAGGCGGGGAACCGGTAATTTCTCTTCCACTAGACTCCGTATGTATTATTGTTATTATTATTGTTTCTGCCATAAATGCACTTGAGTACCCGTGTGTTCTCACTTAAAATAGCGATGAGATATGGCGGCCTTCTCGCTCACTGGCATATTCCTTTGCCAGCCATCCGAACTCTTACAAGGACTCAGTTCCCGCGCCACGGTTCCAGCACCGTGAAAAATTTCCCGGAATATTTAGTCATGCTTGTCAAAAAACATACTACTAGTGTAGCATAACGTCTATATAAAAGTGCGTTTAACCGCAACTTAAATACTTGAAGATCTTTGCAATGTGTATTTACTCATCTGTTCAAATGTCAACCTTGGAGAGAGAGAAAAAAAAATGAAAACAGACCGAGGAAAAATGTTTGAAGGTAGGAAGCGAAAAGAAAATAGTTAAAAAAAACTCATAAGATTAATACTTTTGGCGGTGAAAATCGATGTTGGATTTCTGATCTCCTGAAATAAGTCAAATCGTCAACAAGCTTTACATCAAAAGAGAAAATCCACACTGGAATGATCGATTCTCTCTGCCCATTCATGAGACGGAGCAAATTCATTAAAAGCCAGCCAAATGTAAACGTTGCTGCCCGCACATACTCCCGTATTGATTCCGTGGCAATAAACTTGAGCTTTCAACCGTACCTGGGCGGGCGTTGACAAAAATTTAGGCTTATTTAAAATCTCTGAATTGTGGCTGCTTATGCATGCGTGCATAAGTGTATGTCCCTGAATTGATTTATCTATTCTTCACATTCATATATATATATATATATATATATATATATATATATATATATATATATATATATATATATATATATATATATATATATATATATATATATATATATATATATAATGTGTGTGCACGAATAGATACATATGTGTACAGAAAAATCATGTTGGTGTGGCTTAATACGACATGAATATGGAACAGGCACTCACTAGATACCCTTAATATATATACATATATATATATATATATATATATATATATATATATATATATATATATATATATATTCGTAAATATATACATATAAACATTTCTGTTGCTATATTGTAACACCAAGATGTGATTTTACATTTTACGTAAAGCATTAATGAATTTTGTTGGATTCATAAGTGAATGGCTCGCAGTCAGGAACTTGCCGTCATGTTTTCTCACTTTCGGTGTACTCAAGGCCCAGGGGCACTTCTCTGTGTGCGTTGGGAAAAGAAAGGAGATGTTTCCATCACGTGGCCCAGCTATCGAGCAACATGACGAGTAGCATGTGTATAGCGTGGCGGCGGTTGACAATTTTCTGAAAGTGTCGGGAAGAGTCCATTTTCTTCGGGCATTGCAGACTGATTTTTTTTTCATACAGAGATGGAAAAAAAGGAACAGAGTGGGAGAGAACATTTTCAAAAGGAGATTGCGAGTGAGCTTTTTTTTAGCTTCCCATCTTCCGCCTAGGCGCTCTCTACATTCGTTCAAGAATGGTTATTATTCATTTCCGGAATTGTCGGTGACGGAGGACCCAACGATCGGGATTGGCACTCTGTCGTTCCACATCACACTGCCTGTCACTCCGCTTTGACATTTCTTCTGACATCCGGGCACACTCTTTCATCCCCACTTCACTTTAAAACACACACACACACACACCCATATATACATGCGAGAGTTTTTCATATTCCATTTCGCACTATCCATATCCCCCTTCTTACATCGACTAATCCTCAAAGTAGAAAACTAATAATAATGATAATGATAACATATATGCAAAAGATGTTAGATTTGCGAGTCGCTATGAATTCTATGCCTACGAGAAGTGTGATAATACCAAATACTGTGTTAAGCACAAAGAAATTATTGATTAAGACTGTTCATAGAAGTCGAGGTTGGTGTTAATCTCTTCAAAGTCAAAGGCTTTGCGAGAGACGGTATTGGTGAAACTTATGGCAGGATCGAGTTGTTTTAAACCAGTGAAAATACATGTACACCAAAATTTAAATTGTGCAATGATTTTACATTGGTTATCTCATTCCATTTCTGTTCTTCCCACCACGGAATTGACACCCGGGTTCCGTGTATTCCTCGACTATAATTGAGACACACTAGCCTGCTAATCCCGGCTAAGCGTTATTGTCACAAACAGTGGCTAAGCCACGCTAAGCACACCGCCAAGTATTGATGAAACAGATCGCGCTTCTGAGAGCATTTTCCATGAGATTGCTTCGAAGGCCTCGAAAAACATCTACTTCTCTTGTCAGTAACGAAAAGCATTAGGGAAGTTCTGGGTACTGACGGCGCGTAGAGCGTGTGTCCCCCAAATCTCTGCCAACTACTTTTACTTCAACGCGTGTGTGCGTGTCAAAAACTAGTACATGGACGAGAAGAAGTATGTGTGAGTGTGTGTGAGTGTGTGTGTCGTGTTTGACAAAGTCCGCCTGTAAACGTACTCGGCAGTGAGACATCGAAGCGTGTGCTGCTACCCGAAATCTGAAGCCAAGAGACATTACGTTTGCATTCTAAAAAGCCACAGAGGCTGATAGAAAACCCACCCCTGTCTCGGAACAACGTCCGTCAGTCAGTGAGAGCCCTATGCGTTTCAAAATTATACGCCCCTGCCCTATCAGTCTAAAACAAATAAACAACTATCTAATCACACATAATTCATTACGCTCTGACGGGCGTCCTCAACAGAGAAAAAAAGGGACAGATTTCATATTGCGCTCGCGGAGGCCGAGTCATGTTATGCTAGCATTAACTGTTAGCCTAAGGAATCAGACCGGGTGCTTTTGTCTCATGGACCATGATACGTCGGTGTAAAGGAGCTCCGGAGAGCTTTTTCTTGTTCATCGGTCAATGGAGCTTGGGTTTTGAGAGAGTATCTTTTAAAAAAAAGTTCGATGTTGGTTAGATAACGTTACATGTTTGCCACTGTATATGTTACGCGTTTCGGGTTTCCAGCTCATCTTGACGTGCAAAATTCTAGATTTCTTCAAAAAAGACCCGTTAAGATGCAAATGCCAGTCTCAGATGTCATATAAAACCGACGAAAGTGAAGCGAATAGTTCTCGCGTTACAACTTCTTGTTGCCTTGGTTTCGTTTGTTCTGCGAGCTCATCTGATTTTAAATTCGAGAAGTCGTTAATATCGCGGCAACAGACTGGTAAGATGCTGCCGATTATGCTGTATTTATAAATTTCCGCCCTTCTAGCATCGACAGCATACCTTTTGTTTGTTTGTTTTTTCATTTTGTTTGTCTGTTTGTTTGTTTACTTGCACATCGCGGCAGTGCCATTCGTGCAAACATGTGAGGTTACCATGACAGCAGGAGTTACGTCCAACAAATTTAATCAACCTATCACGACCGGTCGGTCAAGTCTACGCAGAAGCTCTTGAGACTACTGAAAAGGACACGGGATCACTCCAGCAGCATCGGGTACACGCTGTCGAAGGCCTTTACATCCTGACAGCTATAAACCATACCAGCATATTTTCCATTGTGCCGTTTGACACCAACACGAGCGTAAATAAACAAAGGTACAAAAGTAATCGCAAATAGTTATAATGGAATGTAGCCCACGCTTCCAAGTTAAGACCTGTAATGATCAATATTTCGCGAAACCTCCTGGCACCATGGCACTTGGCGACTCTGTCTATCATAATGTGAATTTTAGTTTCTATAAATCATGAACAAATGACGAGGAGCCTTTTTGTCCGGTAACCAGAGTTGAAAACACCGTTTGAAACTCTTTTACCTTGAGCATAGCTTTCTGCTGTAACATTTTGGTCGTGTTTCAAAGTAAGCAGATAAGATGTGTCAAGAAAAGCTGCTGTGAAACTTGAAACTGTCAAATTTACCCTTGGCTTCCATTTGTCAAATCGAGCTATTTGCCTACAAATTATTGCTAGGGGAAGAAGTGGAGGAGAGTCGGTTGGGAGTAGTTAGACTCCACATGACTGCACCATCATAAGAAATGTAGCCACATAAACAAGCCAAGACAAGGTCAGACACCGCTGCATAAAGCCTGGTCGATTTTGTCAGCCCATGAATGCAGCATATCACCATGACGGCCTTCACCTTTGACGGGCTAAATGACAGAATCTGTTCAGATCTGACGATCCATCTCTGGTCCCTGCCCCACAGAGTCTGAAATGGATCACAGGGATGCCAACACAGCAAAAACAACACAAAACAGGGACATTTTTACGTAAGTAAGACGTCCCTTGATTGGGCCATCAATGGCTTCTTAAACGGAACGGTTGTCTGAGCAGGTCAAGCCACAAACGACCCGACTGTGTCCCGAACACTGCCCTCGCGTCCCGGAGCAACAAAAACTCAGTGACTTGGCACCCCGAAAGAAACACAACACAGTGCAATCGTTCTGCCCCAGCAGCGCCCGGCACAGATTTACATAAAACTTCATTTCACCGTGCATAGAGACATTATTAGAGAACCCGTCATCTTCTTTCCAACCCACTGACGGAGACACATTAAGTACTGGAGCATTAAGTTAAGTGAAGAGTAACCAAGAAGCTTTACTTGATGGCTTCCCATCTTCTGAGGACAAGCAGCCGTGATGAATTCGAAATGGGGTTTGGTCACACGAAAGCTACACTTCCCATCTGTTTGTTTAGATGTCGGTGTGACTTGGCTTTTCTTCTGTCGCTATTGCACCGAAGAGATGTTGGTGTTTTGAAAGCCTGTCATTTGCAGTTAAAATCTAGCATAGTTTGAAAGCTAAACTGACTTGTCATGCTGTAGAATCCAATACTATCAGGAAATTGAGAGAGAGAGAGAGAGAGAGAGAGAGAGAGAGAGAGAGAGAGAGAGAGAGAGAGAGAGAGAGAGAGAGAGAGCTAGCTCTTGTCTTCATACCTGAGGGGATATACGCTTTTGGGACCACGAGTGGCCCCTGAAACTTCAGACCCGTAAACAAGGGGTGCCTGAACCTGAGTAAGCGGGGTTTTCACTCACAATGGATATGCATGCCCTTTTTGATGTACACAGAACTAGTATTTTGAATCGTATGTCTAACCTTGTGACCCGCGTTTAGAACTTTTTATACCCTGTCTCGTTCAATAAAGGTAGGGTGGAGTGTGAAAGACCCCACAGTGCACACTTCGCGACCCTTGTATTATTTCCCTCACTCGTTTTGTCGAGTGTAAAACTTTTGTCAGCATTTAGAAACCCATGATCTTATTCTTTTTTTACAAATTGTAAAAGTTAGCCGCGTACTCCCTAAAAGTTTTAAAGCGCCAGGTTCCTTTTTAATGGTTTTTACACCCTCCTTTCTGCTGGCTTCCCGCTCTTAAAATTTAACTCGTCTTCTCAGTTGCCCTTGGATGATGGATGTGTGTGGACGACCCAGACACCACTCTGACTTGAAGGGCAGCGAGAGATGCTTCCCAAGGGGCCGAGCCTCGATGATGCCTCCATGACGTGTATCGCTAACGCCATTTTTTTTAAAACAACGAAGTGGAGGCCGGAAAATCATTCCACTCACACACCCCCCGTAGTATGACAATGAACTTGAAGTCATTCAATATGTTCACGCTGTACCCTTCAAAGTCGAAGAATTCTGAACTTGATTTGGTTTGCTAAATAATAATTGAAAAAATATATTTATAACAGATTTATGAGAATATATGATAAAACATGATTGTTTACTTTAAAAAGTCGGAAACACAAAAGTATGACCGCTTCTCAAATACTGTTAAAGTTATCTACGTTATAGAGAACATATTGCTTATTTGATCGTTTTGTTTTTGTTTTTTTCCCCTTCCAGCCCATCAATCGATTCTTCTCGCTTGGTTGGTACAGTAACATGTCTGAACACCCCAGCGATTTTTTTTTCGGGGTAGCCGATGGAAATGCCTAGAGTTACCATCCACTCTGTAAGCCATTGGTGTCAAACCAACAAGGAATATGAACAAGCATGAACAAAACTGTTCAAACACAGCTTGTCAAACAGAAAGGAGAAAAGAAAGTGCCAGTCAACAAACACTGATCATACTCGTGTTTTAGATATCCGACCGAGTTGTTGACTGCACTGACAGTCTCCCTCTCGTTTCTGTCCATTGTACTCACACGAGGTGCAAGAATGAAACTCCCCAGCGGTTCGTTGCGGTTTGACTAAATGAAATATTATTCACATCGCAGATAAAGAATAACAAAAAAAGTTTTATGCGTCACTCAGCATTGAGTGCGTACTCCGTATTAGGACGTATCTGTGCAGATACAATCTGGCAGATCACTGAACGTTCCTGATAACGTTTTAAATCACACACGCACAGGAAAAACGCACGAGGTATTCTGATACCAGCTTCCTGGAATATTAATAATAAACAGCCTCATTCATTTTCCGGTATATGTGCGAGATAAAATTCATATCGCGACGTATATTACCATTGTGGTGTGAGATATGGGTTTATGTGATTCAGCAAATGATATACGGCAATGTCGGTCAAAAACGACGCCGAGATCCCAGCTAAGAGTGGGGACCTTTAGTCATGATCTGACAATGATGTATGGCCAGGTTTACTCGCGTTAGTCAACAATATTTATTTACATCACTGGTCATACTCCATTTTTCATCCCAATCACGCCGATCCTGAAACTTCTACAGCGCTTCTGTGTTCATTTTATGGATGCATTTTAAAATACGGCCGCAATCGAACCCATCCCCTCTAGCCGAAATCTTGGCATTCACCGTGAAATACGGCCCCAATCCCTGTCGAGACCCGAGAATTCGAAGAGCGCGTGTCACGGTGTTAATCTCAATGTCGCGTTCCCAAAGATCTTATTTTCAATTTCAAACAAGCGACCGAACGAAGGAAGGATCTTCCGAGGACCCGAGGAACGGTGATGACAACCTCTCGTGACTTATTTAACACAGCCTGTACCCCAGTTCTTTGTCGACACAGTTTCAGGTTTCCCGTTCTGGTTGTTTTTGAGTTTTTTGTCAATTCTAGACCCCCCTCCACGACATTCGACATCTTAGTAAAGGGACTGGCGTTTGCAGTGTCGAAGAAAACACGTGGACAAGATAAATTTGTTCACAATTATCCATAGCTGCGTATTAGGAGCGCACGTTGAGAGAATTGATGCAGCCAGATTGGTAGAATATCGCACCATAAGCTCCACCTGACCGCTTAATTTTCTCTATTTGCAGAAGTTTTAAGCCGTCTTTGTAAGGCGGGCTATGCTAAGCTTTCACCAGAATGTGCCCCGAAGATTACGTCTTCATTAATGCGTCTTTTTGACATTATTCCGGGCACAGATAAAATGACATTCGAATTTCAGTTGCTCTTCCCCATCCCTTCTCCGCCACCAAAACCGAAAACATACACAACGAATAGTAACGAATAATGCATGCTTTGGACCAGTTCAGCAGTCTCTTGCTTGCACCGGTTTTCCCCCCGACATATTCCACTCTATCAATCTTTGTCAATAGTCGGTTAAACAAGACTTAGTTCAAAGCTTGTGGTTTTCTTGTATTGAAAACGAAGAGCTGCCGTCATTTTGCAAAGAGCCTCATAAAGCCATTGTGCATGGCACGAATAGACGACTTCGGACGGTCTCACGGATGGAATGTTGTCATCTACCGTTGTAATCGGAATTAACCTCATTACCAATAAGTTCTTAAGTCCCAGTATTGAAAATATTTTTGTTTAAATAATGAAAAAAAAACGTAGAAAAGGGAAAAAACCACGTCGAGTCCTGGCTAACACTTTGAACACTTTCGAGGCGATGCACTCAAAATTGGTAAAACTTCTCAGAAAATATTTCAAAGTTTTGACTTGGTATGCAAATAGTTTGACTTGAGATTTAATTGTCCTTGCCTGTCCCGTTTGTAAAGCCTTTTAAACACGCCACAATCAATCCATCTGTCTATAAGATCTCTCTGTATATTTAACCGAACAAAAAATTATCAATCTCTCAAATATGGTGGTCTTACAATTAACTTTAAAATAATCTTTCAAAACCATGCACATTTCACCTATGTATGAACAAATCATCGGATTTTGAAAGCCAAATTCAGATCAAATTTAAATGGACACTTTTCCTTCTCTCGATGAAGTGCTCAATATATTACAACGAATCGCCTCATTGTGCAGGAGTAATTAAGTCATGTGTACTGCTGAAGTCTGCAATTGTAGAACATATTATAGAGAAATAAAACTATGCACAATCAAGAACTAAAATCTTTAGTTCAGTGAAGAGGCACAAACTCCAATAGTGAATTGTTGTTCGAAAGACAGTCATTATTTCAACGAAATAAAAATGTTATCGTGTTTGTAGGAGTTTGCCAGAAAGCAAATATTAGATTAAGAACCACATTGAGTTGATAAAACGGCAAATATGAGAAGAAAGGGAGAAATGAATGTAAAAAAACCAATGTTGACAAAGCTGTGGAAGTTAGTAGTCTCTTCTGGGTTCACTGTAGCTAGGCAGAGCCACCAGAAAGTATTGTCGGTGATCGAAGACAGATGCCACCAATTAGCAAGAACTTAAGGGCCCCTTTTTTATCATGATCCGCCGGAAAGTAGCCCTGATGGGAGATTATCATATTTGGAGCGGGCAAAAACTGTACAAGTGCTGAACTTTTCGCCGAGAAGAAAAAACTAATTGGTTGCATTCTTGTGGCCAACAGATTCGAAGGCCGTCAAATTGGAGCAAAACGCTCCCAATGATCTTGACATGTTTTCAGCGGAGCTTTGAGGAGAAAGCAGTGCACCCTCCTTATTACAGAACTCGCCATATTGACGGCTTCGCGTAGAAAGAAAGAAAAAAAATCAAGTTAATACCGAAGAACCGGAAGAAGGGTCCCCCTGTATCACACGTGACGTCACTACCCTTATCAGCACAAAAGAAAGGGCCACAGATCGAGTCAAGGGAAATAGAATTGCAAGGAAGCCCCGTTTTAAGTGTGAAATTAGTCATCGGAGTGGGCCAATGCGGTCAGCACGTTGCTTTAGAAAATGTGTGGATATGTCCCCAAGACTGGGGAAATTTTCTCTTATTTCGCCAGGAGCTTTGATTATTTAATCCGTATCGTGTTGTGAGATCTCGTGTAGTTCGGTAGCCGATGTTTTGCACGATCTCGCTTCTGATGAATGCGCGAATCAATGAAAAATTCACGGCAATTTCCCGCGGCCGACTCCTCGTGATTATTTTTGGGGGGGGCCTCGGCTTATGTTTCAGAGGGGACGTCGGGTCGTCTCGCTGCTTTGAGAATACTTCGCGGGGAGAAAATGTGAAATCCAAAGCGACCACCGTTGTGCCACCTAATACGCAGCTCATCGCCATCTATCAGAGAATGATTTAGAAAAGGAAGAAATATTGTAGTGTCAGAGAGTAACAGAGTGAAACCACAGGGAAGAGAGGAATATCGTTTTCAAGATGCGAATCTTATCAGCCACCCAGAATACGCCAAAAATTAGAAAATTCCTCAAACGCCCATGTACTCGAAACATTCAAACACGTAGTAGGTCAGTATAGAGTCTACATACTGTAGGTTTGAAATAAAAAAAACTGCAAAATTTTGCGATAAGATAACGTGAATAAATGAATGAGGCACGAAGAAGAGCGGGGACGAAACTAAATGTTCCAGTTTTGAGAAGTGAGCGTAAATCGTTTTGTTGACACTGCTAGATATTCATACATGATCGTTCGTGTCAAGTGACAGCTCTGGCAAAACAAAACAACCCAAAATATCAAGAAGATCACGTGGGTTTGATTTATCACCATCTACAACATGGAAACAAAGCAGAGCGCCAACTGAACAGTTTTGCACAGTCGCACTGATCTTGAAAATGGTACAAGAGAAAGGAAACTGGTAAAGCGACTGAAGGTATTTGACTTTGATAAATTGTGATATTCAAAGACTTAGATGAATATTGAAATCCGAACAGTGTAGATAACATTGTTATTTAGTCATCTTTCATACATACACGCACCCTCTCTCCTCTCTCTCTCTCTCTCTCTCTCTCTCTCTCTCTCTCTCTCTCTCTCTCTCTCTCTCTCTCTCTCTCTCTCTACCTCTCTCTCTCTCTACCTCTCTACCTCTGTACCTCTCTGTGCTTAAAAAAATTTGTTTTGTTTATAAACACACTCACATAATATATATATATATATATATATATATATATATACATCACACTCACACCTATACATACATACATACATACATACATACATACATACATACATACATACATACATACATACATACATACATACATACATACATACATACATACATACATACATACATACATACATACATACATACATACATGCATGCATGCATGCATACATACATACATACATACATACATTCTACGTCAAAAGGAAAACATTCTTAATAGTCACGATAGTTAACAACAACAACACACGGTAGTAAATCTATTCTTAATTTTAAGATGACTTCTACTTTATCTGAAAAAAAAACTTCTTTGATCTTCGTTAACATACTCCAGCTGTTTTAACTTATTGACGCATTTTATCAAGAACGTATCGATAGCTCAAATAACGTACTCAATAATTATATACAATAATTTTATACTGATACAATCAGAAGACAAGAAAAAAGACACTAGGTATTACTTAAATGTCACCAGATATAAATAAATAAATATATATATATATATATATATATATATATATATATATATATATATATAATCATGTCTTCATTTTTTCCCCATGTACTCGTTAAGGGGAAGAATGAAGAAATTATAAATTATGAAGGTTGGTCTTACCACTCGAAAGTGCAGTTTTAGTTTAAAATCCTGAAAATTTTCTGAATGCCACCGAATATTGCATATTGCATCACACTCAGAGTAACACCTTGAAATGTCTGTTCAATTTTCTGACTGGCGTTCAATTGACATACCTTTAGGCCAGCACTCTAGGTTTTGTGTCAATGGATGTACATATGTATATGATTTGAGAGAGAGAGAGAGAGAGAGAGAGAGAGAGAGAGAGAGAGAGAGAGAGAGAGAGAGAGAGAGAGAGAGAGAGAGAGCTGATAAATGATGTATATCTCCTTAGCAATTCCTACATTGTAGAGATGTGCAGGTATATTGATAAAAGCACTGAAAGTCGAAAGCGGGATTGGCAGATTTTACTTCGTTTGTTTTTGTGTGTGTCTTTGTGTCTTCTGTAGCCGTACTGTAAGGCCAATTATTCTCCGTGTTTTATGATCCGATCAAGCTCTGGGCTTTATGGCGATGATATATGTCGATATTACCCTAACAACAGCATTGGAATTAAACTAATCTCACAGGTGACATATGGGCAGAAACGGTAAAATCCCGGTTATGCGTACAGACGCACATATGCGCTAACACAACGTACAGCCCAGACTGAAGATAAAGATAAAGAACAAAGTTACAGGGAGAGACATACAGAAACATCGAGGAAAACACAATGGAGCTACATTACTAACATACATACATACATACATACATACATACATACATACATACATACATACATACATACATACATACATACATACATACATACATACATACATACATACATACATACATACATACATACATACTTACATACATACATACATGCATGCATACAGAGTAGTGGTGGAAATCTTCATATTATACACGAACAAAAGACATAAAGGTAGGAACAGAGGACAGCGGTGACAGAGAGTGACAGAGCAAGACAGAGAAGTAGTTGATAAACTTGAACATTTAGAGGATAAATAAAAATATTTTGGCGCATGCGTATGTCGCTTAGTGGGGGCTGTTGGTCAACTTGCCAACTGCAAAAATAATGCATATTTAATCATTCTCATATTTAATTTCTGAATAACAATGGATAGTTATTATATTTAATTTCTGAATAACAATGGATAGTTATTATAGCTAACTTATCAATGTCTTACTTCAAAGAGATATAATCTATTTCGCTTTCAAGTTCATCAAAACCACAGTATGCCGCGCTGAGACTTTTCACAGACTTTTTTTACGTGAGATATTTGCAAAAAATCTCATGTGTGATTTTGCTTTGTGTTATTTCACCCGAGAATATCATTTCCAGTGAAATAATGTTCTAGGATATCCCGCTATTTGTTTGTTTATTTTTTCAGGTACCTCGATCTCACCACCATTATGTTGAAATATTCCTTCTTCCTTAAATACCAAACAGTTCGAGCAAACAAGAGACGGGAATACAATGGCGCCTTGTTTGTCGACGGCCGGCAAACGACTTCCGCGAACCGTCCAGATTTTACCATCGCCAGGTAACGTGGAAATTTTCACCGACAAATTATTTATCGACCTCGTTCATTTTTTTTTCATCTTGATAATGCAAAGGTTTGTCGAGCTCTCCCGTAATCGCAGACAAGTCACCACTTAAGGAAAAAATGATGAACTAGGCACCCCGTACTTGAACCCACACAAACAGTCATGCGTCGTTTGATTATAGAAATCGCGCGAACCATTGTTTTCGAATTTCGAATATTAAATGAACTCAGTTCAGTTCAACTTGACTAGTATATGTTCTAAAAAGAAAGCTTAAATATTTGTTTTTCTTCCTATATTTCGTTTGTCATATGGCCAAATTCAAACCAGGTAAACATATCTGAATCTCGTCCTTGGTGACTTCCAAATATTTCCGCCATCTCACAACCAGACAATGGGTACCGTACAATTTCTTAGAACAAAGTAGCTTTTTATTATTAAATGTTTTTCTCATTCCTATTTCTTTAACTCTGGAATAGATGATTTTATTTGTATTCGTATTCCAGCACACACAGACATAGAAAAGAAAAATGTGAAAGAAATAGTTATTTTATTTCCCAGAATCCAACTGACATGGGAACGATTTCGTGATATATATATATATATATATATATATATATATATATATATATATATATATATATAATATTAAAGTGATAAACACAGAAAACATGGTGATCTCGTAATATTTAATAATAATGAAATCAAAAACATGAACATGTGCATTTCAAATTTGGAAGCCTTCTTCAATGTCGTTTTACGAACGGTGATATTACTAAAACCAACAAATTAATTGCGAGAAAAATTGTTACTATTTTCCGATGGAATCGTTTTCAACCATTCGTGGAACTCTATGGTGCCTGGGATGATACACGCGCTTCCAACTTGTAACCATGGAAACGAACCGACGACATTCCTATCCCTCTGAATCGAAACACCTGTTAAGGTAAATTCCGTGAATGCAGCATTCTCGCACCAAACCCGCCTATATGCATTCTTCGTGGGATATTTTAACTTGGATTTCTTAACACTCGGATACCCGTGCCTCGGTTCGGGGTAAGTACACCAGCAACGTCTTAGCAAAACCCGAATGCATTACTTCTTCTTGCTGTCAACGGAGGAAAAAATATGAAGAAAGGTTCTCATCACATTAAAGCTTGAAGATCGATGTTGACTGAGACGTGTCTTTGATAGAGCACCAGAGAGAATATTGCACCTTTGTCTTTGATTACCGACACTTTGAAAATAACGGCTCCCTTTTTTTCCCACGGAACAAGGACGTTTTGACAGCTTTTCGTGAAACATTGTCGACGAGCGTTTATTTCTTTCTGTTCCCAGCTCGGTGTCAAACAGGTTGTTTTCCAAGTGAAACGTCGTTCGATCCGCTCTACTTTGCCGCTGAACTTCAATCGATCGAGTCGCTCGCAACCGCGATCCCGCGATCTATAAATTTGATTTTTTCTCCCTCTTTCTCCCGAAATGTATGGAAGAAAATTTGACATGCGTCATGGGGAAGTGCCTCTAAGTGACATGAAATATGGAAAGCGATCTCACCTCTGAAGCATTGCAATCACAGCGAATTTCTCTTAATTCACACGAATCGACGAATCAACGCGTTTTTGTCACGCTGTCTTATTTCTCATGCGCGGACGCGGCTCCAAATCGCGTTGTTCGATTTCCTGTTTAAGGAGCCCTTCTGCATTTAAAGTCAGCAATATTTCTGATCGCCTATGTCTGGCTTGTGAGAACGAAACACGCCTTGCCAAAAATCATCAACTCTTTTCTCCCAGAAATGCGGTCGAAGCAACGAAGTGACTTTTCGTATTCGCGCTCTATTCTTTACGATTTCGATTTTTTCATTCGCAGGCAGAATAAAGACCTTGCTTTGAACAACGTCACGAGGCAGCTATCGATCGGCAAGTCTAGCTCAGTCACGTCGATAACTTGGCCCGCATCGATGGCATACCTGGCACGTCGCCCCGACGATGTCGGTGGCCAAAAGATCACAACGCAATAGACAAAGTTGAATGTCGGGAGGGCATCAAGGAACGCAAAGAACAGCGTTTGCAAATATTGACCTTGAAATCTGAAGGGCAAAGTTTCACCAGACTGTTGCCAAGTGAAATGTCAGTTTCTTTATGCTCGATTATTGACAAGTTTTTCCTTGGTTGAAATCCCGCTCATTTCTGTCTTGAATCTATAGCCGCTGGCCCGGTAGGCTCTCCCCGTATGTCGGCTCAATTATCTTTTATCCGCCGTACCATTATTGGTTGTTTCACACCACCGATAGGGTATCGGTTTTTTGCGCTCAGTTATCAATGTGTTACCGTGTATTATTTTTTCAACCGAGCACTTTGCCGTCTTTTGTGGCCACAATACAGGCAAACGTTTTAAGTTTATTTGCCAATCGGGGCTTATCCTTGTTCGCCATTACCGATTGTTACCATTTCAAAGTTGCTTTGTTTCTTTCATATGTTGCTCTCTTGATCGTAAATGGATTTGATGGTTTCTCTTAAGTTCTTTGTACAGTAATTTTCTCTCTCTTTTTTTGGAAAATGAAAACAGTAAAAAATAATCCATTCCTTTGCTTTCAGTCTGTGAAGTATGCGAGTATGCATGTATTTTTAAAGATATCTCTCTCGATGTGTGTGAATGTGCAGCCTTGACGAAAGTATAATCGTAATAAGCCTCCATTAATCATGATATTTTCTTAGGACGGGCGCAATCAGCCCCAGGTCTAACGGTTCACTTACGCTGACCAATGAGGTATATGTATAAACAATTTATCCCCGGCTTCACGTTCCGATTGGATGAGCCGGCACAGGCTTCTAGAGATACAACGGAGCAGAGGATGATGGATAGGGGCTCCATCATTTTTATATGCTTTGCATTATCCGTTTAATGAGAGAAAAGACAATTGCGTCAAAGGAAGGATGGTGTAGCATATGTTTACACTTGTCTCTTCGAGATAGTCTGCAGACTAAAAAAAAATCTGTCAGTTCACAGGTGATGCGCGGCCCACTCCTCGAGCATGTGCAGTGGATAGTAAGTGGCATGAACGCCAAGCATTCTGGTGTGACCTGACCGTATGAGGTCACCCGTCGTCGGCGACGGGGCAAAAATGAGTCTCGTGCCGACAGAGTTGTCGTCCATTGTGCTCGCCACGTCGAACGTGAACACTCCGATATCGTTAGCGAGGGGCACTGCAATTTGCTCATCTTTCGAGTCAATTTACCGAGAACTTGTTTGATATTCCCGGGTGTTTTTTTTTAGCTTCTCCCGGTTCGTGCATTCAGCTCCATCCTCAGAAGCCAACAAATTAAGCTTGGATGGGTGGAAGCGTCGTTCATGTTGGCTGGCTCCGCAATCTATTTAATTTGGAGCAACTAGAAATCGTGTGGAAATGCCTGTAATTTCGACATCCTAACCGATCAGCTGAAGCAGAACATATCTGGCTGGTCACTGAGCCGTTGCTATTTAAATAACCACAATGAAAAGAGAGTGAATTTCATAAATTTTCCTAAGCGATCTGCACGCACGCTGACAATTTGCAACGGCACTTCTAGGAGATCACGATAAGACAAAATAAAATTTCCGATCTGTTAAAGAGCGAAACGTGTTACTGTCCTCAGCTGGCAATTGGCTGTGGTTTTTTTTTATTTTCTCTCAATAAGCTCGGTGACAAAGCCTTTTTTTGTGCTCTCCGATGAAGTCATGATCATCGCTGGAAATATGAGTGCGAAGTTTTATGAAAAAAAATAACTTTGCATATAAATAGATTTTCTGAGTAGCTGAGAAATTGACGAAACTGACTAATTTAAAACGCCGGAAGTTTTGGCATCCTTCTCGTTTTGTGCGTTGAAGCTTGTGATCAGTGACGCTGTTCAGGGGAAAGCCACATAACTCGTTAAGGTGAGCGATCCGATTGAGTTGCATTGCCATCAATACAGCTACAAATATATTCATTTTTCCATCAACAGCCGTAAAAGATTCCCTCTTCAGAAAAAAAACAACCCAGACACTGAGATCCAGTGTGTGCATTACCGTGGCTCTCGCTCTATTTCCCAAAAGACGAGCTAATCAAGGGAAATTTGTGGTCGGTAGGTTTTTTTTTTGCTCGAACAAAACTCGAACAGGTTTTCTGCGGTTACACATATGCATCGCGCAAATTGAACAAAGGGGCGATTGCGTCGACTCGCGGAGTAGACTAACGCGCGAGACAATACCTTATTGATTGGTGTGTGCAGAAAATATATGAAAAGGGGAAGCTCGCCTGACGACTGCGCCCCTCATTGATTGTGACGTATTTGTACTGCTGGGGCGCAGCAATCAGCATGAGAAAAGAAGGGGGGAGCAGTGGTCGCACTGGAGACGTGTTAGAATTGACAACACTGTCACCCCGAATCGAAGTGTGAGCCCTTGTTATGAACTCATAGTGGTATTGTGTCACTGCCGCTGATAATAAATGCAATCCCAACTGAAAAGTGTAATTAAAGCAACCAAATGTTTTCTTTCCAAAGCCGCCCTTTACCACTTTCACTTTTTTCAGAAAGCGCCTGAAATAAAACCGGACAAAAGCCACCGTTTTTTTTCTGTTCTTTCGATTTTTTTTTTGTTTCCCTGTTGGTTTTATTTTGGCTCATTGATCCCGCCCAGAAATTACACAAATTCTTAGAAGCGCGAGTCGAAGGAGCGACACTTTTCTATTTTCGCTGCCTTATTTTTTTTCTTTTTGAATATGTTACCGAACAGCCTTGCCAACTACACTGACGTGCGATTGCTATTGGTTCAAAGCCCCCTCGAGCTGATCTCCCGGGAAAAACGTTCGCTAACGCTGAGGTGTGAGCGATGACGTTGACAGCAGTCCAAATGTTAGGTTGGCTGAGAGGGTTTCTAGATGAGTTTTTCCTAATCCTTACAAAGCAGACTAATGGGGTGTACAGAAGGTCTGGTTCTGAACTGCCTCGTATTTTGCCCTTTTACTTCTTTTACGGGTGGAGCTCCCCCTGCTTCTAAATTCACGCGTTCACATTCGCTGGGCCGGGGTAAAGAAACAATCAGTGATTTTTTTTTCACCTCGCGCGCTCTCTCTCTCCCAGCGAAAATCACAAAGAAATTACATCCTGACAGCCGGGAGACAGGCAGATATTTACTTTGATAAAATAAAGATTGGATTGAGACTGCATAGCAGGTGAAATCAGTCAAAAGCTTGGATATCAAATCAGCGACCCTACCAATATTGCTCCTGCTATCCCGATCAATTCTATTTCATTAAATTTTCACAGTCGCCTTGGATGTTTGGAGAGCTTTTTAATTCGTCTGAAATTTGTCAGTTTACTTTTAATTCATCCTCACTTGGCGAGAAAATTAAGAACAGACATAATGGCTGTATTTATCAGGCGCGAGTAGCATTACCTTTGTTGGTCCTATAGCTGTCTTCAAGTGACTTCACGTTTAAATTATCATTTCGTTCTTTATTTTGTGACACTGCATAATCTCACAGGCGAATCAATTTGATTCGGGATTTTTTCCCTTAAAGGAGCGTCTGGATGTGTGTGTGTGTGTGTGTGTGAGAGAGAGAGAGAGAGAGAGAGAGAGAGAGAGAGAGAGAGAGAGAGAGAGAGAGAGAGAGAGAGAGAGAGAGAGAGAGAGAGAGAGAGAGAGAGAGAGAGAGAGGAGAGAGAGAGAGAGAGAGAGAGAGAGAGGAGTGATGATGATGATGATGATGATGATGATGATGATGATGATGATGATGATGCAACTTTATGGATATAAGAAGCCTATCTTCACGAAGCTGGTATGACAATTTTGCCCGTGTCCGTTTTGTTTGCTTTGCCGGGTTTGTACGGATTTGCCGCCATGAAAAGTTTCAATCCGTCTAGTCCGTAGGTGTCTTATCCACGAAGTCCGGACCTCTCCCGAACAGCTTCTATGCGGAGAGCATCTTCACAAATGTACACCGCCCAAAACAAAATCAGGAGCCTTGGGATTTTTTCCCGAACCGCGTATTTAAGAAAATGGAAAGAAAATAAGGGTTACATCCGGAGGTAGACAGCCGCTGAATTTGTGTCGAAGTCGAACAATTTACTCGCGTGCGCTTCCCATTTCACGAGTGGTATTCTGTCGCTCTAACGCTTTGTGTCTCGTGTTTTTGAAGAGATGACTTCGAGCAAAGCCATATGCAGTATTCCAGGGGCGTGATCCAGTGCCCACATTCAAAATTACTGATATCGTTTTATCAAATGTTACTCAGAAATTGCGGTTCAAAACACAGCATTCAACGAGCTGGACAAATCCCGTCCTGGTAAAAAACAAATGGGGATATTTTCCAGATAACATTTGAATATTACATGTGTCCCTGAGTTCCGAATGAAAGAAGTTTGCTTATTTTGCTTCCAAGTGACTAACAAATTGCATATTCAAATTTTCTGTATAATATTTTTATTGGCAAGAACGCGCCACTGCACTGTCGTCTGCGAGTACGTGACAAACGAAATTCATGAATATCACCAGTGCGGTGTCGACCACGCGGGGTCAGTTGTTTTAACAGAATGGCCAGGCGAATTTATTTTGACAAGTTCGTTTTGATCTTGCGAGAAAATCATCACAGGAAAGTCAAACACGTGTTCGATTATGTTTTGTGCAACGAAATTAGTGTGATTATGGATGTTTCGTTTTTTTTTTTTAAATCTTCCCTCGTCCTGAAAGGCAGACAGTGTTTTGTTGGAGGTAATTTTCAGATGGGGTTGCGGTCTCCGCTGTAATCATTACGAGTAATTTTCCCTTTTATGCGTCAGGGGGAAAATGGAAAGCCTCAAGTTGAAAGTGTTTGGTAATCGTAACGTACCAGGAGTGACAAACAATACATTAATTTTCGTCGATCAGGGTGCTCCTGAAAAATGCAACCGGCGTCTCTCCTCGCAGCTGCGAAGCTTAGGCATGGCGGCCTGTGTTCAATTCCACTGCGCGCCAGAGCCACGGATCATATGGACGAGACCACCAGTTCAGCGCTTCAAGTTCATTTTCACGTATAGGCGTCCAATTTAATCGCTCATTATTTGCTCGTGGGTCATTGAAAGCAATGATTGGTCCTGAAAAGGGAGGGCTCTTTGTTCAGACGAGCGGTGTGTTGGTACACACACTTTGGCGTATGATCACGCTGTGAGATGGTGGCCGTGATTACACCTGTGAGGGCGCCAACTATAAAGGCTAAAATTCCGCGCGGATTGACTGACCGTGAAGAAGTGGCAGACGATTTATGGGTTCTTTCCATAGGCCCTCCAAAAACCATATCGACGGTGGTAGACGACATAAATTTACCCAATAAAAACATTGATGAAAAAATGGACACGGAGGATGAATGAATGATACGCCTTTCCTTTGCGAAAATTTCCGTGAGTTTGGAAAATAAGTGAGATTCTGATTCAAGGAAAAAACACATCGTGACTGAAATCACAGCGTTTCAAAAATCGAGTAAAACAAATTTGGATTGAATATTTTTTATACGCAAGACATAGGTTGCGGGAGAAAAATACACTTTTCCACGAAAATCTTGGAATAAACCTTGAAAATGTGTATCGAAAATCTGTGTAAAAACCTGCAGGAGCAACATCAAACTAAAAGAATTCTTTTCACAAATCCTGCAATTCCGAGCTTTTAGACGGCGTTATTTTGCAAAACCGAGAAACTAATTCTAGGAAATAGATCATGAGTCTTGCTTTCAAAGAGAGACGGCTTCCTCAGTTTGGCAAAAATATCGAAAACAACAGTTCCGCCGACGGATTGCACGCATTTGAAATCAATTCGGAACGCTGTAGGTCGTCGGTTTAATAGTCTCTAAGAATTGATGTTAATTTCACTGGAATAGCCTTCACAGTTGTAAGACAAAAGAGGTGCAGGCACTAGACTGGCACGTTGACTGTCGAAGGCATGGCATCTCCCCGACAACTACGCTCTGGAAAATTGGTCATCGTTGGGGAGGGCGGAAACAAGCCCAAACAACCACTCTGGATGAAATCCCGTCGATCGACGCCATATTTTTTGGCACACGGTTTCTCTCATCTTCTCACACCAGCGCAGTCACAGCGGCGCGTTCAGCTCCGCTAGCTCATGGCGTCCGCTGTCATGCTCGCGAGAACGGTGAAGGCTGCAACGATTTCGCCGTGCGGAGGAAAACAAAACGAATTTACTGGACCGGTAGCTGTCTTGTGTTATACCCTCCACCGTGGAATGTCCAAGCGTAAGACGAATTCCCCCAATATCAAATTTGAACGAAAGTACTCGATGTTTGGTCGAATTTCTTGCGCCGATTCGGAGCATTGACATTTACGAGTCATTCTCCGTACTGTTAACGTCTTCTCATAACGGTATTTGATGGATAAGTTATCGTAATCGTGCGCAGACCTATTTAAATCATATATCTTGTCCTCTGCTCTTTGTTTTTTCTTGCTTTTCAAAAAACTATTTTGATATGGACTGTTTTTGTGGACCCACTGTTTGATATTTCGCCCGGGGACTTCGCAGACGGTTCGTACCGGCGTTCTCCATTATTCGCCTTCTCGAATTTCAGCAGGGATAGATTCGAATTCAGAGTAGTGTTTTTCCCATTTCAATCGTAAAAAACAAAATAGAACAAATTTATATCGTTGATACTTTCGACTTTTGTGAGAAATGCGGTACTGCTCGATGGTGGATTTCAGAAAATCGGTGTCATTTGAGTGTCATCGGAACCGACGGGAGTAAAAAATCAGAGCTAACCGAAACTGAATAGTGTCGTGCAGCGCCGGTTTATTATATATGGTAAATTTCACACAGTGTCGCGGTGTCAGCCAAGATAATTGACAAAAACCGAAAGTAGCACAATCCCAAACAAAAGTGACGTCATTTGCGCGAGGACAAACGAGAGGCGAAATCTCTTTCGTGAATGGAAAAAAAAAACTTTGTTCGCTATGGAAACAAAACACGCAGCTATGCAACGAGCGTTTTGTGGCCTACTAGTTCAACACTCTGCCACGTACAATGCACACATGTTTTTCATTACGAAATTTTCGTTGCTGATCCACCATCTAAAATGTCAATTTTTTTTTGCCGACATAATACCAAACTTCAGTCTACCATACGTCGAGTGAGTGACGCTTCGTCTGTGCTAATTGCAAACCAGTGCCCAGGGCGACTTTCCCGTTTGAAAGGCCTCACACAGCCCAGCCAGACATCATCTACTAAAATACCATGTGACCACAGTTGCCATTCGATTTATTTATTTCTCTCTCCTTTTCTCTCTCTCTCTGTCTCTGCTGAAAAATTCTGCGCCAGTGATTGCGATAGCGGGGCAAAGAAAGGTGAATTCTGGGTGACCAAATGCGAGGAGCGAGTTATTGTGGTTGTTCGTTAGCTGCTCACTACTTCGTGAAGTGATTGTTGCCAGTCATATAGCTTGCCTTGGCCTCTTTGCCTGACAGATAGACGTGATGCCGATATTTTGCAGCTGTAAATAATAGCACAATAGTTCAGACACACGCACAAAACAAAGATGTCCCTATATACTAAAAGGAATGGGTTGCCTCGTAGCGCAGCAATATAACCAATCCCCGCCAAACAGTTACATATAATACTATATATGAACAACATGTATAGCAACAGCAGGCTAATTCGTTGAAATGCCCCGTTTTTATGTAGAAATCATTGCAAGGTGTAAATTAAGAAATGGTTCGCCGTCCATGAAAAGGGAGAAATTAGAAAGATGAATATGAAGTAAAGGGGAACCCTGGGGAAAAGTGACTTTGACGGCGTGGTGCTTTTTATAAGGTGCTAACTGTAAACAAGCCTGTGACACAATCAATGACAAAGATACTGACGTGTGCACGGTGCTGTCTGAAAGATACAATATAGAGTTAGTATAGAGTGCTATTGCCGCTAATGGAGTTTAACACTGGGATCGGGAAAGCCAAGCGAAAACACGCTCAACGGGCGGTCTTCGGCCAAAAACATCGTCGCCGCGATCATTCAGGCGAGACTTTCCGCGACATCGCGTCTTGGAGAGGAAGGGGTGGGGAGGGTTCTTGGTTCTGGATCGGGCTTCCTTTACCTCCATCTGGTACGCGATGTGAACTTTAGACGCGCTAAAAGGCCGTGTTTTCCGGCGGAGCGTTTGATACGAACCGCCAAGAAACTTACAACGTAATTACCGCTTCATGAAAAAAGTCCCCTGTAATATTACATGTGCTGTCAACAGCTATTTCCCCCTTTTTTGTCTTTAGCCTGTGCGCCTCAAATAATCTTTCCGGCTTTTGCCGTCTTCCGATGTTTGTGACTGGTATCGTATGTTGCACGTGACTTCAGCATCGTCATTTTTCTAGAATCAGGAGTTAACATTCCATCTTTGTGGCCTCGTCGAAATCAAATACTGAAACATCACCATGATAATTTCGATTGAGAACTTGGTTCACATTAACTTAAGACTTTAAAGCTAAAACTTTCATTAAGACATTCAACTTCCAAATTAAAACGCTTTTCACATTTTAAGAGTTTATGAGCAGACATAATGATTGTATTATTATAAGCGTTCATCCGACGAGGCGAATATCTGTTCCATTGTTAGATGATAATTTTACTGGTGATTCTCCAAAAATGGATTGATGTCCATTTTGAATCTAAAACAAGCGTGTGCTACCATGTGAGAAAGGTGATAAGTGTGCAGAAAGTACCAAAGAAGGGAAAGAAAGATACTCCAAATTAAGCCGCCTGACAATTACCAGGGGCACTCCATGGGGAATATGCAACTGTACGCAGTCGGGAGACGAATAATCCCCGGGAACGTGTGCCTATAGACGGGACACAATTTCAATAAACTTTAGACTTTAAGAGTTTAAAGTGGTCAGGCCGGAGTTCACATCGAAATTGACATAAGTTAATTTGAATACAGGGCTCTAAATATGTTAATAAGTTCGTCTTGCGAAACGGAAATGAGAGAGGTCAGCCCAGGACATGACGCAATTTACAAAGTTATGGGCACGGTGTCAACGGCGCGCCGTTGGCTGCGCGCACTGCGCGAGTGACATAAGAACAATTGCGGTTTCTATGGTGAACCGCGACCCTTTGTGCTTTCAGCACGAGCGATCATTGAAGTTTGTACCATCGGCCCCTTGTTTGGACATAATTGCAGAAAACCGATAATTAATATTCGCTGCCAATAGTTCGTTCTACCCGTGAGTGTGAGCATCGTCTTTGCAAATATCCAAATTGAATTTTTGCTTTGTAACATTGGATTGAAAAATCATACGGTCGCAAATAAGTTCCCAAAAAGCATTACTCTTAGCAGGATGAGGGGAGTAAATTCATTCATTGTTACGTAGAACCATTCATATTTCAATAACTACACGCTACGTGAAACAGTGGACGTATCATAATATATAGGCGTACATAAACACACTGATATATATATATATATATATATATATATATATATATATATATATATATATATATATATATATAATCTTTATAGAAAAGTTACACTCTACAAAATAACATAATACAATTTTGCTATTAAAATAAAAAATTCGACAGAAGGTTACTTCTGCGATCTGCAGTGCATTGTGAAAATTGACAGATTGTCGTCACAGAAGTTTAAAACCCTTCGTTGAAAGAGAAAAGTCTGGTAGCCTATACCCCGCGATAAATCCGTCATCTCAAATATCAAAAACCCGTCATCTTAGCGAAAATAGCCTCTGAAATATTTAGATTGAACAGAATTGAGTTTTTTTGTTTTTTTTTTTTGCGAAGCCAAATGAAAACGCACGAATCAGCCCTGAATCAATCTTCCAGGCTTGTCAACGCGCAGTCGCAATTTCATTTTCCAAGCGGGTTTTGCTCGGTTGTTCATTCGATAAATTTAATCTGCAATTTAGGAACAATAAAATCCGACCATTTATAAGTTATTGTCTCGCTTCTTCTTTTCACAGTTTTTCGATACAAGAGAAGGCTCTCTTCCCGAGTGGAATTGTGTTTTGCCTATGTGACGGTTGTTCTTGAGTGAGAAGAAATACGTCATCAAACTGATAAAAAAGTGTTATTTTAGTTGTTATTTTTATCGTTCATCTTTGTTGTCTTAAAACTTGATAAAAAAGTATGTGATTTAGTGAAAATGATCAGACGAGGTAAGGTACACAGGTTAAAGAATAAATGAACAAATGTGTGCAGAGTCATTTACAAAATGGCTTCGGTGCGAATATTGAAAAAAAAAGGAAGCAGAAAAATTCTCCAGCCACACATGTATTCGCATCGAGTTATCCTGATACACAGGCATTTCAAGTCGCTAAATGAAACATTCACTCTCTTTCATACATGAACAGTTTGAAGTCGATTGGCTGTGAATTAACTCGTGGAATCGGGAGTTCGCTGGGAAGACGCGAAGTGGTTGCTGTGCTTCTAGCGTCCATTAACACACCTAACAGGAACACTTGATCCGCGGAAACCACTGCATTAGCTTCTTGCTTTGGACGGGCGAGATGGGGAGCTCGTTGACGACACCGTTTCATCTTTTGCGGTAGATATTTTTTTTTGTGAAAAAAAAACACCACTCAGGCCGAGAGTGGGGCTTGAGCGATAAGTGGACGGTTCCTTTGTGGCGTGTTTGATGTGTGCAAGACAAGGTGAAGACAAAACGTGGTCAAGTGGACTGCGTAGGGGCTCCGACTTCAAGTGAATTGACTAATACACCTCGGCGTAGCTCGTAGCCCGGAAACAACATGTGTGTAACTCGGGAATTCGGCAACTCCTTATTGTTGTTGGGCGCAGAGACAACACAATTGCGAATATTTATGCAACTGAAAAATTGACACTCGCGGCGTGCAAAGTTGGTTAAAAAATTTAAAAACTTTTCGCGATCATCAATTGGTGTGTTTTCTACGCGAGGTCATACCTGAAATATTGCGAGTAAACCTCCCAATAAAAGTCAATGGACGCGCAACGCACTCTCGTCAATAGGATGTATAAGAACAAGAAATTAAAACGCACTGTTTCTGAAAGGCTTCCAAAACTATAGCCAGTCAAACGTATCGCCCAATCTGGCCCTTTACCTCTGCGGTTGCGACCTTAGACCAGTGTTTCGCAACCGAACAAAGGCTCGCATTGGGAACACTGTGCCGTGTCGCACAAAGGCTTTCACCAAATGTCTCCCTTCACATGTAATGACAACAAAAGAAAGTTTTCACAACTATGACTGGCTTTATTCTCGGCGAGATAATTGTCAGAGTGTACGTAGCTGTCGAGAAGGCTGGGACGGCACTTTTGACATGTGTATTAGGCCCCCCTCATGGCATTGGGTGTTTTGCATCACCCTCAATCCCTGAAAACTACCCCATTTCGGTTATGTTCCTTGCCAATATCCGCTCAAGAGCACCTCACCTCGTCTCACCCCGTCTCGCTCTGAAAGGCGGTGCGGCAGTCGGTATTATTCGTAATTACTCGACCGAAAAAAAAATAGTACCAAGACAAAGGTTGGGGGCCGAGGTCTTTGAGAAGTGTCAGGAAACGACACTATTGCAGACATCTGCCGTTGTACCGGTTTTGCCGCGTAAATTCAGTAATATTCAAACACTCACTTGCGGTTGTTTAAATTGGTGTCAAAATCACGTGACAAACGATGCGGTCTAGACTAATATGCGGTTTTGAAACGCTCGTATTTAACCAGAACTCACTAATGGAAAGTAATGGCATTTAGAGCGGCGTTAATTTTTTGCCAGTGCGAATTTTATTTCTTCGCCCGGAAGTGCCCTGAAAGTCATATGAAAAGTAATACAGGGCGCGATATTCGCATAATGCGATAGAATAACGGATTTGCATGGTATCGTAGCAGCTCTTTGTTCCGCAGAGGTTATTATTCGCGGGAAATACAATATCGCTTTTTTGTTCGACCAGCCCTGGATTTTTCTTCACTAACTCGATGACATTAAAAGTCGGGAAATCTTTCAGGATTGAAAGCAAGCGAAGTAAGAGATTTGCAAATAAGTTGATGTTGCCGATAGATGTGGCAGGCATGTGTTTAAAACGCCGAAATTTAAACAAAGACGGTGTTATTAAAAGATAAAAAAAACTGTGTGCATGCTGGCCACTGTATGGGCGAATTGAACGTAGCTTTGCAAGAGTTCGTGGGGGCGCTGTTCGGTCTCGACCTAAGCCCCACATGGTTGTCGTTCTTATTGTTCGCAGAAGCGCAAACCCCACAAAGTCACAAGAGCAAAGAAGAATACATCTTTATAGAAACGTCCACGCGCTTGTATTACCATAAACAGTAGAATCGAGACCATGGAAGTCACAGTTCAGAGACAAAAGTGAGAATTTGCGAAGCAAAATTTTAAGCAAAATAATTTCCGCATTTTAATGGCCGATACTGATAACGATGGATTAGCACTTGTTCTCATGACAACTAGTGATAGAAAGTACTTTCTGCACTAAGTCATCTTTTCCCCTTTTGTGAGTATTCTGCGCGGGTGAAGGCCACACATTCTTATTGAGAATAAATGCTTTGACGAACAAGGTCGACGAACCATATGCAAATGACATATTCATAATCGGGGAGGGGGGGGGTACTTATTTTCGCGAAAAGCTGGCAGATCTGTTCTGAAGGAGTGAATGGAAAAGACGGGGATCATTTATATTCAACGTCCGCCATTTTTCTCCCTTGAGTACAATTCACAATTTTTGGGTCACATCATACTGAATACTTTTGGGTTAACTTGCCGTCACCCAGTCAGCAATAGACAAAGACGGAGCGCGTATCGCTAATTGTACTTTTCCTGTCGAATGAACCCCTCAGTCTTGACGATGTCTTATTTCCATAGCATGATTATAGCAAAATGTTCCTCTCGGAAGGAATTTGGAATTTTCTTTTGGGAGATAAATGCAAAACAAAAATTGAAGTCAGTACAAGTATTCGTATTTTAGTGCACTTTCACAAACAGTAGCGACAAGAGATCCAGTTTTCACTTTATTATTATTCAACGGCAACGATACAAACGCTATAAATGGAAACCGTTCTGTGTTCCATTTTCAAAAAATGGCTTTCGAAGAGTTGGAGCCCGGCGTCCTACGCATGCGCACTATTCCAATGTACGGCGGGGAAACCAATTCTTGGCGCGTACCAGGTGACAGTGAAAAAATCTCATCGCATGAGTGATACTGAGATTTAATCTGTCTTATACATATTGTATATGCTCTTATGATGGATATGAAAATGTCATCTCGGTGTACCTCCCAGAAACTAAGAAGGCACTAATGCACCTCGCAAAAGCTGCAGGCCTCCAAGTCGACATCTCTCAGAGTTCTTTGGTTTCGCGCTGCTTTGGTAAAATTGGCGCCGAAATGTAGCACACTATAAATACTGTGTCGTTCTCCACTAAAACTGTCTTCCCGCCAATTTTGTTTATTCTCGAACTCGTTTTGAGTCTTTCTCTTTGTTATAGCAATGCGTTTATTTTGTACAGAAAATCACTGAGCCTCGGAAAATTGGAGACTACAGACGCGCCATCATAGCAGTGGAGACCGAATTTCTCATTTACTGAACTAATTCACCAAGTTGCCCGATACTACGACGCATGCTCTCTACTAACCCCTCTGCCCCTCAGTACAAGAACTAATCCGAGTTACTCATCAATTCTGGGCACGTACTAAATAAATGATCGTCGCGGTGAAATTCATTAGAAATTGAATTCATACGTCGCCTCCCTCCCCACGTGGGCCAACCCTTGAACTTTCTGGGGTCGAAGGTTTCTGTGTTGTTGAAAATAGCCCCGGGCCAGAACCGCCCCGATGTGCTCACACGTCTTGGTTTATTGGTTAGAAGGAGACGGGAAAGTGACAACGCGAGTCGGTCTTTGGTCGCTTATGCAATTCATTTTTATAAACTCCCTTATATTGCAAATACAGGAGTAAAAAAATCAATCCCCTGGTTGCATTCGTCATGCTATTCCCAGTCATGTCTGGTTTATTGGTCCGCAATGTTGTTGTAAATCAAAACAGTACCCCCCCCCCCCCCCCCCACGAAAGTTGCCTTAACGAGAATGAAGTTTCTGGACTTTTTTCTCGTAAGTTCTTTTGATATTAAGCCAATTAATATTTTAAGGTATTTATGTATTTATTTTTCCGCCGAGATGATAAACATGGACTGGAGCCGACACGGACGACAATAAGCCCATGAAGAGACTGATTAGTGTTTACCTGAAGACATTTGGCTCCTTCGTCACCTCACCATGCAAAATAAATAACGCTATGTTTACTTAACTTTGAAAAATTAATGACGTGAATGCTAATGAATGTAAATTCATCGCAGAGAAATCGCCATAATTGGCCATTTTTGTTTTGTTTTCCTGTGTGCGTGAAGTTCAACCTTAAAACAATAAATTTCCTTCAGCGATTCTCGTGTCTTTCTCCTTTCCTTGGCGGAAACGTCAGGCTTTATCACGGGGAAAGCATCTGGTAAAATCGTGTTTAAACTTTGAACATGGACAAGGGTGTGATGCACTTTCTCAAACAAAGGGTTGTTATCATACCATTAACCAAAAAAAAAATGGAGAGAACGATGGCCACGGGGTTAAAAGCTGTCGTTTTTCACTTCCTCAGTCTGTTATTATTTGAAATCGGGGCATTATCGTGTCATCTGCATGCGATCGATGAACGTCAGAACTGTGTGGGGTCACGCCAGCAGATTTCAACTCGGGGTTAAATCGTAACCGCGGTCGTGCGATAACGCAGACGAGAGCGAAGGGGAGTCTGTACCCTACAAGGCATCTAACTCTCATTAACTTCTGTTATATTTTAATTCGGAGCAACCGAGGAGCATCGACGAATCGGGAGATTGGAAGACGAGAAATATTTCATTAACCGTGTGAACGCGCTTCCCGACGTGTGGTGCATTTTCTATGCGAACGGATTTGACCGTGCGCATTACGCACGTGCGGGAAGTCGTCATCCTTCGGAACCTTGCGGCGACCTCTGACCTTTGGCATTCCTGCCCGAACTCTATTTTAATATTTTTTTCACGCTGAGATACAACACGAAAATTGTGACAGGAGATGATGGGGGCATATCTGTATTTTCATTCGCCGACATCATGCGCAAGCCGAACGCTGATTGGTTTCTCGCTATCTGACAGCGAGACTGCTTCATTTTCGACAGAACATGCTTCCATTGATGGTGTTTTTATTCTGCTTTCATCACTTCATGTCATTTCGCTTATCCACCTCGCGTAAGAATTATTCAACTTGGAAACTTCTTTTTACAGTTGAGATATAGTCAACCAAACGCAAACACAGTGTCACTAAGGACGTGTCACTCATTGATAGTAGACAGGTCTTTTGAAGTTGAAGTTGAAGATTTGTTGAAGTAGACTGACGACATGATGTACAATGCGGGAATACTTAAAATCAAATAACTGAAAAATTATGAATAATCTATTTATATGTGTGTGTTAACAATGTGTATTATAGATACATATGCGTTTATTAACCACTGCATCTCTCTCTGTCTCTGTCTCTGTCTCTGCCTGTCTCTCTGTCTCTCTGTCTGTCTGTCTGTCTCTCTCTCTCTCTCTCTCTCTCTCTCTCTCTCTCTCTCTCTCTCTCTCTCTCTCTCTCTCTCTCTCCCAACATATATGGAAAACTGCACAAAATATTATGCATTTGTGTATATATGTATGTGTGTTACATAAGTGAATATGAGACGATTTCTTCCCTGTTTTAATATTCAATACACACGATGTGTAATGTACGACAAAATATATATGTATACAATATTTGAGTTTATACGAAGTATGAATTTACAGCAATAAAGCCGTGTAAAAGAAGTATTTTGAATCATTTTTTCGTATGTATTGGAGGCGAGGAATATGACTCGGTCTGTTAATCTTGCAAATGGCGGCCACGCCAGGAGAACCCAAAATGCCGTGGGTGCTCACTGTAAAATATTCAGAAGGCACGGTCTGCCGTCGATGCGTCAAATACAAAACGACTCGCACCGTGACGAGCCTGACCAGGGTCACGTGACTCTGGCATCGGCGATGTTACTCACGTTTTTGAAGAGATAAAAGAAATACCAAAAAAAAAATGCTGAATGAGTATTCGGGGTGGTCGAATGAAAGAGTACACGGCGCACTGTTTTAAAATCAGCGAACACCCTCTTAAGAAGGACTTACACTAGCGTCGACGGGAAAAATTTTCGCTCGTGCAAACTCAGCTTAACTTTGCAGCGACTGGCATGATGAGCTAGATCAACGTAATTTTCCTTCTCTTAGACTACAATTGAATATCACTGACGGAACGATTGGAAGTCTATAGATATATAGCGGAGCTATATATATATATATATATATATATATATATATATATATATATATATATATATATATATATATTACAAGTGGTTACTAGTCACAAGTAATGAGAAGTATACTAGTAGGAAACGCCAGTATTTCTGGTTTGTTTTGACTCATGACTCTTCGGTTTGGAATTTACTTGAGAGTTCATCGTAAAGTTCTTCTGCTGCTGCCGAAAGTGTTAGTTGTGTCTCTCCGTATGGCTCGTCACTGTGTAGTTTGACTGCCTATATTTCTGTCAGTGACGATGTCCCTACTTTCAACGCTGTTACGTGCGATTCGCGTTAAAATTCGTGATTCGGCGTCGACCTAGATGACTTTGATCGCATATTGTGCGTAGAATTATGTATAGTATGTAAAGTTGGATCTGGTTCGTTACCACAGCAACGCGGCTGTTACCAAAAAGGCGGAACGCGTTATCTTTCGTAGATTCTTTATTCGCTTCGAGATCACAGAGTCCGAAAGTCGCCGTCTTCGACAATGTCTTGGTCTGTTGCTTAGCCTTGGAACCACATTACCATTATGTCATGCGTGAGTAAGTTCATGTAGCATCAACCGAGAAAACACCGCAAACATTTTGTTTGCCATTGCCCGAGAGTTACAGCGGCGGGCTGTCAGATCTTTCAAATTTTCTTGCTGTTCCTGTGCTTGCAGTCTACTAGTCACCGTGTCCTCACAACACTGTCCCTCCGTTAGTATTGACAGCACTGACCTCCCCTACGATCATGAATGTGGTGGCTAAATTCCGTGCGGCTGTCTTATTGAAGACTAGACCACCGTCTCAAAGAGATTTTGCGTGCTTTTTTTCTCCCATCCCCGTTAATTTCTGAGGAGGACACCTTTCGAGTGACTGCGGTGAAAGATCTGAGAATTTTTGCGGATAAAAATATCGATTTTCAAACAATGGTTTCATTGAATGCATGTTCCTATCATTCGCTGTGTGATTACGCGGCTTTGTGAAGCGAGCGATTGTGTCCTCTCGCAGCAGGAAATCTCAGAAACCGTGAATTCCAAACGGAAAGTCCTACAGTTTACGCGATAATAAAACAACCTTTATCGGTAGATTAGTTTGCCGTCAAAAATTCAGGTTCCTTGTGATCGGCTAAGTAGATTACGTTCGGGGCTGCGTTGCCTAGGAGACGGACTTCGAGCCTGTTGTGTGTTATTTTTTTTTCACACATGTAGGGCGTCATTGGTCAGTGTCTATATAAACGAAGACCCATAGTTCCATCACACAATTCCCCAATTTCCTTTTCTAGTAGGGATGCCGGGGGACAAGATTCAAAAAATTCTGAAGAGCTGTAAACTTCACCAATGATACGACTGGTCATGCGGGGTTAGTTTTCAAAACAAGGTGCTCGCTGTACCGGTTATATGTGTATCAACATTAACAATTTCCCTTGGAGTTGAAGTGGAAAAGGCAGCCATGTTGAATTACAATACATATCGGTATATTACATAACCGAGCTCTTTTTCCTGGAACGATGAACTGTGATCTCAACTTTTCCGATTTCCTAATTTCAACTTCAAAATCGCATTCTCCACGTCAAGGAAATGTAAGAAAATGAAAGTCCTGACAGAAAAAGTGCGGAGAAAGTTCTCGTTTGTAGCTCAAAATCACCTATAGGGGTCAGACTGTCAGCACACCTCATCGGAAGGTAAAAGCTCCCCTGCTCTTGAAAAAAAATTGTGAGGCGAAAGCCTTGCCACAGTAGTTGCTGTCGCTGAAGATGCCAACGAAGATTTTGCTCAGTTCAAATACTTTTCTCATTTATCTTGTCAAGCACTCGAGGTACGAATGATTTACGACGGTTTCCAAATGTTTATAGGGCATGGCAGTAAAAAGTGATAAACTAGAATTTATTTGGTTGCAAATTTCAACCTGTGCTGTTCATTGACGCCTGCACATGGCGGGTTATGTATTTGATCAGACGCTGATTCGTGTCACACCGGTAGGTTGTTCCCCACGTGACTCAACTCGCACCATTCTACCTTCTTATAATTATGAATGTCTGAATGCCGCTTTACCTTTCTCATTCCACGCGAAGAGCGTTTTTTTAAAGATAGTTTGATTTTCATCCTACTTGTATCAGAAGAAATAATTTCCTAGTTGACGTATTAAACACAGGAAGAAACAGACAGTGATAAATTGTTTTGCTTTGTTTTTTGTTTTTGTTTTGTTTTTTATCCGATGTTGGTATTCATTGTGCCTATGAGCAAATACCAACATATAAAATTGACCCTTCTGGGTCAAACCTGTCCGTAGTGTAGTATCGCATCTTAATTTTTCAGTAAGCTTACAGGCGTCTCATTTGCAACATGCAGAACGACTTAAATTGTGCGCCTGCGCCGACGTTGACATGTGGGTACATATACACTGAACTATCACATTTACACATATCAATACACTATATTTTCATCATGTGTAAGTATATATATATATATATATATATATATATATATATATATATATATATATATATATATATATATATATATGTACTACATAAATGGTATGTGTGTGGGTAATATATGGTTGCACATACATTATTATGAACAATGTTTATTGCCTCTTCAATGTATTATAAAACAAGGTTTCGTTTGATTCATAGTGATGTAACCCGTTTCTCTTCCTGTTTACGCGGGTAGTTTCGATTTCAGTTGAAGGCGCTTGAATGTAACTTGTCTGGCCACGCCAGGTCTCTCTGGAGCAAGTGTCCATGTCTTGTTTGCATATCCAGTCATCAGTGCGACCCTACAGGAGTGAAAATTACGCTCGCGTACACTTCGCCATCGTTTCCTCCGGTCGCCCCGGGGCACGAAAGTTACGATAGTGCATCCCTGGCTCCCTCGATGTCTTGGCAATGCGGTGAACACCACCAGGGAGCTGTAGTCGGCCAAAATTTATGTAATATTAGTTCGATTCACTATGAATGTGCTCCGGGCGAGGGATGTCTTACTTTCCACTGGGTATTGTAACGATAAACAATGACTCGACGGAAATGAACCTGTGGTCTCGCTTCTTTTACTCTTTTTTTCTGTGTTGCATGCATCGCTAACGCGTTGTTTTGGAAGGGGAAAAATCAAATATTGCGTCGGGCGTATCGGATACAAGTGATTACCCAGCAGCCTGTGGGTCGGAAAACAAGAAAAAAATCGATTGTGGGCGCAGTCAAGTCGTGAGCGGATGATGTGTTTGCATGAATATATAGCGCTATAGTCGGTTTTTAGACACTGATTAGATGTAATGTCTACTTCGGTGGTCGTGATACAGTGATATCTCTGTCTCTGTCTCTCATTTATACATATTATATATATATATATATATATATATATATATATATATATATATATATATATATATATGTGTGTGTGTGTGTGTGTGTGTGTGTGTGTGTGTTTGTTTGTGTGTGTGAACATATATATATATAAATATATAAATATATATATATGTATATATATATATATATTATATATATATATATATATATATATATATATATATATATATATATATATATATATATATATATATATATATAAACAACATATATGAACAACATCATTTCTTTCTCTTTCTCAACAAAATTCCACTTTCCAACGTCAGCTGCCTCGGTAAAATAGGATTACGAACGCCAGCGAGTCGCCGACCAATCAGGAGCGGTTAATTTGTGGCGAACCGCCGGCGGGGCTGATGTCGTCAGAACCGCTTGTGAGCAGAAATCATCGTGCTAATATTGCGATGAATGAAAATAGAAGGAAGTGGAGTACGGCAAGGAAATGACTGATAAGGCATTACGCAGAGAATTGTCCGAAAGATGAATGCAAGAACGAGACGACACCGATAATGAGATCACGTGACTTTTTAAGCTTACCACGCGGTGTATAATTCATCGTTGCCAACAACGGCTTAATTTTGCTTCAGTTACGGTAATACGAACGAGTTACTCTCAACGGTGCGAGATCGTGGCCGCCTTTTAAGAGCACATTACGGCGTGATTTGTGGTTTCAACCTCAACTCGCTCAAAGCCACCTAAGCTTTTGTCAGCGCTTGACAATTGCGGTAAAAAAAATCGTCGGTGCCGCACCGTGCCATCCATGCATGCGGCGTCTGTCGAAAGCAGGCGATCACTCGAACAATGAAGCGTTGGGTATTAATTGAGGAGTACGTGACAAGAATTTTCATTCCGTTGCAATGTGTTTGTCATAGTTTTTGGTAAAATGTGCGCTGTACATACAAATGTGCACGTATATTTGTCCGCTCAAGACAATCGTGACCGGGTTCAAGTACATGGCATTCTGTCGCTGGGGGCAGACTTTTATTACAGCACGCTTGCTATATGCCATATGCAGATTGATCAAGTATTTCAACGCAGTCTTGGTTCCTTCGCGAAGATTAGGGTCGTGATACTTTCTTTTGACAGAGTATGAAATATACAAATTAAGCTTCAAAACTTTTGTTTGTGTATACATCAATGCTTCATGTGCTGTGCTTGTTTTGATTTCTCGGTTTTCCTTCATCCTACTTTCCAAATTTTTGTTGATGAGTATCCACGGTGATCATAACAGAAACAGCTAAAAAAGAGAACGGCGACTTCATCCGATGATGTGGATTTATCGTCACCTCGCTGTGTCTGCCCTGTGCTCGGCGCCAAGCCGGCAGTCACGTTCTGTCAGGCGGGAATAAGGGAAGACTAAAGTTCGTCACGGATATGTGCAAAGGCTAGGTGCAGGCTCGCAATTCCAATTTCCCGGACATTTATGTCTACATCACCCGGAATCATAATTTTTCTTCCTGTACTGTGGGCGCAATAGCCACCACCCCATAGATCTCCTCCCCATTCAAGCAACGGATTATGAGGATTCAAAAAAGCCACATCAACATCTCAAAATCTTTTGCTGAAGATGATATCCTGCGATAAGCAGGGCATTGATTCTTTTAACACCCATGCTCGGGGAAATTAACCATAAGAAGTTATATGAAATCGCGAAAACACGATTTACAAAAATAGCTGGCAAAAATTAGATATAAAAAATGCATTTCAAGTCGGCGGTTCGTTTGCGGTGACGTTCAAAAGCTTGTGTAGTCTTTCATCGAAATCGAAATTAGAAACGAGAGTCAACAAAAAAGAGTATTTTCTCCCGGCATGGCTCATAAAAATATAATCCCCCTTTATGATGGTACCCATGAACTTTCTCTTATCTGGATGATGATTTTGTGTGTATGTGTGTGTGTGTGAGTGCAAGGCACTGAATCGACATATTATAATCGGCGTAATTCAATCAGAATACCAGGGAGTCCACGTCACGTGGCCGATATCCGTACACGCAGGGGAACTGATGAATATTCCAAACCTGGACGTCAGAGCGAATGCCTGCCATGCTATCCGATATTGCTCCATTTGAATAGCAGCGATTTGATAAACAGCTTATGTGCGTAGCGCTTCTCGAGGGAGCCAGCTGGAGGTGATAAAACAGAACAAGTTCATATCACCCCCTTCTCCCTATACCAACATCTATTTCAATCAAGCGGACTGACAACGTCAAAGTCTGGAGAACGATAACGGCTCATGGCTGTTAAACGTGAGCGATATTTTGACGGTTGAATCATAAGACTTCATCAAACGAGCGCTAGAAATAAATAATGTTATTCAGCGTTGTTATTTGACACGACGAAGGTAGAGGACCGATGGAAAAGGCGACCCATGAAACGAATATAATCATGTAAAATTTCATTGATATTTTACGAAAAGCCATGTGAAATTTTGATGACTACCTGTAACTTTCGGATATGTCTACCTTTACTGCAAAAACTAAAGATAGTAAGCAAAGTATCATTAATGGTGACGTATAGCAGAACAAGATGTTATCGAGTGGCGGGACTTTTTGGACCAGATATTGAGTACTGTGGCTCATCACAGTTAAAATAAGTTTGGGTCGCTGTAGCTTGAAATAATAAAGTATTTCAAAAATTTTACGTAACCAATATTTCGAGTTTGTGACAGATGTCGCTCTGTCTAGCGATCACATGTCTTGATTGACAGTTGTCTACAGAACGCTATCCTAAACTAAACTGGATTAAGCTGTTTTGCCCGTGTTATCTCTTATGTCTTTTGAGTGGACGATTCTCTTGAATAGTTGAACTTGAACAATCGTAGTTTTAACGATGGCTGCGTTACGCACTTGCCACTACAGCCTTGCTGCCCTAAGAAAACGAGATAAAACTTGTAAACTTACAAACTTTAACAAAAGAGATTTTTTCTTGAGTAGCATCACTTATTTAAAATGAAGGAAAAACAATTGCGTTGATGCCCCCCCTTTTCTTTGAACGAGGTGACCTTTCACCCAAGGGGTGTTGGCAGTAGAGGGTCCTAGGGGAAAGGACGAAACCAAGCAAAAAAGACCCGACCTCACCCTAGACCGTGACACCTTTTTTCCTTATACCCGAGTATAACAAACAAATAGATTGCTCGGGAAAGATTCCAATTTGGGTACGCGCAAATCAAGTTGACCCGACTGATCAAATGATGACGATCTCAGTTTGAACAAATCATACGGATCGAATGGAGGGTGCCAATCTTAATTTGTACAGCCTCTTTAATATCATGTTTAGGACGTGAATGGATGCACCCGATGCTAGAGAACAGGTACACACGGCAAACTGGCCCTCTTCGGGGGCTGCGACTACTTGAGCGACCTGATACAGACACTGTGTATATTGACCGAGATAATAGGAGACTCCCGCTCGTCTAAACATCGAGGAAATCTAAGTTAATACTGTGAGACAAATTAATATTCCTTGCAATGTGACCGATGGCAAATATGTGCTCCCAATTATTCCGTGGTCGATTCTATTTGACTATTATCAATTAGTTCGCTCTAACTGATTGTCAGTCACATTCGCACCGTTTAGTCTCGTTACTCACACTTTTTTTTGAATTCTCAATTCTTCAGCTGAAGCATTTTTAAGCCCAATGCTAATGCGAGAACAACAATTCCCGCGCCAACTCTTCAATGCTCGGCCCGCCAGGGTTGTGCTCACAAGCTCAGAGATGCATCCAACTGTGGCATGCTCTCTCACTGCGTCAAATGACAATGTATACACAAGGACTTCAATTTTGATTGGATGGGGCAATTTTGAAGGATTTTCCCAAAGCGAAGTAATCAACCAGAAATGGAGCGGTGACAGAAACATGAAAGATCTGATCGTAGTCTGGCGTAGGCGGTCCATCGGCTTTTGAAGCCCAACTTGTCGATGGCTTGGGATTCTTAGAAACGGTTGCTTTTGCAAACCGTTCTTGTAAACGACATTTTTCTGTTTGTATATGTATTTATCCAAAGAAATAAACGTTCAATACCGACGAAAAGTCTCAACCAGCTGTCAAGTAAAACATCGTCACCGCGAATATCAATAAGTGATAATTTCGCCTATGAAAAGAAGGGAGAGAAATATGTATCTAAATTGCAGAGGGCAATTTCTTTTCAAAGAATCCCTATGTGCAACGCATAGGTTGTCAGTCGCGGAAAATATCACCCAAGAAAACTGTGACCGTAAACCGTGGGTTGGTAATCTGACGAACCGTCAATTCTTGGTGGACCGGATCAAAACGCAGATGACATGACTACTGCGCGCTAAGAGATGTACACTCCTAATTCCGTAAATCCTTTCCCATGTTTTAGCTTCCTTTTAATTCACCACTGCGTCCTCAGAGAGTTTGGCTGCCGCTTCTCTCTTCTCAGAAAATCGCTTCTGACAAAGGGGAAGGCTGCAACCAACTGGAGCTACCGTGTTTACCCCTTTAGCCTTGCTTTAGTCTCGATGCGCAAACTCGCTTTGGGAGTTCAAACCAAGCGTGATAGGCGAAAGCTCACTGGCGCTCGTTCAAGGAATGGGGGTGGTTCTGGGTGTTTCAGCTAAACAGACCGTACTCCTTGCCGCAAGGGGTGAAACACTCCCCGAAAGTGTCCGGGGATTAGAAAATGTGATATCCTGTACTTGTGGCGGGTTTACTGAGTCCTATTTTACTTTTCCCTCGTAAATCCGAGAGGTCATTCACCTGATGGGACAAAATGTGACTGCGAGCGACAACTCATTCCTATCCATTCGTTGAGGCTCCAGATATCTTTCAAGCAAAGGCGTTTTTTCGTCAGCGACTTGACTCCCGAGAGTATAAGGTTTTATCTTTGCAAGGCAGGATCATATCATATACTTTCAGATGAACGACTCTGATTAAATCGGGTTTATTCTATTTCTGGAGCCATTACTTTTAATGCTGACAACAAGAATGTGCAATCAGTCATACGAAACTTTTATACTCTATACCTCTTGGAGCCCATTTCTGTCTGCTTGTCTGTCTCTACTTGTCTGTCGTCCTGTCTCTGCCTCTATCTGAATTCGTCTCTGTCTCTTTCTGACTATGGTCGTCGTCGCCTCTGCCCCCGTCTATATCTGTCTGTCTGTCTGTCTGTCTGTCTGTCTGTCCCTTCTGTCTGTCAGTCTGTCTGTCTGTCTGTCTGTCTGTCTGTCTGTCTGTCTGTCTGTCTGTCTGTCTTTCTCCCTTTCTCCCTCCCCCCTCTCTGTCTGTCTGTCTGTCTGTCTGTCTGTCTGTCTGTCTGTCTGTCTGTCTCTGTCTCTGTCTCTGTCTGTCTGTCTGTCTGTCTGTCTGTCTGTCTGTCTGTCTGTCTGTCTCTCTCCTCTCTCTCTCTCTCTCTCTCTCTCTCTCTCTCTCTCCTCTCTCTCTCTCTCCTCTCTCTCTCTCTCTCTCTCTCTCTCTCTCTCTCAGTGTACTAAAAAGTGTGGAAAGAGCAGAGGACTTCATCGGACTGTACTAGACTTGCCATTCTTTCATATTACTTCACGACTTTGTCGACGGAAAACGGAGAAATTCTAACAGGTGGGCAATAGAGCGATAAGGGTATGGTGTACGCCGCATGTTTGTCACTACGCACGTAATCACCATTAAAATTATGCCAACAATAATTCCATGGGTTTAAAAGAGTGGCAAATCAATAGCGATATATATATATATATATATATATATATATATATATATATATATATATATATATATATATGCAGAGAGTTAAGGGTCACCATACTACCAACAGACATCGGCATATATGTAGTTTAAGACCGTGTGAAGTGATATTTGCTTTCAATAGCGTGCAACAAGAATACCCTTATCAGTTGCTCCAAGCCAGTACTTATGGTCACATACTAGTCTTGTCGTTTTTTGATCGGCCGCAGGCGCTAATTCTGAAAGAAGTAGACGGAAGGCGCTGGGGTGATCAACGCGACGCCCTCCCCAAAGGGCACTCAATCAGTGAGGAGGATGTTGATTAAAGAAGAAAATACGGAACTCCAACTCCAATGATTGTAGTTGGATTTAGGTTATCTGTTGGAAGACATGTAGTGAAGTCTTCATATAATCGCTGGCGGCGGATGGTGTACAGTGTATCCCTTATCGTCACGGGTCGACAAAGAAAATTGGAAGACAGTTGCTCTGATACCAGTGCCGACTTTTTTTTGCGAGTTAAAATTATATGTCAGTCTTTTTGCTACCCCCTACTTTCATACCTCAGATAAAACAACCCTCCTCTTTTCAACGAAATGCTTAGCTCTAGATCGGTGTAAATATAACAAGAATTGATTTTCGTGTCTGTCACGTCATCGAGTGACTTTGCTCATGGAGTGACGTCACGACAAGGCGATTCAAATTATACATAAAAGTGTTGGGCCAGCTGTAACCGGTTTAATGCCGTACAAAGTTTGGTTTTGACAATGGACTTGGACATCAATTTTACGGCAAGCCACTTCAGGGAAATGAATTTCCTAAAATAATCATAATCCATGACATAAAGACAGATCGTGGCATTCTGACCTCACACATCATTCATCCTCGTCGGTCCATATATCAATAGACAACGTCCCTTTACAGCCCCATATTCGGTAATTTTTGTTCTATTTGTAAGCTACTACACTGTTTTTGCTATTCCTAAAATTATATCAAAATGCTTCGTGTTCAGCTTGTCGATACAGCTGCATGTGTGCAATGTGTCCAAAGTTGTGTTTGTTTGACGACTGAATTTCGTGCCGACCAGAATTCATTTGTCAAAAATGAGATTCCAAGTTGTACAGAATGTACTGCTTGAAAAGATTAATTCATATTTGGAGATACCTTAGGGGGGAAAGAACAAAACATGATTTTTGTTTTATAGAAAAAAATATTGAACAGTTTATCAGAATTTATGGCTATTGTCCCTTGAAACGACACGTATGATAATGGATTGAGAGATTGACGAAAAAGTGGCCGAAGTTGAGAGCGACGATGTGACAAAAGTGACCCACGAACGGATGAGGCAGACCGGTAGATAAATTGACGGACGGGCGTTCAGATAGGAAGGCAGACAATCGGAAAGTGGCGAAGGGACGAGCAAAAATAAACCAACGTACGTCGCGGCGATTGCACGGTAATTGACCGAGAAAGCATCGAGAAAATTAAAATACAGTGTAAGAGAATGACGTTAGATCAAACAGGACTTAAAAGAGGTTGGAAGTAATACAAAACGAGGAAAGGGGTAGTAGTTAGTCAATTTGGTTGAGAGAGAGAGGTCATTAATAATGATATTTTACGTCAACATTACAAAAGTACGTCTGAGGATGAGCAATAGTCTTGGAAGAGTCTTAGCAAGTGTCCATCACCTCACTAAAGTGTTACTAGGAGACGTATCGATCTCCCTTGTAATGAAACGCCCTGACACTTTCCGAGTATATCTTCCAGATGGGTGTTGTCGTGGTGAACGTGAACTAACGCCGTGCAAACACATCTACATGTTAATCGGTGTTGACAATGTTCAGACCCATTTGTACGGCGTAATGACGGCAATAAATTCTCACGTTGGGGAGACAATGGACTTTGACAAATGGTGTCGAAAACTGCAAAGATCACGGACGCGTCCGCTGAACTATCAACGAAGCCGATGGAAGTGGAGAGAGGAGTTCCTCGTCGCCGTGTTTTAAATAATCAGATACGGGTTATTACTCCGACTTCAAAATGGGTAACGCATGTTTGGAAATTACCGAGAGAAACTTGACAAATGGAAGATTACCATCACTGGAGTTGTCCATTCGTCACTTTCAAATCGTCTTTTGGAAACCCTGAAACAACACACCTTGTTTTTTATTTATTCATCCAGTGGACGAAAAATGAAGTATGTGCGAAACTGAGCGAAGAGTTTATGTTTGAGAAGGCAGGTGTCAAAACAACGTCATCGTAACCAACGGAAGGTGGTTGTTAGGGACATGAACATGGGCCTTAATTTGAATATTGCTTCACGGAAGCCCAGGAGTGTGAAAACACACTTTCGATCTTTCTCCAGTGGCCAGGCAGCTCTTGTCAGGCGTGTTCTAGCAATCAAGCATCGCGTGAAGAACCTCATTTTGAAACGCTTTAACGAGTGAAGGAGGTCAATGAAAGGTGGACGTCAAACCGGGTTTTGTCTCGAATGCTGAACTTGACGGAACAAAAACAACTTTTCATTTCAGGCATTGTGCTGTGAATGCTGCGGGAACGCATCCAGGTAGACGAAAAGCTTGAATGCGCTGCACCGCGGGCTGTGTGTTAAATGTGCCAGCGCATCTAAATTACCTACTTACGATCCTCCATGAGTAGACAGCAAGGAAAGGGTCGGCCAATTAAATGTTGAAATTGAAGGGGGTAATAATTAGGGCTTGTAAGGGACACCCTCCGAAAGATAGCTCCGTCAAGTAATCGTCACAGCGTGTTGTACAGGTATGAATATGTAGTATTGTAAAATCTGTAAACAGCTGACAACGGACTCTATGACTTGGCATTCTAATTCACTTTCGCGGGGGGACATGTCCTGTCGAGAATCGGTGATCTGTTTCCTTGCTTGCGAAGCCAACATTGGGCGGTCAAGTTCATGTCCTAATTTCAAACGCTGAAAGCATGAGTAACGGGCAGAAGTGTTTGTCTACAACTAGAAATTTTGATGTAAGCAGTGGTATGTGTGTTTGCGCTTGGAACTTTCTGAAGCCTAGCAAAAGTAGTGTGACTGTGTGTAATTAATATCAACGTGTGTACAGAAAAGGGCACGTTTTGAAGATATTAAATATACAGGTTACGTCCAATATCTGAAATTACAGCGTGATATTCTGACAAAGCAATATCGCCAGATAGAGACAAAAGTGTGTTTCCGTTTCAACTACTCGGCGCGGTGGGTAATATGTTTGCATGCAGACAAGCAACTCAGTTATCAAAGGACAAAAAAGATCCAAAACGTTGGACGCAAACGTTTACTGGAAGAGCATAAACATCCGCAACAGACCACACTCCGATGACGCCTTTCTCCAGAAGAAGACATTAATTTTAATACAATTCCGAGTTTCTATTTTTCACAATTTTTTGAGAGCGGATTTCGCTAGCGCAGGAAAAAAAGTGGCAGGAAATATAGCATTACCAGGAAGCGTAATTAAAAAAGTCCAGACACTTAATCAAAGCCGTGATTCATTATCACCGTGTTGACAACCTATTTAACTATAATTATAAATAATCGGCTTGGCGCATCGGGGGGCGAAGCGAAAAAAACGGAACTTTCAAAACAAATATGGATCGGTTCTGTGCAATTGTAGGTTTACCTAATTCATATTTTCAAAAAACACAACGAGGGGGTCTTTATTCTTATGAAATCACGCCTGAAGGTTGAAACAGGAATAAAAAGCGAACGACCAGGAAACGGATACTGCCAAAGTAAATATGTATCATGATTACCCTAGTCAAATATCACTTTATGTGCCTACAACTGCTTAATAAATCTTAAATAATTAAATTGATCTGATAGCTTTTGGGTCGACCGCTGCCGTTATGGTGTAACTCACGTTAGCGGCGATACAGCAAAGTGATTGATGCTTGCAAAATGTTTTCAACTTTCGAAGATAGCATTTTAGATCTGAAGTTGACAAAGTAAAGCAGCATCAATATAGTAAAGTAGACACTAATATATATATATAATATATATATATATATATATATATATATATACATATATATATATAAACGGATTGACCGACAGATGCACAGATAAACATGAGTGAGAAAAGGTATATGAACTACACAAAGGTAAATAGCAACAATGAATCATCATAGAGGGACCGAGATCATACATACACATGCACGCTTGTTACACATACATACATACATACATACATACATACATACATACATACATACATACATACATACATACATACATACATACATACATACATACATACATACATACATACATACATACATACATACATACATACATACATACATACATACATACATACATACATACATCGAACATACATACATACATACATACATACATACATACATACATACATACATACATACATACATACATACATACATACATACATACATACATACATACATACATACATACATATACATACATACATACATACATACATACGTACGTACGTACGTACGTACATACATACATACATACATACATACATACATACATACTTACATACATACATACATACATACATACATACATACAAACATACATACATACGTACATACATACGTCATACAATACATACATACATACATACATACATACATACATACATACATACATACATACATACATACATACATACATACATACATACATACATACATACATACATACATACATACATACATACGTCACTGCAACATACAAAATGTAAATATCAGTATTTACATCCCCAATTCCCAATTGTTGTCAATACACTTGAAATTGTCTACTATTCGAGATAACCATAGCCTTCGAACCCCTCGCTTTTACTTAGGGATAGACTTCGGGAGGGCAAGTCAAATAGAGAAAAACATGCTGAGTGAAAATCGAATACTCAGTTTGTAAAAGAAAATCGCATGATGAACAGTGGACAAAATGAAATGCAGAAAAGTTGTACATGTTTGCCAGCTCCCAGAGATATACATAAAATAGAATACGATAAAATGCACTTCGGATTATCTTCCTGGAGAACACCCCTCCTAGGATGAAATGGTCAGTCCCTTTATTGCCGTCATTTTCTAAGGTTAGCATGGTATGGACTCATTCGGCATCGCCTGGTCCCGTCAACGTCTCGGTGAGGTACCGAATGGCAACTATAATCCATTTAGACGATGGTTCTTTGTTTTTGTCGTAAACTTCGATGAATTATCTGTTATTTTCGCGGTTGTTTTGTAGAATACAGATCAATGTTGTACTTCCCAAATCAAGCTAAATATCCAGTATTCAGCTTGTCAACACAACTTGTTACATTGTATTTTTGCAAGGTCCTGTAAATAATAGATTGGTCGGTTAACAATGTATATAACATTGTTAATCTAAAGGAAAATGTTTGAAGTTGTCACGGCAAACCCACTGTGACTGTAATACGGTCAGACACCATGATCAAAATCATATCTTTCCCAATTCAAAATTTTAATCGAATCGTTTGTGTCCTCCGTCTGTAGTTGATTAATTTGTGATTATTAATTAATTGTAGGAATACTCTACCAAGATGAAAATCGAGACGAGCTCTGCCAATGTAACGCCAATTTCAGCATTGTGCTTGTAGCAGTAGGTGGATGAGAGAGTGATGAGCGATCATTTATGTAAACAACCAGAGAGATAACACGCAGTCACCGGTGTATGTCATTAATGATTGTGACAAATCGCAGGTAACCATAAACGAGTTCAGAGAATATCCGGTGTCTTTAGATCTCAAGATTTAATTTATCTTCTAGGAACAAAAGACAGACTTCCAAGGTAAACGCCACTGGCGCTATTAACGACTCGAGTGAACTTACTGGATGTTGGTGATATTTTGCTTTACGAGGCGGAACACTTATCACCATACCCGATCATCATGTGCTGATTTTGCTGTTTCCGAACCTTGCGGTTGCCCGCTAAGTCCACACGATAGCGATCGCCTGATTCGAAATTGTTCTCGGAAGCAACTGTTGTAAGAGGCTCCCGTTCAAGATCATCCGTGAATTATCTAACCAGCCATCTGCATCCAGAAAGAGATAGTCGCCATTAGGTGGATACGCTGGCTGTTTGCTTACGGGATACCGCAAATTGTCAAACAGAGAGTTGGAACCGGCACAGCTGGCGACGCGCCCTAGGTTCGGCGTCGTTCGCCGTAATGCTGGTCTAAGTACGCAGGGCAGGTGACGAGGTACACTATCGATATTTACAAAATTAGAACCAGCACTCATTTTTGAGACCGTTCCATCCGCTCGTGTTTTTTTATTTACGACAAAGCGTTTAATTGGCCTATATCGTATTCGTTCAGCACTATATCGCGCTCCAAGGAGGCAACCGTTCGTCGTGCGAATCCGTGGAGGTTGAATACGCGAACCGTCTGCCGGAAATTTCACAGGAATCGGAAGGTGGCACTCAAGTCTTTGCCCACAGATCAATTTAACTAATAAAAGAAAGTAGGATGGACAAAAAGTAGACACTAATTCCACGGATCCGTTATATCTTCTAAGTAGGGTAGATATTGCAATATACGGATTGAAGTACGATGGCAATTTTTATCGCGGCCTTAAAGCAACCACCACATTTATTATGGTACTAAACACAACGAGATAGGATCGACCCGATACTTCATCAAGACGCGACTTAATTTCCAATGATTTTTAAGATCGCTAGTACTCCTCTGCATCACGTGATTACTGTCAATAGAACGATTATGTTGACTCCTCATCCAAGATTCGATAGTCGATGACAATAATACTCAATTTCATCTGTGACGTCTCCTCCGTGACGTTCATCTTCTTAAATGTTTTTTTTTTATTTCTCCCTGGCAATGTTCAGATTTCTTTGTGAGGAACTAATTGTCCCCTCTTTACATTATCGCGTACGGCATTGGTTACCATGGCAAGGACTGTTCTTTAATGCTCACAACGAAGAATAAAGGCAAAATGTCAAGACATTGTATGTATGTATGTATGTATGTATGTATGTATGTATGTATGTATGTATGTATGTATGTATGTATGTATGTATGTATGTATGTATGTATGTATGTATGTATGTATGTATGTATGTATGTATGTATGTATGTGTGTGTGTATGTATGTATGTATGTATGTGTGTATTATGTGTGTATGTGAGAGTGTATGTATGTATCATATAATATTTATCTACCTGTGTATTTATATATATATATATATATATATATATATATATATATATATATATATATATATATATATATATATATATATATATATATATATATATACATATATATATATACAATCGTCATTTACCGGTTTTCCCGGTCCGAAATTTAAGTCAAGATTGAACCTAAAAGACTTGAACGCACTGCCTTTCCGAAAATTTAATTAATTTGTCAAAATTGAATGTTCATCAAACCAGCCCTGGGGAGCTTATCAAAGACCACACCAGGTGTGTGAACCAAATTATAAAGTCCTATATCTTATATTTCCTCAACTTCCCATCCTTTTTACAATTGATTCTTTTAATCGTATTTTCTTGAATCGCTCAGAGCGGCAAGACAGATTTTTTATACGACTGTCATTTTAATGATGCGCTACTGGTAACAATTTTAATTGGTATTACCTTATACAAAACGGCTTATGAGGCAGTTCCCCTCAACAGATATGCGTGGGGGCCATTGTTCTCTTTGTAACTCCTTGCATCTGGTTTACCAGACGCACTGGCAAATAATCGATGGCGGTGAAGCCTGACAAAATCACAGAAAGCGAATCTAGCGATGTAGTTCATCAGGAGAATTTTTTTTCATTCGTGTAAAGTTAAACAAACACGTTCGGGGTTTGATGATTAGCGGTACAATGTAGAAAGCATGGATTAAGAGGATGAATTCTGAAAGGAAAAGGAGAACGACAAACAGAGGAATGTGCAGGTTGTAAGAAGTGCTACGTGCCTGCGTCTGACTTTCTATACACGTGAAAGAAACAGCGCATTGCAAAAAAAAAATCAAATTCCCAGGTGGTGAAAACGACATCGTGCGAAGATGGGCAGGAAACGTATAATGACATAGTTGTAATTGATAATGGACATAAGCGAGGAGGGATCAGGGGCGACGCATCGGAAGTCAGCTGATTGTTGCTAGGCAGCGGCCTGCGCCTGACAGGTAACTCGATGTGAACGCGCTGACATAAGTGTGGGAGAAGGCGATGTAATGTATCATTAGGAAGCAAAAGCACCGCCATCATTCATATGACGACATACGTGGAACACACATACCACTTGTCACGGTTCTCGTTGCCAAGACGAGAAACTCCTGTCTCGCGATAGATGGAGCAGAAATTATGGCCACGACGATCAGTCAGCGACGGGAGGGGAAATAATTTTATTGCTTGCTTTCTTAAAATTGACGATGCTGATTTGTATCAGCGTACGGTGACAGAAATTACAAATTCTGAACAGACTATAAACCTCACGACGCATTTTTGAAACTAAGTTTATTACACATGGAGAGAGTGAATTATTCAGACTAAATGAGATACACCAAAGATTGTCTTTCTTCTAACAAACGTTACGAACTTCAACTTAAGAATTTGATACTCATAGTAAACGTGAAAGTTCAAAAAATGTAGGAACAAAACTTAATGTTCAAAGCTGAAGTACAAACAATTAAAAATTGCTGGATAACGAAACACTTCCCTACGTGGCACAAACGAAGCTGCCGTTGCTATGTTACTGTAACACCTACAGACATCTTTTACTTGCTTAAACTGACAGGTTTAAGTTGAGAATGTAACTTATGCACAAATCAACCCACTCGTCTGATGTTTGTATAAGTACAATCACTGAAAAACAGCGCACTATGATCTCATTTGACGTGCATGCAAGCAAAATTCTTTCAATAAAGAACCGCGGCTTTTCAAGGTTTAAGCGCGCGTGTTGATGGATTTTCGCGAAATGAATTCACGTAGCTTGGGTCTATCATGTCTCATAAAACGTAAAAAAGGATGTCGAAAATCGTACCAGTTCGGAAGAAGGGAGACAAACAAAAGGTACACGCGACAACCAACGTAAACAAAATCCCGTCCTGTTACCATAGCTACGGCACTAGAACTGCCTAGTATGTGGAGAGCACAATGGCGTCATCGGTGACACATGATCTAAAAGTCAGAGCTGGAGATGGTGTACCGTCACTACCACCAGCAGTTCACAGTGGCATTGTCGTCGACTAGGTTGTAAAGAGCGAAAAAGCTCCAGTGGAGATCCCTTTGAAGAGACAGCAGATACCGAAGAAAGAGTTACGTATGAAGGCCAGGGCCAACATCAAAATTACGTCCTTCCTCTAGAGGCACGCACATCGAAAGAATGCTGTTGAAGCAATGAGACACAATGCATTATTTTCTGTCCTCTTATTTAAAGTAATTGAGAACTACCACTTTTTCAAGATAATCATGCTTGTTCGTGTCTGGACCGAATCCGTGAACTTAATTCCAAATCTCGTCGACTACACCGCTTGCTAAGACACGACACGATCTATGACGATCTGAGGGGGAGTTTTTATTTAAGTATAATATTGTGAATCGCCATTAAGGCGTATACCCAATAACCCTTTTCTCTTAGCGTCACAAAAGACCGCTTTTCAGGTTTCGAAGTGATTCATGTCTCGAGCTGCTAATTGGAGCATCCTTCCGTGAAAAGGAACCGACGATTGATGAAGGAGATGCGGAGATCTCCCTCCCCCCCCCCCCCTTCCAACATTTCGGTGTAATCATCTCGCTGATGTTAAATCTTTGGCTTGTGTTCGTTGATTGGTTATTCCATTCACGAATCTTCCACTTTGCCTCGCCTTACCTACCCCCGTCTCTCTCTCTCTCTCCCTCTCTCTCTCTCTCTCTCTCTCTCTCTCTCTCTCTCTCTCTCTCTCCTCTCTCTCTCTCTCTCTCTCTCCTCGGAAAGGCTCGACAACAGTCGGTAGTACTCGTAATTACTCGACCGCAAAAAACTATCAATACAAAGGTTAGAGTTGAGGTCTTCGAAAAGTGTGAGGATACAACTCAGTGAGAAGCAGTTGTTCCCCAGGGAGGGGGCTACGTGTACGGAAATTATCGCAAACTTCGCCACTAAAATACTTTCCAGAGCCGAAAATCCACGAACGCGCCGCGAATTATTCAAATCAACCGATCGATCTGCGGTTTTCTCGCTCAACAGAACAAGTATGACAGATTGAGTCGGCATACGCTGGTTTGATTCGCGGATTCAAATGGCTTACTGCCGACTCTCTTGCCTTCTCTGGTGCTCTTGACTGAGGTGACCCATTATTTATGCCCTTCGCACTGAGCGTGCATGCAACCCCATCCATCTACATACTTGAGAGAAACGCTTCCTTGAATGGCGAGCGACGGACGTAATCGCTTCTGATTTTGATTTGTTTCGGCTTTTGCTTCCATAAATTTCCAGTCGTAAACTTCGATTGGGCTGAACCGAGCACCGGCCTCAGACCTCGCTTGATATAATATTTAATGAAATTTAAAATGCCATCGAACAAGCGAAGGGTATTTTTTCTCTTTGCCTCCATCTTGTTAACTGTAGGGCGAAGTGAAGGGTTGAGTTTATCTCCTTCGCAGTCATGATGTAGAACCCCTGAATCGTGACTCATCGCAAGAAACGACAGAAAACGGCGTTAAGCTGAATAATTGAGTTATCACAACCGTTGTTCTGTCAAAAAGACTGACTGAAAGCGATACGGGTGCCTCTCTCAGAAGCTGTGAGGGCGCTGCAAGTCCTCAAATATGCACTCAACTAAACCTCACGTTTTCGCATTTTCCCCGGACTAACTTGCAACTATCAAAGTTTTTATGATGTACGATCATTTAGGGATGTAACTCACATTGAAATGAAACAGAGTAAATACACCTTAAATACAAAACACAGGAGAAGGAAATCAAAAGATGGAATAAAAGTGGGCTTTTTTCGGCAGTGAGCCTGTGATAAGTCATTGTGCTAGAAAATTATCTGTGCCTGTGCCAACACACTTTAAACATTCATTGCATTTTACATATGATTGCGGGATGCGAGAATTTAATCAAAACGCTGTGATTATCGAAACTTTGCCAGCAGACTAATTCTTTTCGCCGGTTTATCTGTCTCTCTCTCTCTCTCCCTGATAAAATTCAGTATTCACGTTCGTCCTCTGCCTCACTGGAGCGCTATTCACAATTTTCGGGTCACTACGTAGCGACTACTGAAGGGTTAAACCGTTCATCACCCTGCCAGGAAACAGACAACCACTGGCTTTTTTTTTCGATTTTCCCTTGTATCGCTACAAGCTTGATGACACTTGGTGAATGTTTCCTGAATTCTTGTCAGATTTAAAACTGTAACATATGGAGAGAGAGAGAGAGAGAGAGAGAGAGAGAGAGAGAGAGAGAGATAGAGAGAGAGAGAGAGAGAGAGAGAGAGAGAGAGAGAGAGAGAAGAGAGAAGACAGACAGACAGACAGACAGACAGACAGAGAGACGGAGACAGAGAGACAGAGACACAAGATGCAGAGCTAAAGAAAGTGAGACAGGGACAGACAGACGCACTGACAGACAGCAGACAGACAGACAGCAGACAGACAGACAGACAGAGGTAGATAGACACAGGGAGCGATTAGAAACTACCAAAACATTCATACATCCACACACCTATACATTAAATGCAGGCTGCTTACAACAGATGACAGGGAAAAAAATCATTGCAAATGAGTAGAATAGAGATTTAATCTGACTCATACATATTGCATATGCACCGATGATGGATATGAAAACGACTTGGATTGGTGGAGTTTCTTAAACCTACAAACAACGCTGATAATATTGAACGAGTTCGTCCTCCAATATGTCTCGTAGTCACGGCTTGCACTATTATGCTTCGACTTAATCAACTGTCACACAGACTGGCAACTCTCCCTCACTCGATAATTTCCAGAAAGTGGCGTTTCTTACGAACAGATGGATTGGAAGTCGAAGGGCATTACTGGTGTAGTACATGTCTGCGTGCGTGTGCGCGCGCGAGCGTTTCAAGTTAGAGGGTGGTCCGTAACCCTCGCATGAAGCCGTGCTGATATTTCGTGTCGACCACCCAGCCCAAGCACGTATCAGGAGGAACCGGTCGTTGCCGTAAGATTCATGCAAGCCCGAATTTATAAGTCATCCCGGCTTGCGCAACACGGAAGCGCATTATTTTAGAAAATTGCCAAGCGCGTTTGTTACGAATGCTTAGGGCGACTCGTGGAGTAGTTACTCCACGGTGCAGATCGCGTCACCTTTAATTTCTCACTGCATGTCGATGTGAGTCATTAGCATAATTGCTGAGCGTAATCTAGTCGAAATTGGACGGTGGGACCGCCTGGTTCTCAATAGGGCCACTAATAAAATCGGGCATCATCATGATGAGAGAGAGAGAGAGAGAGAGAGAGAGAGAGAGAGAGAGAGAGAGAGAGAGAGAGAGAGAGAGAGAGAGAGAGAGAGAGAGAGTATACAAAAATTCAGAAAGTCAGAATTGAACGATTATATTGCTTTGCCACGTATCTCAAATCCTCAAATGGTTTTTTTTTTTGGTTTTTGGGGTTTTTTTTTCAAATAATGAAACCATAAACCCCCTTTTCTCACTGCAGGAAGAAAACAAAAGTACGCAACAATGAGTAGCACACAAAACGGCGAGGGATAGTTGGATTAAGATACACATTTAAGCCTGTGAACCCACATTATTTCACATTCATTAACCAGGTTTAGTTTGTTTGCAAAATAAATCCAAGACAGAGCCCGTGATACAAGAAATAATTAGAGGCAAGCATTTGATGCAATGTTAGCCCCGTCTCCTACTATGTCGTCTTAGTTCCATATGGATTGGATATTGGGTTAATACCGTCTCCTTTATTATATTTGCGAGTAATATCGCATTTAATGAGTCAAACGCCGTAGCGGATTAGGCGACGATAAATAATGAAGATTGCAGCTAGCCTAGACAATTTGTGCCAAGTTAAGCGACCATGCAAAATACTTGAAATTACTTGGAACTTTATTTCTTACTTCAAACGGTTGTCAGAACCACACTAGCACAGATCCAAAATAAACCACACGTGCCTCAAATATGGCATAGGGGAGTCGAGTTTATAGGGCCTGTGCGTCGAGACACCGTTTGCAGCGACGTGCACGTGCCGTATGTCAGCTTTCAGAAATATCGGGGGAGACCGACCTTTACCCTATGACATTTCAGGTGTGACCCCCATTTCTGAGAACACGTGGAATATTTTATATAAAGATGATGGGGCAATTTTATGGAAAATGACGACAGCTCGGAATTGTTTTGCATGCGTGTGTCACTAACTGATGCCAGGCATTGTGTAAACGCTAAATACATCTCTTTTGTGGCTGATGGATAGATGTATGTATAAATGCATATTTTAAAAATGTTTTCATGCATAAAGATCAGTATGTGGAATAAAAATATACAAATGCAGTTTACATACACACATACACACACACATACACACACACATACACACATACACATACATGCATACATACATACATACATACATACATACATACATACATACATACATACATACATACATACATACATACATACATACATACATACATACACATACATACATACATACATACATACCATACATACATCAAATACATGCATACATACATACATACATACATACATACATACATACATACATACATACATACATACATACATACATACATACATACATACATACATACATACATACATACATACATACATACATACATACATACATACATACATACATACATACATACATACATACATACATACATACATACATACATACATACATACATACATACATACATACATACATACGGTACGGTGTCTGTTGAAATGGAAATTCCAATGTATTCAACTCAGCCAGCCCGATGATCGTAGCCCTGTATATCTAGAAATCCGACAAATCAATATAAGAAAACGAAAAATTACAGTCTGTGTAATGAAAGCTTGCAATAATGCTACTTGGCATGCTTAGCATACTGTAACCGGCTTTCGCATAGTATTTATACAGTTTGTATGTGTCATCTGACGCATAAATAATTTACAAGAAAATAAATTGAGGAGTACAGGTGACATTAGTTCAGAATACACAAGAGTCCTTTTGCTGTGAAATATGTCCCTTTCAAAAATGTATAATTCCACTCGTATACTGTTTGTAATTGTCCATTTTATCTCTACTATATTAAATAAATGAACGTCGAATACATTTCGAAGATAGTTTTCGGAAATAAACCCAAATAGTCTTTCTTATGCGCGAAACTTAAGTTAGATACGTGGAAAATCACCGACTTTAGGTGAACTGTTTGACGATCTGGTAATGAACTGTTGTGGCGGCTGTCGGCAAGCTTACGTCGACGACATGGCAGGGCTCCGCAAGACTCGATCGAATTTCCCTCATCGAATCTAGAAGAGATACGGCCCCGGAATTAATCCGTTGGGCATGCTATCGAATCATCGATATTTTATGACATATCATACAGATTTCCATTTCATACATCCACGACTCGGGGTGAAGGTCGCCGCAGCTGGATCTATCGGTGTCCTCGGGGCTTCAGGCATGCACCAACCTGACATTGAAAGTCGCAGCGGAGGGCGTCCATTCCTCCGTCGACGACGCAAGTCACCAGCTCGTACACAACAACAAACGACAGTCAGACGCTCTGTGAAAAAAGGGAGCTACGTCGCAATTTTCGTTTTCGAAATCGCTCCACTGGCCGTTCCGATTAAACTCGCGTCCCAGTTACGCTCATCGCTTTTCCCTTTCGGAACGAATTCTCCATATGTTACAAACCTGAGTGATCTCTGTCGATTTGAAATATGAATATTTTATGTGCCCAGCATACTTTCTCTTCCGTGTTGCCTCCGGATGACGGAGATTTACACGCACTGTTTTGTGTGCAACGTCAGCCGCTGCTCTGGACTGACTACCCTATTAGTTAAATGAAGACATTTCCCTCAAACTCGGGGGAATGCACGGCCGACCCAAGTGTGCCGTGATAAAAAAAAATCGAAATCAACATCACACGATGTCGAGTTCAGCGGATATAAAAAGAGCACATGGCCACGGGCGTCCACAGCCTTGCAAGGGGACAGCAGTGCCGGTCACAGTACATTTACACCAAATATAGTCATCAACTTCACCAGGCTGTGACGATCGATGGTTTTAAGAGGGCAGTGAAATCACAGCTTTTTCCACTTAATTCCTGTTTATATATATATATATATATATATATATATATATATATATATATATATATATATATATATATAATATATATATATATATATATATATATATATATATATATACAAACAACATTTATCTGAGTCATTTAAGTAAATCTTCCAAGATGTATGGACACATATTGACATATTTAGGATCGATTGATTGGTCACCCGTTTTGGCAAAATTCTGTCCCTCCTTTTAAGTTTCGACACCGTCCACGCTATCCACCCTCTTATATCTTTTCAATCATCAATCTATCAGTCTATCTATCTATCCATCTATTATACACCATCTATTTTACAAATTTAATCTCTCCACTTATCCGTTCATTCATTATTCATTTCTAGTGTTGTTATCATTCATCTGTGTAACAGCATCATCAAAGTGCCTACATCCGGCTGCCTCGGAATATCTTATAACCACCAATTCGCTTGTTTAAATCTGAGTATTAAAAACTGAATTCAACGCAGTCGATATGTGCGGATCAAAGGCATCCTCCGTTAGCTAATGTGTTTTTTAATTTTTTTAATTCAGTAATTTTCCTTGGTGATGATTTCATCGCTGTATAGACGGCCTAATTTTGTCTTTTCATTTTTTTGTTCAAATTCTCATTTGCCAGGATCTTCAGAACTGTGGAAATTTCTATCACATGAAGTGAACGTACAACTGCATCACTGGTAGGATAGAAAACGAAAACAATATATTTCACTGATAATATTTTTGCTCTTCCATTTTGTATTCCTCTCCCGAGCGGGGGTTATGTGACGAAAGCGAGAATATCGGACTACAAAGGCGGTGTCGCGGGTTTTCGGGGGTGGCCAATGCTTCTTGTAAGTGTCATCCCGCTGCAGATGGGGGTCATAACATAGTGCACGTCGCTATCAATATCTAACTCATCCCACGATCTAACACGTCGGACTTCTTTTCTCCTTCTCGCGAGCTCATTCGTATGCAAACTCCAGTCCACTTGCCCCGGGCGAGAATACGACGCCGTTTTCCATTGGCCTCGTGGTGCCCATTGTCGAGGCCGGCACTACCCAGGGACCAATAGTCGACCAGAATTTATGTAATAGAAGTCTTATCTGTAACCGACAAGCATACGTGAAGAGAAATACATAGTCTTCCAATTGGGTTTTATGTCGATTTCGTGTACAGTATATCGAGCCTCGAATGCGTTTCACATCGTCTGGCATCGAATATCAAACGTAGGGGAGCGGGAAAAAAGCTTCGAACGGTCTATACTTCTGAGATCTTTTCAAGCACTACAATTCACCCGTTCAACACAATATTGCCTTTGAGGGACTGCTGACTGCTTTACTTCACCTGTATTTTGGTGCTCGAGATTTTGTACGCACGTTTACCTCAAGTCAAGAAAATTACTCTCTCCGCTACCATAGAGACGGGATGACTCGCGCTCGTATCACTCGGAGGCTTCAATTTTTTCCTCTCTTTCTCTCCCTCTTTCTCTTCTCGCAACATATGCGCGCGCCCGGTGTAACCCAGCCAATCAATGGGTTCTCTTTCTGTGGTTTTCCGAAGCCGCCAGGATTGCGAGCTCGAGAAACCCCTCTGGGGAGGCTGCATCGCACATCACAATACCGGGAGCGAGTCGAAAGCTGCAAACGGGAAGGGAGATAGATTGCCAACGCCGCGATTACCGCGCGAATTGAGTGCAAAATAAATGAGAGAAAAGCGGCGGATATCTGCTGATCAAACGACTGGGCGTAGCGTGCGGTTTGTGGAAAATTCAACGGTGACTCTAACTTGCAGACACGAATCAATTTCACGACTTGTGTCTGATTTCATGTCTACCGGTAAAAAGTACATTAAGGGTGATTTGTGGTTTTTACCTCAAACAGGCTCAACAATCAGCGAGCTTGCGGTACGGCGGTTTGGCAATTGAGGGGGGTATCTCGCAAGATCTTATTCCATCGGTGCATGCGTGAAGCCGTGCATGAACAAAGAAAACATCCACGCATAAATCACCGGCATCGTGAGGTGCATATGAAATGAAGCCATTTTCATATTAAATGACGCAAAAAACCCCCCGACGATTTGAATCGTGCAAATTGTCGTGGAGGGCGTGTTTTTCCCCGATCGGCTCGATTGTCCAATACACCCATGTTATAACGCAAACACACTCAAGACATTGAGGATTTTCCTGTTTATCTTATATATACCAAGATTCTTTATCAGAGAGATAAAAAAACGACTAAGATGAAAAACCTTGTGATATCATCTCGTAAAAAGAAGACACAATGGCCGCATGATGAGGGCGATGGTCTATATAGAACCATTTGCATGTTACTTATCTGGCGAATTAACCTTTGACCTCTTCTCTGATAAGCTGCTTTTGGAGACAAGTAACTTCTGAACCTGTGGAGGATGACAGAATGAGTGAATTACCAGAGTATAGACCCCATATCAGTTTTATTCAAGATAGAAGAATAAATTATAACAACATCAGAACACAAAGAGTTTATTTGTCATCGATGCCATAAGAAAGACGTTTGCCCAGTGCACTATGGTATCTTTGTTTTCGTATGAATATCAGAAATATGTCAATCTGGATTCAAAGTACAAATATGTAGCGAAATGAGAAAAGTCTTTTGCGTCATTTTGAGACGTGCTCTGAAATTACCTTTACTCGATATTTTGAAAAGGTTGTTCATGAGGGAGGTTTCATACTGGATGCATTGGTAAAACTCAGAGAAAGTATTTGTAAGTTTCTCTGTCTATACTCATTCTCGCTCCTCTTCTTTTCTTCTTGGGCATTACCTGTCTCTGGGAGACCAAGATGCCCGATCGTCGAACCACTTCTGAATTTTCGAACAACGAAACCTATCGGAAAGTAAGTCGGGAAAATCCCTGTCACGTTGTCCGGGATAATATCCGAGATGGGGGATAAAGGAGGGGTCGTGAACCTCCTATGGGAAAGGCAGCTTTCCAGAAATCAAGCTAATCGGGGCCTAATCAGGTTTAATCTCGGTCGTGAAATAGACAAGCGTAAGTAATCGGCTGCGATGCCCGAAAACGCGTCCCTTTCCTGCGGGTTAATCAGGCTGTCTATCAAATGATGGCTTTTTTCGATTAATGCTAAGTATTGATGTATCTCCCATACGATTTCCATTGGCCATGTTTAAAATGGCTTTGCTCTTATCCGACTCTATCTTCGGCCGGTAATGAACTTGTCAGTTTACATAACACTCTATGGATCAGTTTTGCGGACTGTTCTTGTGGGGGAAAGAGGGGGAGGGCTCGAATTCATACGCCCTTGCGTGCAAGTCTCGTAACCCCAAGCAAGGTTTAACGTCTCATTGGTTAGCTTAATCAAACTGGAAAAAAGTCTGAAATGGCTAACCAAGAGGAGATGCTAAAATTCGTTCCCGCGGAAAGAAACTGCGCTTAATTTATTACCGGGAGTCAAGCATTGAACTGTGTTACGTGCAGAGAAAACGAACAAAAGGGTGAACTCAGTAGTTAACGTTTAAACAAAATTTATTACGAAAATAAAACTTATTGCTAAGTCAGGGATAGAGTAAAGCTTTAAAAGTGTACAGACTACTTATCTCAGCTGGGACGGCAAAGCTCCAGTCTCAGAGTTGTAACAGTCAGTCGGATGAATGAACAGTCCTTTGGCTTGCAGGCTTGAAACTGCACAAAGTCCACAGTATAAATCCAGCGTTGGCAGTGAAGGTCTTGAAAGGTCTTGAGAATGACTACTGCTGGAGTTTAGTAACACACAAGAGACACGATCCCAAAAGTCTGACTGGAAGCTGTGCACGTCCCTTTTATAAGGCATATAAGAACAATCTAGAACTTTTATTGACATGCTAATTACTGTTCTAAAAATTATCTCCCTTACACAACTAATCAACTTTCCAGAACATTCCAAACATGACTAATTGAATTTAAGGTTGTTAGGTCATCAAGGGCAGTGACCTTGAGAATGTTCTAGACTAATTGAACTCAGGTCATGATGAGTGTGGGGTAAATGACCTACATAACACACCCCCTCTTCAAAAAAAGAAAATTTTCAAAGAAAAATCTTTCTTTTACAAATGTAATCTTGAAAAAGATTTAAGTTCAATTTTAGTACTCAAATTTTTTTTACTCTAAAGTAAAATTTCTTGAAAGTGAACAACAATAAACTCTAAATACGAGAGAGACAGTCTGCAATTAAATTGTCTCTGCCTTTGATATGTCTAATATCAAGATTAAACTCCTGTAACATTAAACTCCATCTTAGCAATCTCTGATTTTTGCCTTTAAATTTCTGCAGAAAACAAGAGGGTTGTGATCAATATAAACCACTATTGGCTGATTTGAAGAAGTAACATAAACTTCAAAATGCTGTAAAGCTAATATCAAAGATAAACACTCTTTTTCAATTGTAGATAGTTTCTCTGGGATTTGTTAAATTTGCGTGAAAAATAGCAAACAGGATGATCTAACCATGACTATCCTCTTGCAATAAAACAGCACCAGCAGCCGTATCACTAGCATCCACAGCTAATTTGAATGGCAAAGTGAAATCTGGTGCAGACAACACTGGAGCACTTTGCAGTATGGCTTTAAGTGTATCAAATGCCTGTTGGCATTGCTCTGACCAAACAAACTTTACTTTCTTTTAAGTAAGTTAGTCAAAGGCTCAGTAATTGTGGAGAAATTTGGACAGAATTTTCTGTAGTAACCAGCCATACCGAGAAAGCGCATCAGTTGTCGTTTGCAGTTTGGTATGGGAAAACTTGAAATGGCACTGATTTTGGCATCAACAGGTTTTACCTCACCCTGTCCTACAGTATGTCCGAGGTAAGTTACCCTCGCCCAACCAAACTCAGATTTGGCAAGGTTGACAGTCAACATTGCTTTACTCAGTCTCTCAAAGAACTTCCGCATGAGCTTGATGTGTTCCTCCCAGGTGTCACTATACAGGACGACGTCGTCAACGTAAGCTGCACACCCGTCTAGCCCGATATGACGTCGTTGATCATCCGTTGGAACGTTGCCGGAGAGTTCTTCATTCCGAATGCATCACCTTGTACTGGAACAATCCGTCTGGTGTAACAAAGGCGGATATTTCACGAGCACGATCCGTCAGAGGGACTTGCCAAAATCCCTTCAGTAGGTCAAATTTTGTCACATACTTGGCTTTTCCCACTCGGTCGATGCAGTCATCAATCCTCGGGATTGGGAAAGTGTCTGTCTTTGTTAAAGTGTTGACCTTCCTAAAGTCCGTGCACATACGATAACTGTGATCTGATTTGGGAACAAGTATGCACGGCGAACTCCAGTTACTTTTACTGGGTTCAATAAAGTCATTGTCCAGCAGGTATTTGACTTCTCCTGGAGATATTTCGCTTTTGTTGGATTCAGTCTGTATGGATGTTGTTTTACAGGCTTACTGTCCCCAACATCAACGTCGTGATAGATGACGTTCGTCCTCGTTGGAACATCTTGAAACAGGTGTTTATATTCGTGGAGCAGTTCTTTCACCTGTTGTTGTTGTCTGGCTGGAGGTGTGCCAACTTTGTAGACTCCAGCTTCTCCAGGATTTCTGAGTTCTGAAGCTTGACCGAGCCCAGCTTTGAGTTTAGAGTATTTTCACTCAAGTCAGTTTCAGTATCACTATCTTCATAATGGCTTGAACTGACTGCACTGACAGGCTGAGTTATAGTAGGATTATCCCTATCCAAATATGGCTTAAGCATATTTATGTGACATAGCTGTTTTTGTTTTCGCCTGTCAGGTGTTATTATGATGTAATTTAAATCACTCAATTTCTTATCAATTAGGTATGGCCCAAAGTAACGAGCATGGAGTGGTTTGCCAGGAATTGGAAGTAGAACAAGAACTTTTTGACCTGGTTCAAACTTCCGTTTTGAGGTGTTTTTATCATATTTGGTTTTCATTGACTGCTGAGATGACTCAAGATTTTCTCTGGCTAATTCACATGCTTTAGAGAGCTTTGTACGAAAATCTGAGACATATTGCAAAATATTCAGACAATCATCATCGTCTGATAGGAATTTCTCTTTAACGAGCTTAAGTGGGCCACGGACTGTGTGTCCAAATACAAGCTCAAATGGGCTAAAACCAAGAGACTCTTGAATTGACTCTCTAACAGCAAAGAGCAAAAAATGAATTCCTTCATCCCACTGCTTCTCTGTGTCAAAACAGTAGGTCCTAACCATGTTTTTCAAAGTTTGATGAAATCGCTCAAGAGCACCCTGACTTTCTGGATGATAGGCGGATGACCTATACTGTTTAATGCCTAGCTGATCCATTACTTGTTGAAAAATACCAGACATAAAGTTGGAGCCTTGATCGGACTGGACACATTTAGGGAGGCCAAATAAAGTGAAAAATTTGACTAAAGCTCTCACTATAGTCTTTGTCTTTATGTTTCTCAGTGGTATGGCTTCTGGGAACCGGGTTGATGTACACATAATTGTCAACATATACTCATTTCCTGATCTTGTTTTTGGTAGGCCCCAACACAGTCTATTAGTATCCTACTAAATGTTCTTGAAATGCAGGAATTGGTTGTAAAGGGGCCTTTGGAATGGTCTGATTTGGCTTTCCTACCATTTGACATGTGTGACAAGTTTTACAGAAATGTGCTACATCCTGCCTGAGATTAGGCCAATAAAAGTGACTGAGAATTTTATGATAAGTTTTCCTGACTCCTAAGTGACCAGCCCAGGGGGTTTCATGGGCCAGGCGCAATATTTCAGCACGATAGGGCTTTGGAACCACAATTTGATGTTTTATAGCCCAATCGTCATCAACCAAAACATCTGGAGGTCTCCATTTACGCATGAGAATACCAGATTTTGTATAATAGGAAACAGAGCTATCTGAAGTTTTACCTTCATCATCTACCCTGTCAAACAAAGACAAAATATCTGGGTCTTTGTGTTGTTCTGCAATGAGATTTGATCTAGAAAATGTCTGACTTTGATCAGCAGAAGTTTTACTGGAAGTTTCAAATCCACGAGGGATAACGGAATGATCCGTGTCAAACACCTGACTGAGAAAGGTGTCATTTAAGTCAACATCTGTGACATTATTTTTGAGAGTATTTTGATTCTCGGAAGTTTTCTTTGACATGGCTCGAGTAATAGCACATGAAGGAAATAAATCGGGTATCTCTTGTTCAATTGGCTCTGGATCCTGATCTAAACTAGGATTATCAGTCACAAGTGGATTAGTGATGACCTTGTCCCCAGCAGGTCGTTTCCAAGAAGAAGGTGAATCCCTTCGAAAGGCAAAAAAGGCCTAATACCTAAAGCCACAGGTCCAGAAACAAAGTCCGAAGACAAATAGACATTATGGAGAGGAACAGGAATGTAGTCATTGCAATCTACCCCCTTAATAAGAACTTTAGAACCTGAAAATGACTTTTCAGAAAACGGCAGGGTATCTGCCAACAAAAGAGACTGGGAAGCCCCGGTATCTCTTAAAATTTTGACAGGGTAGCGGAAGAAAAATCACTAGAAAGTGATATAAAACCATCGTGAATAAATGGTTCGAAAATACCCATAATGCTATCTTGAGAAGAATTGACCTTGACCTCATTAATTGGGGATGAGAGGGATTTAACCTCAGAAAATGTGTTGCACACATTATTAGACTCTAATCGAGTTGATGAAGAAATAAAGCCGGTGGGCTTAGATCCACTTTGACTACTTTGACCTTCACGTTTCTTTTCAATTTGAAACAATCTGACATTAAATGGCCGTCTTTCTTACAATAATTACAAGAAAGTGTACCGAACTGTTTGTCAGAAGGAGATTGAGACTTGGGATCTGATGATGTGGGAGTGTTACTTGAATTTTGTGAACCGTTGTCATTTGATTTTCTACTGTCCTTTGAGAAATTCTTGGATGAAAAGGAGGAGTTAAATTTACCTGCATTGTTTCTGTATGAAAAGGACTGGGATGGTTTGCTGAGAAATGAAGATTTGTGGGTCAATGAATAATCATCGGCCAAACGTGCAGCAACCTCCAATGTATCTGCCTTTTGTTCATTGATAAATGTCTTGATGTCACTCCGGATGCACCTTTTAAATTCCTCAATCAAAACAAGCTGTCGTAATTTGTCATAATTCTGACTGACCTTTTCCGAAGAACACCAACGATCAAACAGTTGTTTCTTTTGTTCGAGCAAATTCAACATAAGTTTGATCCTTCACCTTCTCACAATCCCTAAATTTCTGACGGTAAGCTTCAGGCACCAACTCATAGCCCTTGAGAATTAATTCCTTCACAGAATCATAATCTGAAGCCTGCTCTACTGACAACTGAATGTAAATTTCTCTGGCTTTACCCACCAAAGCACTCTGCAAAAGCATAGACCAGGACTCCTTAGGCCAATTCAGACTCTGAGCAATTTTCTCAAAATGGAGGAAATATTTATCAACATCCTTTTCTTGGAAAGGGGGAACTAACCTGAAATGCTTAGTGATGTCAAACTTGTCTGAAGGGAAGAATTTTCCTGACTGTCCAAGCTCTAAACGTCTCATTTCTAACTGTAGTCGATGTTCTTCCAATTCTCTCTCCTTTTCTCTCTGTCTTTCTTCCATTTGTAATTCTTTGTCTTTCATTTGTAATTTTTCCTTTTCTAATTCCAATTTCTTAAGCTCCAAATCTGCCTGTATTTCTAATTCTAATTTTTGAGTTCGAAGGAAGACTCAGGCTCATAATCTTTTAAGGCAGACTCTTCAAAATGGCCAGAATTAACTAAATGTTTTGCAATCTTGAACTGAATTTCTCGCTTGCGCATAGATCTTTTGACATCTACTTTAAGGAAATTTGCCAGTGCTATGAGGTTGTCTTTTCTGAGGGAATTAAATGTGTCCTGATCAAGGTCATCCATAAATTCGTCTGGCTTGAATTCCGCCATGATTGAATTTCGCTGAGTTCACAGTATACAGTAGTTTTGAAAAGGCTGTCAAAATGTTGTCAAACGGCTCAAAATATTCGTATCCCGGACAAGCCCCCAATTTGTTACGTGCAGAGAAAACGAACAAAAGGGTGAACTCAGTAGTTAACGTTTAAACAAAATTTATTACGAAAATAAAACTTATTGCTAAGTCAGGGATAGAGTACAAGCTTTAAAAGTGTACAGACTACTTATCTCAGCTGGGACGGCAAAGCTCCAGTCTCAGAGTTGTAACAGTCAGTCGGATGAATGAACAGTCCTTTGGCTTGCAGGCTTGAAACTGCACAAAGTCCACAGTATAAATCCAGCGTTGGCAGTGAAGGTCTTGAAAGGTCTTGAGAATGACTACTGCTGGAGTTTAGTAACACACAAGAGACACGATCCCAAAAGTCTGACTGGAAGCTGTGCACGTCCCTTTTATAAAGGCATATAAGAACAATCTGGAACTTTTATTGACATGCTAATTACTGTTCTAAAATTATCTCCCTTACACAACTAATCAACTTTCCAGAACATTCCAAACATGACTAATTGAATTCAAGGTTGTTAGGTCATCAAGGGCAGTGACCTTGAGAATGTTCTAGACTAATTGAACTCAGGTCATGATGAGTGTGGGGTAAATGACCTACATACAACTGACTTGCAGGATCAATTTTCGATTTCCATCATAAACCTGTTGTCGCGATTTCATGACATCAAAGTTTTAAACTCCGCGATGGGTTAATGCGAATGAAATAGAGGTCTCCACCGGTACAAGATACGACGGTCCCCTGAACCAACGGTGTCACTAATTGCTTGTGACACTGCGATGACCCGCGTCGGGGACACTTGAAGGCCGCCTAAGCCGCCCAAGCTGCTCTGACTGGCCCAATCTCGGGCCAGCCTGCCTAATGACGGATTAAATCGGGACCCGTATTTCCCCAGACACTGGCTCTGTATTTGATAAGGGTCGGGGCAAAGTGGTTTATGATTTTACGGTTCACAAACTTCAAGTTAATGAGTACACGACGAAATTGCCGCGGATCCCGGGCTGTCAGAGTGCAATTTCACAGTCATATAGTTACAATTTTACCCTGATGACCGCGATGGACTCTCTAGAATTGCAAGTCATTTGGTAAAGGTTATGTTTGTTTCGGAACCATTTATGCCTTCCAACCTTAGAACGTCTCAGTCCGGAGAGATGAAAGATACAGAGATAGATCGCACTTAAAGAGCTCTTTCCAGTAAAACAGTCCAACTTGCAAGAACAGGGAGAGCGCACTTAGTATCGTTTAATGGCAAACTCGTTATCCATAATCAGTTGATTTGTTTTCCTTTAATCTGGGATTTCCACTAATGAGCTTTATCCCTCTTGATGGAAAACGCTCCCGACAGTTCGGCATATTCCGAGTTTGATAAGCAGAGCCGGGCAAAGGGTACCCCAGACAGGATAGACGCACATGTTACAGGGAAGTGCAGTTCAGGGAAATGAGGGGGCTGATGGCTTGTCGCGCATTTGAAATAATCGGCTGTGAAAATGATGATGATGATTTTGATGATGATGATGATGATGATGATGATGATGATGATGATGATGATGATGATGATTAAAATGCAGTTGAGTTTGAAGAAGAGACAGATTCCAAGGACGAGCGAAGGAGATGCGTATCGTTAAGAGCAACAACGTATATGCGAGAGGGGTAAGGAGAGAAGGGTACACCGTAACGGAGAGGGGAAGCGGGGGTGGATAGGCTAAAATAGGAGAAGAGACGAAATGGGATTGTTGAATTATGTCCAACACGGAAATAACAAATATTATGTTGTGTTAAAACATGAGTCTGTTAAATTATATAGTAAGATCAGTTCCAAGAATATTATCTTCGATCCATGTCTTTTATCGATTCATTAAAATTTAATGTTGACAATGAACACTATCAAGGCCATAACTACTGGCTGTACCATCGGTATTTGAAGAACTGGTAATTACCAGAAATACATCGATAATGTCATTGACCGGAGACCAGATGACATTGGCGTTTATTTGTAGCAATTTGGGTAATGATTGCAAAAATTTTGACCGAAACGGACAGGCAGTTTGAAACAACTTGCCCATGCGTGCTGTTCGTGGAGAATTTTACATATTGATTATTATAAAAGATATCGAAATGGGATACAAGAAGTTATCTCATGACAGCTACAGCAGCAAAGATGGAAAAATTAATAGAAAAAGGGTTGCATTGTTTTGCTTTGTTTTGTTTTCAGAGTTATTTTGTCGTGTTCTTTTCCTCTGCAGCCATATATGTTATAACATTGCATGCTTTGTGCTTCGGTGACTTCCAAGAATAAACTCCGCCTGGGGGAAAAACGGCATTCGTTTCAGGCTGAAGAGTATACTTTCAAAGCCGCCGGAATTTTTAATATTTTGTTGTTCTATGATTCATAGAAAGGACTCATTCACTATGCATGGATTGCTGGTAGACGTCCACAGGTAGATCTGTTTGGCACATCATATAACACCAATTCTTCACGACAACTTCACACCCCCGGCCGAGCAAATAGAATCGACTGAAAGCTTATATCGTATCGTTCAATCATATTTTCTTTTGTTCCTTTGAACCTAAGAACATTCGTACCCTTTGCAATATTGTTCTAAACTTCATATCAGCGACTCATGTGTCCTGACACGGTCACTCCATGAGTGACCTTGGTCTCCATTGCCGTATGACTGATATCACGTGACTCTGTTCTCGCTGAAAGGGTGATCGGCATCTGATGTTTAACTATAAGCTATAAGGCTGCTAATGTAGTTGAAAGGTATATACCTATTTACGCGTTTGTTTGTTTGTTTGTTTTCCTATGATACCAAATCTGGGTATCTCTGAATAGAATATATACTTCGCGACCACTTCATGTTCTCAGAGTCTGATCTGCCGGCGAGCGAACTGTGTTGGTACACTAAACATAAATTTAAAATGTCCAGCTGACAATCTTCATCTGCGAATTCATTTACAATATCAAATATAACATTTATCATGGTGTGTTAGAACTGATAGACGACAGATTCATACTCATCATAATATATCACAATGCATCAAAATATATCGCAAAATATTCGGACTTCGGTTTCATTATCATCGAAATTTTGAAATGAATTTGTTGGTACACATATAGACATGATATATTTTATTCTCATTCCTCGTTGTCAACTTTGCCTTCTGAGGAATAGCTTACGGTTCAAGTTCAAGTTGTTTGAGTCCATCCCCAGCAGGCGTCCATGTGCGCATGTGCATATACGTTCGAGAATTTATGTATATATGTATGCGTATAAAAAAAAAAAAAAAAAAAAAAAAATAAATATAAAAATATATATATATATATATATATATATGTATGTATGTATGTATGTATGTATGTATGTATGTATGTATGTATATATGTATGTATGAATGTATGTATGCGTATATATATATATATATATATATATATATAATATATATATATTCATATTTGTGACTATTCAAAGAGGCATGGCAATTAAGTTATATATATATATATATATATATATATATATATATATATATATATATATATATTACTCTTTTTTATCTCTTATGGTAAGAAATTAGAAAAGCTGTACGGCTTATTTATCTATGTTGTGTTCGCAAAGATCCGAATACTTTTTTCAATATGACTGTAATTCAAAGTACAGGTCTGTGTATGACTTTTCCTATATATCACGTGATTATAAATTCTTGATTATTTATTTATTTGCGGTTATACATAGAGATATTTTTATCGACATAAAGCTTTGAGAGAGGCTCTTTACGTGAGATGCGAGATTATCGTGCATGTTTGTAAGAGAATGTTAAAAAGCGGAGATTACATACATGCAATTTTTTATCAGGCATTCAGCGTTCAAGCTTAGGGCCTGAATAGTGAATTGTTAACACTGTATAGACGTCGTCTTACTGTTTTCTAACGGCAGCGTCATATCGATGGCATAGTCTCCCTTTAGCATTTCATGACAGTGTTTAAAAGTCGTATCTGTATCTGTATTTCGGTTTACATCGTGGCAACCTCGCGCCGGTCGTTGATCAGTGCTGTCAATCTCCTTCCCAGATGATGTGTTAACTCATATCTACCTGTTTACATTCTGTTTCTCTCGGCAAAATAGCTTGGACGTCATTATGCAGAGTGACGGAACCGGCAGTCGAAGGTTGACGGCGCCCTAACGTTAAAAAAACTGATCCGATGCGTCGATGGATCGTTTCAAAGATCGTACATTCACCTCACGTACACCAGCCATCGATCTCTCTCTCTCTCTCCCCCTCCCTTTCGTAGCGTATAGCTTCGATTTCTTTGTTTGCACGCAAACTTTACACGCTCCGCCAAACGCATATATGCTCGCCGCGATCATAATAAAAGCTATTCTGTCTCGCACTTCTTTTCCCCCTCTCAACCGCAGTTGAGTTAACAAGGCATAGTTACTTCGACTAGCCAAATAGAGGTGAAAACCGCAAAATGGCGCGCTAATACAGTGCCTATTTGCGGACTTGCTAACCACGACAGCGTTAAGTAAATGTGCCTACATAACAAGCCATAATTTGATCGTATTGAAATCGCTAGGCCAAACACTCGTGCATGTTCCGTGCATGTCAAATACACAACGGCCACGCGCTGTGAACAGTTCATTTTTTCCACAAATAGAAAGAGGAAGACACGTCCATGGGCATCTGTTTACATTCCGTATTGTATTCAGTGACCATTTGTGTAGAGGGAAAATTCAATTTATTACCCGGGTTTCCGTGTAAAATAGATTTTGAACGTATACCAAACGTACATTATTCATTAAGTATCTGACAATTACTACCGTTTGCCCACAGAAGCTGCGACATCGCGCGTTTCACTTCCATAATTTCATTTGCACGGAACTTCTTATATTACTTTTTCTCCTGAGGTAAGAGGGAATCGTTCGATTTCAAGTTTAAAAATCAGGGTTGCTTCAAACTATTCGACCGGAAAAGGCATCAACGATGCGTGTAAACTATAAACTTAAACGTGAAAAACTGGAGCGCAATATTAGTTGCAGGTCCGATGAAAAGAATCATACATGTTTGTTTTTTCCCCGAGATTGCAACCTTGATATGTTTTTTACGATGCACAGTTTTATGCGGAGAACGTGAGAGAGAGAGAGAGAGAGAGAGAGAGAGAGAGAGAGAGAGAGAGAGAGAGTCGAATACACTTCAAATGTGAGCTAAGTTTTCGAAGCGCAAACCAAGCGCGAGGTATTTTTATCAATAGTTCGCGTAAAAACAGGAGTCAGCCACAAACAATTGACTCCTGGGAAGGCGCATGTCCATTGAGTCCAACACGGAACTAGTCATGCATAGAAGGAAGATATGAAATAGCCGAATCACCATTGTATTGCCGTAGGGACACTGGAAAGGGATTGCCAGATGTAATTTTCAGTGGAGTCAAGTGCCGAAACGAATCCTTTGCGGTTTGATCACAGGAATATGTTGATTTTTTGGGTTGTAAAACATATTGCCACCTCCAAACCATTCCCTATCCCCGCCATTTTCTTCGAAATTTCGGTTGAACAAGGTTGGGGTCGCTCTCAATCCCTGACGCAAACGCCGATTTCAACTATGCTTATATTAAAATGAGCCTTTCTGCCACTCCGTCGATGAGAGTTCATAGGAGGAAATATTAACCAAAAAACTTGGTTTAACCATGGTGTTTCAATTCGACCAAAAATAACCAGGCTGCAGCAACAGCCTCGCATCTAGTGCGAGTCTTGTCTTTCGCTAGCGGAGAAGCGACCCCTGCGCTCTTGAAAGTCCAGCGTTGCCGCTGCGAACATCCTCGAGCGCGCTGGCCCTTGAGGCCACCTCTTTGCTGAAGGCGTCGGCTCTAGCAGCTATTTAGTGGTTTGGGAACTTCAATTCATTGTACGGCTTCCCTGCGGTATAGCTCATCTTTTACCCATTTCACAGCAAAAACTTGTCCAATAATGGCGCAAGTCACCGTGGGGGTGACCTCCACTTGAGGTCATCTGATTAAAACATTAACTCAATGACGGCTACTTGTATTTTGTTTCTCTTAGGACAAACGGGAAAGTAGTTGGCTTATCTTTCCCTCGTTCCCATGACGACGCCCATCCCGTGCATCTTCAAAGTACTCGTGTTTTTTTCGCGGCGTGAAGTCTTTGATTAGGCAGGGAGGTCTGAGAATTGCCACCTTCGCATCGTCTGGTGAACAGCAACGAGGGTCTACGTCTGACGGCAGACCGACAGATTAAGTGCAAACATTAGGATAACGTTGGGTGGGGAAACAACGGGTTGTGAACAGGTAATCAAAACCGGACAAAAGAGGGCAGACATTGTCTATTCAAGACACACAAGCAAACGTCAAAACAGACGACAGACATATGTTGGCCGACGTTCTAAGCAAACAAATGGCGGTTGTCGCCTCTTCAACCGTTGGAACAGCAGAATGACAACGCGTATGTAACTTATTTTGCGCTTTCATCATGCAACGATTTCAACTGAATCACTTTTGCTGGCGCATCGTATTTAATGGCATTTTCAAAAAAAAAATCCAGTTGTCGTCAGACCCTCTCTCAGGCAAGCTGATATAAGAATGATAGTTAAAAGAACTATTGCATTGCCTGTTGGACGAAGCCATTTAAACGGCCGCTCGGTTACTCGAGTTCACTATTGTTGGTTTTTCGCATTAAGCGACTGCAACCAGACAGGCAGTTCGTCTACTGTGTCCGTTCCATCTGCAGTCAAACCGGACTTTTATTCACCAAATTGACAAAATCATCCACACCTGTTCTGTCTGGGGGCGCGTCATCGAGCACAATATATCATGGGAACTATCCTCATTCGTCGCCGTTGTTATCATCAAGTTGTTTCATCAGTTTAATTTGCTTCCCTTGATCAGATACTAAAAAAACAGTTGGGCGTAATAACCCCCTTTCGTAGTTTGCAATCCCGAAACAGGTCTCGCATCTGTCACAAGTTTTATTCGAGGAATTAATTTTAAATATAACCAATTTTCAATTGCAATGGATGGTACGCAATTTAATTTTAAGTAATTATTTATACCAACGTGATGAGCACCATAAAGTATTAATTCTGGACGTCGTCTTTACTGATAAAGTAGCTTGTTATACGATTGTGTGTATCCTTAAAAAATACTTGTCTTGCACTCTTGGAAAGCGCTTGGGATGAAATTGTCAAATAAACGTGAAATACGAGTTCGTAAAATCCTGCATGTTGTCTGATTAATTATGTAGTGTATAAATCTCTCTCTCTCTCTCTCTCTCTCTCTCTCTCTCTCTCTCTCTCTCTCTCTTCTCTCCTCTCTCTCTCTCTCTCTCTCTCTCTCTCTCTCTCTCTCCTCGTGGATGTCTTTCCAGGACAAATCCGCATCTTCACCATAAGTGTTCGCGGTAACCTAGTTTTTTAATTTGTTCTAGTTTCTTGGATGAGAGCAACCAAGTGCGGATTGTTCACTTTACTAAATTGTTTAAAGAGAAAATAGTATTTGGAGAAACAGATAAGTAGGAAATCTGAGACAGACAGACAAATAGACAGACACAAACACAGACGGACGGACGGACAGACAGACAGGTCGGTCAAACAAATAAATGGTCAACAACGAATCTATCCATCCATCTATCCACGCATCAGACCGTTCATACACATACATACATACATACATACATACATACATACATACATACATACATACATACATACATACATACATACATACATACATACATACATACATACATACATACATACATACATACATACATACATACATACATACAACATACATACATACATACTACATACATACATACATACATACATACATACATACACACGTACATACATACGTACATACATACATACGTACCTACGAACGAACGTGCATGATGCACGCATGCGCGCATGTATACAGACAGACAGAGAGGGAGACAGGCAGGGAGACATGACGAGAGACGGACGGACGGATACACTTACAGACAGACAGACAGACAGACAGACAGACAGACAGACAGACAGACAGACAGGAAGACAAACAGACAAGCAGAGAGACGGACAGACAGATACATACATACATACATATAGACAGGGAGACAGGCAGATACACTTACATACATACAGACAGACAGACAGACAGACAGGGAGATAGGCGGCGAGACAGACAGACGGACACATACATATAGACGGATAGACAGGGAGACATATTTACATTGAGTGACTATGCACTATCGGGGATGATGTACAGGTAATGTTCATCACACATGTCTACTGCACAGAGAGGAAGAAAGCTGGAGGGACATGATAGATAAAATGGATCACATTACATTGTATGGAAAGGAGCAGAGGAAGATAAAAGGGACACAGTAGATGGTTAGATACATTGACAGACATGTTGATATGATGGGGATGCAAAAGTTATGATTGGTTGAAAAGGGGAGAGTTGCAAGCTGTTGTGAATAACTTTTAGTATAATAAGATACGTGTGTAAACCCCTGGGTCTCCTCGGTTAAATGTCTTCGCCGAGAATTTTAAAGCCCCATTAGCTGGGTTTTTTTTGTTTTGTTTTGGTTTTTTTTGTATTTTATTTACCTAAAAACTACCATCCAATCTTCAGAGAGATGTTTTGGATCCCCGTTTTTAAGCCATACTGTCTTTGAAAGTTTCATTATCTCAATCCTTGTTGGTAATTGATTTGGTCGACTGAATTCAGTTACTCATTATGTGTGTATTTGCGGCGGTCATATTTGAGTAGCGAATCGCAAAGTATTGAGTTTGTTAAAATCGAAGTTGTGCGTTCGTCGTCGAATTTTGAGAAACGTTCTGTGGTCTGCAATTTTTATTTAAGTATTATTTGATTTCAAACCATCTTATCAAAATAATGCAAAAAGGATACAACTAATGGGGTTTTAAATTAAGGATCGCGTATATTTGGAGAATTGAGAAACAAAAAGGGGAGTTTCCACATTCCGATCAACGGCGGATCGGTTTAAACATCGTCATCCGCGGCGGATGCTTGTTGAAGCCGCCTGCGATCCTTATCATGTCGGTTCCAGGTGCGGTTGTCAACTTACAATCTATCAGACGGCGCAATCGATCAGCCAGGGTGGCGAAACATACATTTTTATAGGTTGGCGATAAGATCGTTCCGTTATCGTCACAGTAAAACGATCTCCTCGTACTCAGCCAAGTCGGCATCTCCCAGTACGAGAGATAGTAATTAATTTAATAACAACGTCCTGAACGCCAGAACCGATGCGCCGCCTGGTTGCAACAAAACACCACTCGTAAAACACCACGGATAGTATGATTTGTGATTCCCAAGGTTGAAAAGGGACACATTTTTCAAGTTTTGAAAAATAACACTCTTTCGGAGAACCCTTTTGATATATTTTGTTAAACTTTCAAAAAAATATATATTTGCAATAGATTAAACATACTCTCGGCGTCTCAGCGCACCGAAGGTGAGAGGTTAGAAATAAGAAAGAAAGAAAGCGCGCGCTCTGTCAAAATGTAAAGGCGAAAAAAGCGACAAAACAATAACGGTTTTTTATGGAATATCCCCACAGGCTAGCGTCCTTACACTCGCAAGCTCGTCAATAAACGGTACACGGTGCGCCCCGGGCGGCAGCCTTGTAAATTAGCAACGCCAACTCCGTGAAAGACGCACCGGGATGGCGAGATTTTTACGGTTCCCAGTCTGTCAAGAAGTGTCGTTTTGACGAACCCTGAAAGCAACAAATTTGATGATTTAATTTGTAGATTGTCCAAATTTCCGCGAGCTATGTAGTGATGGACCTGTTCGCACATTATTGCTCCTAGCCGGGGGCGCTTTGCAGCATTTTTCTATTAATTCGCATACAAATATGAAATTTGTAAGGAAAATCATAAAATGAATTCGGATTAGCGCTGTGAACTATTAACATCGATAAATCAACAACTCATCCGGGTTTCTTAGTGTCTTTAGTGATCACGTGACCGCACGCACGCCTTTCTGTACTTCTACATGCATCACAAATGAGAGGAATTACACGAAATACAGTTGACATTTAACTTTTCCACCTTGTATCTTAACTGCAAAAGCTAACAAGACACGCCAGACTATGAAGTGTTCTCCACTTATCAACGCGACTGGTAATTACTTCGGCACGGACGATTGACTTTAGTGTTAGTATTGTCTTTAAATCGTTTTTTTTTTCATATACCTACTTGGAATTCCGCCGTATAAAAGCAGACCTTCCAGTTTGACACAGATCTTGCTATTTTGAATGGATTTCACGGTTTTTTGAAAAAATCCAAACAGGCAGGGGAAGAAAATAAAGCAGCTTGAGCGGGTCACCCGAGCTGTAACCTCACCGTTCTTAGGTTTTCATGAATAGCAAAGCAATTCCGAGCACTCCTAGTAGTACGGCAAGTACAGATGTAACGAGAGGCAACACAGAAGAATTACGCTGATTTCAGATACTTTTTGACGGCTCTGATGAACAGACCGCCGTGAGCGGTGACACCCTCTGTTGACGTAACACCGTAGCCTGCTTTATCCACCATCCTTTCTGGCAAATCTAATGTGCGTTGGTACTTTGTACTGCAATACTAAATGCATGGCAAGGGAAATCGAAACGAGTCGCCGTCTGTAAATATTGAGCGAATTAAATGCCAGAAATGTCCCCTCAAACATGCCGAATGACTGTTTTATTGGTGTTTAACATACCTATTCCGTGCCTGTTTATGGTCTTTCGATGGGCATGCGCTAGGGTAATTTTTCTCACGACTCGAGTGCGCTTTTCTCAACTTTAAAGGCACCCTTACAATTTCAAACACTCCAACGACGGAGGAAATTCGTCACACTTCCGTGATACAACATTTTAGCATTTCTTGCGGTGATACGGTACACTCGTTTTCCACAACTTGCCGATTCGGTAAAGTTCCGAAGTCACGCGCGATGCGGTTTTGTGCTCATTAATTATGCTTGAGCGGACAGACAAGTCAGGCAAGTCTGTCCAGGCTTGCGATACAACGTGATTTCTTGAAGATGAAGAAATGTAAGAGAATAGGGCTCGACAGGGGAAAAGGATGAGCTGTTTAAACATGTCATTCATTATGACTGTGATAGAGATGTAAGCCGATGAACCATCAGAAGCCCTACCGTTGTAGAACGGCGCGAAAAATCAAACACCGCAGTGCCGGCCTGTCTGTCTGTCTGTCTGTATGTATGTATGTATGTATGTATGTATGTATGTATGTATGTATGTATGTATGTATGTATGTATGTATGTATGTATGTATGTATGTATGTATGTGTGTATGCATGTATAGTAACATATGAGTAATACCTAGTCCCTTGTCTTCTGCTTTTTATCAGTGTATGTTTATAATTATTGATTACGTTATCTGGGCTATCGATACGTAAAATGTGTCAATAAGTTGAAATAGTTGGAGTATGTTAACGAGGATCAAAGAAGTTTTGTTTTCAGATAAAGTAGAAGTCATCTTAAAATCAAGAATACATTTACTACGGTCCTGTGTGTTGTTGTTGTTGTTGTTGTTGTTGTTGTTGTTGTTGTTGTTGTTGTTGTTAACTATCGTGACTGTTAAGAATGTTTCGTAAGAGTTGATTTGTAATATTTGTAATATTAATGAAGAGGTATTAATTTTCCGTCTTAATGTAACTAGGGCGAAATTTGAGTGTTTTATAGGTTGTTTGAAGAGACAGAAGGTGGATGAAAAGCTATATATAGACGCGTAGACTTCACCTCGTTGTCATCTTCTTTCTTGAAACGTTTTATATGGTCATCGGAGCGGAGACTGTATTTACAGTTATCCCTATGGATTTTGTTATTGGCAATGTTTCAGGGCGAGGGATCAGTGGGCGGGTCGTACATCAGGTTGGAGATTATCAAGCTGACGAGAATGCACACGGACAGCCTGTGTGGTTCTTGCAAACCGACCAAGGTGCGCAGATTGTAAGAAAAAACGTTTTCTTTCAGGGCAGCAGCGAATTTTAGTAAACACCTATTGCCTGGTCATGAGGGCTATAGCGCCCGTCTATTACCCCGAGGGGCCGTGTGTTACCAGAAACACATCGCTATTCCCCGAGGCCGTAGGCCGAGGGGTATAGCGATGTGTTTCTGGTAACACACGGCCACGAGGGGTTATAGGCGAGCACTATAGCCCGAATAAAGACCAGGCGATAGGTGTTTTATAACACACCACATGCTCATGTTGTATTGTGATATAGTTTTTAATGTGTTTTGATATTTTGCACAACAACAATCCATTGTAACAAATTTACTGGGCGATGTTTCCACAGCGGTTTCAGTTGTACGTGGTTGTACCACTTTCTTTCAAAAAATATTCTAAGCATACCTAGCGACATCCTTAGTTGCACTTTAATCTTTTCCGTCGATTAGCTGTTCAAGTTCCTACGCTGTTGGAATATTGGAAAATGTTGGAAAATCTGTTTTAGAGAATGTGTCGTCACGTATCCCGGACGCACATCACGTTCCAGTCACCGCCATTGTTGCAAAGCTGCAGACGACACTACGGTCACGTGACCGGGCACTTTTCCAAATTTGGTCAGCACTATTTCCCTAGGGAAATAGCTTTTCAAAAAATACCCTCTGACGTCACTTTTGTCGATCCGATGGGGACTAGACGTATCTATTTGCTCGTCACGTGACGTATTCTGGCGAATCGCGACAGGGAATGAGCATGTGACGTGTTATAATTCGTTTTATGAGAAGACACCGGGATCGAATGAAACCCAAGACGGCACCAATACTCGACTGTGTGGGCGGTGAAAAAGTGTGAACTTTGGTTTTCTGACAGTCTTTAATAAATATTTACAGAAATGAGCAGCGTAGCAATGATGATGCACTTATAACATTAAAGTTAATGATAAAGATCTTAAGATTGGACAATCATTTTGGTACATTAGCTACTCTGTATATGTAATATATATATTATATATATATATATATATATATATATATATATATATATATATGTTGTACGTATTATATATATGTATATATATCATGATGCATACGTGTGCATTATGTACACTAGAACACACACACACACACACACACACACACACACACACATATATATATATATATATATATATATATATATATATATATATATATATATATATATATATATATATATATATATATATATATATATATATGCATGTACATTAATGTATGTATAAATCTATATATTTTCACACAAAATGTATGTATATCTTAACTTTAGAACACTTAACAAGCTACAAGTCAGTGCAGCGGTTTAACTTGATGTTGATTTACTTCAGTAATCAGTACGTCTGTTGCTATAAAGGGAAACCACACCGTTCATATCTTGGTTGTTCGCGTTCAGTGTATTTTGTCAGCGTATATTATGATTCGCTCTTTTGTGTATAGGACTGATTGGAGAATGAAGATGGATTTGATGACTCGGATGAAAGTGTGGCAAACTTTCGAAACATAGCATTAAAGGATCACAGTGTTATACAGTCTCTGGACTCTGGAGTAGAGTCTGTTAAGTGACATGCAGATTACAGCCGTGTCTCGCCGTTGCTAATCAGTTCTATACAAAAAAAAAAACCAGCGAAACATAAAATACACTTGACGCAAAAGATGTGAAGGATGTGTGGAGTTGCTTCCCCTTTATTGCATTTGTGTAAAAGAACGTTGTCAGACAGACGATATTAATTATGATTTACCGTTGACATGTATCTGTGAGGAGTTCTTAACTTTGACATCTTGACATGCCGTAATGCTGCCCGCTCTTGTCATTTTCAAAAGTTTTCAATTCTTCTCTTTGTTCGAATAGAACGGATATCAATAAAACAGGAGACGATAGTCATACTTGTTGTTCCGTGAAATGTCAAAATTTATGGGCAATGCTCATTTCCCTGGTCATTGCTGACAAATTTATGAGCCTCTCCGTGACGTCATGGTCCCGCGGCGGCTCTGATGGAGCATGCTGGGTAGTCATCGAGGACCGATTTTTACCCACGTTCGTTGTAAAACACCCTGAGTAAATACGCTTAACGGAGACCTCTATTATGTTTGGTATTAACCCCATCGCAAAATTTAATTCTATAGGTATATACGGGAGGGGGAGATAAAAACTGAATTTATGACACACGCTGTTTTACACCAAAGTTTAAACAATCTCCCTAAAACCGTGTGGCATGGTATAGGCAGTGATCTCTGCGCATGTCAAACCGCTGATACTCAAGGTCATTTCTGATACCAATGGTAGAATAACATCTCAGACACAATCGCTATGTATATGGACACAAAACGGGGAGAAGATATATCGAGAGGTTTTTGATAAAAGAATACCTGTCATGCCCGTACTTTGGCAGGTGTGTTTTGAAATCAGCCCATTTTACCAAACATGGGTGTCTCCAAATCCAGACTCAAAACTTATCTATTTCAACAAGCTTTTCTTCAATCTGATCCAGCCTTTCAGTAAACGGTAATTTGATCCTAAAATCCTTTATATCTGGATCAATCTTGATCATTCAGCGCATCGGAGAATTATCATATGCTAGGTCGATTCTGACTGGTTAAATCAATTTGATTTCATGTCCAAATCAATTTTTGAAAGCGACAATTATAAAAAGAATTTCCCCTTTTCAGAGACCTGTCGTTTTAACTGCATTTCTCGACGGAACTAAAGAAAATGCGAAAACATTTTCTGATGTAAAAATTCTTCAGATACCATTCCAGTCATCAGCTTGACATACATGTGTGTTTTCTTCATCTTGAAACTTACAAAGGAAAAAAACTACTTTTCCATCGCATTTCAAAACTTTGCAAATTGAATATTTAATATCCTCAAAAGAGTAAACAGAGATTGGAAACCCGTTACGAATTTTAAGAACTCGTAAATTCTAGATAATGCACTTTTCTGAACACAGTCCATGGAGGGGCTGTGTTCTGATCAAAAAGTTATATATGATGAATATTTTGTTCAGAGTACTGTTTAGCGTTTTAATAAGTATGAGCTCAAGCTTAAAACTCGAATTTTCGAGACCAGTTTCCTTTTGGTTTGGTAAGTAGTGAGAAGAAGTGAGGTGTCACTTGAGAGGGTTTGACACATTCATCATTCAGTAAAGAAATAACACCCCTTATTCCTCAAGTCAACTATACTTTGTAACACTTGTGACAACTGGTCATTGCTTTACCACCCTTAATTTTTTAACTCTTTTTATCAAACAGAGATCGCTTTTATCGGTTAGCAGTTTCAGATCTTAAGCCACAATGCGACGCCGTCTCATAACTCAAACTCTGTAGTCGATCTATCATAAAGCATCCTAATTTTGCACGGTTGTGTTTCACTCGATGCGTTCAGTTTTCAGATAGCTTCAAATGCTGACAGGAACACAACGAATCAACATTTGAGAGTCATCAGAAACGCTCGCTTTGTGTAAACATGGCTGCTGTTTGTTTAGACGATCTGTCATCCAGGTTTTGCTTCACTTTAATAATTGTCCGTCGAACGCCGATGGAAACGTTTATAGGATATTGCATAGAGAAATATGTGATAGAAAGTCATTAAACTTTATACCGAAATAAAGAAAACAAATTGGGGCGTAATCAACATGGATGCAAGTTTTATGAAAATGACTGCCAAATCGTTCACGTATGCAATTTCAAGATCACTCATTCATCGGAATTTTTCGAAGAACCAATAGAGATACCGACAGAATTGAAACTGCGACTTCATGTACCGATGCAGCCGCCCGATCGGAACTTTGATAACGAGGAACAGCGGGCAACATGGTAGGAAAGCTATCGTTTTCCCGCCAAACTATCCTACAAGTTTCGCCATACGAGTTTGAAGTCATGTCGCTCGATAAGGCTCGATAATTGAAAATTCTACCAAAAATAACCCCCTCCACTAAAAAAGTATTAAACCCTAAGTTTGAACGAGGCAGAAGGAGCTAGATTGATGCAGGAGAAGTTGACAACCAGGTTATCTTTGCTACCAAACATCTTGGCGGTCTTTCTCTTGTTTCTACAATATCCCTTGTGGCGATCCCGTATAGAAGTTTAATGTTTAGCGTACACCTGTGTTGGTAGCCGTTTCTTATTCCCCTCTATACGCTTTACTTTTTGACTAGTGACAGAGGACCGAAGCTATGCAATACAAGGGGCTGACCTATCGGCGTCAAGACTTATTACAAAAATTTCCCTGCAAGTACAATTGGAGTTCATAGCTGTCAGAGTAGCTCTCTCAAAGCGATTGCTGCATAAATTATTATCATTGCCCGACACCCCCGGGTGCAATCTCATTCTTTCAATGAAAGGGCACGTTCACACGCACTTTAGATTATTCAAGCTACGATTGATCTACAACTTATCTGTATACCGCAAGCTATCAAAACCTTCATATAAGGGCGAGAATGCACGACTCCAAGCACAAAAAAGTTGACAAGTGACTCCTGCTGATGAACTATATATTGTATATACGTGGATATAAATCATAGCCATAACTCATAATATAACGTTTTCATCAATAACAATCAAGGCGCTAGGCGTATATGTCCACTGTGTACTGGCATGGGAAACGCAGTGTCGCTGTGTATGTGAACGCGACCGTACCGATGAATATCTATTCGTCCACAGCAAAGAAAAATGAACAAAAACTGAATATGTTCTTCATTGTTACGTAACCACTTTGCGGCGTTCAAAACGCCCGGGTCGTTCATATCTTTTCTACTGATAACGAGTGAAAAGTTTTCATTAATGGTACAGTTTAATAAGAATTAACTACCCTTGAACGACCCACAAGAACAACGCACTCCCGGCGGGACCGCAGGTGTCCTGTGTCGATGGAAAATGATGTTCACTTGTAACATAAAAATAATATGATGTCATCACAGCCATGACCTATGGACGAACGATTGTCGATCCTGAACTTGACCGCATCCATTGCATATACATCTGCTTACAATACCTGCACATTCCTTCAGTACTGTCGTTGAAATGTACTTTTTGTTGTTTTTTCTTTAATTTTAAGATTTACGTTGTTATCACTATAGCCAGCCTATGTATGTTAGCGTGGTTGATAAAGCTGAACTATTCATGGCTCGACGGAGAAAGCATAATTCGCCGAATTAAAGTGGGGAATTATTAATTTTTCATAAATTTAAATGATACTGGATGAGTGTTCTGATTACCAATTACAGTACTTCAAGAGGCGTATACCCCATATGAGATCAAACAAAATTAAACGTAAATTGTTACAATCGAATTAAAATTTTAAACCGAAAGCAAATACATGCAAAGTATAAATTAGACAATGGACAAATGTCAAAACAAGTCTTGTATGATATCATGAATGTTATTGTTTAAGTCTTGCCTACAGGAATATATTTCAAAATATCCTAAAATTGTTTTCGGTAGTTACAAATGGGACTGTGGAAAAGTTGCAATTACATGAAGGTGGTCTATCTATGTATGAATGAGCGACGTGTGGTAAGTAAGTATCTTACGGACATGCAGAGGTGAGAAGTCTGTATCAGGGTGACAGCTAAGAAAAAAAGGTTTCAGTGTATATCGATATTGTGATTTGTGTTGTATGTCAAATAGAATAAGTGTTTTAGTTTATTAACTGAAAATATATAAGTGAAATTTCTATTGTTTAGTGGAAGTTTTTAATGAACCGAAAATAAGTATTTTTACATGTAAATTATGGAGGAAGAATTAGTACCGAACTGTGACGGCCATTGAATGATGCTGTCAGTAGCAGAGTATAGCTGAAATGACATTCCTAACGTGAACCTGAACTGTTGGTTGCTCTATTCTGCAAAGGTCAAAGGACGTTTGTTCCTAAGATGTAGAAACATACGTGTCGTGTCTGACTATACAATACAATTTCAGTTTATTCAGTACTTGTGGCCTCCGGCCAATATGTACAAACAGTAGCAGTAAAGTTGCTTACAGATCGCTAGTCAATGCAATAATTGCATCCACAAAAACAGAGAGAGAAAAAAAGAATAACTTATTTACAAATAAATAAGCATCAGAGAATACAACTATATACTTAACTTACGCATCGATGGTAAGTTCTTTCCTACGTTTTGTTGCTAGAAAAATATATTTACTCAGTTTCCTCAATGTGGCAGTATTTTGTGATGAAAGAAGTATCTTAAATTTGTACATTACAGGAGGGTTAGAATAATAGGAAGACATGTACTTAGCTCTCAAGTCATTATACGTCGGACATACGAGAAGAAAATGGTACTCATCTTCTACTGCCTGCAAATTACACAACTCACATAGTCTATCTTGTCTTGGAATATTATTCCAACGACCTGTCTCGATCCTCAGAGTGTGTGATGATGTTCTAAAACTACAAAGAGCATGTCTGAAAACAGGGTTATCTATACAGGTCAAGTATGGCTCTAATACCAGCTCTTTTTTGAAGGTAGATTATATACAATGGTCTACTTCATCAATTAAAATTGGCAAATTCAAGTCATCTACATCCTATTTAAAAAATTGTCCTCATTTTCAACAGTTTCAACAAAATCCCTAATTTCTTCATGAAATGGAACAAAATCCTCGTTTTCAAAACCTGGAGTATTTAACAATGTTGAGAAGTACCCAAACCAATCATCATTTTGTATATTCTGGGACCCTGGAGCTGATTTTCCTTTAACAAGAGACCAAAATTCTCTTGAGTTCACATTCTTGGCTGTTGTTTGTAACTTTTCGAGATTTTTACTTTTATGAGCTTTCTTTTTATCGTTAATCAGCTCTCTATACTCCTGTTTACACTTTTTTAATAGTTCTAAATTGTTTGTTGACCTATTATTCCTAAAACCATTCAACTTTGAATTGAGTGAACGCTTCATTCTCTTACAGTCGCTATCATACCAGGTATTACCTTGACATTCATTATTTGTTGACCTTTGGTTACAATTGTAAGTACGCTTCATTTCACTTGCAGCAGACTTGATCATATTTAAAAGACATTCAGCAGCTTGTTCATTGATGAATCATCAACAGCGCATTGAATTCACAAATCTGGTCCTTATTCGAGTTGAATTCCAATATTGTAAAAAAGATTCTTGCTTACTACTCTCCCAGAAAAATCTATCATAAGAAGGAGTTAAAATTCCAGTGCTAAGGTTACCATCGATGGTATTTACTGATGCCTTGAAATGACATTCTCGAGGTACATTGATATCAAATACAAGGGGTTGATGGTCAGACTCCACTCTCTTGTCAATGTAAAACTTGTCAATATCTGAGAAATTACATACATTGGTGATAAGGTAGTCTATGACACTACATCCAGAGTGGCTAACATACGTAAAATCACCACTTCCTATTTCTCTGAAAAGCCTACCATTGACAATACTTAATTCCGTAGCTTTGCAAAAATCAAGAAACTTCTGGCCAGATGTATTTACTGTCTTATCGCTTGAAACCCGTTTGTGAACATCAATATTGGAGAGGGATGATACAAAGTCAATTGGAAGCACAAAATTTGTTACATCCTCATTTACACAATCTGTCTTGTCAGCTGTACGAGCATTGAAATCTCCACAGATGTAAAAACGTGAATTTGGAAACTTGCTAGAATACTTAGCTAACTCAAACTCTAAAATTTCAAGTGTGTTATCACTATTGCTTTTGTCGTATTCATCAGGAGGAATGTAAACAGTTGCAATTACAATTAAAGGTGACTTCTCGACATGATTACAATAAAGCGATATCCAGACTCGACATTTCTTTTACAACCATGGAAAGAGCGTCTTAAAAAATACATTAATACCACCTGGATGTCTTCCATATTTTGATTTCTTGCAACCAGCCTTCTTAAATGAACTAAACCCATCAATTGTACAACGTGAATCATGTTTTATCCAGGTTTCTAGCAAGAAGATAACGTCAAATTGTTGCAAATAAGAAATGAAATCTAAATCGCACATTTTGGAGATGAGACCGTGAATATTCCAACAAATGAACTGAATTTGATTTTCGGTTGAAGTTCCATACGAGGAATTCTGTATAAACGTCGGATGTTGATGTGGTGATGATTCTCTTCGGTGTGTGTAATTACCTTGGCCTTGGCCGTCTTCCTAGCTGTTCGTCGACTCTGCTCTCGACAATGGGCGAATATCATCTTGTTTACTGTCATAGACGAATGTTCTTCCATCGATCTTCAACCAACTATGTTGGTGGTCTCTGTCTATAGTTCATCCAGTGTTCGTCTTCCCATGTCTCTGTTTAAAGCTATTCCATTGATGTCTGTTTGGATGACGTAAACATTTACCCGATCATTGAGTCTGGTCATCGGATTGCGAGTTTGATTATCCCCGGAAACTCGTCGAACTAATCAAAACCAAAACTGGCAATTGCAACATATCGATATAAATTACAAACAAAATAAATACCTAGAGGTAAGGGTACTGCAGGAGTTTCGCAACCAAATTATCAACTGGTGCGAAGTTTGAAAACTTCATATTTTACTGGGAAAACGAAATCCATAACTTTCGTTTTGACGATATAATTTACATTTTTGCCTGATATCATTTTATTAACATTTCCTCAACATAGACATAGTACTGAATTTAAAATACGTATTTAACATAGAAATGTGATTACTGACTATATGTAAGCGGGCTTGTATTTACTGACTTCAAACTAATCATATTAGCAAACCAAACGACTTACACGCCAATTATAATATTTAATATAAATCAGTCTGTTAAAGGGTTTGAAACTCTAATATTATTAATTGGAGTATCGCCATTTTCATAAAGTGTGGTGATGATGGTGACAAGACATGCCAAGCGTTTTTCGGTTTACAAACCAAAAAACATACAGTTATATTCAAAAAGGAGAATCGATTTGCTACTCAGTCAAAATAATTCAGTACTAACACTCTGCTCCATCTTAGTCGTCCAAGTACGTCACATTAAGGTAGATTGCGCCTCGGGGATAGCTATTCCGACTCCCAAATTTGTTACATACTTTTCAGGTCTATCGCTCGATCGTGAAAGCTCACTTTAAAGCTGCCGGAGTGAGAAAAAAATCACCAACTCAGTTTTTTGAAAATCAAAAATTTTATTTTTCCCATAGAGTCAACACAAGGATGGTGGCCATTTTGTTTTTGAAATATCGGTAAATGTTAGGTAATCTGTTTCTCTGGTACCTAGCATTGCATGGTGACCAATTATTTTTATTCTTTATTTTGTGAAAGGTTGAAGGTTTCATTGCGAAAAGTTTGAGCAAAGGTTCAAGTGTTTCACTTTCGAGGTGCATACTTCCTTAAAGAGTCTGAAGAGTAAACTCGAGCTGCACGACTTCATCGTGGTGTCGGTGGAGTCCTATGCAAATGAGACCTAGATGACAACAGAAGAGTTGGCAAACAAAATAAACGTCATCCAACATACAAATAGATATCTCCGGGGACAGCGTAGGATTACCGGTGAGATCATGTCACGGTAACAATATGACATCAAATCAATTCAGCATTAAAGGCAAGAAAATCACCCTGGGTCCAAGAAACAAACAAACAGAACAACAACAACAACAACAACAACTGCCAAAATCAATAGTACAATCTCAAACCACTAGATAAGTGGTGGTACCAGGTGTACGGAATGGGTAAGCGTACCCTGCTAGCATGCTACACCCGTCAAGATTGAACTAAAGTGACAAAGTAGTTGTACGGTAATTGAGCTAGCTGCCAAATTACTGTTGTGAGTCTTAGCCAGGAATACTGCCTCTCATCATCTGAGTGACAGATTTGTCATATTTTGTTATAAGATATCCAGATCTACCGTAGAACTTCTTTAACAAATTATAAGTGAGGAAGTGGTCAGAAGACCTAAACAACGTCGTTTAGCTGTCATAGTGAAAGAACGCCCCGAAGTTGTAGGAACTCGTCATAAGAATGCCAGACGGAAGATACTCAAAAACATCTTTGGAGTGGACGCGAGGCGGCTTGGAAAAGTGAGAAAGAGTGGAAGACCGGTCACAACACGGAGGAGAACAGTACTGAAAGCCCTCAAGATGATTGACTTGACTTGGGAGGACGCAAAGCTGCTGCCGATGGACACAGCGCGATATTGAGAGTCGATGCTGCCAAATTCTTCATTGAGAAGTGAAAGGAACTCAGCGAGAGATTAACATCTCTGGCAATGGAACTGGGGTCTCAAAGATTTTGGGGGGCATTTTGCCGATTGTCGAATGTGTTCTTCTGTTCTTTGAAAAACAAACTCATTTCGAAGGAAACGTGCGATTTTGTCGGGCCAGCATGGTACTGCTGGATGTGTCCAAGGGCAAACGACAACAACATGTTATGTGTAAAGCAATTTGCGAAATATGGTTCCCTGGCAAAAGTGTTCAGAGTTGTGTAAAAGTGACAGCTATAAGCGAGAAAGATAAGAGTTGAAAAATGATCTGATATGAACAACTATGGAAATACTTGCATACAAATAAATGAAGGTGAAAATCCAAATCTGCACGTATTTCTGTCATAATTCCAGCCGGAGCAGTCATTTAGATAATATATTTAAAACTCAATCATTTCATTTTCCCGTGATGTAAGTACAGCTCCTTATCGATATAATTTGCAATTTATTTGGATTCCTTTTTTCAATTCGCTCTCGATATTTATCATGATTTTCTTTTTGACAAAGTTAGCCTTTGGCAGATTGCATCGATTGTAAAACTAGATATCGGGAAAGCGCTGCTATGGTGGCAAAAACTTCCTTGATGCGCGGGTGCCCAGACGCGAAACCGACGAGGGCGAAAGCGACATATTTCAACTTCAGTGCGGTGTTCAGGGAACCCTTTCCCCTCGTCGATGAAATGAACACACACAGCGAGCCCAGAGAGAGTCGCAACACGCTGCAAGGGCAATTAGCTTTGTGTGTTTATCGGTTACTACATATCCACTGTTCGCAGCCAAACAGCCAGGGTTTCGATGAAAATTGATTGGCCCCAAAACGGTATCTATATTTGTCAAAAAACGTGTTTACGTGAATAGGGGTCTTCGGGGCGGCAACTCATTACAGGAACGCTGATCTAATACACGGGTCTCCCCGGGATGTACTTTTTATCATCGTTGATTGTGTACACCTAATCATATATTGACATGCATTCACTTTGCAGAAGAAAAGAGATTGGAATAAATAAAGTGATATATTTATAGCGCAATGATTAGAATGGTTGTATTGATGGAAACGATGAAAGCCGACAGGCATAAACGCAAAGTGATTGGCCATGAACATGGGAATGGATTTGACAAGTTAAGTTTATGGGTACCACATAATATGCTTGCATGCACACTTACAGGCAGGAAGACAGACAGACAGACATGTCATGTCATGACATACATACATACATACATACATACATACATACATACATACATACATACATACATACATACATACATACATACATACATACATACATACATGCACAGATAGACAGACACTGTCAGACAGACGGTCAGAGGTACAATACCTTGATGACTCTGATATTTGGCAGGACAGACCAGAATTTAAAGAGTAGGCCCCCCCCCTAATTCTATTTAAACGGGTGAAGAGCTTTCGTATGATTTTTCGCTGCTATTCCAACACATCAATATGATACGCAAGGAAGGTATCATACTGACAAAGATTACGATTCATTTCATTCCAACGTTGGACATGGCTTAGTAAAGATTCAGTGATATCCATCTTTTCCAGGGAATTCTCACTAAACTCATAAAATGTCGATGGAAAGCTGACGTGTACCGTAACAACTCATCACACCACCAAGTTCTGTTTTCTGAAGACAATCTCGCACCCGAAATAAACCCGGCTCGGCGACAAAATACTGAAGTTGGAAATATAATATACCATCGCTTTTTCTCTTGTACTTTATGTATACAAAACTAACACTACTACTGGTTAGAAATCATAAAATACAGTCAGAGATACCGAGATAGACTTGGAGAGGCAGAGGAATAATGAGTGAGAAATAGACCCCCTGACACAATAGCCAAAAGATCGCATTTGGCTTCTCTCCTTTACAACGTCCAAACGATCACATCGCTCATAGGGGAGACCGACAGGAGGTTGGTGAAGATTGCAAGAATAAATTTCCTTGCATGTCAATTTCAAATTGATCTGTCAAAAGATTAAAAAGAGCGTGACAAAAAGAGTCGAAAGTGGAAGAAATCCGATGGCAATGAAGCAAATATCGGTTAGTCAATTTCTACATCGGCGACAAACAAAGGCCTTCACAAAAATCATACAAAGTATCAAAAGAAACACCGTGTGAAATGTTCCACCGCGTGGAAATATCCCCGATGACCCCATCTCTCCTGTATCGAACGTTTGCAGAAAAAAGTGTTTGATAAGGGGGAAACGCGTCTTTGAAATGAATAGAGACCGTGGTGTCAGAGAAACCACCGCGTTAATCGATAATTTCACGGATAAGTTTTCGCATTGTGTGACATTCTCTCAATGTTCGTTCACTTCCACCCATCGTGGGTGATCAACTTTGATCAATGGTGATGTGAAAAGCCACTGGCTTGCTGACACCGCTCGGCTTTCTTTGGAGACTACTTTTTTCGACCTGACGAGGGAAGAGTTGACTCTGATCCAGTCACCTCAGGCTGCATTGTAACAGAGACCTCGTCGTCGCATCGTAGCTGTAACATTTGCTCATAATTTCCTTTTTTTTTTTTATCCGGAAAACAAAAGCTTGTTCTCCTTTTCATCCCGGGAGAATGTTGCAATACACAATATTAGCCTTACAAACACAACCCATTGTGCGCGATAAGCAACATTATCGTCAATAAATGAATTCTAGTCAATTTGATATTACAAACGTACGGACAGGCTGTACCGACATGTTGAACACTGGCCATTTGGCCATTGCTGGGAAAAAAACAAGAAACTGTATTTTACAAAACAAAATAACCTGAGCTTATAAAAGTTACAGCTAATTGGATTTGATTGTGAAATTATGCTTTTAGTCTCTTCTGCTCGTCAGATCCGATCACGTCATTGGGGTACAGACAAACAACAAAATTAAATCTCCTTGAAGGCTTAGTGTTTTTTTCTTTTAAAATTTTGTGTCTGTCATAAGAGAGCAAGCAGATCTGCAGCGGTCAACGACTTCACATGTTCAAGTCAGTGGAAGAGAATCAATTGCTTCACACACAGAATGACTTTAAACATAACGCTGTGTTAAAAGGCAGCGATTTTGTACCCTCAAAAACGTGAGAAAGTCAATAAACTCGAACAATCCCATCGCATATGCGTTCTGCCACTATTGAATCGCATTTACGGCTAGCTTCGACGCTAGACATGAAAACACAACCGGACTCGTTACAATTGGTCCTATGCGTTTGATTGACAGTGACGGAAATTCTGTGATCCGAGAGAAGTCAGATGATGTCATTTTACTTCGAGTAAATTTTGTTCTGACTAAATTTAAAGAGAATTTCTACTTTGTCGAAAAATAGGGGAGCTCCCATCTTGGCCTTCCCTGCAACTTGTATGATGTCTGATAAGGAGTTAAATCGAACTTTCACAGCGCGTGCGGCTCTATCATCCAGTCAAAATCAGAATGACAAGCCCGATTGATAATTCTGCAATAGAAGAAATAACTCGACCACAGAGTCCCGATAACGCTAATAGCGTCCCATTATCAAAGGTAAAAGTATGCGATATGTCGATTGCCGACTTGACGTGTTCATGAGGCGTGAGACTCGGCCCGCTTAGAAAAACTTACAAAAACAAACAAATATAGTCTTCCCGTGTATGATAAGTGGTGCGTTTAAAAAAAAAAAATCGTGCTAAGTACACCACAAGCGACTTCGTTGTGAACGAAATATACCAGATTGCCCGACTTGTGTTTTGAAATTGACGTACGCATCAATTCTTTTAAACGACGTTCCTAAAGCGTCCGGTCGGGTCTTTGTATTCATGAGCAATTTTTCATAAGCGCTCATCATCGAGAAAAAAAAAACCGCATTTGGTATGATTTCTCTAGGCAATTTTTCCAACAGTCTAATAAGCTAATAAGTCACATAAAGTGAGCTTACGCACCATTGGGCTAGCATCCATACTGTGGAGAACGTGTACATCCTTCAACACGCCAGATTATCACGAGCTATTTATGCCCCCACAATTATATTTCAGCCATAGGAACCAAAGCCCCAAGTAACTCTCTTCAATTGTTATCGCTCTCAATTACAGATAAAATAAGTAATATTTTCCGGTGTGATATTAAAAGTTTTCAATTTGGTAAATTTCGATATAGTTTAATATAGCTGAGTAAAATTTACATGCTCGGCTCTGCTATGGTGACAAGTCAGAAATACATTGGAAGCTAACAAAAATATCTACGTCTTAATTCTTTGGCTGTTTTCCGTCATGGAAGAATTTTTTGTATCATTAATTTTATATCTTCAACTTGAAAAAGGGTTTCCCAAAGTCCTCCACTCAGGTTGAGTGTCGTCAGAGAAAAAAAAAACAAATAATGACTTTGCCCTCAACCAACTTTTACGCACCACAATAGGGGATTGGTTTTGAGGTTTTTAATCATTTGCATGCGGCTCACGTAAACGGCGGCAGATCGATCTATTCGCCCTCTCCGCTCCTTTGTTCATATACGACCGCATGCTCGGCATTTCACTTTTTTCAATATCGGCGAGCGCGGGGTCGACCAAGTGCTCGGTGTGTGCACCCCTATTGTGGGGGAATTAACAAAGCCGATTCGCCGTGAGCAAGTTGAGGTAGAAACCACAGATCATCCGTGATACGCCCCGTTGTCGACCGCTAAGTGTCACGTGATCAGTGACAGTGGTTTTTGTGAAAAGGACATGGAATATGCCGTCTATTGTACTGCGAAATAAAACAGTGAATAGCTATTTCTTTCCTTTCTACCAGGGCATAGTGCCATTTGCTTTTATAAAAAATGCACTATTATATTTTCTTTTAGAAAAACAAATAAGCAAAATGCAAATTTGTTAAATTATAGCTTATGCGCCAGCAGAAAAAAATTTTAATGTGCAATATGAAGGAAACGAAAGTTGATGATATTTGTAATCGGAGAAAGAATTTTCGATATTCTGTTATGTTTTAAAACCACAAAAACACCGATGACGCTCGAATAACTTTGATGCGGTCGGATCAGATTTCGTTACCGTGAATCTAGCGGTCATGTTGTTGGTTTCTTCACTTCCTAGGCTTCGGCGTTGCGTTCTTAGCTGGAGGGAATGAATTTTTGTCACACGCAGACGTTCGCGACAGCGTAATGGGTGGCCGTTGCGCGCGCATGCTCCAACACTGGACTTGAAAACATGCAGCTTTTCCGGAGAAATTGTTCAAAACAAGCAAAGAGACCTGAGAAATGAGTGAATGATGGAAAATCAGGACCCTGTTCAGCTTTTTATTTCGGAAAGACGCTTAAGAAAGTCGTTGAAATGATAGGATAAAGACAACGAATAAGATGTTACGGTACATAGAAGTTGTAGAAAGCAAAACCTGAAAGAACCGCGGGTTGTTTCGCATTCGAAATCGGTGTGGTTTTGTGTCTGTTGCCGCCGATTGAAAACAGACATTTTAATATTTCATTCGCTGCGGTTTCGTAGCCATACATTAATGATAGAGTGCCTTATAAAACGCACGAGGCGCTGAAACTAGCTGTGTTCTGCGGGGCAAGCCTTGGAATACAGAGTGAAGCCCTCGACGACTTATTTTGGAGGCAGACTCTCCGGTTACATAAATTCGGGTTTACCGCAAACGTCCCCAGTGACTGTTGGCGCGTACCGAGACCGCATCATGTAGTGACGAGCGTTAACTCGCCCCGGGCAACTGTGCCAATTTTGATCTGTTTCCTTTTCAAAAACTATGTGAAGGCGCACCGAAAGATAACAATTTCGCTGATTACAGTAATGTATCAAGCTTATAGCTTCACTTGTTCATTAGTGCTATAATTAAAATATGCTCGCTTCGTAATGACTGTAATGTCTGCAGTTCACAAACCAAATTTGCGTCTTCCTTGCAGCTTAGTTTTATCTACCATGTCAAAAACCTGAAACTCGCTGTATAAAATCTTAGCTAACGAATAAGACCAGATTATATGGAGAGAGAGAGAGAGAGAGAGAGAGAGAGAGAGAGAGAGAGAGAGAGAGAGATCCATGAAGATCTGAGAGCTACTTTGCAAAAAAAGCTTATTGCATCCCTAACAAATATCGATTCTCTGATTCTCTGTGTGTAATATGTGTGTGGAAGTATGTGTCTGTTTGTCTGTCTGTCTGTCTCTCTACATGTTCGTTCCTATAATCCATGTATTACTGATAGGGCAATATGTTGCCCTGAGAAGGAAATTAAATCACATATATAAAGTACTTCTAGAAGACTCATTTCACCTTCTGCTTCTCGGAGACAATTGGATGGCTCTTTCAGCTTCGGTATTATTTGGTCACGTGTATCAACTAGTTTTCTAGTTGCGGGTTTAGAAACACCTGCAGTATTCATCTGCCAATGATGAGGGGATGTATACGAATTAAGATGCAATGACTAAAAATCCTATAACTTTAAATATATATATTCACAAACCACGATCTAAATCGCCTCAATTACTACTTTAACGAATATAGACGTAATAATTTCTGCCAGTCATTCAGGTACACGAAAACATCGAGTTACAATAAGTTTCTCCTTTTCTTTGTTCACCTGCTTTGCACGCCAACAAGAGTTACTGGTATTCCTGAGTTTGTTGATCGGCCTTCAGCCAGGCTGCCCTTGAAAACAAAATGAAAAAAAAGATCAATGCTCCAACAATCTGTGAAGTCAGAATTTCCATTGGCAAATTAATGTTTAATTGCCTTCATCAGAGTTATGCTATTATTCTGAAACTTAGAAGAGAAAATTGAGTTATTCGCTGAAGTCATAACATACCTCTTAATTGCGTGATTAATCAGTTGCAGCTAATTCGGACGAGACTGTTCTCTGTAAGAAACCACCGCGACCGATTTAAAATTTATTTATGTTTCTAAGACAACAAGATCTACTGACCTAGGAGCCGGATAGGCCAGGAAGGGGGGTCGGAAGCTGTCATTACTGGGAATATCAGCCGGGAGAAAGTGTTAGAATGTTGATTGTGTATTCTGCATCTCTTAATAAAATCTGCTATCAGGTTTGCGTGTGAGTGGTTCCTACGCCCGGAGCGTTCCTTAATCACAACTAACTTCGCCGTGTGAGGCTGATAAGATGGATCGTTTCTGAGATAACGGTGAGTGGCTAGCTTTCCCAGTGCAATGAACATCCAAGAGGCCCACTGAACTTTTTCTCACGCTGTATGATTATTAAACAAACGAACTTTAATGCGCAAATACCAAGTATCCTATCACAGTCGCTTGTTTGATGTGTGCATCCGTACAAACGCTGAACCCCCCTTTCTTTATCAACATCGCTTGAGTTCATTTTATTATCGCAGTTTCTGTTCTTGTCAGCTGTCGTCATATTTCGCGTTCATTTCACATTCGAAGAGGACACCTTAAGAGCGCCAGAGGAGTGGTGACGTCACGAGACGCTGCGTAGCCGTCCAAGGTGTCAAGTCTAATACGAAGATGTCTGAAATAATACTTTTATTAATCAAATTATTGCGGATGATACCACCAAGAGGATATGGACATAATTATTTCAACACGTCTACACATTATGTTATTACAAAACTAATCGGAAATTAAATAAATTAGTTGTTAATTTACAGTTTTTCTTGATCATTTCCAAGCACGTTGCAGTCATAACTTCTGTCCGTGAATGAGGTTCTCAAACTCCCTTTAATGTTTTTTAAGTGTCCATTTTCATCTGCAATGCGTCATATTTCTGTGTGATGAAACTTATTAGAATGTAATTAAGAATGCCTTCGCAATGGAATACAGCAACATTGTCCGTCGGTTGATGTGTATCTCAAATAGTTTACAATACTCGACAGGCTAATATCCAGCTAAATATTTTGATCCTCAGGACACACAATGCCATTTGTTGCTACATATTTTAAGTGACCTATATAACATCTTGTGAGTGATTTTGTAAATAAAGGTCAGTCGAAGCTTTGCCCTTTCGGTAAAAGTCAAGTTCTATGGCAGAACTACAATTTATAGTTTCTGTATAAAAAATAACATTTTGAGGGGATATAAAGAGACAGTGATTACGAAAACGAGCGCAGCACCATGGAATCACAACGCTTTTGAGGGACCTGGAATAAAAATTTGAAACTTACATGAGGATGAAACATACAACAAAATGACACGTACACAAAAAGGTTGCGATGGCAAGAGCTCTATAGCAATGGTTAGGTTACAGAACTGAACTTTTAAATAAATATTCATGATACTTCAACCTCTCGGATTTAAGGGTAAAAAACGATGCAGCCCTTGAACAGTTCAATTTTTTTTATAAATTCTTAAATTATTTCCTTTGTTGAATATATATCTAAAATCTTCAGCCGACATTAAATTTTAATACATCATATGACCACACTGCCCTACTATTGCAAATCGATGTTAAGCCGAGTTTAGGTTGAAAGCTTTGTAACGCATGTCGTTCAAAATCGATAACATTTCCTAACCCCAGAGTTCCTGATCGCCCGGGTCTATCGCTTACGTGCTTGCGGACAGCGTTTCCTCCGAAGAAAATACATCGAGTCTCAGACACACAAAGAAACCCCGGGCCTGAGCTTTTGCTAAAACCATGACTATCCCCCTCCGAGACGACATGGATATTTTGACGCTTTCCCTAAAAACGTCGGAGATTACGTTTCTCTTCAAGTTCCGCCTCCGCTCAGCCATTGAACCGTGAAAGGAGGCTCGCTCGCTCTCTGTCTCGATTTTCGAGTTCACCATGGATCGTTATGGAAGTGACCTTTCTGTGATCGTTCTGAGTGTGGTTCGTGAATTTTTGACTGGTTTTTCTCAATCCTCAATTAACTCAGTGCTCGCCAGCGAAATACTTCTCTACTTGAAGTTACAGAAACTTGTAGTTTGTTTTGGGATATCGCAAATGGTTAGATTTTTTATTAGGATTTTTCGGCCGAATCTATGCTTGAAAAAATGTTGCTGCCGAATATAACAACAGCAGCACATAAAAAACAGCCTAGTTATCATTAAACTTTGAGAAAAGAGATTGAATGTACACTGTAAGCTTATGATTTATTATCTTCGTTTTATGTATGTATGTATGTATGTATGTATGTATGTATGTATGTATGTATGTATGTATGTATGTATGTATGTATGTATGTATGTATGTATGTATGTACATATTATGTATATATTGCCTTTATATTATATATACATATATATATATGTGTGTGTGTGTGTGTAAGCTAGACATAAGATAGTTAAGTTCTCAGTTAATAAGCCTGTACAATGATTTATTGTTTTATAGATTACATATTTTTACTCTACCAGTGTAATGTCAACGTAACAATCAGTTTAAAAGTGGATTTGAATTCGAATACCGTTTTCCACACGAGAAGGTTGAGAGTGTTGCAATACTCTAAATCTGCATTATGCTGTGCATAGTGTTGTTTTATCGTCTGGAGAGGGCGCTATTCTATTCACGTTCTCGATTGACAGGGTCAAATCGCAAAAGATATTAAATTATGCAGTAACAATAACAACTTTCACTGCTTCTTAATATCGATGATTCAAGAGCTCTTATGGTGTTCCCTGGGGTTGATTTTACGAGTTTTGAAGAGAAAATGTACAGTTTTACACATTTAACATCAAGTTCCGTGTCAGCTGACTTAAAAAGGCACATTAGGTGCAGAAATTTTTGTTTCATGAGAGACAGGGCCTGGGCTTCTCAATATTCAAGATTTAGCTGAAGAACCCCGACTGTGTCACTTTCCAGGACGTCGCGCGGTAATCGTTTGCCCGACTAAGATCAAAAGTTCGCCCTCAGTGTTTCAGAGAAATTGCGCGGCGCGGGCACAGACAGTCTCCAACTATCGTCTGCTGCGAAAGCTACATGTAATTATTGCTGCTCGTTTTATCGTGACATCGCCCGGCTCATGTTCTGCTCTTCCGAGCAAAAACAACTGTAAGGAGATACAACTCGGTGATACACCGCCGGTTTTAATGAAAATCGTTCAATCTCGTCAGTACACAGATCTGAGTGTGTCGTCGAGGCGGGATTAATGGAAAAAAAAACGGGAATCACATCATCCCCTGTGCAAATTGTATCGAATAATCGGGCGCACATACTATATAACGAGGAAGTGCAACTATTAAGTTTACCGATGCAAATGCACTTGGCGATGATCGCGTCAAGCGATCTCTTGTGAAAACGGTACAGGCTCGGAATCGACGCTGCTAACGGGCGACACACAATACAGATCCAATTACTCGGTCTCGAAGCGTCGCGATGCGACGACAAGGCGAAGCGCACTTGTAACAAAAAGCGTCGAGCAGGAGATGGTATTTGTTCTGTCTAATAAAAACGACGAGAAGCAGGGATGGTTAAAGTACCAATACAAATATCATTAAGGAGGGGGAAAAACCCCCAAAGTCATTACATCGGAGGCCTCGTGCTTTTTAGATTAGCAATCTGCGCGCCATCCATCTTTTACAGATAAAAACGTCAAAAAACGCTATCCTTTCCCAACATTACTTTCTGCAATGTGCGGTCTTGTTAGCAAATATCAAGAATTCGCCGTCCGTTTTAGTTTGATACCACCCCCCCCCCCCGCCAAAAGAAAAAAAACGCATCTTCTCGGAAAATCCCTAGACTTTTGGAAGATATTCTGTTTTATCAAAAGGTGGATATAAGAGACAGGCAGTCAAGATGGACAACGATAATTCTGCGTCGATTATATACTGAAAGTTGGGAAATCAGCGAGGTTTGAAACGTTAACGAATTATAATGGAAGATTTTTTAACTTTCCAGGCCCTGTGTATGCTTCATCGTATTCTCTAGGTTTCCCATAGGGGCCGTACTCATTTCCGTAAAGATTTTCATGAACCAGTTGTGGCTGAGACTGTACGTGCTCCACCAAAGTTCGACTTTGTAAAACTTCCAACCAAAGCGCTCATGTACACTGTCCATTTGAGTCTCTTCTTTGTTCGGTTCGGTTGGTACTTCTGAAGACTTTTTTTTTCAAAGCACCGGAAAGTTCATTATTGGGTTTTGTTTGCTACCTTGTGATGTAAAAGTCTGTCCAGGACAAGTATAAAAGCAAAAGGGCTTTGCTGTGTGTTGCACAGACTGTTCCAATGACGTTATAAATCGTTACAGTTTCGGTATTTCGCGGGGGTCGATGCTCAGGCTTCATACGAGAAAAGTTTGGAACTCGTGTAACTGAAAATCAAGTTTGGGTAAAAAGCCTAGGAGAGTTTACTGTAAATGAGTCATGTAAAATATATTTACATATCGAAGATCAAACGTTGGAGGCAACGTGAAGTAGCCCCCTAACTTTCACCCGTATGTTAAACATAATATTGGGCTGCACTGAACTTTGTTGTCCACGGTGTGATGGAGCATTAACTCTCACCACACTGCAGGGATACCCTCGAACTTAAAGCTTGTGAAAAGAGGGATGGGGTGGGGGAGGGCTGCCATACTAGTACGCTTTCCTCACATTTCTTGGAGCCTCGTAAGTTGAATTTCCGTTAATTGTGACTTCAATGTGGATTTTTAGTACTTTTTGTTCTGTGTACAAAATACAGTGCCTCGGTCTACGCAGAAAAATCACGTGGAAATGTCTTTTGTTCAACTGGTCAATACTGTACACGCGATACTGTCCAACTGAGTAACATCCAACATCCTTGCAGGCAACTGGATTTTAGACCGGTCCAGAATTTCATCTATAAACAGTTTAACAATAACATTGCGTGTTGCATTATGCTGTCAAGGCCAAAGTTTTTGTAGTTCAACAAAACTTTAATACATTGGAAAACGGAATCTTTTTTCAAGAACAAAAATAACAAAGTATTGTCAATAGTTAAAGTCATTGCCATTGCAAAGACCCCGGGCTGATTACACTCATTGCTGTTTCGTGATTACAAATGACCCGGATTGTTGAACCGGCTTCAGGGATCGACCAACTAATAAAGGCGGTATGTGTAAGGGGTACAAAAATACAACAAGAGGGTACAAGACGTGAGGTTGACAATGACGATGGGTTATCGACGTGTATCGAGGGATTACGCGGAGGCATTGAGGAGATTATAATTTTCATTTTACTGAGACACAAAAGAGTATGAAATTTCTTCAAATAAATAATGGAATCTGGGGAAAAAGGCCGGCGTGATTGTAAAGATGCTAATCTGATAAGTGTGAACTGTCAATACATTGAATTTAGCTGTCATCTTGGTTGGCTGTTACACTTGAGTGAATCATGTCATGTTACAAAAATGTATTGATGACAGAATTGATGGAGTGCACCAGTTGTATCATTCTTTTTAGCTTTGACCGTGACTCTAACAAATCCTAAATTTCAAGGTGATGGTGATGCAAAAAAAGCACAGATTCCATTGAGTTGGATTCAAGGCACTATGTATTAATTGAGATGAACGCATCAAATGGGGATAAATCAATTTCATTAACAGATATTGCGAAATAAAACATGCATCGAATTATCCATTAGTATATGAAATCTGATTTGGTACTAGATGGTAAAAAGTTACGCTGATGAAGATTGTGTTCGCCGCTGCTTGCAAAAAAAGTGAACTGCCTCCCTCAACTTGCAGCAAAATTTGGAAAGTGAGGTCGCCTACATCGATATGGGGGTTAGGAGTGGCTCACACACTGTGTGATTCTTAGTCCATTTACACGATTTAGGAAAGATAGCTTGCAAGTTCAAGGCTGACCTGGGGTAGCATTTAATGGCATCGACCCTACGTTTCCCGTGTATCCCATCCTGGTAATAGCCATGACCCAGATCGTCGGCAGGGGCTTCATATGTGCGAACAATGGAAGGCGATTTTGACCGGAGGCAAAATTCGTTAAAAAAACCCCCGGCGCTGAAGTAGTTGATTCGCTTAAAAGCGTGCATGGTAATAACTTTGATTGTCATGCGAATTTATGGAAAAGGGCATAAAATGCGGTTTTTCTGCGGTGAATAGCCCCTTATTGTCCGGCTTACATAAACCAATATATTTTCCATCATGTTTGCGGTTTGTAAATGGTGAAATTATGAACGCGTAGCGAAGGACTGCACATCGCAACCGCCATATAACCATGTTGATTAAGTTGGTCGATCGTATTGTTAAGCCTGACCGAAAATTTATCACACATATGCCTTGATAAACTAAGTTCCCCTTCATCACGTTCATGTAGTGCCGGTTAATGCCCACTGATAATTAAGTCTCGTCGGGTAAGGAGAACTCTCGTGTTGGGGCTCAGAAGCGAGATTTCGGCGCTGAGCGGAGCTCACAGTTAGAAAGGCAAATTACTTTGTAGCTGTATATTGTGCACATTGTCTGCCAAGGTTTTGTGTTTTATTCGGCTTAGCGGGTTGCGATCGGCGTTTCCCTCGCCGATTAAGCCGATTAGAATATTTTTCAAGTATTCGAAAATAAACTGCGGAACGAGCTACAGATCTCTATTCTTGGAATTTGCCATTAATCCAATCGCTCTGCCGACGTCTCAAGTTGGACACGTCTCCTGTTTTGCGAGCTGTTGAAATCTGTAGAATAGGTGCGTCGGGTAACTCGTTGAAAAATCTGCCACTTTTTCCCGAGTCGAGGTACTCATAACCCATCAAAACCATACAACCACCCAGTTCTTCGGCACGGTTTCTGTCTTTTGCTACCAAGCGCCGATAGAAATTCCACCTTTTGAGAACAATTCTTGATCGTGTTTGAAACATCGGGTAGAAGTAGCGCGCGGGACGGAGTGCTTGTTCAACGGTTGCTCGGTGCAGTTCTCCGAGAAAAGAGGAAAGAGACCGAAAATGTTCGCCGCTGTTGAGTGTCCCATCGTTTAAGATTTTCAACATGGCACACCATCGCCACTTACTGTGTAACATGACCTCAGATCAAGTAATCCTTGCAAAGATACTGCGGTTGTGCTTTTGTTCTTCGAGCGATCGAACAGACAGCATTGAAATTAGCCAATGCGTTTTTAAAACACGATTCGTACAAACTTGTTAATTTCGTAGAACTTCGAATACGAGGCTCATAAAGTGCTCCGCGCCAAATCATTTAGCCTTTTTCTTGTCTTCTTTTTGTTTCTCACGTGTGCTTTCTTCCCTCAAAGCTACATGCATAATAACGAGAAGGTATTTCGAGTTGAAATCGTCCAACGCAACTTTTCAGAGGCAGCTATAGAGTCAACAGCCCGGCCATAAACATTCTCTATTCATAGACAATGGACATGAAGATAGACCTAAGAACAAAAGTTCCTTTGTCGCACTAGACATAGCCTTGTCTGTCTGTTCGTCGCTACAGGGAGTACCGGGCCACACTTTTTGCATTTTGTTACTGTGAACGCTTGTCAACAACATAAAGAGCCCATGTTCAAGTCAGAACAATGCCATAACAATAGCGCCAAGTTGTGTAGATGCTGAAGGTTGTTGTCAACCTTGCCTCACTGGTGACTATGGGTTTGGCCAGAGCATGGCGGTGAATGAGTTAAAGGGTTTCCCGTCAAAAGAAAGAAAAAAGTTCTGTAAGCATAGTTACAGTGACTGAAAAAAGTGATGATGATGATGCTGATGCTGCTGATGATGATGATGATGATGATGATGATGATGATGATGATGATGACAATGGTGAAAATGACGACGACGACGACGATGATGATGATGATAATGATGATAAAAATTACTTGATTTTCTTAACGTTGTGTGTCTTTGATGATGTTAACGGTAACACCAATCTTCGCCATTATCATTGCTCCAATCATCGTCATTAAAGAAAAAAGCGGAAGATGGCAGGGAGAGTAATGGTGAGAAGATAGCAACGATGATGTCACTGTCGTGACACTGTTGAGACAACCAAAGCGCCCCCGTGTCAACCGTCGCTATCAAAACTGGTTATCAAACCTTTGTTAATTAATTACGCATACAGATTAATTCCATGCAATTTACCATCTTCAAAATAATTAAGATTATAGAGTGCTGACAACTCTACGTGGAATATATGTGTTTAACGGAATAATCATTCTGGCGTTATTGGCTTCCCATGGGATATGTGATAGCTCGACATTCATATCACCCTGGCCCTCATAGGTAGACGCAAAAGGACGCCGCTATAGTATAATTTCAGTGGTGTCGTTGGTTCGTCGCGATGGAAGATGGATGTGCAATATTTTTTGCAGGTTCTCTAATGAAACTGTGTTAGACTTTATCAAAAACATCTATGGTGAGCATTGGCATTTTAGAGATCTGTCGATCCACACAGACGCCTATAAAGACAATTACGCGGCCTGCCTTTTGATCGGAGAGAGAATGTCTCTTCTCTGATCGAACAGCATCTAAAATATGTCTCGCATGCTGACATTGACGTGGAACATGACAAAATCTACGATACTTTCTCGCCTTTTGTCGCTTTCAACCACGCCGCACTGCATGGAAGCCGTGGAAAGGTACATTTAACGCCGCCAGTCGTGCAGTCCACCGCTAGGAGGCGCTAACCCATCGAATCACTTCAACTCACCGTCTACCCGATTCAAAACATTCAAAACAAAGCTGAGCATGTCTGCCGAGTTTTTGACATAATTGTTTTGGATCTTTAATATTTTGATCGCGGTTCTAAACGATATTTGAATATATTAAATAGTGAAGTAATTTTGAACATAAACTATTGACTTTCGTCCATATTATTACCAGAAATAGCGTCCTAGACAAATTCGTTTTGGCATTGACGTACTACACTGAGCTGAATGAGGTTATTTCCCAGTAATATTGTAAAATTTTTAATTTTTAGGACCAAATGTCATGTTATAAAAAATTGCATCAGTTTTGGGTGAGCACTGTATTGTTAAATCCGACATAAACATTTCTCACCAGATTGATGATTTTTATCATGTTTCTTTTTTGTTGCTAAATTTTCTTATTATTTATAATATTTTCGTTATTTTTAGTGTAAGTCGATGGAAACAATTCAGCTTTGAGGAAGGAAAGCGTACGCGAAACAAAAACGAACAAAGATGAACAAAAGCAGTTTTGCGTCAGAAAACAAAATGAGTTTCATTTCTTGTTGGGTGGTGGCGCACTATCAATTTTTACGGCGGCAAGTTCGTTGTACCCAAAAAGTTCACTTCGTAGGTGTAACATGAGAAGTAAAAAACAGAATCATCGGCCCACCCACACCTGTCATATTTTTTTAGGTCATGGTTACCCAGTGGAATAAACATTTGCCATGCTCTTTACACGAACGCTTGAAAGTGCTACCATCATTTCAGCTGTTGGGAATATCAAAGAACAGAGGGTCTATATCCTTCCCTTCTCTTGATCACTTTCCTGTCTTGGCGTGGGTGTCCCAGGCTTCCCAAATTGTGTCTGTCTTTGTCTCTCGGTTTAATTTCATCTCAATGTTAAGCAGCACCTTCCTGTGAAGATTTTGGTGTAAAATATGCAAATAATAAACAGGCTAAGAAAAATATTACTCTATTTTATACCCCTCTCCCGACGTCGACAAAAATGTTATATTTGCATCTTTAAAGATAACGCTAGAATATATCATATCTTTATGCTATGTTTTTCTTTGGGAGTCGCTGCAGGGATAAAATTTAAAAAGGCGCCGAGCGACTAAATGCAACTCTACTACGATTTACCTAATGTTGTTTTATATTTTGGCCTTATCAAGCTTATCCCGTTGCTCCAAAAAGATGAACTGGCGAAGACAAAAATGAAGTCTTGCTCATGGTGTGGCTTGTTTATCTGTTCAGTCGACTATTTCCTTTTCTACTCTTCTCACCGTTTTGGAGGAGTTCTTGGCGGTGGAACATATGACATGATTGATGGTAATTATACGTACAATGATATTTAAACCCAATCGAACACCTTGAAAGGAGTTGCCGTGCCGAAATCTAATTTGCCGAAGCACTTCAGTCATTTTCATGTGAACAAATTTTGAGATTATGCATTTATTTCTCTGGTATGAAAGCCCGTAAGGTACATTTCTGACAGAAAAAAAATATATGTGCGAGATGAAATTTTTCTTTTTCTTCCAACAATGTATTTTACGGGCTTTCATACTCTGGACATCCCGCGTGAGAATACTTGCAATACAAGTCACCATTTGCCATGGCACACGAGTCGCAGATTCTCTCAAATATTTTCATCGCTGTATGTTTCTGATTTGAAGTCCATCATTGAAACGCTTTCAGATAGAGCGTGAAATTTCGATGCGATACGCCTTTAATAACCATGAAATCGATGAATGACAGGGGGTCATGTCCCCTTACCAGAGACTGTATTACCCGAGTGCATGTTGGTATTCTGAAGGCCGTGAACTCCATCAGCGAGCACTGCCTGTAATCTACATATGCAGTAGCCTTGGCAACGAACCCGCAAATTCACCGGCAAAAGATAGCCGACTGTCAAGTGAAATTCATTTCCAACCCCACTCACAATACGCCAGAGTAATTTCCTTTGATTTCCAATTTTTCAGCAATTTTCGTTTCGCGTCCTACGCGGTAGCGCTGAAAATTAACGACAATTTTAAAATGGGGAGTACGTGAATTAAAAATCCCTGCAATCGGAGGAAAGAGCATATCATGGCGGCGCGCGTATTCTGAAATCAATTCATTTTGATTAGCCAACTTCAAAACCATCTCAAAAACAGTCATGCAACTGATTGGAGACCACATTATGTCAGATGGGGGTGACGACACCGCCAAATCTCGGCGTCGAAATATTAAATTTTTCATTAAGGTTTAAAATATGTGGGTCAACATCAAAGAGGGAAGCTGATCAAATTGCATCAATGCATTTGAGAGTAAATTGAACGTAAATTTACGACCGAATTCGGTTCTGCCCTCAGCCAATTAGGCACTGAGATGTAACGAACTTTTCGCAATCAGGGTGAGAGGAATTTGGCGCGTAATTTGTAACATTCATATTTTTTGCCCCAACCTCATTAGCGCGTGATCTGTGCGTTCAGTCACGGCCGCTCCGAGTAATTTTGTGTTAAACCTTCATGCTGAAAGATCAGAAGTGGGGTTCTCTGCAGACAAGAAGTCAAAAATTATTATTTTCATATTCCTCTGATGGTTTGCCGCGGATTTTGACCCGTTCTCTCCCGATTTCGAGTAGAAACGGTCATGGCACTTTAGCGTCGCGGGATTGCAGAGTTCGCGCACTACATGGACGCAAATTTTTGTCGCAAAATGAGCCTGACGTAATCTCTTCCCTCTGTAAACATTGCTTCACTCCAATCTAGTGAAGTTTTCCCGCCAAAAATATGTGTTTGCAAATCATGTCGTTCCCTCCCATATTCAGTATTACAGTCATCAAACGTGCTATAAAAACAAGTGAATTTTTCGTAGGCCATTGCAGTTCAACTTCATGCAAGTTTTTTTTTAAACATTTGACTTTTCAAAGTGGTTTTTGCGGAATCGCGCACAGTATTTAATGTCAAAATAAAACTCAGTACTCTGGCATCCTCTCTTATTGCTGAGGTTATATCGTTATACATGTTTTGACATTTTGTAAAAGAAAAGTAGTTAAAATATGAAACTACATGGAAATGCTAGTCGGGAGGAATTGCCATACATGTTAGCAACAGTCTGATTAGTTACAGTACAAGATACGCTAATTTTCCTCAAAGGTTGGTGAATCCTCAGATGTTGAGATTCATTGCAATATGCATAAATTTGATTTGCAGTAAGTCGAGGAAAATTTTGACTAGTACTGCTGGCGTCTTTACCATTCCACACTTTCAGAAGATATACATGTACATGGCTGTTATGGACAGATTCCGCTTTCTTTATTCTGGTTTTTCACTTTGCTAGGTTTTAAATAAATGCCCAGCCAACATTATCAACCTCTAGAAGTTTAAAGCTAAAAAATACAGCGTTTTAAAATTTGTATTCATTTCTGTTTTTGTTATATTCTTTTAATAATAATTAGTTTTCGCGTTGATCGTACTGTATATCAGAGACAGGGTTTATTCGTTGTGTTGTGAGTTGTTGTTTGACTGCTTTGGCATTTCCGCTGAAAACTTCGTTTGATAAAATGTATTTAAATAGCATTCTGCTTATCCCTTCGAGTGCTGAGATTTTTCCACAAAAATTTTAGTGCAATATTTTACCAATTTTTATGAATTTTTCTGTAATTTTTTATAATTTTCGACCAAATGGACACCATACTTCAATGGCTACAGTTTTTTATCAAAATTTTAGCAAAAGTCTGAGAAAAATTGACTTGGAATATCTTATAAAGGCAACAAAAATTGACTATGGCGTTCAAAGGGTTAATGACTTATGGTTGACTTTTGTCATACTTGCGTTTAGAACACAGACTTTCTGGCGGGTTCTTAAGAAAAATACATTGTGTGCTTTTAGTTGTACATTTGGAAACATTTTAACAAAGGAGGGCGTTCGCAGTCTTGTGCGCAACCATAACAACTTATTTCTCCCTTGAAATTAACAAAACACAGAGACAAGAATACTTAAAATGTCAAATGTAGCTCAAATTTAGCCAATGGCATTCGTAGATAGAAAATTGCTGTTATATAACTTTAAACATTAGCTAACTATATTTCTGAAATCTTTCAGTGTTTGAACAAACAGTAAAAGTCAGAAGACTTCATTTTTAGTCGAGCATCGTCTGAAAGAGTTTGGTCTGTCTAAAATTGAATGTATACTTTTTGGATGTAAGATGAAATAGTTGTCAGAGTTTTTAAACAGTATAGAACGGTACCAAGACATTCAAATTTGTGCAGTTTTCTTCTTCTGTATTTTTCAGTTTTTGAAAAAAAAGGTCAAATATTCAGTCTAATTTAAAGGTATACAGTCACCTGTAATCTAAATATGCCCATATATGGTCAAGGGCGTTCCTTGGTATTCAAAATGCCCATGTGAGGGCGCTGTTTTTAAAAAGCGGCCACCCGCTTAAAATCTGTGATTGGTTAGATTTTCTCTTTCTATGGTAATTGTGTCAAAATTGGAACAGGTGACAGTATACATTTAAGGCTTGGCGAATTAAATTTCCTAAAGTATAAGGATTATCGCCAAATTTGTAGATATGGGAATTTCAGACGCAGTTACATTCGAGACACTTGTTATTTCGTACCAACATATTCGCAAAGGATATTGCATCCATTCCGTTTTTAAGATCCAGTGATTGGCAAAGTCAGATCACGTGATAATCACTTTTATTTTAAAGGAGTTCCAATGAATGAGGCTCTTAGAAACGATACCATAGTCAAACGTGTGTTTCCCAGTCTGTGTCATTAGCTTTATACCTATTCGAATATGGATGGCTGTTCTATAGAGTGCACGGTCCGTGTTCAATTGATGAGTGCGTCGCCATAAGGCAACACGACGAAGCCTTTCGTTTATTACAACTTCGAGATTGTCAATAAATGTAGTCCAGCACAATGTTACATTGTTTCACTCTGATTAAAACAATAATACAATAGAGAGAGCAGATAGACAAACAGAAATGGAAACACTGAAACACAGATACATACATTCATACATACATACATACATACACACATGCATACATACATACATACATACATACATACATACATACATACATACATACATACATACATACATACATACATACATACATACATACATACATACATACATACATACATACATACATACATACATACATACACACACACACACACACACATACATACATACATCATACATACATACATACACACACATATATACATACATACATACATACATACAATACATACATACATACATACATATACATACATACATACATACATACATACATACATACATACATACATACATACATACATACATACATACATACATACATACATACATTCATGCATGCTTGCATGCATACATACATACATACATACATACATACATACATACATACATACATACATACATACATACATACACATACACACACACACACACACACACACACATACATACATACATGCATACATACATACATACATACATACATACATACATACATACATACATACATACATACATACATACATACATACATACATACATACATACATACATACATACATACATACATACATACATACATACATACATACATACATACATACATACATACATACATACATACATACATACATACTCGAGATTCTTATTTGCAAGATTTAATACGCAAATAAAACAAACAGGTTTTACCTAAATATGTATTGTTTATTATGATATTTTCCAGCCATGCTCACAAACCATGAACTCGAGTTCATTGACAAGATTGCCGTGGATGAATAAACATACACTGTCAAGCGGGTATTTTCTTAAAACTGAAAACCCAGGATCACAATATACATGATATAAAAATCCCATACAAAGAATTAGAATAGAATATATGTAGAAACAGAGTAAATGACGAAATAGAACGGCCTTAGCAAATTAACCTTTCCCTCAAACAATCTTCAAACAAACCCGCAAGTTAACTCTCTCCTTTTTCTTTTAACAATAACACACACTGGCACACATGCTCAATCGCTCTCTCTCTCTCTCTCTCTCTCTCTCTCTCTCTCTCTCTCTCTCTCTCTCTCTCTCTCTCTGGGTTGAGAGGAGATATTACTGTATTCAAGAGGGTTAATTCACGCGTTACATTTTCAGAGTGAATGTTGCCGTCCAATTCAATCACAGATCTAGATCTCAAAAGATGTAAATAGTCACGCGTAGAATATGAAACTATATTTCAGGACTTGCCATACACAATGTGAATGTGAGTATCGAAACGACGCAGCTTTTCTGTTAACACTGTGCCCATTGAATCACTATACGTAGGGGTTTGGTAAATTACATGCCAATCATAATGATTGAATCTGGTTAAAATCAGTTGCAGACTAAATTTATTCATTTTTATCCTAAACTTCCACTGCCCTCGCCCTGCTCATAAGAGGCAAGGAATGACTCCACTAAATAAACAGTGCAAAGGACTAGACAAAAAGGGCGCTGCTTATTTTTTGTATAATTATTGTAAAACAGCGATATTATCACTACAAGAGCCAGATATGTCCAATTGAAGTAGGGTGTGTCCCCATACGACTGAAGTGAAAAGTCCGTCTGGATTTGATAAATTTGAAACGAATTCAGCAAAAGGGTGTGTCTGGATCCGCTTATAATAAAGTTACGAGGGACCAGGATATGATATTAACCATCTTTCTTTGATGTATTTTGATTTGGTGTGTGCGATTGCGGTTCTTTATAACAACGTATGTTTTCACGGCCCATATGGTGACTAGTTGCATCGAAAGCAAAACAAAAAAAATGTCCTGTCGTGACTTGGCTGAAACGTCCGATTTTTGTTCTGTGATTTATCCTTTAATGAAAATAAATATTTCTCCCAAAATAACTTCCAGTGATGATAATGTCTGCTGTTGTGATCCTATAACGAAGTATTATTTTCCACTGCCATAGCTGCCGTAGCTGGTACCGCTGGCTAGCAGTGGATTGCTACCAGAATCGTACAGGTCCAACGAATGCTCTAATTGTATGGGCACAGTTTTTAATTCTATCTCCACGGTCCCCATCGAATCGTACCGGACCGCTGAGCCGTTCGCGAGACCCTTGTCGTAACCATTTGGATTTGAATTCAGTGACGTCTGGCCGTTAGATCCGGAGCCTGAATGCAGTAGTTTCCTAGATATCCAAGAACCTTTCCTAAAACACATACAACACCCCTGTTCGTCTTCCCTATCAGATCCGGCACTCGCGGCGGCGGTGGCGGCGGTGGGAACCCGACCCGCAGCATGGCGGGAAGCCCGCCGAAGGAATTTTTGCAATTGTCTGACGTTTTCGTCATCAAATTCTGTGACGGCGTCAAAGCAGTAACTGCTGACGCTGCTGATGTCCCCGCATACTATGACGTCAGATACATAGCGGCTCAGGTTCTGGTAGTCTTCTACAAAATCCTGTCGCCTGTCGTCCTTCTCAGCAATGGTCAAGGTCATGTCCATATCGTGTATCACCATGGCGACACATTCTTTGCCTGGCAGGTAAATCAAATACAAGATTGATATTACATCTATGGTTTGAAGATCAATACCGTGAGGGTTGTAAAATTCTTTGTTGCAGATTCATGATGGTACTTTTTACAAACTTAACCGTAAAACAAATAGAAGTCTAGGTCGCTGGACGAATCTGACCTTATTTAGTATGACAGTTCTGCTATTTTTTCGCGTCTGAAGGACATTTAAATGCTAGCAATATGTATTGTTTATACAAGCTAAAACGAAAAAGAACCCGCCACGTTGTTTTGAATATTACATAACAATGACATTTCAGTTTACAAGTAGATGGTTTTTCATGGATTTGAGTATTTTTTTATAAATTTTGTTAAACGATGTTTGAAAGAATATGATCGATAATTGAGACGAAAAGTCAAATTTGTGCTCAATAAAACCCACACATGAAATACCTGAATATATTTTTTTAGATATAGACTTTATCCTTTCTCTAGATGAGGTTGCAAAGCACCGTCGAACCAGTATAATTTAGATGAGAGGGAAACTCGGGGTTTCATTGTGGCCGTTGATGGAAATACTTCCTTAAGGCCCCAACCCAATTGTTTTTTCTGTAGGTAGGATATACAACACTCATTAAGTACCTATAACTAACCCTAACCCTAATTCCAAACCCCTCCAAAAGTTGTATTTGATGTTTTTATTCCAAGGAAAGTCCGCGATTAATGTGATTTCTTGTGGTGGTGGGTCTAAAGGAAGGTCTAAATGGATGATCTTAATGGGGCCCTCCAAACCGTGCAGTAAAAAACTGTTGCATCATTTTCAGCCTTGCTGCCTCTCAGTGCAAGATGCGAAGTGGTTACTAGTAGTATTCATTATGCATTGTTTTGGTATTAAAATGTTAGCTAATGATTCCTTTTTAAACAGAATATTCATTTGTCTCACACTTGCATTATATACTTGCTGGTTTTATATAAGAGTGACAATAAAATAACATTCTTGACAGTATAAATGGCGTTCTGAGAAAAATGTAGATCATACCATGGTCATGCTCTGCCATATGCCATGTCTCTGAGTATGAAATCATTGTAGAATACCGTGTAACCCTAATTTATAACCCTGCTATTATTTCGGGGGCGCTATCATGATCCTCCCGGACCGTGAATTCAAAATTCAAGGCAGTCGCCCAGGACTATGCTAGGTAGAACCGACATCTAATTATGTCGTCCACACAAAAACTACACACTTGTCGATAATCTCACGCAAATGTCGAATTTCTTGCAGGGTGGCTTCAGCTATTTGGAACTACATGTCCCTCCAAGTTTTCCAAAGATGTTTTCTCCTCCTGACACGCGAGCACCCTCCCCGTTGATGCCTTCCCGAAGATTAATATCAGCCCTAGCAAATCGGCTGTCCACAGAGTGGTCCACAGCAATATAATTCAGCTGACCTCTGCCCCAGATGTAGTAACTGCCAGATCTGAGACTGCAGCCCCGGTATCTGAATGGCACACTTTCATTTCTTGCCATTCCCTGGCTAAGAAGAGTATCTCAAGTTGTTTAGGCATTTCAAACAACGGATTTTATTGCAGATTTCCATGAACACTGCGTACCATTGTTAATTTCAATGCTATATCCCTGCAAACCATAGCTAACGAATGTCTTTTGTTTTTTTCCAAATGTCTATACAGGTATGTACTGACATGGAGGTCGTTTGTTTACCTCCATGGATCTAACACGACCTGACCACGCCCATTGTTCTTTACAGGAGCTATTTAGAGGCTCCGTCCCAAACATCGTCATTTAAAATACTCTACGTCCTCCAGCAAAGCGCTCATGAACACCTGTTTAAAGGCGGTCTTATTTCATTACGAATGGGTCCCTCATATCGGCCTTAGGTCGGCTGAGTTCCAATGACATTTGTTCTGATCGTGCCTACCAGCATATCCGTAAGGCGGCCTTTTCGCGAACGCAGAATATTGGTAGGGGCATACCTTGTTAATATTCATGAAGAACCCGTATTATGGTAATGTTGTAATCATGCATTTGAAAGGGCCGACGGAAATGGTCAGTTTACTGTAGAAAACACGACAGCGAATGTCCGTGGGTGGCGAACGGACTCACTAACAACATGACACATTCACAAAAGCAGAACAATGTTGACGTCATTTTCATAAAATGATCGCGTGTCACAGTTTAACACGCGAAAGACGGCGGCAACATGTGATGTTCATGTGACATATTAAAGAAGAAGCAAAATTGAAGTCATGGGTGTCCGTTTTGTCAGACCGATGATCGTTAAGAACGTAAAAGATTGATTTTAATCACAGTCCCTCTATCCAGGTGGATAGAGGGACTGTGTTTTAATCAATCTTTTCGAAAGGTGTGATATTTAAAATTTAAAACGCGATGATTTTCGACATCACTTTGCAAACGCGAAAACACGACAAAATTCCCATATCATGGTGTTTTGTATTCGTGAGGAAACTTCCCATATTGCTCTACAGTCATCTGTTTTATCTTTTAATTTGGATACTAAAATCTTCTCATGGAACAACGGTTAGTCGTAATAAACAGGGGAAAAATATTGAATTCTAAAAGATCAACAATGGACAGAATTCATGGTAATAAATTCAGGGTCATCGTGTCTTTGGACGTCGACGTTGGACATAATCATTTTCATCTTCTGGTTAAAGTCAACTCCGACTGAACGCAACCTAACAGGGATGGTCGACTGCTTGTCCAAACACCAGAAAATTGGTATTGATCATTTCGGAATGAGGAAATGGCACCGAGAATTGGCAGACAGAGGGGAGGGTTTGGTCAGGCCGGGACAGTTAAATCGGGGACCGATAGACAGAGATTAAAGCTCGAGAACATTTAAACTTGCTCCAAGTCAGTGATTGATTCATTTCATTTAGAATACTTCTCAAGCGAGGTTGTCTTCGTCTTTTTTTAGATAAAGAAATTATTCGAATGAATTCATATCCAAAGCTAAATTCCTTAGAAGCTGTGGCAGATGACTTTCTATTTTATTAATTAAAAAACCTGAACGGAGTCCAATGAGCGTCAAAAATAGTCCTTTATAGCGTTTAGGATCGTGGCACACCAGCATCACCGCTCTGGGAATTTTTAATATGACTTAATATCTGGCTTTACATTTGACATTTTCAAGTTGACAAAATCAGCATACTTCGTCGAGAGTGACTCTTCTACAGTCAGGAGAGCATATAACAATTGACTAATCACTAAAGCTTCTCGTCAACCTCAGAACGAGATCTTTTCATATTCATAATCTGTTTTTCATTGTAAGCGAGTGATGGTGGCGTAAAAAGCTACAGGGGCTATTGTCAACACCTCTAAATAGGTCATCATATGGTTATTGTTACGTCATTATTTTTGCGATGACGTAAAGTGACGTAACCGCATTAATCCGCGCTTTCCACACGATTTTCTTTCCAATGAAGCCAGGTGATCACCTCGACAAAGTCTTTAAAGAATGGAGTCCCGACTGATAAATTTGAAATCTGATGCTAAAAGATTTTCATTTCATGATCTTCAGTAGTGTACAGTCTTTACTGTATGCTGAAAAAGACAATTATGTAAATAAATTTAAATGTTTGTTATAGTCGTGTTCAGACAAGATAGTCACGTTTTTAATACCCATACGAAATGAAACTAGCAGAGAAGATTATAAAAAAATAATCAGCCGCGCCCTTACACGACACAGGGAGTGAAGTACAAGTTCGTCCTATTTTTCTGTAGATGTAAGTTTGTGATGTCAGATTATTAGGATCCCCAGTGTCAAAACAAACCTCAATCATCAACTAGTCTGTCAATTGATTTGTGATTGATATCCTCGAACTTTGACACACAGAGCTGATGACTTATTCTACGACAACACTGACCGAAATAAAGACAGAATCGACGTTTTACTCAATTCGAAACTGTCAAATTGTGGCAACCTGTGACACATTATGATATTTGACATGTTTTGGCAGAGTTCTCTTCCTGTTGTCTATTCCACTGGATAATTATGTGTTTTTTCGTCTTTCCTAAAATAAAACGATGAGCGATATGAATCAGCGTAGTGGTTCTCAAAATAGTTTTAACTGCGTATATTTCAAAAGCGTCCACCATTTTGTCCTAAAAAAGAAAGCGTTTCGCTGATATACAACCCAAATTCGGGCTTAACTTACGGTATGGTTTTTGAACATTACGGTTCTCGGTTAAACATTTCTATTTTAATTTCAATCCTGTTCTGAAATAAGTAATTAATAAAATATACTCTCACCTTTGACCCGTTCCGCCTCTCTCAAAAATTGTTGGTAATATTGATATGGCAGTTCAGTCAGTTCGTTGAACTTACTGCGGAATTTTTGTGACGATTTCCAGTTTTTAGAATGGCACAAGATGACAACATCGAAGTCCTGGATGTCCTTCGTGGAAAAGGCTCGTCCGCTTTGTACCTTGATGTGCACTACTTTTTTGGCATATCCGGACTCAATTAGCTTGTCGTATAACAGCTGGATGGTGCCCGGTGTCGACATTGAACATAAGGCTACGGTGACAGTTTTCACCGGCTTCGATGACGATCGCTTACTTCGCCTGCTCCTCTCGCCCGGCATGGCGGACTCCCGCTCTGTCCCGTCACTACGACAAAAAACACTTTCAGGTTTCCAAGTTGAACCGCCTCAGCCCCCTAATGCACCAGGACTCATGGACCGAATCGAGACATGGACGTTACAGGCTGCTGGGATGGGTTTTATGGATACGCAAATTGCCAACTCGGACAGACGCATACAAACACACAGAAGCGATGCGTTCTATTTCCGTGACTTGCATCAACATGTTGCTGGTCGAAGGACTGTTATGCGATGAACCTCTAAGCGCAGGTCGTATGAATGAAATCATCAGAGAGGTGGATATATATAGCATGGTGGACATCATGTATAAATTACCAGTATTGTCAAAGGTCGGTCGACTTTCTAAAGACCCGTTCACACGACTTTGACACAGCAACAGTTGCCGTCCGTCGGCAGACGACAGAAATTTGACACAATATGGCATTTTGGTATTTATTTCGCCGATGTGTGTGATTTGTAAAACAAAGAAATAGCTAATTACTGGCGGCTTTTGACAACAGAGTACATGCATCTACCTTCAGGCTGCGGGTATTTGATCACACGTTGCAATAAAGTAGACTTGAAGATGAAGCATAAGTGGAGGTTTATCTACGATTTTTTTCCAACAATGATTAAAAAGCTCACAGTTTTCTGACTGACGGATCCGCGTTGTAAAGACAAACGCATACATCATACCACATTGCGTATCGTCATCAGCCTAGCACCACTAATTGCGAACTCGGAACGAAAATAGAAAACGAAGGAAGAGGATACGAATATTGATAAGAATAACTCTTCTGCCGACTTGCAGACTTCGATCAAAGAAAAGAATCTGCTTATGCTATAGTTACCTATATATCTCAACACGATCGTTTAAACCAGGGACTGTGGTTGTGGGAGAATGGCATAAAAATAACCGTCGTTATTGAATACGACGCTGCAAACACCCTGCTCTTGAACTTAAACTACAGATCAGGGCCCTTTGCTACCAATCACTTGTTCATCGAGACAAAAGTTGAAGGTAGCGAGCATGTGAAATAAGGGCATCCCTTTCATAAGTCAGAATATTACATATCTGTTGACCTCGATACACTTGTTTGGAAAAAAAAATCACGGTCCAGTATTAAGCACCATGGATTTCGCACTTGTATCAAATTGAAACAAACAATTTGAAGTTGGGTAAATTTCCTAATTTTCATCAGCAATTTCTTCACCGGGATAAAATTGAATTGAATGTCTTTCATAAGCCTTTATGATGTGGGATTTCGCTTTTTCATTGCCTTGCGAACAGTTACGTTTCTCCTTCAACCCTTGTGCCTCTTTATTAAAGCCCCAGTGCTGCTAACTTTTGATGATAATTTCACCATTTTTATTTTGAATGTGAACCAGAATTCCTTGTTCTTCTCCCCAAAGAATGTTGATATACACAGTATCCAGCTTGTCAACTCAGCCCCCATGGTTGTAAAGTGCATTGTTATTGTTAAAAACTGACTTCTGGTCCGGTCTAGAATTCAAATGTAAACAATATTCATGCATTTTACACCATATAGACGCTAAGTTGACAAGCTAAATAGTGGGTGTTTCAACATTCTTTGCGGAGTAGAATAAGAAGTTGCAATTTTATAAAATAAAAATAATGAAAAAACAATCGAAAGCTAGCAGCACTGGGGCTTTAATAACAGTATTCTCCCTTTCTTTGGATTTTCAAAATTAACAGAAAGTTGAATTTTTCGACTTCCGACTAAAGGCGTCCAATCATACTTGTCCACTTTGATTTTGGGCACCGTTTCAAGTTTTAAAAATAATTTTCAGTGACGAGTGTTTGCGTGGGCAACTCAGGCTGTTTACAAGCACAAAATAAAAAACAGCGGCGGTGTTTGGCTTTGAAAACACCGACAGATTGTCAGATATGCCCGCAGCAGACACAATTTCAAATACCCAATTTGCCTATATCGTAAGAGTATTTCTCCACCCTCAGCAATCCTGTAATTTTGGAAACGGTTTGTTTGATAAACCATCAAGTAACATTTCTGACGTTTTAAATCCGTGGTACATTGCGGTCAATCACCATACTCTAATTTTTTCATTCAAACAGAAATCAGAAGTTAGGTTAATGATAATTTTTCAACATTTCGTTGTCTTGATGAAGCTCGTTTTGGTCTTTTTCGAAATGAACGGGTTATCAACACCACCGAAAGTATGACACATTGGTAAGAACCCTTGTGATGATGTTACTTTTGGGTCAATCAGTAATTCATTTACAAACGTCATCGTAATTAGTCTAATTTCTATTTTTCTATTCGAATGAATAAATTAAACTATCGACTGGTCGCATTGTACCACAGATTGTTTAACTTTTACATTTGTTTCAATGGCAACTTTACTTGACATACGTCATTTTACTTACCAATAGGTGTTGTGGGAAATTTTTGGCAAGCAGACTACACACGATGTACAATAGAATACTAGTAATTGACCCCTCGAGTGTTCAGCAAGAATTAAAAATGGTCAACCTTAGTAATGTATACAAAATTGAATAAAGTGTGAATTTTATGAATGCTTTCTGATTATTTGCCATCTATGGAACACAAATCCCATAAAAACTCAGTACAACTCTATTTTACAAATCAGTGCGCGCCAAGTTTTCATGAAATCGACTCGATGAAGAGAGCGCAACGGGAACAGGTCTTGGGACACTCAATTTGTTTGCAAAACTTCACTGCTCTGCTGCCCTGTTGAAGAGTATGGGTCCGAGAAATTTTCACATTGGAAAATAAACGAATGCGAACTTGAAATAGAAAAATGTACAATTTCCCATGTAGTTAATAGAGAGTAGTGGCAAATCGAATCTTAAATTTCAAATAATCCAAAACATTGCACAGAGACCCCTGCTAGAATGATTCGTAGTTTCCTTTCGGGAGTTTGAGAAATATTTAAAAACTAACTTTTCAGTCGTGAGGCGCGGTCCACGTGAAGGCAAGACGCTGACTTCGCGTTTATGTTTCTCCTCAGAGGGAAGTTTTCATTGTCTTCGACCACCTTGTATTTTACAAAAGTACATGTTTTATCTCGCCTCGAAAATGAGACTTAAATGTTTGCTCAAACTTTCCTCAGCGAAACTTTCAACCATTCTCTTACCAATTGAAAAATAAAAATCAGTGGTCACGGTGCGAAGTTTTGTACATGAGAAACAAATTACCAGATATTTACCGATAAATTGAAATTCAAAATGGCCGCTATTTTTGTGTTAACTCTAAATTAATATGATTTTCGAAAAACTAAGAAGTGAAGATTTTTCTTACTCCAAGAGCTTTAAAATCAGCCCCAAAAATTGGTAGGTTAAAAAAGAATTGTGAAAATCTGAGAGTCTGACGAGCTATCATCGAGGCGTATACCTTACGAAATTGAAAACATGAGATTGTGACAATTCACGATTAAGTATCAGAAGTATCAAATTATAGGATGGATCATAGATGGGGCAACGATATTAAATTACCTAGCATATCTTTATTGTCAAATATCCATGCTTTCTACGGCGCCCTTTCTTTCCCCTCCCTGCGTCATCGGACCGGCTGACTCGCAGCGTGTTTGCAAGGTTAAGGTTATATCTGATTGGTCGATTGTCACTATTCACAGCAACTTAGGGAGTTTATTTGTATTATTTAATTGTAACGGTAAGATTCTGCCAACCAATTCGATAACAGCTTCGAAATCGCTGCAAGTCGCCCCCATCGGACTGGTCATGCATTTCAGTCTAAGTTCATTGCCACAGTCTAAGTTCATTGCCATCGTCTTCATCTCAAACAAACTCGATTTTCACTCAAGGAAAACGCACGTCTGACGGACTGCAATACTGTTCCCTGATCGTCCTTACAAAAACGATAGGGTCAACTCCTCATAGTGTTTGTTTGCATAGCTTGATACTACTATTAATACTTAGTATTCACGAAAATTCATGATTATATAACTATTTTTTTCAGCAACAATGCACAGGATTCTGAACTTCAACCAGCTCGAAACACTTCACTGTCGATGCTTGTCATACCTCAGGGTATTGCAAGCGATACTTAGAAGTCATGATCAATAAATGTCATTATTTAACATTTGTTATTACACAAGCCTTACCTGCGTCATGTGTATGCCTATTACTTTACCCTCGCAATATTTTTCTCGTCTGTGTCTCTGTATAGTATATTTCAAAGCAAACGTCCAAATATGTTAATTGCCCCTCCCCTTCATTAATTTGTTCTACCAATCACCAACGCGGGGGCTTATCGCCCTGACCAAATAACTCGTTAGCAGCTCATAAGGTATTATTAAAATGTTTAACACATGACATGTATTGATCATAACTTCCAGACGAATGGTGCTTGCAATACCCTGTGGTTCAATGCAAATATTTTGTTGACATGAGAACACAATAATGTATACGTTGACGCCTTTAAAGTTATATATTAATTCTACAAACCAGTCATATCATGCCTACAGGTAATATTCAAGTTGAAGATTTCTCTGTTCGAACAAGATAGTGTCTGTCCCGACGATGATGTCTTGCATGCTGTATAAGGAAGCGTTCAGTTATTATGGCCGGGTGGGCCGGCAAAATCCGGGGGTGTTCACCTCAGATTTGAAAACTGCAAAGTGGGGTTCATGTATTTTTCAAACAGCTCAGAGGGGGGGGGGGTAACTTAATTTTCATGAGCATCAGTCCCGTCAAAAAGCAGTTTCAGTGTTCAGAAATATTCTGGGAGATAAAAATGATTCGCTGCATGATCTCATTCTCTGAAGTCATTTGACTGTAAATCTGAACAAAAGTATAATTTCTGTCACATGAACATCTTGACTTGGCAACTCTTAGCCTTGATTGCTTTATTGTAAATCGAGCTCACGGAGGGCAATGAACAGTTCCTATTACTTACATATTAGAGCTATAGCAAGTTTTGTCGGGGAAATTATTTAATAGTTACCTGTAGACTACATTAGTAACATGAAAAGTTAAATAATTCTTTCAGGTGAAATTCCATTATCATAATTGTTGTCCACCTCTGAACTTTCAAATACCCTATTTGAATCAAGGACATTTATATCAATTATCAAACACCTATAAAAGCACAAATTAATTTAGTTTAGCATTGTAAAAAAATTATTCATAGTTTTCTCATAGACTCCAATGTAGTAGTGAATCAACATTTCGGTGAAATTCCAAAATCCAATTTCTTGCACACATATCAACCTTTGAATTATCAAACGTCTATAAATACACAGATTTAGATAGTTTTGTATTGGAAAAAAGTATTTATAGTTTCCGCATAGACTACCATGTACAGTGAATCAACATTATCAATTGCTAATTATCAATTAAAACCAAATATCAAAATTTTGTACACACGCTTCCGCAAAAATATTGCGATGCGCCTGTAATTTCTGTCCAATCCCTTTGAGGGATAATTTCAAAATTATAGCATGTCAGAAGGGGAAATTTGAACATTAACACTTTGTGAGTTTGTAAGGAGGGTCGTTTGAAAAAATCTGAGAATTTTTTTTTTGATTCTATCGCCCGCCCGCCCGCCCGCCCGCCCGCCCCCGAGGTGTTTGTGTGTGCAGCTTTACTCAAGTAATGTTAGGGAGGGGGGTCATGAAATTTTTATCATCTTAAAAGGGGGTCATCAATTTTTTGGTGCAATGGGTAGGGGGGTTCACTTATTTTGACTGGATGCGCAGGAAGAATTTGCCGGCCCACCCCGGCCATAATAACTGAACGCTCCCTAAGAACAAATATAGTGCTGACCTTTGACTTTTGATACCTGCAGCGATGGTTGTTTGGCTTGAGCCTGGATGTGAAACTTTTGTGAGAAGATAAATCTCTACTGTGCATTCTGTGGTTACAGGGAGTAATGTAAGCAACCCTATCACAGCAACGGGCATGGATTCTACAAATACATCACTGAGGGCGCTTTTTTCATCACAGCTCAAAATTTCGTCACATTTGCAGTATTCATGCTGACATTGATCTAATTATGTCTAAGGAATATGCGGCAGCTGTTGGTGATTTGTGCATGGTTTCTAATGAACTCATTCACAGTAATGTCGTCAAATCGTCATTCCCGATCAGTTGTCGTCACCATAGAACACAGTCACCTGTGGTCAGTTCCGCACTGCGTCTATGCGTCCCATAGACGTGTGTACATACGAGACGCCAAATGTAAAAAAAATAATTTACATACATACATACATACATACACACACACACAAAAAAAAAAAATATATATGTATATATATATATATATATATATATATATATATATATATTAATATATATATGCGTGTGTGTATGTATGTATGTATGTATGTATGTATGTATGTATCTATGTATGTATCTATGTATGTATGTATCTATGTATGTATGTATCTATGTAAATTATTTTTTTTACATCTGGCGCCTCGTATGTACATATGCCCTTCTCAGGCATATGTACACACGTCTATCATGTATATGGGGCGCATAGACGCAGAGCGGAATAGACCACAGGTGACTGTGCCATAGAGTAACATAAACGAAGATCACCTTTTAGAATTCCTGTCATGCACTGAATTATAACGTCTGCCATATTGCTGAATTTGCAGATCTGATGTTTCAATGTGTGAAAATCAAAACTGAAATCCGGAAATTAACGCATCCATCCGAATCAGAGTGGGCAATCCGGCCGATGTGTGTATGTCACGGTGAGGGCGCTTTTCTACATCGGTACCAGACTGGGTAATAGCAGTTTTCCCTCTCCTACTGTTAGTTAAAGGCTACGTAACAGAACGTCGGATCGTAGCATAAGCTCATAGCGTAAACTACACTTTTACAAACTATCCGGTCAACATAACGCCTGTGTCCAAAACCCATGCTATGGCAATACGACACTAGACTCTCCGCCCCCCCCCTCCCCAGTCGCTTGGCTTGTCTCTTCAGAGCAGTTACTGTCCTGCAAAGCAAGGCGTTCACCCAAAGATCTAAGCACGAGCCAAGTACCTGACCTGGCAGTTTGCTGAAGTTTATTCCTTCAGTGTTTTCTGTTTTGATATGATGCCCCAACTTAGAGCAAGTCTAGAGTGACACCAGCGGCGATCCCTTCCTCAACCTTACACCGAGAAACACCGAAACATATGAGTTGTATTGTTGGCGATATCTATCGTAAGCTTTTCCGTCTAGATATAGATAAAACCGAAAAGAAAATTTAAAAAATTAAAAGAGTAATCCCAGAGGCGAAGGAGAGTTCACCCCTCTCTCCTTTTCCTAAGTGGCTGTATAGACTTTATACTACAGTCATACAGCGCCATCCAAGTTGAAGATAGAGGTTATCCTACATACTTCGGTGTTTGTGCCTCAGACGAGACGCCAAGTCGATCCTTTGTGGCTTTCTCTCATTCTGGTCTCAACAACACGTACGGTAATTGTTCCACTTGTTTTCGCAATACAACATGCGTCCCCTTATACGTTGCTACTCAGGGCATTTATTTGTCTGTCGACTGTAGGGGAATATGCACGAAAGTCTAACAGAAAATCACTACGTGTGACGTAAAAGGTGTGCGTGTACGTACGTTTTCTGTTTGTGTGGATAGTCCCAAGGCCTGTGTACACCATGCACGAAGGTATGATTCTTAGGGCAGTTTCCTCTGTTGAATCTTGCGCATTGCAAAGATCGTTTGTAGCTATAAAAGGACGGTATCAGGTGAAAAGTACCTCACCTATGACGTGAAAAATGAACCTTTCAAGCATTGTGTACACAGGGACTTCCGAGTTTGTGTGACAGCTGTCAGGAACTAGCCTTCAGTAATTACAGGGGGGTGGGCCGGGGAATTTCGCGCTCACCTGTACCGTAAAATGTGACCCTCCTCCTGTCAACTATGTGACCCTCCCCCTTGTCCGACATTCTAAAACTTGACCCTCCCCCCCCCCAACCACTGCGGTATTCTCCCCAGGAATAACTGAAACGGTATCAGATAATTTACATAACGATTGCTTCAATTGTTATAGCAATTGGTTCAATCGTTATGTTAGGGACAATTACGGAGGGGAGGGCTGGTGTTTTTGGAGGGACAGTCGCAATTTATCACGCAAGAATTCTTGAAGAGATATGGTATTTCATACATTTGAGGGAGGGTCACCATATTTTGTGCAACTATAAGAAGGGAAGATGTGGCTGATTTAGTGTTTCATCCAAAAATATCAAATCATAATACATGGAGAAATGTTTACGTTCAGCTGTGAAATAGATATCATTTTTTGGTAAAAGGAGGACGATACAAACCAATTTATTCATATTTGTGTGTCATACTATACTGTTGGCTTCTGGGTATCGTATAGAATCGCCGCGAGGTCATGGTGTCACGTGACCATACCGTGCAGTATCGCCTGCAGCTTTGAAGCAGTGGCGGGTGATTAAAGCACGAAGAGCGCCCGGTATGAGCGACAAACCGCAGGAACTTGAAGAGTTTATTTACGATAACGATTCAAGTGCAACAAAGGGGGAAAAACCAATTCATTCACATCTGTGTCTCATGCTTTACTATCGGCTATTACCTGCATTTGAAATACGTCCTTGCGGAGGGGTATTGTATGGAATCGACACGCACATACCCCAAAAGGTCAATTATATGGAGTTTACAGGAAGTATGTAGCTGCAACCAGCAATGTACATGTACTAGACCGCCAAAAATCTATCTTTGTACATGGAAATTCAGCTTTCAAAATTAGTCTCTCTCAAAAGCAAATTTATCATCGGCTTAGAAGTAAGAATACTACTTGATTGGACGAAAAACTCAGTCTCATATATCTGATTGGACGAAACTTTCAAACAATTACATGTTCATGCTGTAATCATGCAATTTTAACTGACGTTCATTGGTATCTATGATATGTCTGTGAGTAATGAGGACATCTCTGAACAACAGCACTGTCAATTCCATTGGAATGTGATACTTCCATTGCCATATTGTAAAAAACTGAGAACAGTGACCTACCAAAAATTTATTTCAAAAGTACAAGACATATATGAATTAGATGCTACTCAAAATTGACAATATTGGAAGGCTAAAATATTAATGTTTTAATCTTTGAAATTTTGGGTGTAATAATGGCAAATTTGGTTAAAAATAAATAATTCCATTTATTCACATATTTTTTCATTTAGTCTTTACTGTTCAAAGTTTTACTTTTGTATTATTTTATGACAAGAATGGGAAAATTTAGAAAATCAAGCAACGTGACCTCATTTTTTTTCTTTGATATTTGAAATGTAACAAAATGGTTTCTAAATTTTGTTAAACTTTTACAAACATTAAAACAATTGAATGACATCATGAAAATGGTATTCATTTTTCATTGAATTACCTACAAAAAATTTGAATTGGAAAATGTAAAACATAAAAGGAAACCAAAAAATTCCAAGTCCCCCTACAGGTAGAGCAAAATTTTCAAGTCCCCCCTCTACTACCCCCAAAAGTTTCAAATCCCCCCTGAATTCCTCCAGCCCCCCCCCAACCGTTTTTTGTGAGGGCAGCCTTAGCTGATTATGCCTTTGAAGGTAGTGCCAATGGAAAAACGATAGCACTGTTGGTATTTATGGTATGTTTGTGAGTGATGCCGACATCTAAAGCAACAGTATTCTCAATACCATTGGAATGTGACACCTCGGAAAGAGAGGTGCATGGGAAAGACTGGGCTAATGTGCAGCATTGAAGAAGCTGTCATCCAATTGGGAAGCTGAATCTTAGCAACATAATTAAAACAATACAAATAGATTACCTAAGTCGCTGTGAATAGTGAGACAATGGACCAATCAGAGATAACCTTATTAGCATGCTGCACATCAGCAGGAAAGACTTGCGAAACCAAAAGTTTATTGTCATTTAAATCAACTTGAACAATCAAGTCGTGATATTTGAGTTCAATTTACAACGCAAACAGTTTTCGCCGACTACAAAACACGTTTTCCGCACTCTACTCACGGTCCGTAAAAAATTCTCATAAAATTACAACCGTCATACCCCTCTTCTTTAAAAGAAATCTTCAGGACTTGCGAAAAAAATATTTAATTATCGTAACACCTACATAGCGGTAACAACGGTGGATCTATCACGCCAAACTTATCATTGACTAAAAACTACTTGATTGAACCAAAGATATAATCTCATATACTCGATTGGACCAAACTTTTAAACAATTACATGTTCATTCTAAAAATCATGCAATATTAACGGACTCTTCTTGGTATTTATGACATGTTTGACAGTAATGCCGACATCTAAAACAACAGCACCGTCAAGTCCATTAGAATGTGATACCTCGAAGAGAGTTTCCAGGAATGACTTGTAGAGCAAAGAGCTGATTGTAATGTTAATCAACCTTAACAAGTTTTCCGCATACTCTTAGTCCATGGAAATTTCCCAAGATAACAATTGTAGCGGCACTCTTCTTCCTTGAAGAAGTCGTCCCGAATAACGAATATAATCCTAACGCCCACACTGTGCTATTAAACCAGAGCCTCCGTTAACGCAAAATTCTTCGTATTTCACGCATAATTACTCTGAAGTACGCAAAATCCGATACACATTGTAAAAAAACGCAGTCTCCATAACAAAGAAATGAGCACACGTGGTTTCCAGTCGTTGCGTAGTTTATCCAGGACTGAAAATCAATATCTGCTGATAAAAATGTTCATTATTTCGCAATATTTTGTCTTATACATTCTGTCAATTATGTCTCGTCAATTGTTTCCTTCAAGGCTTTACTAATGGGCATGTAACGTGTTCAATAGTTCGTCGTCATTCCAACATGTTTTTCCCCTATTGCGACAAATGCGTACTTGTAAACCCTGAAGATCTCCGCGTCGAAAATCAACAATTTAAGCTAATGCTAAGCAGACTTGGAAACAATAGTTTAATAGTCGGTCTGCACGCTTCTTTACAACGATTATCGTGAACTCTTTCCAACTTTTGCAAAGTTGGCCATAATTGCAGCCATGATTCCAGTCTCATCTGTCCCATGTGAACGTGGGTTCAGTACCCAAAACAGGATTAAAACATGGAAACGTAGTTGTCTGAGTGAAGATGTCATAAATGAACTGATGGTGATAACCATGAAAGGCCCAAAACTTTGCGAATTTGACTTCAGATTAGCGATGATAGAGTTCAGGTAGCAAAGAGATCGTCGGAAGTAGTAGACTAGTAGTCTAAATAATTAGTAAGAAATAAAAACCGTCGCCAGAGAATAGAACAGAAGAGTATTATCGATTGTAAAACTCGTCAAAGAAAAAACATTGTCACTGCTGATGTTTATTGAACACTTTATTAATTGACTTTTGAATTAGTTTTCGATATGGCGTACACAGCTATTTTATTGATACTTACATGTAATTGTACGCATTTTTGATACATTTTATGCAAATAAAAAACCATTTGCGTACAGCCTTACGCAGGTTTGAAAATCCTAAGGGAAGCTCTGTAAACTCGGATATACGACTGTGGTTCCGTAATGCATGAAAAGCAATGACGTGACTGTTGAGAGAACATCCTAGCTGGTATCATTCAGCATATTTAATTACTTTTTGGATTGATATTTTACTGCCCTGTAAGTTATCCCGCAACAATTGAGTTATATCTGGCTGGTTGCAAGTATATTTGCAGTAGACAGCCATGGCACATCACCCGGACTGAGTCGGTTTTTTCAGTGGGTTGATATTTGGCTCCGAATAAATTCGGACTGAGTTATACTACACTGCAACCATAATGTCTTATTCACAAATAGCATTGCGCCGTTTTCAATGTCAAGATCAAAAATACCAGCAGTTCACTATAGTAGTGACATTGTCACGTAGGAAATACATTCCTCAATGACTTTCGACATAAGTTTATCCCTCATAATGGTCGTTACGTCGATGACTCAAAAGGACGGAATATAAAATGCAAAGTTTTGCTAATATTATGTAACTGTTCAAAAGGCCATTCACTTGTTACGTTTCGCTTCCAGAGAAAACTTGGTAAACAAGGCCGTAGAGCTATTGACGTGGCCGTTGGGCTCGGAGACGCACATTCACGGAGGTGATGAGTGATTTCGCTTTTATTTTATGCAACACTGCAATCACCAATCATTAAGAGCCATCTGTGTTGGAGGTCAAGAGGTCACGCTAAACACTATATAATTATGGTGATTTTTCTCTCTCTTTTTTATATCAGACGATCAGACGATCCTCGAAGGAAGACTGTCATTTTAGTGCTCCCTCGCATCCAAGTCTCAACAACTTTTCGGTAATTATGCTATTATTTTTATTTATATGAACAGCATGTTCTTTTCATGAATTGCTTTTCGGACATTCATTCTATTCATCCATCGTCTGCAGGAATTTGCGCGAAGGAATTATACTAAATTTGCACCTGTCCAATGTTCGTGTGTTCCTGCACGGCCTTTGTATGTAGTGATATTGCCAAGTTCATTGGGAACGTGGAACTCAGATAATGTCTGATATCGTATTTTGAAAGACACATCGGTTCAAACCATATGTGCAATGTACTAGTACACGATATACCAGAATATATTGCTCAAAAATTATCATTTTGGTGCAATGTATGCGTTTGTGGACTTCAGTGTTCCTATACAGCTGTTATGTAGGTATTCATCGTGTGCGTTGTCCGCAAAACGAGCATGATTGCTGGATCGCCAAAGTGGCGAACGCTGAGATATTCTGTAGCTGTTCAACTACGATTGTTTAAAGCTGTGAAACATTGTAGAAATGGCGTAGGGATCTTTAGCTGATGGCTAGTGATATTAGCGGACGCTTATTAGCTGATGATCTGCCTTCGTAGGAAATGCCGAATCAAAAAACTGTAGCACTGTTGGTATTTATGGTATGTTTGTGAGTAACGCCGACATCTAAAGCGACAGCACTCTCAATTCCATTGGAATGTGACACCTCGGAAAGTGAGGTGCATGGGAAAGACTTGCGGAACCAAAATTTGATTGTAATTTAAATCAACTTTAACAATCCAGTCGTGATATTTGAGTTCAATTTACAAGACAAATAGTTTTCGCTGACGACACAACATATTTTCCGCACTCTCGGTCCGTAAAAATTCTCATAAAATTACAACCTCTTCTCTAAAAGAAATCTTCAAGACTTGCGAAAAAAAAATATTGAATTATCGTAACACCTACATAGCGGTAACATCGGTGGATCTATGTTCGGCGTTTCGTGACACATAAACAATTGTACTAAAGGGAGGGTGTCGTCGGAACTGCGCGTGTGCGACTTTCTTATTTACAAACAATGTTTTCCATGCATGATATCTAGATGCATCACATCAACATAGCTGCAACATTTACATTTTACGATATTCATTTTAACAAACACGTTTTAACTTTCATCAATCGCCAACGTACCCTAGATACAGTATTTATATCAGTCGTAGGGGTCCCTGGGCAGAGTTCCGACGACACCCTCCCTTTAATGAGAGACACATCTCAGTAAATTGTTCGAAATATTTTATTCGGCTTTTACCCCTGTCCTGTGAAAAAGCTGATCTCTAACCGATCGTACATACTACGGTAGATTCTATTTGCGATTGATATGGCGAACTCATCTAAGTTTCCAATCATTCCGTTCTATTGATCTCGCTCATCGACTCGGCTATCTGTCACAGCCGATAACCACGACGACACATCAACCAAGCTGGGGTTTGGTAATCAACGAATCAAAATTGGCCCTTATTGATTTGGACGGAGTCGTACCATACTACAACAACGTTAACAAAATCACAAGTGACATTGATCTGTCTCAAATGTCAAGAGCAATCACACACGTTACGGACCTGGCACATAAAAAAAAACATTCATTTACTAAAGTAGCGGCATTGTTAGGGAGGCAACACATTCCTCAAAGATTTTCGATTTCTCTCACAAAAATTAAAACTTGGCGGTCGCTGACTCGATGTAGTTGTTACATAAACTACAAAGTCTGTCATTATCATGTAAAATACCAAAACGTCGTTCATTATCATATTCTCTTCCAACTTTAAAGTTCACTTGTAAACAAGGCCATAAAATGATAATGACATAGACGTAGCAGATGAAGGCGCTCTGCTCACTTGCGATGGTCACCTGTACAAGCGACTATATTATATTGTTTTTCTTTTACTATACATATTACAAGAACTGCCTGCAGATATGGTTGGGTGCATTCTTTTATGTTTCATCCATATGTATAATACACCACCAAACTGTCCTTGTCTTTACATATAAAGCTACAAAGTATTTCGTTTTTATGTAACTGCAAAGGCTAACACAATTATTCAGCGCCTCCTGTGGTTGAGGTCAAGAGGTCATACTTAATATTTTCCGTTTCTCCTCTTCTCCACCAGTCGCCCACACGATCCTCCAAGGAACATTGCCATTTTGGTGCGCTCTCTCATAAGAGTCTCGACAACACATAAGGTAATTATGCTAATTTAAATACAACATGACCGTTTCATGTATTGCTTTTTTTTTGGTATATAGTTCATCCATCGTCCGAGGTCCAATGCGCGATGGCAGCATTCTCACGCTTATATAATTTCCAAATGTGCATTGTTCGCGTGTCCGTGCACTGCCTTGGGTGTGGTATGCCGAATTAATTAGGTACATCATACGTGGGGAGCTCTGTTGTTGCCTGATATCTTATTTTTTAACATGGTCACATTGTTACAAACGATGTTTGCAACGTGCACAATGCACCAGAAGATCTTTCTCATTTCCGACTAATGTTTTCACTTTGACTTCAGTTTTGGTATGTAGCTGTTAAAAATAGTAAGAGTTTTTCATCTTGTGGTACTGTTGGATGGCTGAATTGCTAATATAGCCAACTTTTAAGATATTTCATAGCTACTCAGCTGCAATTATTTAATACTTCAAAATATTGCAGTGGATATAGCTGCAATTGAAAGTACAAAGCCCACAGGAAATGACAAATGGATAATTTGCTGTTGTGTACCTCATTCAAGGTTTGATTAGCTGTTACCGATACATTTGGTAGCTATTCCGGTGTTTTTCCGCGCCGCTAATTTTCTTGGCCAGTCAGCGTTTTGAGCCAATTAGCCCCAAGTAGCCATTCTTACTAGCTGGCTATGAGTTAAACATCATCTATTCTGTCATATATGAACCATGGTTTTGCAGTACTTCAGTACTCGAAGGAGCTTTTGCATTTCACTTTCTTACATCCTATTGCACATACAGTCAGTCCATTTACAGTAGAATCCCGGGAGGGGTACTCCTGATATTTTCATACGGGAATGTGCCGCCCAAGTCGAAAACATGGTCCATTATCAGGGATTTGCTGACAAATTTGGCGGAATTTTCACTTTTATTCCATTGCATGTGAAGGCTTTCCTAAGGCAAAGGACGTTTGCTTTGTTATCGACCCATGCTTACGGATTTTTTTTTCGGACGAAAAATCGACCCATGTTTAGGGATTTTTTAGTGAAAAAGTGACCCATTCGGGTAGCACATACCCGTACACCTTTTCTATGACAGTGCCCGGGGTAGAATGCACCTCGGGGACAGCTATTCTGACTCTCAAATTTTCACAATTCTTTTCTGATCTAACACTTGTGCGGCTCATTTTGAAGTTCTTAGGGTAAAATTATTTTTACAGTCTTAGCTTTTCGAAAAAAATTCCACAGAGCTAACACACGGGTGGCGGCCATTTTGAATTTCAAATATCTGTAAATTAAATGTTAGGTAATTTGTTTCTCCTGTACCAAACTTTGCACGTTGACCCCTGATATTTAATCTTCACTTAGGTACCGTTCAGTTTTTACGGCCGGGGGGGGGGGCCGGCAAAATCCAGGGGGGGGGGGTCATCATAATTTGGAATCCGCAAAGGGGGGGTCATCGCTTTTTCACTGGTAGGAAAGGGGGGGGGGTCACCACATTTTCAAAAACATAATACCAACAATAAAGTTCACTTTATGCCATGGCCATGATCGACCCTCTTTACCGGCGGGCCGCCTTCGGCGGCCCACTACAATAAATATACATTATGTATTACCCATGACCCTCTTAACGGGCAGATGCCTTTGGCGGCCCACTCCAATTAGGTTTACTTCATGCAATGGCCATGATTGACCCTCTTTACCGGCGGGCCGCCTTTGGCGGCCCACTACAATAAATTGCTTTTATGTAATACCCAACGGCAATCTTACCGTAAAATTCCAAATTGAAGCCACGGCTTGTATCAGAAACATTTTTGAGTGACCCTGGGATCACGCACTTAATAATGGTAATGGCCGCGCGCTTTCAGCGGCCCTGTCCAGTAAAGTCTACTTTATGCAATAGCCATGATCGACCCTCTTTACCAGCGTGGCCCACTAGAATAAAGTTGACTTTACGTAATGGCCCATGACCCTCTTAACTGGAGGGCTGCCTTTGGCGAACCACTCCAATAAAGTTTACTTTATACAATGTCCATGGACATGAGTTGTCTATGGAAATGAAGTTAAAAATTGCCTTACAGTCGTCCTAATTAACAGACGTTTCAATGGATGTGGCTGAGAAGTTTGTGCACTGGCATCGAATAAAGTGCGCCGCGTACCGGAGTTCAAATCCAAACCATACGGGTAAATTTGACATATGGGTTTTGGTTATTTTTCGGGGGGGGGGGGGTTCATCAATTTTTTTCGTCTGACAAAGGGGGGGTCATCTTTTTTTCACAAAAAATGCAGGGGGGGTCTATATTTTTTGAACACCGGCGACAAGATTTTGCCGCCCCCCCCCCAGGCCGTAAAAACTGAACGCTCCCTTAGTAAAAGAATGATTGAAAGTTTCATTGAGGAAAGTTTCAGCCAAAGTTTAAGCCTCACTTTCGAGGCGCGTACTCCCGTACAGGGGCAAGGCATTTCTCAGCTCTATCTCAAAGCAAATTGACTAACTTGATAACACTTTCGATGGAAAACAAAGGGCTAACACCATGTATGTACTCAATGTCAACAAGAACTAATCTGAAAACCAGGGATTGAGAACTGCCCCTTTAAGCTTGCATTCTAACAGGTAATATGTTTAAGGCTTCACGTCACGGCAGTTTCATATCTATTTATTCAGATTTATTAAACTTACTGAAAAAAGTACTTAGGAACATTACATTCTGCTGTATTTTGTACATGTTGTACATAAACAATTTTACACAACAATGTGTATTCAGGTAAGGAAGATCGACGATCAACTGACATACGTTGAGTGAAAAAATACCAGACATTCCTAGACAACATATCCACAGTATAAAATGTCGCCACTGTCATATGAATCACCGTGATGAATGTCGCCGCTTCGCTCTTCTAGTTTACGAGCGCAGAATTAACCGAAGACACCGTCACATACGTTATAGTGACATTGGCCTGGTGTAGTAAGCGCATCGGTCAATGGATCCCATGCATCGTTTACTTCACTGTCTCCGGACAGTGGTTAATGTGGTCAGTCCAGCCCTGGCTGTTTACTTCACTGCTTTCGGACAGCGGTTACCAGCCCTGGCTGTTTACTTCACTGCTTTCGGGCAGTGGGTATTGTGGTCAGTCCAGCCCTGGCCGTTTACTGCACTGCTTTCGGACAGCGGGTATTGTGGTCAGTCCAGCCCTGGCACCACATAAGGTTATTAGAATGGCTAAGGCTTTCGCGACTCGAAATTACATGTCTCCCTGACATCGATATCGCCTAAATTAATTGCATCATAAGCTTAGCTATAGATTTGAAAATGTGATGTTGCGAGTTGCGCAGATGTAAGAACAGGGCACGGGGGTGGAATTAACGTTTGTGAATAAAATTTCATTGAAAACATATTGATTTATTCGTTTTCAGATTTGCTAATCGACAGAAATGGATCGTGCGATAGAAATGATGAACGTTTTTGCAAACGGAGACCAAGAACTCGTAGCTGAGTTCGAAGCTATTTTAGGAGACCAACCGTTTGTTTCTCTAGCTGACGAGCTCCTGGCAGCCGAAAATTTTCCAAATATTAACTTTGCGGACTTTGCCTCGGACATATCAACTACTCTACCAGACGGATCCGAAATCAGTGACACATTTGAATCGTTCTCGAGTGTCGCAAGTGAAGCCGAGTTAAGTGAGATGGAGCTACCGACCATGGTAGAAGGTCTCTACAGCGAAAGTATGGAAGCTGCGTCTCAAGGTGCTGCAGAGATGTTCTCCGAAGCCTCTATAGAGACATCCATCGAAGGCATGGATGCAGGTATTGCGTCTTTGGAGGCAGAGATCGAAGCCCTGGTCGCAGAGGAAGCAGCCCTTGCGGCTCAGATCGAAACAGCGGAAGCCGCGGCTGCCGCAGCTGAAACCGCCGTCGGGGAGGCCATCGCCGCCGAAGCAGTAGCCGCCGAGGAGGTTGTTGGAGCTGTTGCGGCCGAGGGCGCTGCCGTTGCAGCCGAGGCAGCTGACTGGTGGACGATTATTGGAGGGATCATCACTGCAGGGGTCATTGCAGCTGCGGCAGCAGCAGTAGTCATTGCTAAACAAAAGCATGACGAAGCACAAAAGAAGAAAAAGGAAAGTGAAGATAACCTGAAGAAAAATGAAGACGACTTGCACGACAAGCGTCATTTGAAATCCTCTTTACCTTCGAAGCGTGAAAATAAGAAAACGCGTCTCGAAAACCTGCAACAGAAGAAGAATGAGAAAAATACTCAACTAGCTCAATCAAAAAACAAGGTCAAGGCTTACAAGATGATTCACAACGCAATTAATCTCAAGCTCTGGTTCATTAAGTACTGGTTGGCAACTAAGAACAAAAAACTACCGCGACCGCCAAACGTACCGGGACCGCCAAACGTACCGGGACCGCCAAACGTACCGACTTCGAAGCCTAAGGTGTACACTGTCAAAGAAGGAGGCCAAAACCAAAAGATCAAAGTGATTCGCGCGAGAGACCAATCAGAGAAGACGTTTGTGAACGGTGAGTACATTGGACGATATGGAAGTGGTAATAAAGTCGCCGTCGTTTGGGAGCACGTGAATAAACCCTTGGATAAACTGAAGTCCTTAGAAACTGTGAAGATCTGGGCGTCCAACAACGGTGTGTCAAATGAGCGCCATTCCCAGTGTGGCATTTGGGGCGTTATTGGAGATAGCGCGTATGAGCTCGGTCTGGAAGCCGTCGGGAGACGTCCTGAATTGTTCACATTCTATGAAAATGGCGCGAATACACGCGGGCAACAGTTTGATCTCGATAAATACGACTCAGTGTTCCTCTGCGTGCGGTCTGCACCATACCCTGCATGGCAGGCAGCTTGTCACGGCTTTGAGGTTCAATATACATGTTATTGATTGTGATGTCGCCCTCTGTAGACATAATGAAATCTGCTGATTTTTATACGAATTTTAGATTGTTAACTATTAATATCCGGACCAAATGTAACCATGCAGCCCTGTAGATTGGTCAAATTGTACCAAATCGTATTTAACTCGTTTTAACCTTTGAAATTTCCTAATTTTCTTACTGGTTTATTTCATTCATATTGCTGGTTTAGGGGAGGAAATGGTTTTTATATATTGCATAAATAGTGAAATCAGCATCTATGTATTTCGTCAATATCGTTTGCATCTGATTCTATATTATTGTACGAATCATGATTAAATCAGAACTTTGTGTCTGGTCAAAATATTGAAGGCTGTGCGATCGTTTCATTTGTATGATTCTTCTTATTCAGGGGTGGGGAAACTACGGAAAATGGAATGACTCAGTATTCGAACGGACTTCCAATAGTCCGGTAGTTTTGAAAGTGTATCTACTTGAGGTTAAGGCAGGCACTTGTCAACTTGCTTATTAAAATGATTATATAGACGCTCTGTCTGCTTCTAGTAAGAGTCCGGCGACGATCTACACTTAATGCGGCAGCCATGCCTTGCTGTACACATTGAATACCAGAGTCCCTCCACCAAACTCTATGTAAACTCAATACATTTTACTCAAAGCAGTATTACTACACTATTGCATTTTTTTAGTTCAAGTTCACACTTAAGCCAGAGAAAAACATATATTGTTCCTCATTTCTTTTGTAAAGATACAACGACGGCGAGCGATTTTTACGAACCAGTAAAATCTTCCTCTACCGTTACTGATGACTTGGAGTCGAAATTTTACAAACTGTTTACAATGATAAAGGTATTAGATACAAGCAGTATTTGCATAACAAAGTCTGAGCATTTCTACATGCTCCCAAAAGAAACCAAAAGACTGAAAAGTGTGCACAAAAAATGCCCTAAAAGTGGCAATAACTTAGGAAGAGAAAATTTGCCGAAAATCCACAAGGACTGAAGTACAGGCGGCGATTACATGGATCAATTGAATTCATTACTTCCTGGCCCGATAGTTAAATATTAGCTTTATTGATTCATTATCTGGTGAGCGGGAAAATGTTCAGAAAAGTTTCGTGGGAAGGAGTGTTTCCTAATTCCGTGAGAGTTAAGTCAGATTTACCATCTTGCTCGTCTCAGCCTTACATCATGTAAATTCTTTACTTCATGATTTATTTGCAGCCAATCAAAGTCGAGCTACCATTTTGCTTTCACACAGAAACTTGCAATATCACGGTATGAGTTCACAGTGCCATTATTAATAACGACTTTAGAGGGACAAAATCGGCCAATTTTCATGAATTTTGTTTGATACGAGATACTACTTACATTGTTTGACATGTTGAAAGATGCTGAATGAATGGGTGACCATGCATGTATTCGACCCCGGTTTAGACACGATAAACGAAACCATCGCGAAAATGAATAATGGTCATGACCAGTAATTCATTTTTGAGATAGTTTCATTTAATTTGTCTAAAACTGGGGTCGAATACATGCATGGTCACCCATTCATTCAGCATCTTTCAACATGTCAAACAATGTAAGTAGTATCTTGTATCAAACAAAATTCATGAAAAATGGCCGACTTTGTCCCTTTAATTTTAAAAACAGTCTACGGTCCTTACGTCTTTGATGAGAATGTTCGCATGAACGTTCTAAGCATTGGAAAGCGCCATCAATTTTGTTTGTCTGCATAATTCGTTGGTAGGGTAGTTCCACGAAAGTGGTAGTGTGGTATGGTAAATTGCGCAGCCGCGTTGAAATAAGAATATTCTATAAGTGAGCTTATACTGTACAAGGTTCACAACAAATGTGGAGTAGCCGAGAGAGGACGCGCTGACTCACACCTCACTTCAGTCTTACAGAATAGACCTCCGGTTTCTTGCCTTGTGGTCGTCCGTTTATTGCCATTGTTGAATGATGTAATCCTGATGATGTAAGACCAGAATGATGGAATTTACTTTCACCTATTTCTGTATCATCTTCAATGATCCAGGACCACCATAAAGATGCGTGACAGTCAAACTGTGATTGGATCGCCGCGAAGAAAGTTGATTTTATCGGGGGAAATGTTTCGAATGTATACAAACAAAGGGTGATGAAATTGTTCAAGTTTGAGTCAGTATTTGGTCAAAGGACGAAAATTAATATTTATTTTAGCTAAGATGTAAAAGAACACTGTACAGTTGAAATAAGAAGCACTCTTACAATTTGTAAGAGTGCTTCTTATTTCAACTGTACAGTGTTCTTGGCTGTGCGAGAAGAAGCTTTGAAAGCTTCTTCACGCACAGCCAACAACAGTCATAAACAGTAAACAGTTATAATTACAGCACAAATGTCACGACCTCTCTTCATGATAAGCTCGTATGAATCTCAAATGGGCGCAGAAACTAATGAGAATTTCTCGACGTCGAATACTATCATCAGTCCTACAGACGTGACGCACCAAAGTGATGCGTGACCCTTTCTGAAGCCATTAAAGTGTACTAAGTAAGTAATCCCGTACATGTGTTTCGATTTGTTGCTAGTTTCCTAAATTGCGCCTCCACGTGGCGACATGGACAAAATTCTACTTTCCAATCACAAACATTTCGCATTTAATCCTCAGCCAACTACATGACTATTCCATGTCCACGGCATCTGAAACTTGTGGCGTTTAGGTCATGGGGTTGAGATGTATTTCGACCGTCGAACACAAAATACTGGTAGCACTAATAACCATTTCAGTTATTTATCGTGTTTTGGGACACTTCAAATCATAATCTCGTCTTCGGATTTTCGAACTCTGATTTCAAACACGATGAAATCCGACAAGGACACTTTCTCTCTCTCTCTCTCTCTCTCTCTCTCTCTCTCTCTCTCTCTCTCTCTCTCTCTCTCTCTCTCTCTCTCTCTCTCTCTCGTGTATATATATATATATATATGTGTGTGTGTGTGTGTGTGTGTGTGTGTATGTATGTATGTATGTATGTATGTATGTATGTATTCCATAGTAAGCATGGAAATTCTTCACAGGGAAGAAACAGTGCTCAATGCACATTAAACTTTATTCAAATGTGATATTAATCGAAAAATATTCGGTGTCCTACCCTCTAAAACTAGTAAGACAGACAAAATTGAACGTCTGTTTTAACCAAGCAACGCTTCTGCAGGCTTATGACGATGTATAATAAATCGCAAGGTTTTATGACGGAATGACAGACGGTGAATCAATTGACCCTCTTACTCTCCATATGGAAAACACTTTCATGTTTACACTCCATTCGCCAATTTAAAAAAAATAGGCAATCAACAAAATGACAGTTCCAAGGTGAAGGTATAACCATAAATAGTAACACTAATCACCATCTCCGTGATTGGTCGGGGAAAGATGACGTCACACTTGCCGCATGTAAATGTCACAATTCAACGTGTTTCCGGCTGTAGGTAGCGGCGAATTAAAATTGGTATCCCCTCTGTTCAAACTGAATGCGATTAGCAATCAATATTGTGAACAGCTCTAAACCAAAGCCCCTGTTCAACTGTACTGGCATCTCATTCCATTGCATGAAAAACACAGAAGGACGTTTCCCTCGGGTCTAAACTCGCTGATTTTCAAGTGCGTGTTTTTTCCAGGCTCGCGCACCCGCCATATAGACCAGCATTCGTCATCGCTTGCACACACGCTGCTTGAACTGTGTCATCTCAGCTTCCCGTTGCGCTGATGAAGCATCATAACGCTTTCGTCGCTAGGTTGCCTTGACAACCCTCTCTTGGCGCTGCTCCTGATCACAGTCATTATCACTGAAAACGAGGTGTTTCCACTTCAGAGTTCTACATCGCTTTATCATGGTGTGTGAGAAGATGACACCCGCACTGGTTACATTTCTGCTGATTTCTCTTTGTTCGTGTGGGCTTGGGTAAGTTCACATAGATTCTTTTCATGTCGTTTAATTTTATATCTATCTTTTTATCCATCCATTCATCCATCCATCCATCCGACCACCCACGTACACCCACACCGCAAACACTCATAGATACATAGATACATAGATACATACATAGATACATACATACATACATACATACATACATACATACATACATACATACATACATACATACATACATACATACATACATACATACATACATACATACATACATACATACATACATACATACATACATACATACATACATACATACATACATACATACATACATACATACATACAAAAAATACAAACAAGATCAAAAAGATTATTAAACATGAAAATTGACGGTCATATAGATTGGCAACTCTGGGTTGCATCTAGCCGAGATGAAACACCTTCAGCCGTGCTTAGAGCAGAGGAAATCTGCAGTCTTTATACATTGATCGACCGTATCGAAAATATCCCTGAATGAATACTACAAGGGGAGTTCGTGATACAGAAACAATCTGTAATGGTTGAGTTACGATGAAACAATGCGTTTATACAAAGGTACAATGTGTAAACTCTCGAGCACTTGGAAGTAGGCCAGCTTTATCGTATCCTTGTTCGAGGGATCCATAGATTTACAGTGTTCAACATTTTAGACCGTTTGAAAAGCACGATAGCATTATGTTACGATTCTGTTCAAACTTAATTCTTTTGTGTTGAGGGCAGATGACGGAGATGCACAATATCTGAGCTCTGACACTGCGTCACCTCGCCGGTTCACTTACACAGCTTGAAAGCAGTTGCTGATACCACAGCTGCTTTTAATGGTAGCATTTCGTTCCAAGTTTATGACATACGGAAGGTCACATCAGTGACTTGAAATGACATATGAGAGTGTGACTCCAATGAATGTGATTCGAACACGTTAATTCATCTGAACCATCGAATACGTTGGCTTCGCCATAGACAGTTAAGCGTATAGCAGTCATGCAGATGGGGCTTCCTTTACAAGTTTGGCATACGGTGTCAAAATGTTCAACCGGTTACACTCTTCAGTATTTCGACCAAATACTTTATTTTGAGACCCAGAAATGTTCAACTTTGACTTCACAATAAACATGCAGTCCAATTTCCGGTAGAACATATGAAAAAGAGGTTAGCGAACGCTAGTAGGGCATTTGAAGGTTACATGCTGATAAAAATCCTTAAAGCAAACCACACCAGATTCACATAAGAATAACAAGTCTTGATCAAAGCATCATTCCTCTATCAACATCATTAAAAGTAGTGATGCACAAATGTTAATAGAAGTTAAGTTTAGCTTTTTAATATTTTAAAAACGCCTAGAGACCGTGTTTTTAATTCACGAAAGAATTTTTCTGCGTTTAAAATAATTTGATTTTTGCACCGTGGAATTAGTTTCTTTCAAAGTACGATTTTGGCATAATTGAGAAGGCTAAAGTCGAGAAAACAACGGATGCAATTTACGACCTAGGTGTGTTTGATATTTTATGGTTTCGTATGGTACTTTTTTGAAACAAACTCTCGACATATTGTGTCATTTTTGTTTTGTTTTGTTTTTCGAAACGGGTTAACTGGGTTACTGCAACAATAGACTGGCTGACACCCTCATTCATGATTCAATTTGTTTACAAATTGCTGGTACTCTTGAAAATTGAGTGTTGAATGTGTGTCATGACGCAAAAGAAAGTATTTAAGAAGAGCTTCAATCTGCTTTTATTTTTTCTTCGTCCATTGAAGGCAATCATTTCAGACACGAAAGTTTGATTTACGGTTCGAGTCAAGTGTTACCCTTCGTGTCATTTTACGATAAATGACGCAAGGGCGAAAGATGATTGAAGGCGACACAAGAGACCTGAATCATTTCGTGCTGTACGTCTACGGAGATCACAAGTGTATTGTTACGTCCCTTCGAGTCTGAACAGATTTCATAGTCTGGTCTAAACAAGCAAAACTACTTGCAGATAAAACAGGATTTCTGGTGTGCTAGGACCATTTTAATACGACAGGGACATGTGCACTTGCACAGCTAGCGGTATATTAAGGAAACCCGCGAGTGGGAGATCTAGAATATTTCTCGATAGACGCATCTTCTTTCCCGAGTAACTCTGTGATAGGTGAACATCGATGATGCTTGTTGAAATAACGTTAACATGAAACAGCGATTCGTTGAGTGGAATGGTATCAGGACTACCGTATACAGCGTTAAATAGCCGCTGTTCACTCTGACATGCACACAAAAAGAAGCATAATTAGCATAATGTGTCGGTTTCAACACAGCAAACGTATGACCACGTGATGCAAGTAGTTTACCCCCTCATTACCAGTTGTTAGCATTTTTTCATCGATAAAGTCTCATTCATTTATATTGTTTATGTTTATTTCATTGATTGATTGCAGACAAATTAACCCTGACAAAGAGAAGGAAGCGACCGATTTGTTCGATGAACTTCTCGCCGGTTACGACAAGAGAATCCGTCCAAAATTTGGAAGTAAGTAGCCAATGTTTAAAATATCGTTTGCCCTATTTTATATTCGAAAGACGCTACAGAGATAGAAACAATAATACACTGACACAGAAACGATATACATGCATTGATATTCAATACATCTCTCGTATTATCCATATATCCTGACTGGTTAAGACGTAGTTACATGGCAGGGTGATAAAAATTATATAGCATGAATGAGAAGATTCTTTCCCGCCCAAAGCAGTGATCTTGCCCGCTGGAAGACGCTCTTGAGTTTGGGGCGCATCTTTTCTGCGCGTAAAAAATTGTCGTGCATTGGTTTGTGTAGAGATGCGAGCGTATGACCCCTTGCGTAACTCCAGCTGAAATAGACAACATTCAGGTATAAGCAAACTGTAAGGATATGAGGCTAGCTAAGGATAAATCTTCCTCGGAGCTGATTTTCGAGAAATTATTTGTCTGCCATGAAAGTTGATTGCCTTTGTTGCGACTCTCAACACCGACAGGTTCGCGTGGGATCAGAACATATGTCCTATATAGGGTATATTGTATACACGTCGAAGCATCTCGTCGCTGTTTTATACACCGTTTTGTTTTCCATGTCTTATGACGAAATCATCCATGAAATGCTTCCGATGATGGTACCATTCATTTCGCTAGTATCAAAGGCAAAGCGTATCCTGTGCGTTCCCGATAACCTAGCCGCCAACGTTCACTGGCGTCGGTTGAATTTGAATCAAGCGAGGCATATTATCACGATACCGGAATCCTTTTGTATTCGATTTTGCCATAGGTCGAGAGACACAGATATTTATTTCCATCCGGTGGAATCCAAGCTGCATTTTTTTAAACTCTCTGATTTTCTACGACCTCATTCTTGTCAAGGAAGCTTAGTTTTGTTTGTCTTCCTGATGGAATGGTTTGATAAATACACGGTTGACGAATATACTCACGAACTGTAGGAGAAAACAAATATGTGGCCATTGTTTAAAATATCCATTCTGTTTACGCTAGTTTTTGGTCGTGTTTCTTTGGGTTTTGGGGGGTTTATGTGGGACTTTATATTTTTCAGTCAAGAGAAGTCATTACACGTCTTTCTAAACACAATGAAGTTATTGTAACGTGTCGTATGTGATGCCGCTGAACTTAGCCAATCAGAGCACCATACATTTCAGGCAGACAATACGAAGAGTGTGTATCTTTTTTCTTTCTCTCCATGCTGTGAAATAAGATTGGAGTGTTTTTGTCAAGTTTGTCATCGGCGTGTTTCTGGTCGATGAATAATATGAACGTACTTTACCATAATGCAAAATGTTCAATTAACAATGTCGAAGTAAAGATTGGTGCTTTCGTTTCCCAACGCGTTTTCCAAATTGTAGCCGGTACTTTAGGCCGTCGCTGTAGTCAGCACACGCGCTTGTGATAGGCTGCAGATTGGGCCACAATAAGTGTTTTTTTGGATTATAGAACAGTGTTTTTATCCGTCTTGTCACAGCTAATCAGCTTAGAAACAATATTTATGTCTGTCGAATTTATGATCAGTCATCTGTCATCCGCTAGGGCCCCTCGGAGTGTGGGAAGAGGGGAACAAAAGCACAAATTAAGAAGAAAATTTATATGTCTACACGTATTCTAATATTCATGGATTTCGCACACACTGCCCACCACGTGACATTCAAAGCTTACTGAGTGATGACGTTAACAACACTGGTGTTGTCATAAATTTGCGATGGGAGATTTTTGGACAGTTTTCTGTGAACAGTCTCTTTGTAGTTAAGGTAATCACTCTGGGTGCCGCGATGGATGGCAAGCGGTCTTATATCGTACTAGTACATCAAACCTGACGTATTCGAATCAAATAATCGTAACGGATTTTGTTCAGATTAGAGGTTATTGCCGAACACATCAAGATCTTAAGGTTCAAGATCTTAAGAGCGAAAGTTGGAAATCTAAGTATATTACATTTCGAATGTTTTCACTTAATATTTGCGGCGCTTTGTTTCTCTTCGTTTTGCTCTATTTTGTGACTATTTTTCAGACAAACAGGATACCGTTCAGAAAAAAAACATACATGAGCATCCAGCATACACACTGTTCGAATACATAGTCTATTTACGCCATGGCTAATGGCCATAAAGATAGCCACCTCCATGATTTAGATAGCACACTCGGTAATCTCAAATGCCTATACTGAACTCTCATTTAAAAACTATCTACTGTTGACTGCCAATCAGAGTGCTCAATGCAGGGTGTTTTATTTACTCGTAAAGCCTTGGTCACCAAATTCCAGAAACGAATGACAGCGCCGTAGCAAAGTACTGTCCAATCAAAAGTGAACATGTCATATTCTGTAGACATCTGGTACGTTTTAATATTCAAATTTGGTAACACAGCGGAAACCAGCTGCAACACAAAATCTGCTGTGCCCTAGGGCATTTATGTAATGTGCCCTAGGGCATTTATAGGATGTTCCATTACATTGGAAGGCTATTTCACAAATAAAAGTTTTAATTCATATCCTAAACATGTTACATTGACAAAGGGGACGGTTGACGTAAACACATTGAAAACGAAAATATATCAGTTAGGGGCGATAGTTTTTAAGTCGGATAAAACCCTCGTACTTGGACTCTTCTGGTATATAAAGTCCAACCCTACGATAAAATGTCTCGGCCTGCGGCCTCGATATTTTATCGTTGGGTTGGACTTTATATACCAGAAGAGCCCTCGTACTCGGGCTTTATCCTATACATAGACCATTTAAGATTAAACTGAGAGTGTCAGCTAAATACACTATATATTCTAACTTTCGTGTACAGATTAGAAGGATTCGTTGACAATACCTAAACTTCACAAGACTTTTCCTAATATGTGTGTAATTTATGGCCGGGTTAGCACAGGCTCATCGGAAGTTCAACGAATATTTACTAGCAATTTTATATCGATTCGTTATGTACAGACTTAATGTTATCCAATTTATCAAGATTTTTTACAAAGCACTGCGATTATACGCTGAGAAACGCCGTGTATTCAGCAATACCAGATTCAGACAGCATCTATAAATCCTAATTCTATTGGCTGAGAAGAGCTGGAGTTTACAGTGAGCGCTCAGAAAACAGGATCAAAATGGAAAAGGAAATATGTGTTGACTTTTTTGCAAAAACAATTAAACGTACAGGAACACATGAACGACACTGGGCTACACGCTCTTCGTGGAATTTGAAGTAGGCCGGGTTTTTCTGGGTTTTTTTTCAACTTTCCCCGGTAATGTTACATAATCACACCCGCATACGAACGAAACTCGTCGCGTTTAATTGATAGGGGTAGCGTTATTCGCAGTGTCTATACATCACAGTTTCGCCCTGTATGGTTGGTTCATTTCGGCATTTCAAGGCCATCGGCCCATGATACAATAACATTAATTAATTGAGAAGTAATTAACAAGAGATACAGTACATCACATATCCAATTCATTTACATGATTTCGTAAATTAAGCGCTTGGAATAAAAAAACAGCTAAACGTTATACTTTTTCTGTATTTTCACGAGTTCCTTAGTAATTCAACAAAGTTAATTTCTGATGGAGGATTGTAAAAATATGATCTATATACTGTTTTCTAATATATTGGAAAAATCAATAAGAAGTTAAATTCATCCATAAATTTCACAAAATTTGTACAATCTTTGACTTTTTTCTATGTTATCGCCATGGAAACCAAATACACACGTGTAATTCAGTCACCGTTCAGATTTCGTTTTGAGATGTTTGTGATTCATAAAACTTATCGGCAACCATTTCCGGCGATCTATTTTGTTTGGGGAGGGGGTAGGGAGTAGTCTAAATCATAATTTCGTCGTCGGGTTTTACTTCCAAACTACCCTTTTAGAGGAGGGATTTGGGAGGCCCGAGCTTGGGGTCAAACACATGATCTGCTTCGTCTGCTATGCCAGTCGATTCATAATCTACGAGCTCTTTCAGAATTAATAAATTTGTGGAACACAAATATCAATGCTTGCTTCTTGTCCATTATACAGGCCTATACTCACTGTAACTAGGCATTCAATATCGTAAAATTATCGGGGAATCAAATTGAATTTACCAGCCGTAAAAACTATTCAAAAAAAGCAGTATTTCCTCTGTAGCCCTAGAGAAATCCAGGGAACAATATTTTCTCTCGGTCTCTTTGTCCTGAAGGCAACATTTCTGCCACCCTGCAGCTACACTTGCTTTAATGATGATGTATGGCAGACTCGGCACGGCTTGAAATATCGGCTAGGAAACTAGTTCAAATGCTGTCGTGCTGGTGTTGATCAATAGCACTGCGACTGCGTTAACTCGCGCGGGATGGCGCCCGAATGCCAATGGACAACAATTTGTAGTAGAAAATAGAATCTATTTTTGTCATAACAGCAGTCTTCTGTGGCAGCAATAGACGCCTAGCGCCTTGACAATGTAGAAATACTGGTTGATGTTCTGGAAATGAAGGCACGCTGCGATCGAGGTTATTCCCAGCAGATAGTACAAGAAAACTGTGCTGTACATATGCATTAAAAGTGTGTTTGTCACTGAATGGCTATGTATACGTTACTAACACCTTGGAATACCCTATGGTCACACGTTCATGACAATCGAATTTTGTTCCTTTTCAATTTTCATCAACAAACGTATCCCAAGTCATGCAAGTCTGTTATCAATCAAAACAAATTCTCTTGACGCGCATGTGCAATATGTGTATCGAATTCTCTATCTTGAGCTCCCGAGTGAATATTGCGTCACATGCTATCAACACTTTGTTAAGGCCGCGTTCAAAAAAAGTGGTGAGGGGGGCTGGAGGAATTCAGGGGGGATTCGAAATTTTGGGGGTAGTGGAGGGGGGGACTTGAAAGTTTTGCTCTGCCTATAGGTGGGGGACCTGAAAATTTTGACTCCCAACATTTTGATGTCGTCCAATGGTTCTAATGTTAGTAATAATTAAACAAAACCCAGAACCGCTTTGTCTCATTTTATGTCTTTAATCTCGAAAAAGTCTAAAAATGTATGAATGTCATTAAATTTTCGTTAGAACAAGTTGGCCTTGTAATGGGGCAGGAGCTACAACTGTTGATAATTTTTCAACATTTCTATGCAATTTATCAAACACAGTTTCTTGGTGTCTCTCTACAGCATGCTGCTGAAAAACACAATATTCAGTTTTTCAACAAGCCCGTTTGTCTAAATATTGGTGATAATTGAATGATGCAAATGCACGGTACATGTAGGCTGTGTTGGCAAGCTGAATACTGGATATCTCAACATTCTGTAGGGAGTAGAACAAGAACACAATTGTATAAACTGAACAAAATATTGTCAAAATAAAAAGTTAATACAACTACTGCCCTGCTACTATATACTGGCAGTGACAGTGATACATGTAGCTCTGACTCTGATGTAGTTTAAGAAGAGTTTCGGTCATAGGACACTCAATTGACAGTGAAACATACATCTACTTGTACACAAGATCCAGCCAGAGAGCAACACATAGGGGACTAACAGTTACCATGGATTTTTGAATTCTGGCATATGAGAACAATCAAATATTAGAGAAAAAAGATGGGGTCACCATACTTGATCTTATACAAATGTATGATGAAAAGTCAGTTTTTCTAAAATCACTTAAAATCAATATATAAAACCGTTCATGCAGTGAATGAAATTTTCACATCTCATTGTACCAATAACACAAAAGTAAAACTTTAAACAGTAAAGACTCTAATTTAAAGGGAAAAATGTGTGACTAAAAGGAATCTTTTATTTTTTATCAAATTTGCCATTATTACACCCAAAATTTCTGAGATTAAAACATTAATTTCATGGAATATTTTAACCTTCCAGTATTGTCAATTTCGTAAAACATTTTATAAGTGGGATCTAAGTTGTATGTCTTGTACTTTTGAAAAAAATTGTTCAGTAGGTCACTGTGCTCATTTTTTCACAATTTGGTTAAATGTAGCTAGGAATACACAATTTTCATACTCTCTCATGATTGTCATTTTGTGTGCTTTTCAGCTGGTGCCATTGAACTGGCCGGAGTTGGATAAACTTAAGTCGGCTTAGACTGAGAAATCCAAAAAGTTCACTGATGCATTTAAAAATGAATCAATTTAAGAACTTGCCATAGGTATATGGCTCTACAACCTGCTGATAAGAGGTAGTGTTGAACATTTGCGTGCAGAACGACACATTACATGTTTTTTTTACTCTGCGTGCATTCCTAATAAATATGCTGCTATATGGTAATTTGGGGGGGGGACTTGAAAATTTTGAGGGAATTGGGGGGACTTGAAAATTTTTGAGGGTATCGAGGGGGGGATCTGAAAAAAATAAGATTTCAATCACGATTTTCTCCAGCCCCCCCCCCTAACCATTTTTTTGAACGCGGCCTAACAAGCCCTCGGCTGCATAATAAGCCGTCGAGTACAAAGGGCACCAGCTTTATTTACACATTGCATGCGCTCTTTCACCTATTGTAATAACAGTTTACTTTCAAGTGTAAGTAGCCCGGATATCTCATTTAGTAAGTAGGGCCCAGGGCTAACATTGTCCATTGCGCTCCGTTGTTGAAAACATGTTGATTTCATGTTGATGTTCGATTTCAATAGACATGGCTGTATTTTAAAGTAAATGAGGAAAGCAAACGAAAACATTGGGCGTATTGATACATGCAACTACAATATCCGTTAGTCTGTTTCAACATTTCGACATGACATCGATATCTGTTTAACCTTCCGGTTCTCAACATTGTGATGCGAACCGAACCATTTACATGTATTTTAACACTGAACACGATGTGCATCCTACATTATTACAGATATCAAATAACAATCGGAAATCAATGTAATTGCCGGTTTCTATGACAACGAGAAGGATTTCGACATCCTCAAATGTGAAAAACCAGGCCAACTTTTCTACAATATTGCATATCTCTAGCATTCTTAATAATTTTTATATCGGACGCCCTAGGCCTGTATTGTGTATATTTATGTCGGTGTTTATTTGGTCGGACAGGCTCGGAACCAGTGGAGAACATTGTGCAGGTCTATCTGGCTAGCTTCGATGACATCGAAGAGACAAAAATGGTAAGCGTCTTCTGACATTTACAATTCTCCTCTCTGTGTCACTATGAGATGAAAAGTAGCTTTTGGTTTTAATGTATTTCCAGATTTTGTTTATATTCCAACTTGTTATGGAAGTTTTAATGGATTTTTGAAAAACTTGATTTCTTGGTAATTCATAGCCTCATCTATAATTTATTTAGAACGTGTATCTGTGTGTTGTCAGGGAGAGTGTTTCAAATTTCGTCCGCGCATATAAAGTTGTCATACAAATTTTATTTTACGACCAATACGTCTAACATAATAGAGAGGTTATAATTTTCAATATGGGAGAAAGCGGTCGAATATCACTGAATACCTGTGGGCCGCTTTACATGCTTGGCCCTTTTGAACAATAGATAATCTACTCACAAAACAGATGACGCAGTCCGTCGCTGTTGTAGCTGCGTGTTAAGTGGCCGACGGGGTTTGCTGAAATTGCGAACGATAATTTATTGACATAAACCAACATATGGCAAAATTTGAATATTCCTTGTTATGAAAGCGACCTGACCGAGAACTTTCATGAATGTTGACAAGTATTATTTGGCATTAAAACTGAGAATGTCAGCATGTGTGATTTGTCATTTTGACTCGCGAATGAACAAAATATTTATATAGTGACACATGACAGCAAGGGTAAGATAACGATTTTATTGCTCGCCTAATGATGGTGCTCATGATGGCAATATTGATGAACACGATTGCAACTAATTTTGGCTAATTATAAATCGTATTAATAATTTTGGTTTAATCAGCAAATGTAAGCTCTCATACTTTTCCTTTTTGCAATTCACTTATTTTTTATGATAAATTTCTAATATTTCTACTTGCAGCTATATGGCACCTATATCACTTTTGATAGATGTCAGCAATGAAAAGATCCAATTAACCCAAAGTAGTTCCAATCGTGTTGATGATACCCCGAACCGGAAAAGGCATAAATTATTTTTCAAGAATGCTTTGTTATGTCCTGTAGCCTTTAATGAATGGATGTTTCAAAATATGAAACACTCATGCGAATTTGCATGTATTCTCTCTCTCTTCGACAATTTGTTTTAATCCAGAGTTACAGCAGTACTATTTACCTGCGTCAGCAATGGAACGATCCAAGGCTGGCCTATGACCCTGCGAAGGAACTGCCGGTGTCCAACTACATGGTGGGGATGATATGGGTGCCGGATTTAATGTTTGGCAATGAGAAGAAAGCCAACTATCACACCATGACAACAGAGAACAAAGTTGCCAGCATAGATTACAACGGCACAGTTCAATACTCGGCAAGGTAAGTCACCTGTGTACAGTTCCTTCAATGTCAAGGTCAGAAAACCGTTCTGTATATTAGCGAAGCCCGCAACCTTTACCCAGAGCCGTACATCTCAATACCTATCTTAAGTCCAAGACAATATTGAGGGAACCAACTTCGTGGAAAATCATATGGGGATATATCTGCCGTTATCGGTATAATATATTTAATATATTCAAACTCGATTCGAACGTCTTTTGGTTCAATTGTAACTCGTTGAATTGTTTTGTTTCTAGAATAAGTCTCACACTGCACTGCGAAATGGACTTTCATCGCTTTCCGATAGATAAGCAACAGTGTGGACTCGAAGTCGAAAGCTGTAAGTTTTAGCTTTTTTAACTGCTTTCGCGAGATACGCACCACACATCTGGCTGATCGAATGGTTAAACGTGTTCATGATTCCGTATGCATGACAGTTTACACCCGTGTCACCATCAAAGCCAGCGATCGCAGGTTGCCGACCTAAAATAAGGACAAGTGATGTTTCTTTAAGATGTTTCGTATACTTGTCACCATATCCCTGCATGCTGGTCAAGCCCCAAAGTTGGACTTAACATTTTGGGAGGCATGTGTCAGAACGATACAAGATTTCTTAGGGTTTTTTTTTCAAATGAGTTGAGCATGCACATCTTTCTCTCTTCCAGAATTCCAAACAATTTTTCAGTTCCAGATTTTCGCTAAAAATCGGTGACATTATAACTTTGCTGATTTTCCCTTTGTTGAACACCCCTCACAAGATCTTATGATCCAACGCTAAGCAACTCTGAAACATGGTACGACCGATATCACTACATCTGGAGATAGAAATAACTTTTCCACTAAAAATTCATGGAATGACAGTGACAACATCACCGAAAACTAAGCCTCAATAGACCCGTCAATTGTCCATTATGTACCAATACGTGACAAAAGTCGTATATCTATGATCTTTGAGATAAATTCTCTCTTTCAGAAATTCACTTTATCAACGTGTCACGCTTTGTTGTTTAGTTTGTTTTAGTTAGTATGTAGAACTGCTTTTCAAGTGTGAACAAATATACAGAAAAATAGAAACGTAGGAAATTGGTTGCGTCATAAAATGTTTAATTTTCAAAATGTATTCTTCTTTCATGTGTCTTTTCAGTTCAGTACACAACGAAGGATCTGGTATTCCAATGGGTTGAAAACGAACCAGCCGAGTTCAACAAGAACCATTTGAAACTTCCCCAATATACCTTGCAGGGTATTCGCATCACAGACTGTACACGGCGCATCAGCACCGGTAGGTCGTCTGTGAATGCGCTTCTACATTTTCCCGCCAATTTTCCAACATTTTGAATACTCTACTGAACAGTGCCATGTTAGCATGATATGATTGTTTGAAACGACCCGTTTAGTTTTTCTTCTGTTTGCAGTGAAAATATCGCCCAGATTATCGAATGATTGATTTCAAATATTTCAATTATATACATGATTTTCTAAATATATCTGCGTAAAAGCTTTCTCTTTCCTTTGAGATCTATCTAGCATTGCTTTACCTATGAATCTACTTAAATTTCAGTGTTAGTATATCTCAACTGTAACACTCACTCACAGGTAACTACACGTGTATTGGACTGACGTTCGTGATGAAGAGAGAGCTAGGATACTACCTGCTGCAGACCTACATTCCCAGCATTCTCTTGACTGTGTTGTCATGGGTCTCGTTCTGGGTGGACATTAAAGCGTCCCCGGCCAGAGTTGCACTCGGGATCACCAGCGTCCTCACCATGATTACCACACTGAACGGCGTACGGGGTGACCTGCCGCATGTCTCGTACGTCAAGGTGAGATTTTACGGGAATTTGTATCGAGTTGAATGGCGATACATGTCAGTTTTGACCGGAGTTAAGATGGCACGCACCTCGGGAGCAGATGGTCCGACTTTAAAACGGTTACAACAATCTAGCTCTGCTGCTTGTGTAGAGAATGAAGAATCTGAGCGAAAGAATATTTCACAGTTGTTGTTTGTTTGTTATTGTGAACATTGAAAATTAAATTTTAATCCATACTAATAGAGTTAACAGAGGGAACAGCGCCATTTTCAGATTATTTTGAATAGTTAGCCCAGTTTGTTCCTCATTATCAGAGGGAATTGTTCGTTGCCTCCCTTGGAAAATTTAAGCAATTTTTTTTAAACGACGCACGTGAAAAACACCGATTCCAATCTTTCTAATGAAAACAATTGGGTTACTTATGGGGTCATCCAACATTATCAAGAATAGAACCCCTAAGATTGCCTTGATTTGTGAAATTGTTCAGTGTGGACCTAATGTTCTAAATCTTTCAGTTATTAACCGTTCCGTGCCTTAAAATGAAAAAAGTATCATGCCTGCCGAACTGCTGAAGGCATGTGCGTAAAGGTATAACGAGCGCAAATAATGCTCACTGTATATGAAAACACAGTCACCACAGTGTGTTGACTGTTATTAAAACTTCAAAAGGGGTCACTTCACAACCAGAGCTCCGGTAATAGATTTTACATTAATAAGACTGTATATTGGAATGTTACTATGGAGAAATCGCCAATACAATGCAAATTCTCGTGTCGTTATTTACAAAAGTGCCTTGTGTCATCTGTTTATGCAATCAACTGAATCAAAATTGATGTTCGTTTGTCTGACAGAAGTAACGAAAACATAATGAAGTTTGAAAGACTTAGGGTTTGATATGCGTTTTGATTGCGTACCAAGCAGCAAACGAATTTAACATCGCACAAGTAGTATTAGAAAAGACAGGCCTCCAAAAGTTTGTGATTCCCATTCTCGCTAGAGCCGGAGCATAATTTCCGCTCCGCTGACCTACGCAAAAAATTTGCGGGTAGCGGCAAGCTGTTGCCGTAAAGGGGCGCGTAGTTTACGACGATAATGTTCCAAACATCGCGTAAAGCAATTTCAATCTCGGTCAGGTCAGCATTCCCGCTAACACTAAATATGAACGACACTAACTCTATCGGATTAAAAAAGAACTGGAGGAAATCGCCAACCGCCGCGCTCTAAGGCTATTGTTCAGCACAATTCGTTAACTACGAAAAGCATGTAATCCCCGCGCGGTCTGTAGGGCCATTCAGTTCATAAGAGGCTGCCATTTCCATCTCCCTTTCACTCGACACTTCGTTCAGTAACAAAGCTCACTGCGTAGCTAACTGCGTATTGGCGTGCGAAATGACGCTATGAAAGTTCTGGAGAGGATTTTCAGAAAAGCGTGGGCTGTTCAGAGATGTGGGTGGACAAGGTCAGGCGGAACAATGCGCTACCAAAGGGTTGGTGAGGGATAATAGTGGAATAAAGGACAAACCGAACAAAAATCAAATGTTCTCTTTTCAAATTTGTACTCAACTCATATTCATCAAACACGCAAAAAATTTTCAATATGGTGAATGGATATATCTGAATATCAACGACTGACTCTACCATATCATTCCATGTATGTATGTATGTATGTATGTATGTATGTATGTATGTATGTATGTATGTATGTATGTATGTATGTATGTATGTATGTATGTCTGTCTGTCTGTCTGTCTGTCTGTCTGTCTGTCTGTCTTTCTGTCTGTCTGTCTGTCTGTCTGTCTGTCTGTCTGTATGTATGTCTGTCTGTATGTATGTATGTATGTATGTATGTATGTATGTATGTATGTATGTATGTATGTATGTATAAATACGTTGCTGAATTGATTGATGGCTGTATCATGTATTTATGCGAATGCATTTAAAATGCAACACAACAAACACGACATGACATAATGTAACGTAAGAAACACAGCAACGTAACATAACGTGATACATGCTGTTGGTGTTAGGAATGAAAACTAGATATTGCCTTTTGTTTGTACTTTTGTTGATATATTTCCTTAATAACGTTGTGGGATTTTAGTATTCAAATAATTCTACCAAAGGACGGATGAATGTAGCAAAACCTCACTTTTCGTCGAGAGATAGACATCGGCACCATACAGTAAATTCAGGATTTGCGTCAGAGTTCCATTCCGATCCTTACCTAACATTTAAATTAATTCAGCCAAGGGTGAAAGGTCAACCGCCTTCTCTCCTTTGAATCGTTTCGGCAGATGATTTCCCAGAAAGCATTTATGAAAAAATGAGTTGGTAAAGTTAGTTAATGCGATATACATTCTCTCATTCCTTAAACAAATCGGGTCATAATAGCTGAGTTATCAAAATGCACTGAGAGGTTCGCCCTCAACTGAAAACATACGGCATCGAAACACATTGAAGAATGCCACAATTACGCACAGTGTATGACTAGCTGGTAAAAAAGTAGAACTAAAACTGCAGGCGTCGTTTTTAAATGTTCCAACAATAGTACTAAGACAGGAATAACAGATTGTGTAAATAATTTTTTTCAATGGAGAGCTTAATGTTGAATGGGTTGGTTGCAATACGTGTGACAGTTTTAATGCTTTGCAACGCATCAAGGGAGTTTACCTAGATTACTTTCACAGGTTCGCCCCGGATGTGCTTTTCAAATGGTTTCGTGGCAACAGTCTTAATACCAAATAAATTTTATTTCTGCAAGCAAGCGTGTTCAGAACAGCTGTTCGTGTGAAGAGCTTGTTATGTTGTCAAAACGGGCCAGCATGCAAACATACATTCAGAAGTCAGAAGCGTAAAATTTTATTATTTAATCGTTGAGTTGGAAAATTACGCATGCGTATGATGACACGACTCTTCGTTTTCTTAGATTCCTCATATAAAGTGTTTGCCATTTTTCGAGTCATAGCAAAATGTGCTGATTTAAGTTGCGTTTTCAAAGAGCTTTGATCACAAAGGTGTCCTGCGCATGCGCAGTTTCACAATTGGCATGTCTGTTGACAATTGATCATTCTAAAGATAAAGCTATAATGTAACTTTCACCCGCAAACAAATAACTAAACAGAACACACGGCCGGCGAATTAATAATATCACCGTGAAAATTTCCATAATTAACTAATGTCTTAGTGGAATTACAACAAAGAAAGCTTGGCAGATAGGACATCGGGTGGTGATGAGTTCAGTGATATTGGTTTTTGTGTAATGACGTGACCGCGAACAGTTTATTCAATAAACCACGTATGGTTGATGCATCCATTGGACGAAGCTGACAAAAGAATTTATCTTCAACTGAAAAAAAAAACGTTTCTTGTTTGCTTTCAAGGCAATTGACGTCTGGTTCGCCATGTGTCTGGTGTTCGTAGTCCTTGCGTTGATTGAATACGCCATCGTGCACTATCTATCTTCCAACAAGCTACGGATATGGTTTTACAAGGCACCTGAGTCAGTAACTAAGGTAGGGGGAGGGAAAGCTGCCTCAGTCAGATCTCCTATTTCCCGACTTACTCAGTATCTTTTATTTAGTTATTTATTTATTAATATTATATATATATATATATATATATATATATATATATATATATATATATATATATATTATATATATATATTACATATATATGTAATATATATACATACATACATACATACAACAACACAAACATACATGTTTAATACATACATAATACATATAATACATACATACATACATACATACATACATACATACATACATACATACATACATACATACATACATACATACATACATACATGTTTTAGATAATGACGGCACAATCGCATGATTGAACTTTGTTATGTTAATACTAAATTAATGTGCATACATACATGTATACGTACATATATGTAGTTTAGAAGTTATGTAACCTGCTCACTGAATTATTTCTGATCACCTATACTTAATCACAATGTTTTTATAAGTTAATTTTCATGCTTTACAGGAAAATAGTTGCTTATGTACAGCTGATTCATGAACATACAATCTTTTCTGTCTGGATGATAAACATAAGTCCTAGAGACTTCGCTGGCATTCTTATCCATGGATATTCATGGTACAGTTGAAAGGTCAACGAAATTTACAATCCATCAGCGCTGTTCTTGCTTTTATGCCAAAGCTATTGTGTCGGAGGTTATGATATTAAATATTAATTAATCTACCATGATAGGATAAGTTCCGAATTAAAGATGATTAATGATAGGTTTTAGATAATGACGTCACAAACGCATGATTGAACTTTGTTGTGCTTGTAATTTCAGTGTTGTATTTCACGGCTAATTAATTCGATTATCAATATGTCAAACTTCACATCATGTTGTTAATTATTTTCTCCTAATGCAGTGGCAACCATTAATTGTCCCCCCTCCTTTTGGACAATTCAAAATAAAATTGTCATCGTTATTTGAACCGGAAATCAAGATTATTCACTTGAGATGTGCATGAATAAGCTACAATTTTAGTAGGCATATACAGCCTTCACATAAATATTGGTTCTGACTGTTGAGTTTTGCTGCCGTCATTCATAGCAGAATGCGCTTTGGAAATGAGATGTTAATTGCCTATGTAACCAAAAATATAACCTATGTATGTATGTATGATTGTATGTTAATTGCCTATGTAACCAAAAATTGGAAATGAGATGTTAATTGCCAATGTAACCAAAAATATTGCCGGCGTACCCGGGCTTAAGCTCGGCTGTACGAAATATAGAATGCAGTCAATTACTTTTAAAATTTTAATATAAGCAGAAGAAATCAAGTTCCGATAATCAAGTATGAGGGTTGTAATTTTCTGCCCAAATTTGTTAAATATCCAAATGGAGAATACGACTTCTGTAACCTCCATAAATGTAATAATCTCCACAAATGTAATATCAACCACAATTGTAATAAAATCAACCACAAATGTAATAAAACAGTCAACCATTAATGTAACAACCCGCAACCACAAATGTAATAAACAAATTAACCATAAATGTAATAAAACTCAACCATAAATGTAATAAACTTGAACTTGCATATGTGATCATTTGTTTATCAATGCCCTGAGTAAATAATAACTTTAATAAGACCAGTGTAATGTTATTGCATACTTTCCTGAAGCTAGGTTTCCTTTCCGAAACACAGAATAGAATACTTTGAGAACGCTATCAGAAAACGGCGAGGTACTGATCAAACTGTTAGATAATGGAAGTGGAACAGCAGTTCTAGACACTGATAATAACATAATAAGGAAGCGTCAAAATAACTCGTCGACCAGTGATACCACACAAAGTTTATGACAGATGACTCCGAACAAATAACAGAGAAATATAAAACCTTATAACAGAAACTTCCGACACAAAACATGTTGACGAGAACATATATCTATATTTCAATCTAGTAAAAACAATACGAACACTACCTTGAACACATTAGAACAAAATTAGACATCCTAGCATCTCCAGTGAAGGAACAAACTTCAAGTGGGACAACATAGGAATACAGACAATCTATCGATTATATCACACAATTTATCCACTGAAGACGAATTTGAGGCGACTGATTAAGAAAGTACGGCAATTTTCGGAAAAGAAACGGCGTTAAAGGATCGTAGTGTTATACAGTCTGGAGTAGAGACTGCACTGACGTTCAGATTACAGCTGTGTCTCGCCATGGCCAATCAGTTCTGTACACAAAACAGGGAAACGTAAAATACACTTTTAAATATACAAAACACACACTAAACGCAAACAATTCAGTTATGAATAATGTGTGGAGTTGCTTTCCTTAGTACATAGATCAATATTTAAGGGCCAATTCCTCAATTGCAACGACAAAACAGATTTATACATTTATGGTTGACAAATATTAATTACATTTATGGGTGATTTTTTTATTACATTTATGGTTACCATTTATTACAATTGTGGTTGGTGTTTTTATTACATTTATGGTTGATTTTTGTTACATTTATGGGTGATATTACATTTATGGGTGCATTTTATTACAATTATGGTTGATGTTACATTTATGGAGATTATTACATTTGTGGAGGTTACGACTTCTAATAGTGTCAGTGTAAACAACCGCTAATTAAAGTTCTTGGAGTAAGAAAACATTTCACAGTCTTAGTTTTTTTGGAAATCGAAAATTTTATTTTCCCTCACAAGTTAACACATGGACGGCGGCCATTTTGAATTTCAAATATCGGTAAATGTTGGGTAATTTGTTTCTCTAGTTCCAAAACTGGACAATGACCCCTGATGTAACTCTTGATTTGGTAAGAGAAGGGTTGAAAGCTGCATTGAGGAAAGTTTGAGCAAGAGTTTAAGTCTTTCACTTTCAAGGTGCATTCTGTCGATGTAAGGAAGACTAACGTCGTCCAAACTGTTTGTCAATCTTGTATTACGTCAGAAGTCAGTTATACAATATATTGAACATGCCAGAAAAGTAGTCGAGACAAAATATTTTCAGCTCTCTCAAATAATATAGAAGGGAGATATGTCATTTCTTGTAATGACTGGAAAATATAAGCTTATGAGATATCAGGCGCCAAACACTAGTCTGATATCTAGCGACGTAACACGACGTAACTTGGTATAAACAGACAGTTAAGTGGTGTTAGTTCACTAAATTAACTTCAAAGGATGGATTTTGTAAGAAACTTGACTCTGCACCTAATTTGACGTCATATTGTATGTTTTAATGGTTTATATATGGATGAACAGTTTGCTGCGCTCTGTTTGTTACTGCTACCAGCGATGCCGGTCCCTCAACCTTCAAGGCATAATCTCTTTTAAATCTATGAACGAATATTTGGTCACAAAAGATTGTCACTGCAATACTTTATTTTGATGTTGTTGATATTGCCTACTCCTCTATCAATATCTGAACATCAATTCTAGTGAAAAGGGGAGTAGATTAACGTAATCAAATACCAGCAACTCTGCTCCTTTTATTTTTCGACAGAAGTGAAAGGGATAGAAAAAGAAATTCGCCCGCGACATGCAACCGACGAGTCTTAATCGATGACAACGCAGTCACTATATTTTTACCATAAAAGTTTCCAGGAGCGATTTTGTATCATACTTCCAAATATGATACCTTTACAGAGAGGCTTTGTTACCTCGGAAACGCCGTATTGATCAGATACAGTGTGTAAACTTTTTTTTCTGTTTTTTTGTACCCCTTTAACATCTGTTAAACTTACAATCTTTTATACTTGCTCGCTATAGTAACAAGGATCCTTACTTGCATCTGAGTGTCCGTGTCATCGTCAGAGTAGGTCTGCACTTTCATGGTATTTGAGGGCAGCAATGTTTAGCCAACCGATTCAAGATTTTACATTCAGTAACCTTAACAAATAACATCAAACTCATGAAAGGTACCACAACAGCCACTCTCTGTAACTATAAAGCTGTTTAATTTACATCGAACGGCTATCTTGTTCTCCAACCAGGAACAACATCAGTCCGGAGACTGCTGCCTAACTCTGACTATCATAGACAAGGCACCAGCATCACAGAAGAAGCAACGTTCCGACAGCACTTTCTCTCAAGTCAGTACACTGAGCAAGCCAGAGGAGGAAATGGGCAACCGCCTGAAAATCCGGGGCAACTGCAGCCGCAAGCCGGAGGCCGTCTACGACACCGGTAAGAAAATCGACTACTTCTGTCGGATAGCCTTCCCAGTGGCGTTCATCATTTTCAACATCGGCTACTGGCTGTACTACACCGGCTCCGCCGAGTACGAAGACGTTCATTTCGAAGAAGAACACTTACTGACGGATTCAACGACCACCGATGGAGTTTTGGTGGAAGAATAGAAAAATAATGGGATCCTTCGCTTCTCAGTTTACAAAGAAGCGGCACCCAAAATTTATTGTGTGATAAAACTTACATCTAATGCCTGAAGTCGTCTGAACACTGACCATATAATTAATCACCATAAGGAGTATATGAATGACTTGGTAGTTATTAATTATTTACATTATGCTTAATAACAGTGACGATCTTAAATATTTTAATTTCTGTGAATATTAGAAATATAGATGATAGATTGGCATTTTAAGTGTGTCGTGTCTCTAGTCATCCCGAGGGCAGACGACTTATTCAACTGTAAAATGCATTTACACTGGTGGAGCGACCTCACTCAATTTGCGCGCCAATTTCGGAGTATGTGATGAAAAATAGGCTTTTCACATGTAGAATACTGTTGTCAATTTGTGACCGTAAAATACTCGAATTTTGCATGGTGCATGTGTTTTTCAATACCTTGACAGAGTAAGTAAAAAACTAAACCAGGGAAGAATGTCAAATTTATGTAGTCATCGCGAAAACGGAAAGGCAACGAGAGAAGTAAAGTATCCTCTATACGTTTTGTCAACAACCTATGAATAATGTAATGATATGATCGTTCTGAATTGCATCTCTTTTCAAGCTTGTTACGTCACGAATGCATGATGTACTTTGCATGGTCATAATATGATATGGAATAAGTATTAACTCTGAGTTAAATCATATTTGGCTAAAACAGGGACATTTTCAAGCGAGTATACCCTTATTGCAGTCATAAAGGTACGCTGACATACATTTTCTCAATGATTTGAAAATAAAAAATAAAAATAAATTATGTTGCTGTTGTTGTTGTTGTTGTTGTCTCGTGACCGAGTGAGTAGTTGTGTCTCGTGCATAAGTTCTCAGTCGTGGGATGGACAGTGAAGTGACGAATGAGTTAGTCGGGTTCATAGCTTATTGACAGAGTCACGAACAAGTTACTCAACGTACGCCCTACTAGGACCTCTTAGCCAGAAAGATGTTCACTTTCTATCGGGTCAGATTAAACACATATTAACATCATTATACCTTAAAGCCCGTTTTAAGAAAAAAATAATCACACAATAGTGCCAAGAGCGGCTCCAATGCGAAGTTTGCATTAATATATGAGAACAGAGATACCAAAAAGAAGGAGGGAATTGTATCACAATCAGGGAGTAGCGGATATTCTGCCGCCGCCCACTACATGTAAAGCTCACATCTTTGTGATCACTTCAAATATGGTAAATTTGAAGTAAATTGTCATTCTAATTCCAAAATTTGTTGGATGGCCCCTGGTTTTTTATTCTTGCTACAGAAGAAACAGAATGGTTTGCAGTTTCCTTAAGGAAGTTAAAGCAAATTAAGACAGTTAAGTTTAGAGATGCACGTCACCTTTAAAAAGTCATTTTTGGGGGAAATCGATACCACTAGTAGTAGTTTTATTATTGACTTCTCGAGATACCGAGTTTCTGTCGAGTTCTGCCCGTCAGGGAGGCCGGTAATTGGTTCCGAACTCGAGTCGCCTGAGGATGGCCACACCTGCTGCTAGCTGCACCTGGTGGACCGAGTACCGGACAGACTCAGTACCAGCTTGGCCGTAGAGGGCAGAGTTTTAAATGACCCGGAAGTACAAGTGGTGGCACATGTGGAGAGAAGAGGCATTAGTGTTCGCTAGATTCACCTCTTTATAACGACAAAATGGGTCGAATGAACGTGACGATGTTGAGATATTTGTCAAAGGAAGATTTCAGAGTCCTTACGGCGGTAAGTAAACTGAAAATCGGTGAAGCTGAGATACATGAGATGGGAGAGAGAGTGTTCGTAGTTTGGCTTCAGCAATGCTCAGTGCACTGTTAAGCTGTTCACTGTTCGTGAGTGACAGATTGCACAATCCAATGATACCATTTCTCTCTCCTATAGTTGACAAAGGATAGACAAAATAATTGTTTAGCCAGAAACCCAACTTGACTTTTCTACTGAAACCACAGGGAGTTGCAAATGTGGTATAACCAGAAAATTTCTTGGTTTATCTACACCACTGGTGCGTGGAATTGCCGTGTAGTATATACATAGAGAGAAGGGCCCCTCCCGGGACTAGGGGCCCCTTCTCTCTATGTATACTACACGGCAACTCCACGCACCTGTGATCTACACCACAGCGCTCCCCGCGGCTCGTAATGATAGAATTACAGTCGAGATGTAGTGTGGGACCTTTTCTCGGTACGCCATGGAGCTAGAAAAGAACCTACGCTTCCTCCGAAGCCTATACGTCGTGTGTCTTAAGTTTTGGAACGCTATTCTTCCCCAAAGAATACACCAATTATTGGTATACAATACATATGTAGAGCTGTGCATGGATACATCCATGAGCTGTAGTACTAATGTTAGTTACTGCACTATACTTTGTTTCACATCGTGCTTGATGTCATAACATGCATGCATTGAGGACATGACTTCACTCTTTCAAAGGTTCTTTAGAATCATACTTTACTTAGCGGTTGCAGCTCCTACAGTATAAGGAATGTCAGATGCTCATTGAAACCTCTAGAGCTGTCTGGACCAGGAGATCAACTGCATGTAACTCGAGTGGAATCCAAAGGGTAGTGATAAGGGAAAGTTATACTTAGCATGAAGGCAGAAGCGACTACAACCATGCAATATATCTACATCACTCATAAGTAGGATGACCGGTTCGAAGGTCGTCCTATTCCTTAACAATGGGGTTGACGTGAAAACTCTGTAAGTGAATATTCAAAATCAAAGGCATAAAGTGGGGCACGGGTAATGAGAACTTGTACATATTCACATTAAGTATGCTACAGTTGTGCAAATTTATGTGTATGAACAAGACAGTGGCTAAAAAATCTTGAAAGTTCCAAACTCACAATGTCAACAAATGTCAGAGGAGACGCCATCTTGGAGGTAGTCCATTCTGGCACGAACGGTTGCGACTGGAGATTGCGTTCACAGAAATAGTTGCATTTCACGCTGAACGCTGTGAAGACTGTTAAGTAAAGGTTGGTGCTAAAATTTTTCCCGAAACGCAGTTTTTCATTGGCAAAAATGCTGACGAAATTTGCACTTCAAACATGAATGACTTTTGGCATCGTTTTCCGAGAGGGGAAGGGATGGCCATGCAGGCAAATTGTACCTTAGACATTTTTTCTACTGGTTCTGGGCTCTGAATAGGCTCAGCTATGCAGTGCAAATTAGCGCCCATGGTTTTCCCAAAGCAGGAAGTAAAGTTAGCAATAGTGCCGTACTTGATCAACACGTTTTTTTACCGGTGAACACCTGTCACTGACCAGAAACAACGGCTTGTATCCATGATACTGGAAACACAAAGGTCAGCATGAGGACAATCTTCCATTTTCTTTCACTGGACTTATCAACCTATACAATATTCTCAGGGAAATACAAATGTAATTTGGCAACTGTAAATGCACCTTTCACTGAACTCATTATCGTATAGTTAGTCATCTATCAGCCATTTTAACCATATTGGGTCCGATTTTTGGTCACACTGTCTCATTACCCCACATTACAATGTTCTCAGGGAAAGAATTTGGAAACTTCGCCTTTCCAACCATGGTGGTAAAAGGGTTCACGGACCAAAAAGGGTTGTAGGAATCTAGGTGAACTGATGTTTGACTGTGTCACATCCTATTTTTTCTATGCCTGAGTCTGTGATGCACAAAGCTAGAATTGTATTATGGTAGTACACACCTTGAAATTGAAAAACTTAAACTTTTGCTCAAACTTTCCATAAGGAAACTTTAAACTGATCCCTTTTGAAATCATCAAGAATGAAATTCAGGGGTCACCATCCTTGTTTTAACTCTATGGGGTAAGATAAAATTTTTGATTTTTACAAAAATAAACTGATGAAAACTTTTATTATTCCATAAGCAGCAACATAAGTCCCACAAGTGGTAGATCAGAAAAGAATTGTGAAAAATTTTGAGAGTCCGAATATCTGTCCCCAAGGGGCATTCTACATTAATATTGAACAACGCTTGACAAAGGAGGATGTACATGTAGCTGAGCTCAATGATCATTTGGTTTGACAAGTAAAACAGAAGTTGTAACAGAATTTGTCAGTTCATTGACTGAAGTATCTCAGCCCTGTCTTGAATGGTTTCAACCTGAAGGCAGGGCAAAGAAACCAGTCAAGCTCAAAAGTTCAGCCCTGTCCATCATCAGTTATCAATGCAAACTGAGTGTGATTTTGATTTTCCCTTTGTTACAGCTTGAAATGGGTATGAAGAACCATGAGATAGTGCCGGCTCCCCTCATAGCAAGTATAGCCAACTTGAAACATGGCGGATGTCACAAAGTGCTCAGGGAGCTCGTCAAAAATAAACTCATTGTGTATGAAAGTGGAAGACGTAAGTATCAATGCATCGCATACTCTGGTTACATGGTAAGGAATTTTAAGTCAGTGTTGGAACTGTCCAAGTTCATGGCTAATAATCGTTTTTGTTTTCTGTGCTTGATAGAATAATGTCATCAGACTTTGTCGTGTATTAGTAACGTAAGTGAAGTGAATGCCTTCAAAATGGTTACTTGCGGGTTTTTTTCATATTTTGCGGCTATCCAATACTAGTTCATTTGTTTTTTTGAATTTTTACTTTCTGTTTGGAGCATCTACTTGTCTTTGTCATTGATCTTTTTGGAAAGAGCACTCAGATTTAAAAATTGACAGACATGCATCTATTTTTTGATTAGTCTTCCAAAATCACATCTATACACAGAGTGTACTCAGAGTGTACTTAGAGTTCTTTCTCTTTAGTGGAACAAACTAGCATTTCCCTGATCTATTTGTTGTACAGATCAGTAGCTCATCATTTTAAAACTTTGTTTTGTTTTTCCCTTGATCACTCATTCATGTGCCCCTTGACCCCTGTAGACCCTGGCTATAGGCTGACCTATCCCGGCTATGACTACCTGGCTCTGAAAGCCTTAGCGACAAGAGGAGCCCTTGCATCAGTCGGCAACCAGATTGGCATTGGCAAAGAGTCAGACATTTACATCGTTGCCAATGATGATGATGAGCAGCTTGTCATGAAGCTTCACAGGTGAGTATGTCACATGTGCCATGAACTTGTGCATGGTTCAAGTGTTTGAAATCAGGAAGATGAAGACGGGTTTTGACCGAGATGTGTGTTCCCTAGACACCTGTGCCTTTCTCAGTGCTACATACACGAAACCAGTTTTAAGATTCCTACGATAGATTTTTAGCTTCCATTTTATCATGTGTATATGACAATGGGAGCTTTATCTGATAGGTGGAAAAATCTAGTGTATGTCTGTATGTCTGGCTGTCCATCCATTACTCAAAAACAGGTATGTTTATTGCTATAATATTTAATGTGGAGGTGCATCATTGGGTGAAGAGCTGCTGTTGTTTGATGAAAATGCAACACCCCAAAATATGCAAATGAGGTTGAAAAAATGTGCAAACAGTGAAAAAAGCTAGAACTCGGAAACTTCTGGTCAGATTTGACTGATACCACTGTATCTTTGACAACAGTGGTCTTGCTCTTCTCATTTCTTCATCAACAATCCCCAGAAATCAGAGATAATGCTACATGATGCCTGTTTATTCCATATGATTTGTCGTCAAAACAAATGTATTCTACTGTTTAAATGAAACAAGGCAGACACTGTACATCATATTGTCAAGGTGCCTGGGCATTTTTTCTCTTCAACATCTGATAAATACTAAACCATTGAATTGCAGGCCGTGTTTCAATGCAATACTTATCTGTAGATTATGTTCTTTTTCAACGGACCATGTTGCTAGCTTTTAATTTTTAATAATCTGCAGACCATGTGATTTTTCAATGGAACTATAGTGTAATCGCCAATATTTCAATGGTACATGTATTCTATTTTTATTTCTTCTGAATGTAAAAAGAAATTGTTGTTTTGAGTGAAATATGATTATTTTTTTGTTCGTGGAGAATGTGTTCAAGGGGTTGTGACAGACATTACATCTTTTAAGATGCTGTGTATTTGATGAGGAATTGGATCACCAGAGTGTTGCTATTGCAACACCAGACTTTAGTACGCCCCCATTGTTTTCTGTAGGATGGGTGAAACCATCTTTGGGGATGTAGGGGTGACAGGATAAAACCTGACATCTACATTGTACAATGAAGTGAAATTTAATAAGGATTTCAATGACTGATTACTCTTCCCTCAGCAGTACAGAGTGAATGGTTTCTAGTGTGAAACAAAAGCAACCTAGAATAAAATAAAAAAAGGGAATTTTTGTCAACTTTGTCCTTTTAATAAATTTTCTGTTACCTTCTTCTGCTGTTTCCAAATTTGTGATGAAAGAGTATTTATCGATTGTTAGAGAAAGTTGCACCCCAGTGGTGACATAAAAAAACACCATTAGCAGATAAAACGTGGTTGATATGAGAAGATTTGTCCGTGTGACCGATAAAGCCAAACACTTGAAATATCTGTAGGATCTGACTGTCAACAGTGTTTCAGGAGTTACTGAATATGTATACGCTGACAATACTCTCTTATTATTTGTTGACATGACATTTGACAGTCGGTTGGTTTTTCTCATTGACTTGGTCTGTGCCCTGCAATTTGCCAAAAAATAGAGAATAAATAATAGCTGAAACATTTTAATTTAATTTAAATTCGTGTTTGTATTCAGCCAACTACAATTTTCATCACCTCAAAAAAATATTTTAAAAATAGTTTCATGGCAAGAGGTCACGTCAGTAATCCAAACCAATAAATAACAAAATTAATTAGTTCGTGACTAGAATTCATAGTAATTACCATAATTGTTTGCTCTTGTGTTGACTTTCAAAATGTTCAAATATTTCAGAATAATTTTTAACACCTGCAATTTTGGGAAAATTTGTTTTTTGGGAAGGTAGTTTTAAGTCAATCATTGCAGCTCTTAACCAGTACAAGTTTTGTCAGAGCGTAGGGACTTTATTGATGACAGAGGCAATGTTTTCCACGACTCCAAGTTATGATTTATAACATTTTATAGCTTTGAAAAACTGTAATATGTGAGAGAGAAAAATGACAAGATGGTTCCATTGACTGTTTCCCTTTTCACCACTTGCAAAACATGGAGCGTGACGTGTAAGTGAAAACCACAAGATGACACTGTTTGCCCAGCATCTGGTTACCGGATGTGCCAGTACTCTGTCAATTTTGGGAGTAGTTGACTGCCTGTACCATTAAACACTCAATGTTTGGCCACAATGTATAATATCCCTTTCTGTCAATATAGCACACACATTGGTGTGGGAGTTGCTGATTTTTGCAGAATTTCTCATAACACATATACGGATTTTAAATGATACACAGCCAGAAATGTATTTACAGAACCCATAGTTAATAAGATACATTTTACCCCAGAAGCTATTTTTTAGGTTTTAGGAACTCTTACATAAAAGTTTACACCCGTGACTGAAATTTATGGTTGCTCCTGAAAACAGAGATGCTGTAAACATGATCTGTACAGATTAAAGCTACAATAACACACCAAGCGAGTGAAAATACATATGATTTTTGCTCAATACTGACTTTGGGGAAGTGAGATTGGCTGGGAAGAAAAGGGTTTTTAAGGGAGTGAAGTCAGAGATTTGCTGTAATAGTCAAGTAAACCCGATACAAAGTTTGATGTGAATGAAAGATATTTATAAACCTTGTATGAATGGGTGTTTGATTGTTTGCCAAGATTTGATACAGCCAGCTAAAAATACTGATTTTTGTTAAAAAATTCAAAAGACTTACATGGAGATACATGTATAGGAAACTATAAGTAAACAGATTAACCCCTTGAGTGCCAAAGTCAGTTTTTGTCACCTTTATATAATATCCCCAAGACAATTTTTTTCATGATTGTTCACAAAATTTTGATCAAAAACTGAATTCAATTGAGAAGTGACGTTCATTTGGTCCAAAATTATCAAAAGAATTACAGTAAAATTCATAAAAAATTGCAAAATGTTGCACTGGTGGCAAAATTACAGCACTCAAAGGATTAACATATATAAGCAACATTATTCATCAACAGTATCTCAACTTAAGTTATAATTCTAATATTTTCTTCAAACAAAATCCAATCAATTTATGTACAACCTGTTCGAGTTATTCAAAATAAACATTGCATTTTAAAAGTACAGAGTCTGAAGGCTTTTCCACTTTCCGTATTTTGCATGATTTATAACAGAAATTTAATCTATTAGCAAACAAAACATATTTCCATTCCCCATTAGCAGCACAGACTTTTAGTCCACAGTTCAGCAAACTTTAAAATGATTTATTATTTCAGGCTGGGAAGAACATCATTCCGCAAAATTAAGGAAAAAAGAGATTACCACAAACACCGGAGAAATGCTTCCTGGTTGTACTTGTCCCGACTTGCTGCTATGAAGGAGTTTGCATTCATGAAGGTAAGAGCTTTGTTTCTCGGTTTTTGGCATTCAGCATACAGAGCGTTATCATTAACCTCTATCCACAAGGCTTTCCAATTTGTATTTTAGATTTGCATTTGACACAAACTGTATCATGAGCCTCGCATGTACCTCTGATGTACATGTAAAAACACTCAGATTTTGCCTCATAGGAAACTTGAAACTGCTTTTATTCATCAAATCTAACCGAAAAAAAGTCAGGCAGTTATTGTAGTGTGTTCCGTGTGGTGGAGAACTATACTGTTTCAAATTTACTAATATTAGACATAGTTCAAACCTGCGCGGTACATGTAATGATAATGACTGTTCAAAAAATTGGAGTATTGTCATTTTATCATAAAAACTAAGATTAAAACAAATATTCAGCTTATAATAGTTTCTGTCAGATCAAAAAATTTGCACATGAATTTTTTATTGAACGGAGGAGATCCCTAGAGAAAAATTCCAGATATCATGTTCAATTTTCTTTTATGGCAAGAAATCATGCGTGTCCTGGTATTAAACACACATTGTGGAATTCCTTGACCTTAACCCATGGCATATATCAGTCATACCATAATAATTCTATTGTTAGAAGTCAACTGTATTTTAACGGCGAGGATAAACTTTGCCATGTCCACGTCCAACTTGTACTCAGCACTTATTAATCAATTCTGAACTTGGATGAAGTGCTTGAAATTGAAAATACCTGATCATAAGGCCATGTAGTGGCGATTTTAAAATTTGGCATTATGGTGATACATACATAGGCAGTAACATCAACTTGGAATCTAGCAATACTGTCATGTACCCTGTCCGCCAAATCATTTTTCCTCAAACAGCATGGTGACTCCAACAAAATATTCGTGTCCCTCAGCTTGTTCACTGTACACATTTTCTGAAAAAGACAAGACCATTTTACAAACCTGTAAACTCTATCACTGACTGATTGATTGCAGGCTCTGCATGACCGTGGCTTTCCTGTCCCTAAACCAGTGGACTTCAACAGACATGTTGTAATCATGGAGTTAGTTGATGGCTACCCATTGTAAGTACCATGTGCATTACGATAGATGTTGTTATCATTGAGTTAGTCGATGGCTACCCATTGTAAGTACTATGTAAATTAAGGTAAAACGCGCCTCAGGGACAGATGTATAGACTCTAAATTTTTACAGTTCTTTTCTGATTTACCACCTATCGGGGCTGATTTTAAAGCTGTCAGAGTAGGAAACATTTTCACTATCTTAATTTTCCCCATAGAGTTAACACGGGGATGGCAGCCATTTTGAATTTCAAACATCGGTAAACATTTGGTATTTCTTTCTCTAGTACCAAACTTTGCTCAGTTGTCCCCTATTTGTATTCTCGATTTTGTAGGAGTATAGTTGGAAGTTTCAATTAAAAATGTTTGAGCAAAACTTGAAGCCTTTCTCTTTTGAGGCGCATGCTCCTTTAATTAAAGAACCAGGGTTGTTATGCAAGTTGAGTGTGTGAAAGTAACTCTAAAGCAAAATGTGACAACGTTAGGAGAAGGGAAACTCCTGCCAAAGTGGAATGCATGTACATATGTACTAAAAATTTTCAAAGTGAGTTATGCTAGGAGTTTAACAATTTTATAGAGATACAGTGGACACTAGAGCGGCTGTTGTCATTTTTCAGTTGCACTAGTGCCCACTCCATATAATTTTTTTAATTCTTCTGTTGGCTGTAATTTTTTCACAGCTCCACCAATGTTTCATCATGAGACAAATTGCAGATGAATGTTCCCAAAAGTAAAATTTATCCTTGTTGACTTGCAGTAGCCATCTGTACATGTGTCCAGTACGGAAAAAAAAACCAGCGGCGAATTTTCATTCAAATGTATAATTTGCATATCTTTTGTTATGGAAATGTATTCTTTGTATGGTTATCAACATATGAATAGAATGCCGGCCCCTCGAAATTCCCAGTCAGAGAACACTAGCCATACTCCTGTACAGATTTCTGTGAGTTAAGTAGCAAATTAATTAGATGTATACATAATAACATTAACGTTTTAGGATGAAAGAGTTAGACAGGAAAGCAGAAAAGCAGTCGTGAAAAATAAGCAAAATTTTGAGGTTTTTTCATCCTCTCTGTTTATCCCAACATCACAGCTGTCAAGTTCACGACCTTGAAGACCCTGCTCAAGTTTACAGCGACTGCATGGATCTTATCGTGAAACTGGCCAGCTACGGCTTGATACACAGCGATTTCAACGAGTTCAACATCATGCTTGACAGTGAAGACAAGGTCACGCTCATAGACTTCCCGCAGATGGTGTCAACGTCGCATGCAAATGCAGAATGGTGAGATTGGTAGATGGTTCACAGTCATGATGATTAATTGCTTCATTTCAGATGGGTTTTATTGTATGTTGAACCTGTATCATACTCATCAAGTACATTCCATTGTAGTGATAAGTATGGTGGAGAGGTCTGATGTATTATCCGCAAATTGAACATTGTTCTCTTCTGACATGCACACATCAAGTTGGGTACATGTACCTTTAGAGACCCAGTCAGTTCAGTGTTTTACCAAACCTTTCACCAAGCTGTAGCTAACTTCACTTTTGCAAGAACCTGGGTCAGGTCAAATTACCAGGAATCCAAAATTGAACCAGCATCCAAATTGATAGCTACACATCCAAACTTGCATCCCTTGTATGAGATCATTTTTGCAACTTAAGAATTCAAAAATAATGATGTTGTATGTTCTATATATTCACCATGAAAGTTTCATGCGAAATGTCTCTAGGTCTTTCTGCTTCGAACAGAAACTGCACAGCTGACTGAGACTGATCCAGGTGTTTTCAGTTGTAATGCAAGAGAGTCATAAGTAATTTATTCATTATTTTGTAAAAAAAATTTTGCAGGTATTTTAATCGTGATGTCCAGTGTGTAAGAGATTTCTTCTCCAGGAGATTTGGATACGAAAGTGAACTTTATCCAAAATTCAGTGATGTTGTGTAAGTTAATGTTATTTCTATTCATGCTTTGTACCTACCCAGTGTGTTCGACACCATGAACATCGGGAGATAACTGTTCACGAGTATGGATGCATTTAAGATATATCTGTGTAGAAATCGCTTTGTGATATTTAGATGACTTTGAACATTTCAAAAATTGACGTCTTGGAACATACATCTTGCATGCAGTAACATATCTTTAAGCCCTCCAGCAACTACTTGGGACTTTAACCCTTTCACCCCTGTTCCCTGTATACAGGTCCAACTTTACCATAGAAAACAATGGATTTGGGACAAACCATGGTGGTGAAAGGGTTAATATTCTTTTAAAGTAGTATGCACCACAAAAGTGACAGACTTAAACTTTTGTTCAAACTTTCCTCAATGAAACCTTCAACCATTCTCTTATCAAATCAAGAATAAAAATCATGCGTCACAGTGCGAGACATGGTATGAGAGAAACAAATTACTTTAACATTTCCTGATATTTGCAATTCAAATTAGCTGCCATCCCAGTGTTAACTGTATATGGGGGAAAAAAATTTCAATTTTCAAAAAACTATGATGATGAAATTTCTTACTCCAAGAGCTGTAACCATTTGAACCTGGCTCGGACAAAAATGTCCGCATGATGTCGTAGGGTACCAGGGGGTCAGGGTGCAAAGGGTTAAAATGAGCCCCCGACAAGTGATAGATCGGAAAAGCATTGTAAAATTTGAGAGTCCACGTATCTGTCCCGAGGCGCATTGGAACTTAAGTGTCTGTGTAGGCAACTGGATGTCATTGTACTGGTTTTTAATTCATGTCGATTATGTACATTCTAATCTGTAGTAAAACTGACAATTTGGATGTTGCCGTGGCAGCCAGTGGATTTACAAAAGATCAGCAAGAGGAGCTAGAACAGGTAGATCTTATAGATTAATCTATTCTCTTTCATTTGTAAATTTCACATGTTTTACAAGTAAGGACATAATCCATTGTGAAAGTTGTCACAAGTGATAACCTAGAGAATCAACTTAAAGATATCAATTGACCATTTAAAGTTTGAAAAAGTCTGCATCCTGTGTTTTGAGAAGACTTTATCATTTGAGTTGAGGAAGTGTAGTTGTCTTTTAATATGTGCTGCAGGACAAGAAATTGACATTGTGAAAAGCTTTGAATTGACTTAGCTGAATCAGCTATGCATAAAACTTGCCATCGTACTGGAGGACACTACCAGTGGCTGTCTTGAAGTTGTGAATGTTTCATGGATAATACAGCAACTCACCAACTGGATTTCTCAGTTGCATCCGTAAAGTCGCATAGATTTTAATACTCAGTTTCCAATTGTAGAACCTGACCTCTACTAAAAAAGCTGAATTCTTCACTTCAAGGGAATCGTCATCCACAATTAACATACTGATTTTGGTCTAAAGTGTGCCCAGTTTTTGCAAACGTGCGTGTCGAACTATCTGGCACAAGTTCTGTTTGATCTGATATGTCATCTGTTCATCATAATCTTGAATATAGATGTTTATTTCTGAAGTATCAAAATTATACAAGCTATGGGGGGTAGCTGTTGTGAACCAAATATTTGTTGAAATGTCATGGGCTCAGATGAGACTTTCAGCAAATGGAAACTCAGTGAAAAAAATTATAGTTATATGCACTCTCATACCTTTTATGATAAGTTGTTTGTGAAGATTTGACAATATCCAATATATCCACAGCAGTCAGTATGTCACTGTGATTCTTATAATTATGAATTCAGAGAAGGTTTCGTAGTTTGAGTTCCAGGATTACTTTTATCGTCATCATTGCAGTAAAGAAAGGCAGCCTATGTGATTGTACAGGTTTTCAGCTTTTACCCCCATGCCTTGTACATTTGTATGTAGAGGTCAGAAGTCGAAATGGGTATGTGCAATTTCAATGAAATGGATAAAAGTGTTAGGAAACTGGAACTGAGGAAAACACTGTTTTTTGTGTTCTCAATGTTTAGGGAATAGCAGAAGAAAGGATTGATAGGAAAACAGAGACGGAAGGAGACAGCACTGATGAAGAGGAGGAAGAGGATAATGATGATGATGATGATAGTGATGATGGTAATGATGAGGATGAAACACAACGAGAAGAAAACAGAGGTGCTTCACTTGAAAGTGGCTTTACAAGTTTAGGAATTGTAAAATCTGCTGAGTCAGCTGAAAGGACAGAGATCAGTGCTGGTGGAGAAGCAATGGGCACTGAAGTTACGGCATTATCTGATTCATCTGATGTTGAACTCAGAACTTCTTCAACAGACTTGGCAGGGCAGGATGAGGGGAGATTACAGAGGGACACCGACGATGACAAGGGGGAAGAAGACAAAAAGAGGAAGGAGGGAGACTCAAATGATGGGGAAGAAGAGGAGGGTGGGGAGGACATGGAAGATCTCAGTGTACAGAATTCACAGCACAGGCCGTTCAGGGATGAAGCGTCGAAACCAAGAACACGGAGTAGTCCCAGCATGAGTAGCACCACATCAGAGGCGACAATTCGACCGGACGTGATCAAGAACAAAGTGAAAAGGAACTTGCTGAAGAAACAGAAAGATCAGAGACGAAGGAGAGTAGCCAAAGGAGAGGCCAGCGTCACCACCAGGAAGCGGAGAGATCATGCGGATACTATCAAGCACAGCTGGTCTGGAGACTGGTTCTAGAAATAGAAATGCCGCCATCATTACTGGAGTTTTTGACAGCGTGTAATCCTATCGGGGATTCAAGACGTATCCAACTGGATGAAAGGATTTCGCTGACTCAAAGTTGTCAGATCATCATCAAGTGGCCTTCGACATCCAAGTTCTACTTTGCAGTATTTGTTTAAGAGAGGAACTAAACAATACAATAATGAAAAAATGTTGCTGTGCTTTATACGAAAGCAGTTTAATAATTGACCCTTTCTTATGAAGAAAATACACAACACTATGTATCATCCTGGTTTGAAATAAATAATATTTTATTAATCTTAAACGAAACACGTGATCTTTGATTGTTGTACAAAAATTTTTGCATGTCATGGTTGTTGTGTTTTCTATACAAACATTTTATGTAAATACATATCATACTAATTATTATTTGTCCTCTTTACTTGTACAAACACATAAATTGAATACTGTCAGCTACACAAAGCAAGGCCCACAAGAGAAACTATACAGTGAATGGTGTCTGCCAAATTCATGGCAAAACAGCGGTAACCCACAAGTAACAAATCTTTAATTGGTATGACGCACAAAGACACTGATACTCCCTGTGTGTTAAAGTAGTTTCACTGATTTTCAGCAGACACAGGAGTTCTAAACCACAGAGGGCCACCTGCATACATAGGTGCAAATGTGTGTCCGCCTTCCTGTGTTTCTATTCACTGAAATCCACAGGGACTCAACGAATGGTTTTATCAAAATGTGTAATTACTGTTTGTCCACTGTGTGACAATGAAATGAATTTTCAGAAGAGGAAATTACCTTTCATTTTGTGTTCAAAGGTCAAATTTTGTAACATTTTGTGTGTGCACTTGGCATCACAATTTATCTGACTCTATATGTGTAACCTTGACCTCATTATCATGCACACCATATGATACCAAACTGGGACCATGATACAACACAGTAGAGTTGAGTTTTTGAGTCTCAGTGATTCATCATATGAGTGCAGATGAGCAGGGGTCAATGTGTTGTACATTTGCTCAACTTGCAGTAGTTTCTGCAGCATTGAGCCTTTGAACTCTGACCCATGACCTATGACATAGGAATTGTAAGAAGTTCCCATCTGATCATTAAGGTAGTATGCGCCTCGAAAGTGAAATATTTAAATTTTTTCTCAAACTTTCCTGAATGCAACTTGTAACAATTCTCTTACCAAATCAACAACAAAAATCAGGGGTCACCGTGCAAAGTTTGGAACTAGCGAAACAAATTACCCAACATTTTGCGACATTGAAATTCAAAATGGTCGTCATTCCTGTGTTAACTCTATGGGGGGAAAATGAAATTTTGGATTTCCGAAAAACTAAGACGGTGAAAGTTTTTCTTTTTCCAAGATCTTTAAAATGAGCCCCCACAAGTTGTTAATCAGACAAAAAATTCTACAAATTTGAGCGTCCGACTATCTGTCCCCGAGGCGCGTTCTACCTTGAAAGACACGTTGCCTCCATGATTGATTACGTTGAGTGGCAGCTCAGAAGGTTAGTACACTACAACAACGCAAACCAAACCTAAAGAAATCCTAGACCGAGTCGTTAAGATTCCACTGATATAGGTAGACTAATAAATCTTACCTAATTTGTACTAATTTAAAACCCAGTGAATCAATCCCAGGGATTTAGTCTAAATGATGAGAGGATTAAAACGATGTGACAGGTTTTGTCTTCTGTCAGAGTCAAGCTAATTGACAAAGACTTAATCAACAGCAAGCTAATAATTAGTAACCCAATTACTCCACGCTGAGAAATTGACATGGCAGTTTGAATGCCCCACGAAATCGATCACATCTAAATCGACCACGAACAACGTACAACATATCTGATTGATCTCATTAATTACACAATGGTAGCTATTTTAGCTCAACTGAATTTTACAACTAGCACCTTGGGAAATATATACATCATAAAACATCTATATTGCATAGACTAAATTGTATACATGCATCTTATATCTTCTTATTTTGACTGACATGTTTACAAAATATTAATTTATTCCATCTCTCTGTCTTCCATAAAGTAAAATTTCATAAATTACATAAATATCTACAACAAACAATATGAAATATTTTAGACTTGCTTGGGTTTTAACAATATTGACTATTCACGCGTTTCCAAATGGTGCAACAAAACTTTTTCAGAATGTATGTGTTGACCATAAGCTTCCTTTTTCACATTATTGTATAACTCTATAGATTCATCAATCACGTTTTGACACGCTGTATTTCCGCGATATTGTTCGTGAACACTGAACGGTGCACCCAGCAGCTGACCGGACACGCTGTGACCCAACCCACGCAGCCACCACGACGGTCAGACAGCTTCCATCTCCATCCCTGTTCAGTAGCAAGGAAATCGAGGACGGAGTGGATTTTGATACCAGCTTAAAGAAAAAAAGATCCCACTTTGTCTCGACATACAGATGTTACTTTTTTTCCCATCCCACTCCTAGCGTATTAGCAGTCATCAAACTGCACCATATGGTTTTATTGTTGGGTTCATTCTGCTTTCAATTGGTCTGACATATTCATACAGAGGTGATGCACACCCACGCCTGTGGATAATCCACTTCAGCTTCTCAAAATCTCGTATTGACGTGTAATCCCCATCGACCCCGTATGAAGGGATAATCTTCCCTCCCTGACTAATAAATTTCCAGATCAGAACGGTGCACATTTCTTATCTGAAATCCAGCAACCATATTTTCATACCGCGTCTTTTATCTGAAAGTGCTCAGCGGTGGGAGTGGTGTATTTATCATTTGCTTAAACCCGGACTTTCAGCATAAGCCAGAATGATTAATTACATGTAATGGTTGAATATTTCAATATCCACACCCAAATCCCCGCAGACACGGGATTTCTGACGGGGACAGTTCCTATCTCTGTTTGCTCTCCACACTTTCTCTGTTGAACAGAATTGTTTCTCCTGGTTTAAATTGTAAAACATATTTCACTTGTGCGAGGTTTCTATAGATATCTCAAAAATCTGTACTTCTTGCGCCGTCGCTGACGTATCCTGACTCGTCACTTTGGTCTTTTACCATAGTTCCCCGCGTCGCTTCATAAGCTTCATTGAAGTTCATAGAATTCGCATTCCAAACGGCACGACAGTACATCACTCGCATAATCTTGCGGGACATTCTGTTGGCCGGAAGGAGCGCATAACGACGGACACAGCACATCTTCCATACTAGTGTGAATATTTCGAAAACCAACAAATGTTGCATTGTCTCGAGTCATGAAATTGCGCATGGTTCCTTTAATCCATGGTGACAGAGGTTTATCTCTCTCTCTCTCTCTCTCTCTCTCTCTCTCTCTCTCTCTCACACACACACACACACACACACACACACAAACGGGAACATCATTGTTTTATTGAACTTCTGCGTCTGTTTTTGCAGAAGAAAGTGTAGATCCAGTGTGCGCCTAAAGGAATCAAGTAGCAGCCTATGTGACGTCGAGCTCCCCGACGTAAGGTCGAGTTTGTTCTGTAGCGAAATAGTCTTCAAAGTGGCGAGGGGAAGCTTTAATAAATAGAGATAGCGATTCTCTCTCTCTCACTTATGCTGGAGATTTTTCATTTTTTATCATCAAAATATATTCCTTATTGTCTTTGGGAATAGTATCTCACGACTACACCAGCTTATAGTAAGTCCAGTAACCTAAATTAAACAGAACAAATGCACAAGGGAACGCTACCCGACACACGTTGTCCACCTTCTTGCCCGTGTCGTAGATCGCCTCCGGTTTGCGACTGCAGTTTCCGCGGATCCAAATCCTTCCTTCTTCGGCGGCAGAGCCAGAGATAGACGATATAGCTTCAGGATTGCCCCCGTTGCTGATGACGCCTTCGCCGTTGGCTTCTGACCGAGACGCCGGGACTGAGCGACTTTGGTCGACGATTGACATACTTACACAGCATTCGCCCGTGTATTTTTCAGCCTAACATGAAAAGGAAAGTCATAAAGAAAGATCTTGTAAGCATCTTGTACTTCAGTGTTTTCATCTCGCTTCGAACAAGAACTGAGAGTTTTACACTGCTAAATAAATCTGGATCCTCTCGAAGTTTTGCATTAAAAACACGATTGATTTGGGATAATTGGGTGATGAAGTAGTGTTGATTCAATCTGTAAATGTAACCTCATCCACTTTTCTTTTTAAGTTACTTGTTTTTATGAGTAATTTGTAAGTTTTCAAAATTCAGCTATAGGACACCGAACACTTTAATGAATTTGAAAAATATGAAGATCCAATTATCCCAAATTAGTTCAAATCGCGTTAATTAGTATGCGGGGCAAAGTGGGCACCTTAATCTCAATATCATCAGCAGCATCCGGTGTTGTCGTCATTGCTATTGTCATTATAGTTGTTGATGCCGGTATTTTGTACCTAATCAAATTGACAAATGAACAGTAACGAACAAAACTCGATGACATCATGTCAACAATAAAAGGGATAGGAGAAAACTAGATCGAAATAAAACGAAGTCGCAGAAAACGCCATCTGGTATAGCCTTCAAATGCTACGTTCATCGTGGTAAAGGGACAGTAGACGCGAGAGCCGCTTCTACTGTATGTGGTCTCGGTTGGTTTGACAGTTTCTTGTGAAGTGGCATTCTTGTAGAGTACTGCACGTGATACATTTGTATCTTCAACATGTTCATCAACAATAAAGATGCTACCCGATCATAAGACATATTTGGAATTCCCGAAGACAAATTGTCGGAGAAATCTCCAATATTTACACAGAAGCGTCATTTTTTTAATTTGTTTATTTATTTATTTATTTATTTATTTATTTATTTATTTATTTATTTTGTACCTTTTCGACTTTCGACGGAGATCTGTGTCGCCAAAGGCGTAGCTTGTTTGTTGATAGATAGTGTACAATGGCATATTCGATGAGAGAGCCGACAACAAAGATGAGGCACATAGCAAACCACACATCAATGGCCTGTTAGTAGAAACATAAAAATAAGCTACCTCACACGGCCAATTAATGGAAGCCCGGGCTATGACGTATGCAAAGTAATACTGATTGCGTAACCTAATGACATCATGCGAAAATAATCATTTCGTTAAAATTGTACTATTCACAGTATTACAGCATTGAAGAGGCTCACAGCCATGTCTCTTAACGCTATGTATGAAAAACGTTAACAGTGATATATTACACGTCGATTGGCGTCGGCTTCTGAAGAAAAAATTGTCTAGAGGTCATCTTGGGTTAGCAATAGAGGGGACTGAGGGGAGGCACCTTGCATCTGCAACACCGTAAATAATTACCCCATAGATAATAACGCATAACTTAATGATGTAATAACACGATTATTGTACTAAGTGTCATTGCATGTTTAGGTCAAGTGACAGTACATATCGGGTTAAAATTTACATATTGGGTGATTATGAAATATCACAGTAATACAGTAATTAATATGGTGTCAGATTTTGATAAAAAAAATGGAGTTTTAATAGATGATGCACATCACACTGTCTCTACAAAGATGACTACAGTTTTTACTTTGACCGCCACCCACCTTGATGTAGGAGACATGTGGTAGGTCCTCCCGCACGCCGTTCAGCGTCGTTATCATGGTGAGCACGCTGGTTATGCCGAGCGCCACCCGTGCCGGTGAGGCCTTGATGTCGATCCAGAAGGAGACCCAGGATAGGATGATGAGTAGAATGCTGGGGATGTAAGTCTGCAGTAGGTAGTAACCAAGCTCACGGTCGAGTCTGAATGTGATGCCGATACACGTGAACCAGCCTGAAAGAGTGTACAATACGGGCATTATTGGGAAGCCGTTTTATCTGGATTTCAGGTGTTTTGTGATAAATTGTGTGTTAACATCTTCCAAATACTCAGTACGAGAACATATTATACTTTAGAGCATGCAACTTTCCATATGTGTATATACTCTACCAATATTTTTTCGTCCATGAGATTATTCAATGTTTGTACGCACTGGGGAGTGAGTAGGGGTTTCAAACAACTTGAGGTCCATCCTGCCCACACTGTATTTTTGCGCTTGTTATCGTGCGTTTACTGCAATTCTTAAACCTGGATGTTTTGACCATGGACAATTAGACGACAATCATGCAATCAGAACCCGCAGCACAAACAACTAGCATGAATTAAGCTTCAAGACTACATAAAAATGAATCTAAAGCTAGAATTGGTTCGGGAACTACATGTATGTGTACACAGAATTTTTGCCAGAATTTCCATTTCTCATCAGTGTGTGGCTGTGGTTAAAGTAGAACGCGCCTCCAAGATAGTCGGACTCTCAAATTTCTACGATTCTTTTCTGATCTACGACTTGGGGGGCTCATTTTAAAGCTCTTGAGGAAAAAAAACTTTAACCATCTTGGTTTTTCGTAAATCCAAATTTAATTTTCCCCCATAGAGTTAACACAGGATTGGCGACCATTTTGAATTTCAAATATCGCAGAACGTTGGTTAATTTGTTTCGCTAGTTCCAAACTTTGCACGGTGACCCATGATATTTCTTGTCAATTTTGTAACAGAATGGTTAAAAGTGTCATTCAGGAAAGTTTGAGCCAAAGTTTAAGTCTTTCACTTTCGAGGCGCGCAGATTTCGCATTCTTACCGGTGCTCAGCTGTTTTGTACAGTTTTCGATCGTCGTGTCTCGTAGACTGTACTGGGGTAGCTTCAGATGTGCCTTGTTGAATTCGGCAGGTTCGTTTTCAACCCATTGGAACACCAAGTCCTTTATCGTGTACTGAACTGCAATGAAACAATATGGAAATGGAAATATATTAGGACGACTTCATTATGAGGCGATAATTAAGCTTATTGTTTGCGTTTTGAAAAAGATACGTATGGCACAGAAGACATTACAATGGAACCTAGTTGTAATTTATTTTCTGTAAATATAAAAGACTCAATGCAAGGAAAAGGTGACGATTGATTCTGATTGCTTTAACATTTACTACCTTACAATCACCTAAAATACTTTCAGTGATTTTGAAAAAAGAAAGGTATCAGGACACACGTACATGTTGTACGAAGTATTGTTAACACGTACAAGTTAGGTCAGAAAATAAGTTTCACGCTGTTAGACGTGTTTGACTCCACATCGTTACGATTTTCAGACACTACTGGTTACCTGATTATTATTGCTGCTCGAAAGCAGGAGATTTTAATTCCCAGATATTAAAACCTTACATTTTTATAGAGGCCACATAAAATATACCCTGAAACCCAACATACAATTACTCCCTGCAATGTTGATGTATTTTGCTGCATGTAGTTCGTGGACCGTACTGACACATTTGTATTTATTTGAATTCAATATCTTTTATTCGCTCATGACGTCACTTGTTACTGCCATACCCTGGTGCAATTTCTGTCGCACTTTGGCCCTGTGAGTGCGTAAGAGCAAAATGAATTCCTTTTTTTCTAAATGAAAAAATATCGATATGATGAGCCATTGCGCAGTCGCGGTACGGGATTGGGAGCACTTACAGCTCTCGACCTCCAACCCACACTTTTGTTGGTCCATCGGGAACTTGTGAAAATCCATATCACAGTGCAGCGTCAGGCTTATTCTATTCAGATTAAATGGAAAAAAAACAAAATTAATGAAAAAGTTTGCTGATTATTCACTATACTTCTTTTCATCACAGTAGAAAAATACCCAAATACGTCACACGTTGTATCCATGGTGATAATCTTTCGCAATATGTGTACCATATTTCGATAACGCACGTACACCAGACACAAACTGTACCAACACTGGCTTCATTTTTCTGATATCAAATTTCACAGTGTGGCTAAAATGCCAACATATGGTAAACTGCCTAGAAAAAAAAGGTATGGCCTACTTAAGGTAGAATGCATACTTTGTGTTTTATAACATGATTTCTTGAGATAAGGTAGGTAAGTTTGGAACATTTTTGTTGTATTTTAGTGTTCTGAGACCATAGGAAGTGTGGCGAAAGTTGGCGAAACTTGAACCTCTTACAGTAGGGAGGCCAAAATGAAGTTGAAAATGTTGCGACAATTTACGTCACGCACGCACGCTGCGGGCTTTGGATGTATTAGTTGAAATAGGCGGGCATGTCTGTGCCAAATCACCGCCTGGGAAAAGTTCTGTTAGATGTAATCCTCCGCACTTACAACATTGCTTAAATATAATCCTTTTGACGATTCATTCGCAAAAATAATGATTTTATCGCGAACGCAATTAATACTGTGGTGTCTGCGGGACAGTGACATATGATGCAACTAGATGCGGCCAATTCACCTAGGCTAGTATCTCAAATAAAGCCACCACCTTTACTTTCACATATACAAACTGAACTGCTCCCCGCCCACACACACGGGGAAAAGTCAGCAGCTATAGCCTACTGTAATCCCTTGAAAAACCCAAGAGCTACTCACAAAGGATGAAGGATTCGTCCTATCGCAAATCATTGTCTACGCTTTTCTTCCATGACAAATTTGAAAGTCAACATTTCAATCTGAACTGCTCTAACTTCTTCAACTGAGTTGAGGAGGGGGGCAATTTTGTCGTTAAAATGTAAAAAAATACATGAAACGATGTTTATGTGATAAAATCCGTCATTTTGAGGAGGGTCCAATCCAAAATGAATGAACTGTCGATCGAAAATTTCTGTCATAATTTTTGGCGGGAAAGGGTGTCGTTCAGATTTAACAACGAGAGAGAGAGAGATCACCTGACACTGTACCAAACGGATCCATTTGGAGTGATCTGCACGACCTTGTTATCCGTCGTCACGTCGTGAGAAACAGCCTTTCTTTCGTTGCCGAACATTAGGTCGGGAACCCATATTTTGTCGACCAGGAAGCTGCTTGGCGGCAGCTCACGGGATTCGTCGTAAGTGAGTCGTGGGTCATCCCAAGCTTGCCTGAGGTAGATGGTGAAGCTGTAACTCTGATGGGTAAGATGAATTGTAATGAGCATCGTCATGTTGTAAACTGGCTAAAAATTACTAAACTGGCTCAAAAATTACCATTGAAATAATGGACGGTCGAGCGTTATACTCGTGTCAGGAACATCAGCTACGTAGCATGTATGAATACAACGACGGCGTCACGACACCAACAACCAGGGTGCTCAGACTGAGCAAAATCGATAACTGATTGATACTATACCTACATAATTTTTGGTGCATTTCGCTTACTTTTTTCTGTTTATGAAATACACCTTTTGGTTTTACAGGCTCCAAAAATCATATCGAATTGCTAGGGCTGCATTCACAAATACTTTTAGGAGGGGGGCTGGAGTCATTCAAGGATTCGAGGAGATTTTAAAGTTTTGTGGGTAGTAGAAGGAGATTTGAATGGTTTGCACTTGCAGTATAGGGTATAAAAAATATTTTGGTTCCCTATGCTTGCACATCTTCAGAGTCCACAGTTTGGTAGGTAAAAACATTAAAACAATAAAAACATGGTTATATCATCCAATTTATCTTATGTTAATAATAAATAAACAAATTCTGACATAATTTTATAGAATTTCATGACTTTTATATTGAAAAATTTAAAATAGTAACCATGGCATTGATTGTCATAGGAACGACAAAAAGTATAGACCTTGTAACAGAAGCTGCAACTGTTGATATATTCCACACGGAGGCTTTTGTTTTGTGCATAAACCAGCTACACCCAAAAGCATGTATTGAAATATCAAATATACACCTCCAATATCAAAACAAACTATATATTGTAATTTTAACAACGAATTACTGTCTAGGCTAGTGCTGACTGTATATAATTGACGAGCCAAATACTTGCTTTTGCAAGTAAACCGAGAAACTGTTGACACACATAAATATACAAAATGTCAACAAAAATTGCCGCTACTTTCCATTCCACATGTCATCACTGAAAATAAAGATATTGTGCAGGCTGTGTTGGGTCGACAAGCCCATGAGCATTTCAGCAGGGTTTGTGGGTAAAATGTTCTCAAAGAGTATATACTTATCCATAGAGAGTATCCGAGATCTGAATGATCAGTTAGGAATAAAACTTGATTTTTTTCTCAACATTTTTATTCTGTGTATCAACATCATTTTCTTGTACATCATTTTTCTAAACATGTTTAAATGCTTAAAAGCTTGTGAAACACAGCCTGAGTATGAATATGCATTAGTGTTATTGCAATACCGACATTTCAATTTATGGCCTGGCTGAGAAGTGCAGTTACCACCGATATAAGTATACAGAACACATGTGCTGGCTGTGTTGATAAGCTGAATACTGAATATTGGATGTAAAACAAGAGATTGGAGTCCGTTGATACGAAGAGCAAACATACTGGATAAAATATATCAAAATGTTATATAATGTTATGGCATTTGAATATTTTTTATCATATATAGGGAGTGTTTGAAATGTTTTCAGCGTATCGAGGGGGATCTAAAACGAATTAAATTTCAATCGTGATTCCTACACCCCCCACCAGATATTTGTAAATGCAGTCTTGGCGATCAATATGTAAACACAGCCCTGTACATGTGTAATGTTCTAATATTATTAATGACAACTGAATTTTAGTCTGGACTTGACTTTGGTGTTGACTATACCATTGCAGATGGCACACAATACGAAGTGTTTACTTCTAATCTAAACTCACTTCACAGAGAACAAGAGGAAAAGTTATAATGAAAAATTTTATCACAATTTACTGTTTTCATAGAAATGAAAATATTCTTCGCCTACCATATCAGACTCGGCAATATCATCAAAACTCGCCATGTACAGCTGCACAGTATCAACGCAGGGTTCGTCACCTAGGTAACAGACATAAAAAACTGAAAGTCAGATAGCCTGCCAGACACTTATCTCCCGTCACAATTGTTCTTGTCATCGATCGTCTACCAATCATATCAACCTTTTAAAAGTATCGTTTCATTGAATTCTATGTTGACTTGTCTAGCCCATCCATCAACAACTAAGATATATGTCCGCATGCATAAAATAGATGTATAAGAAAACCTACATGCGTGTATAACTGGATAACTATATTCTCGACCAACTTGCCTACCCGTCTGGCTTGGTCGGTAGGTGGGTGTCTGGTTATGTGTGCCTACCTGTCTGCAAACAAACAAACATACATACACACACACCCACACACACACCCACATACATACATACATACATACATACATACATACATACATACATACATACATACATACATACATACATACATACATACATACATACATACATACATACATACGCTTACAGTTGCTAGATAGAGAAATGTATCTCAACGCTGTACATTAGAGTATTTTGGATTTTGATCAAAATTCTTGTACAAGCTTACGTGTACCATAATGATCTAAATATGAAATCTGACACCCCAAATTTTGCATTTTTCAGTTCATTGTCACAAAACAATATCAGCGTCATGTTTTCTAGAGGTCGGACTCCGATATAAATGAATGTATGTCATGTCATGCATTGTGTTAGCATTCATTCCGTAATATAAGTGATACAGTTTAGTTGAGAGGAGCTTACTTCCATAGTTTGGACGTATCCTTTTATCATAGCCGTCTAACAGGTCAGCGAAGAGCTGGATTGTATCCTCCTCCAATTCACTGTTTAAAATTGGAAGAAGAAATGTACACGTGAGCCATGTGCGTGAATCGGCACCAGTTACCCATCACAACATGCTGTGTCAATTTGTCGGCTGTTTCCATGGTTACTACACATCGGTTCCAAATTTGCCAAGTTCACAAGGACAGGGGCTCCTGGTTACCATGGCTACCCGATCTAGCTATTGAAGAGTGTGACATTGTTGTTAATTGTGACGTATTACTATATGTTAGGTCTCCGTTTGATGTCATTGCGACAGAGCCAAATGGTCGGTCAGAATAAAATAAAAATGTGTTTCCCTTAACGTGGCTTTTGCAAATAGGGTATGTAGGTCGGGGATTTATTATTGTAACTTGGGAGAATTTATATTAAATTTTTGTTTATTTTGCCAAAAAATGAAAAAATATGGTCGCTGGTAGATCGATGTCATTCAGAGGACATCAATGGGTCAAATTTTCTTTCTGCAGGAGGAAATTAGACTAAAAGCTCTCAGTTTCATGCCATGACGCTGAGAATAATATTGAAATGTATCATATATTATTTTGCAAAATAGCATTCTTCCTGTCTTTATAAATTTTACATGAGTACTGTCAGTATGTTTGACTAATGGTCCTGAAATATGGTTTAGTCGGCAGGTTTTAGATAGCGTAGTTGCTAGAATTAGAAATACTCGTATCTTTTCTTTGCCTGTCTAAAAGGTCTTCAAAGAGTTTAGCTGTTTAGAGCATGTGTTTTAGTATCGCATGAGCTGTGGTATTTTCTGTGCCGTTACTCTATGGATAGGACAAAGCCAGCTGTAGCTTTCTAAATCGTAACCTTCGCGACAGGAAACTCGCTGATGTTTAGGGACTGGACACAAATTACGGGGGGGCGGTGTTTTTTTGGGGTGGGTCGCCATTTTTCGCGCAAGCATTTTTGAAGGGTCATAAAATTTTGTGCAAGCCTATTGGGGAGGGTTACCGTTTTTTATGCATCAAAGCTAAAATTGCATGTGCACGTATTGAAGAATATGGAATACTGAAAAAAGAAAAAATACCTCCTGGCTCTTTCATTTTCTGCCATTTCCATTTTCAGGCGCAAGTTCGGGCGCAAGTTTAAAGGTATAGTAAACAATGTACCAAGCAGCCACATTGATTTAAGTTGTCATGATTTCTACTTATCCAACTCCTCTATTGTGCATATAAACTGTCCCCTATAATGACGCTTTCAATAACAATTTGGGAGATCACTTATTTGATATCATTCTCCCATTGACAATACATTGGGTATAGGTCGATGTCGAATGTTCATGAAGCTGTATGTACATTTTTCATTTTTTGAGGACATTGACAGAATGCAAACTATTCAGAATAGTGCAAAATGTCATCAATAACAACTGGAAGTTTCAGGTCGAACAACGTTTGAATAACAATTTAGGATCAGATAACCTATGAGTTATTTGTAGTTTCCTCATAGCCTACAATGTATAGTTAATCAACATTTCGGTGAAATTCAAAAATCAAATTTCTAACACAACCATGGACTTGAAACCACTCTAGTCTAATCATTAGTATTAATACTAGTAATTAGGTGTACATAAATGCACAGATTTACCTAGCTTTGTATTGGAAAAAAATATTCATAGTTTCATCATAGGCTGCCATGCATAGTGAATCGACATTTCAGTGAAATTCCAAAATCAATATTTCTTGCACAACCATAGACTTGAAACCACTCTAGTCTAATCATGAACATTAATACTAATAATTAGGTGTACATAAATGCACAGATTTACCTAGCTTTGTATTGGAAAAAAATATTCATAGTTTCATCATAGGCTGCCATGCATAGTGAATCGACATTTCAGTGAAATTCCAAAATCAAATTTCTTGCACAACCATAGACTTGAAACCACTCTAGTCTAATCATGAACACTAATACCAATAATCGAGTGTACATAAATGCACAGATTTTCCTATTTTTGTATATGATAAACATTATAGGTTCATCATGGACTGCCATGAATAATGAATCAACATTTCGGTGAAATTCCAAAATCCAATTTTTTGCACATACATTGACTTGTAACCACTCTAGTCTAATCAAGAACATAAATATCAATAATCAAGCATACATAAATACACAGATTTGCCAAGTTTTATTTTTTTTTTTTTAAATTATGGTTTCGTCAGAGACAACAATTCATAATGGATCAACATTTTATGCGAAATTCCAAAAACAAATTTCTTGTACACAGATGCACGTGTTACCACCCTCTTCTATCAAGTACAATTATATCAATTATTCAGGGTCCATATATGCACAAATATTGCATATTCTTAATTGTGGAAAAAAAATTTACAGTTTTGTCATAGACTCCCATGTATAGTTGATCAACATTTTGAGTGAAATTCCAAAATCTTGTTCACATGAGCACTTGTAAACAACCCATGCAAATCAAGTATATTTATATCAGTTATTAAACATCTGTAGATGAACAAATATTGCTAGTTTTATATTGGAAAATACACGTTGGACGTTCATAGTTTTTTTATAGTCGACTACCATGTATAGTGAATCAACACTATCGATGAAATCTAAAAATTACATTTTTGTACACGCATGCACTTTTTACCTGCCACTTCAAGCAAAGTACATTTACATGAATTATCACACACATATGATTTGATATTTTTTGGACAAAGCGTTATATCGGCCACATTTTGCCTTGCTTTTGGGAGGAGACTTCAAAAGTATAGCAAGTCAGAAGGTTTTGAACACATTGCGGGTTTGTTGGGGGTATTGAGTAACAGGGGAGGGTCACTTATTTTCAAGCACGGATAAGGGGGAGGGTCACTAATTTTTGTGCATGAACTTTTGAAGGGTCACTATTTTTGATGCAGCGGTGTTTCGAAAAACACCGGCACCCCCCCCCCCTGTAATTTATGTCCAGTCCCTTATCCATGCTCACACATTTCCTCATTTTTTTCCTCATGTGTGTTCTACTTTGTTTAATTAATAACGAACAAGAGTTTTGAAGACTCGATTAGGCGAAATTTGCCCCCGGGGTACTTTAAAGGTATACTGTCACCTGTTCCAATTTTGCCACAGTTACCACGGAAAGAGAAATCTAAACAATCACAGATTTTAAGCGGCTGGCCGCTTTTTAAAAACAGTGCCCTCACATGGGCATTTTGAACACCAAGGAACCATATATAGGCATATTTGACCATATATAGGCATACTTGGATTACAGGTGACTGTATACCTTAAGGTTAACTAATCGAATCAATGTACAAGTGTAACAGTTTTAATGACATCCGTGAGAGGCAATTATACAAATCGACCGACATAGGCCCTCCCGGACAGCAACTTGTAGACACGTTATTACTTTTCATGCTGCTCGCCTTAATTAAGTCTATATCCATACATAAGAGACGTTTATGACTCAATTGACGAATCGACGTACAGGATATTATGGCTTTTTGTCCAGTTGAATATTTTATGACCTTCACCGGAAACGTGATCTGCCGAACGATGATTGTGTTGCCCATAAGTAATTGAATAAAAGGAATTTTGGAAATAGTAAAAGAGTTTTTATACAAACAAAAAGGTGGCTGCAAATTGCTCGTAGTTGAAATAGAAACATTAATCTAAACACAATGATGCTGTCGGTATTTTATAACAGTGATGTTACAATCGAAATGCGCTTATGACCCACCGGCAAACTGTCTTAGGCAGACAACTGTCTTTACGAAAACAGGTTAAATCGGTAGTTTAATTTGGATTCCTAAAGGTGTAATTTATCTCTGTAATTTAAGAGTTCCGATTTGAATACTACCTTGTGAAATTTACTCAACCGGTGTACTTGCTAACATATAAACAATTATTTTAAGCGGGTGGCCGCTTTTTAAAAACAGCGCCCTCACATGGGCATTTTGAATACCAAGGAACCATATATGGGCATATTTGACCATATATGGGCATACTTAGATTACAGATGACTGTATACCTTTAAGGTTAACTTATCGAATCAATGTATTTAATTTTTTCCGAATTTCTTCGAACCGAAGTTCATCGCCGTCATTAAAAGTAGAAATGAGCCTCGGGGACAGGATATTCGGACTCTCAAATTTCTACAATACTCTTTTTTGTACCACGTTTAGGCGCTCATTTTGAAGCTCGTGGAGTTCATAAATTTAACGCCCGCTCATCTTTTTGAAAAATCCCAAAAACTTAATTATTTCCCTCGTGGCCACCATCCCCAAACAGGGATGGCGGCCATTTCAAATTTCAAGAGTCGGTAAATATGGACTAATTCATTTCTCAATTATCATCTCATAATCTGCATGGTGACCCTTGATTTTCATTCTCGATTTTGCGAGAGTATAATTAAAGTTTTGTTGAGGAAAGTCTCTAAGATAAAGTTTCGAGGCGCGTACAATTCTTCGCAATAGGTACTCACTGAATTAAAATAGTTGAAGCATAAATACTGATTTATTTATAGCGATTGGAGTTGTATAGCAAGTAGAAACTATGGGGGTGAAATTGAAACAAGTCATTTGATACGCTTAAGATGATATGTTGAGAATATTTGAGTAAGAGCTTGATTCAGTGGGGAAAACATGTCTTCATCTGTCTCACTTACAGATGGGTGGAGGAAGCCAGCAGACGCACAGCACACAACAAAAATGACGTAGTGATCATCAAACAGTCATACACGACAGCAAAATACAGCGATGAATGGGACAGACTTTTCTATTGAAACCAACGATGACGCACGCAAATAGCTTTGTGGATTGGCCAATAGCGGTTCGAATACGTGTAACATCTGTTGAAACGACCAATAGTGATAAACTATACTCGCTGACATTCGTTTGAGTCAATCAAAACTTAATACCCAGATGCAATTTTTGTCAAATAAATTGCTTCTTTGGAAGTTTAATTGCCCAAAATGTAAAGTTTGGCGGTAAAATTTGGAGTTTTAGGAGACCATCTGTTTTCTTGGAACTCAAATTATTTTTGTGATTACTGTACAAACTGCTAAGGTCACCTATTCTATCCTTTCCTCTGCTAAATGGCTACGTAGTTCTCAACAAATGACAGCATAGGACAGAAAGCACAAATGACCACAAAATGATATGTGATATATGTTTTCTTTCGGATATGAAACGTAGAGAAACAAAATATTTTTGCAGATAGATTCCACTGATACACGTTTTCAGTGCATGTATAATCTGAGAGATTTGCCAAAATACCGTTGTTCTAAATTCCCATATGATGATAAAAAAATCAAAACAAAAGGAAATAAATATAAGTCCAAGCTATCGGTCGTGGTAACATCTTGTTCCTTTTGTACCGGTTTTCTATGTCGACTTACGCGAACAGATTGATCGCGCCTACCAACATATGTTACGGTTCGCCCGACAAATACCAAATCAGATTTATTGCCGCTGCCATGGAAACAATCAACTTATCGCATGGAAACCCGATGTCGATGCAAAGGGTATTATCTGTCCTGGCTACAGTGAAAAGTGGATAATATCTGGACAGGCCTGTCCCATTTTGGCTTCCATTTGGTGGCGCGGTATATATGTACAATCAAATGAAGAAAAGATGGCAATGTTACACGACCAACTTACAAGACATGTGGCATATGTTATGGTACAATCGATTAAAAACCTGTATTAAAATAATTAACAGAAACCACAAAGATTATTAATATTATTTGTTTTCATCAAATCTGCAAAATTACGCTTAATGCCAGATTTACCAAAAAGGTCCCTTGTCTATCGAAAGTCAGTTAGTAATTCATTAAATGTGTGTTCGCACTGACCGTATTATTAAATGCACTGATGTAGTAAATTCGATACCTCCACTTCAGCTGACGACAATTTAGGAAGCACGTTATATATCAGCCATTTCTATAATAAAACGTTTGGTATTTCTTTTTAGAAAAAATTAACGTTTATTGGACTATTTTACTTGTTGAGGCTGAAATATACCAACACATGGGACTTGGTGAATTTATGATGACATAACTATGTAATTTTAAATTAGGTCCCTCTCCACAATAAGTATACTTATCTTAATTTGTTGCTATATCGCGCTTGGTTAATACCAATCATCAGTGTTCATAATGCAGCGTTGTGTGTGGTCCTTGTGTCCTTGCCAATTTCATTTCCTTTGAAATATACCTTAATTAATCTCGTCTTTTCATCGAACATGAGTCGCCACTGGCTGCCTGCATTTTCATGTTGTTTACTGGGGCCATTATAGCTCTGTACTTATATTGCTTTTTTTTCTTTTTTTTGCAAAGTTGTGGACAGCTATAGTTTAACTACTTTATATTTCTCGTGAAAGGCATTTTCCGTCTGTAATCATTTCTGCTGCAAACGTCGACAACGGATTTGTAACATCATTCACCACGTTTACAGCAAAAAGGCAAATCATTTTTTTCAGTTGACAATATCGGCTTAAATGACGTTGCTTCAGCATTGCTGAACGATGGCTAATGCAAATCATATGAAAAGGCTTTCCTCGAGTAAATTCTGGGAAAATCACCAATCCGGCAATCCCTATTCGGGATGCACGCATATCGAATTTGCTCTGTATACAGATCACTGTCAAATCATACAGGACAACTAGGTGGGAAAGACAGTCAATAAGACAGAGAGATAGATAGACTTATACTAGTATCAAAAAGGATGGAGAGGTAGGTCAAATGTTTCTACGTTTTTGTGCTTGTATAAAATTGGTCTTAACGTTAAACACACGGAGAATGCACCAGTCGAAATTGTAAGATTATTTTGTTATAGGGATCACAAAATATTTTAAATTACGAAAAACGTACAACGAAGACCCTGAAGTGAAAGTTCGCGAAAACTTCTGTACACATCTATGAATATTACTACAACGACAAGCGCCTCACCTGTCGCGAATTAATATGGGTAGCTGTTTCAATTAATCCCTAGGTCTGGTGGACAGTTCGATTGAAAAAAAAACAGTTTCCATGGTAACTGTGATACGAACATGATTTTGCCCAGTGTAATTGTGTATCACACAGGAGACAGTGTATTATCGCATTGACTTTAAAGGCATTGGGCCTATTCACTTATTGATGGCGTATGTATACTCTCCACAGCCTTCAATTTGCACCTCGCGAGTTGCATGCTGCGATGCCCATGTAATCTAGCAGTATGCAAAGTAACATATCACTTCGCAAACAAACGTTTTAGGATATGATATGATATCACATATAGTCGATCATCAATACAAGAGAACTTTTCGTATCTGCTTTCTTACATTAAACTATTTCCGCAGGGCCGTAGCATGCGGGGATGCAGGAGGGGAGCAGAAGCCCCCCCCCCCTCGAATTTTCCACAGTTGATATGTAAATTTATGTAAATTTCCAAATCCTAGCTAAGCTAGGTTCCCCTGGCAATTTGGCCCTGTTCCAACATGCATTTCGCCATATTCAAAGTTTGCCTCTTTAGCGTCCCCTGGAAAATGGAATGTCGAACGGGACTGCATAGTCTCTGTGTATTTGGCAAACGCCTAAAATTGTCCAGAAATACCTGAACAACCTAATGCATACTTATGTGACTTCTTGGCTTGACTGATGATGCTTGCATGGCAATTTTTGCAGTGTTCAGGTAACTTTGTGTAATTTGAGAGATAGGTAGGTACATCTTTCACGGGAAGACAATATGCACTACAATAGGCACACATTGCTGTGTTCAACGTAAATGAGGTGTGCCGCCATTCTGCTCCGTTGGGAAACTGTTGCACCCAACTGTGCAGAGATAAGGCTGGAGATAACCCAACCGAGATATTAAAAATAATTAAAGCTCCAATAACTGCAATATTCGATGCGTTTCCGATATTTTTTCTCTCTTTGCATAAAGCAGTTTCTTGTTCTAGTCCCGAAATGATGTCGAAACTCGTCTTTTTCAGCCTGTATGTGTGTGTTACTTTTGCGTTCATGTAGGCAGCACGCGCCGTGTATTGATGATAACAGCACTTAGTCTAATAGCCAAGACCTTGAGAGCGCTGTCTATGGTCACGTGATGTTCGTGACAATAGAACTGCTTCATTTTACAGCTAGTTAATACTAGTAATTGTTGAAACTAATTACACTGTAATGACTAGAGGACATTCAACCCATCCATGGCACTACTCTCGATGAAACATTGTCAGAGAGATTATTACAGATTTGCCCGATCCGTCGAATTTACACGAAAAAACTGATCCAACCAAACGGTTGTATCACCGGTTGTTCTCTGCTTAATTATTTAGTCATTTTACCAACACACAATTGCAGATTCATCTTCTTTTTCGCATTGTTTTGTTCGTAAAGTGCCACGGAATTGCAGTGTTTGGGTATTGTGTACATGTCGGATCGTTCCGTTGACAAAGTGAGTTCAAATGAAATTCTTTTCAACGATACACGGGATGAAGTGCCGGGCCTCGATTGCATGCACAGCTTTTCCACACGCTACAGAGAAAAAAACAAATTATGTGCCTCTAATAGACATCCAAATGGAAACACTAAAAAAACAATAAATATTGCAGCTACTGCAGATATCATAGGTTAGACAGATGCACTGGCCTGTGTTCAAAGCGACGTCACCAGAACGATGAATTAATGACAGTACTGTTGTACAAGTGCGTGGGAAAGAATCCTGAGAGCTATGATTGGGACAATATTTGTCCTGAAAGGGTAAGTATAATAAATAATTTTAGTCTATACAATTACTTCTCAGACCCAAGAAACTAACAAAAGATGTTACATATTGCAATATTGAAGTTGCTATTCATTCTTGTCAAACTTAATTTCCAACAAGTACAGTAAAGTCACAAGTATGTTTACTGTATTTAAACAGGATTTGATTTGTCTTTTTTAAAACCATTTTGATCGTTTGTATGTGCTAAAACACAAAACTCAAAAATTATTTATATTATTACATCTTGTACCAAAAGAACTCAAAAGCTCTCATTTTGTCTGATAAATGGTACGAATCAATGTTGTGTCTTATTAGCCGAACTTGTAGCAGGCTGTCGCAAAACACATCAGCTCGTCCTTGAACTTGAAACATGTGTATGTTTGTCTCGGCAGATTCCTTCACGTCATCAAGCTTTAACAATTATTAAACTTCTCGCAATCGGTCACAACTATTAAAAGCGGAAATATTTTTTGTTGAAATTCATCATATTATAGCCTGACCCAAGTGCATGCCATGCCATTGTTATTAGGCTGCTGCACTGAAACCATGGTCCAGCACTATTGCTGAGTATTGTACAGTAAGGGACACCTTGATGGCATTTCTCTAAAATTTGTTCGAAATTGCGCTTATGATTAAAGGTATACTGTCACCTGTTCCAATTTGCAACAGTTACCGTAGAAAGAGAAAATCTAACCAATGACAGATTTTAAGCGGGTGGCCGCTTTTTAAAAACAGCGCCCTCACATGAGCATTTTGAATACCAAGGAACGCTCCTTTGACCATATATGGGCATATTTAGATTACAGGTGACTGTATACCTTTAAGAGCGGCCAGCGAAGATTTTTTCGTCTCCATGATCGCAATTGCTGACTGACATCGACCACACGTTAGATCTCACTAAAATGCTCGCGGATTTGTTATTCTCGCCCAGGCCTGATTTCACATCTAATTTTTGATTTTTTATTGTTTTGTGTTTTTCCTTTGTTTGTCTTTTGATGGGGTCACTTCCAAGTTAACGTACGACTTTAGAAAGTTTAGGGTAGGTGGGCAAAGTCAGCGTAGGGTAACCGGAACCAAACGAACTTTGCCTGATCAAACTAAAACCTGAATCGTCATTTTATCTAGCAAAGCCCAGACAATGGTCACTGATAATCGCTTCAATTTTCTGTGAATAAATGGTGATGAGCCAGTTTAGTTTTGATGGCATCATACATACAATAGTGTTGTGTTATGATATAACAACAATAGCCACTCTGAAATGCGTTATTAAGAAATTATTAACCGTTACATCGTTTTGAACGAAATAAAAAACATGGCGACATAAAAAAATACCGACAGACCTATACCCTATTTTGGGAAAGCATGTAATTTGAACCACTCTATGCTAGTTCGGCCTCAACACGATTGGAACTAATTTGGAACAATAGGATATTGTTGTTATGTCGGGTATAATCAGCAAATTTAAGCTCATATTGGGATTCATTTGTTTTTATGTGTAATTTGTAATATTGCAACTTTCAGCAATAGGACACCTAACACTTTTAATAAATTTGAAGAATTAAAAGATCCTATTCTCCCAAATTAGTTCCAAAAGACTTTCTATACAATTTGTGACTAGATGGCACTGGACAAAAATTCCTTACCTAGGAAAGCGAGCAGATGGCTTAAACGACAACATTGACTATAGGTACTGCTGATGAAGCACCGTATAAAGTATGATTAAAAGCATTTATAACACGCCACATGCTTATACGGTGTCGGGATTCGCCAGAATACGTCACGTGACGAGAAAATTTCTATATCTAGTCCTCACTGAATTGACAAAAGTGACATCAGAGAGTATTTTTTTAAAGACTATTTCCCTAGGAAATAGCTTTTGGCAAAACTTGGAAAAGTGCCATGTCACGTGACCACACGCGAAGTGTCGTCTGCAGCTCTGAATCAACTGCGGATGACTAGAACGTGATGAGCGCCAGGGATGTGCGACTAGCTAGCCCGGCTCTCACTAAACAGAAAAAGAACAGCAAGATTTTTCATTCCATTAGCGTAAGAACTTGAACAGCTTATCAACGATAAAGATTGAAGTGCAACTAATGATGTTGCTACATGCTTAGAATATTGTTGTGAAGAAATTGGTACAACTAGTACTGTTACCGCTGTGGGGAAATCGCCAAGTAAACTTGTCAAAATGGATTGTTGCGTCGCATAATATCAAAACACATTAAAAACCACAACATAATACGCTATGAGCGTGTTGCATGTAATAAAACACCTATAACCTGGTCTTTATTTGAGATATAGCGCCCGTTTATTACCCATCGTGGGCATGTGTTACCAGAAACACATCGCTATACCCCTTGGCTTACAACCTCGGGGGATAGCGGCGATCTGTAACACACGGCCCGCCCGACGGCCCGTCGATGTAATAAATGAGCGCTATGGCCCTCATGACCAGGTAATAGGTGTTTATTTTATGATACTCCCTGTATTTAGTTGAAACGAATTCAGCTGAAAGCTTTGATAATTTTTTCAATTGTTTTTTCAGCAAAATAAGTACATTTTTAGCTCAAGCGTTTACATATGCGAGCTAATTTCGCCGCGATGTCTGTCTGTCCGTCTGTGTGTCTGTCCGTCTATCTGTATGTCTGTCCCTCTGTCTGTGGGCCCGATATATTAAGAACGGCTCATCAGATCAGAATCAAATCTAGTACATAGATTCAGTTTGCAAATGGCAAGAAGTGGTTAGTTTTTGGTGGGGTTGGCTTGCTTACTTTTTGCTCAATTGCATAATTAATGATTTCAGAAAAAACGGATATAAATTGAGAGCGACTGAACACAATTTGATGAGATTTGCTACAAATATTAATCACACCAAGAAATATCAGCCGTGAAAGGTATTTAGGGTGACATGAAAGATAATTGCTAATTTGCATATTTAATGAACTTTCCTAATTAGGGATATACATCTGAATTGACTTCATCAAAATTGACGAAACTTGATATGTATATTGAAGATACCATGATTTAACATTATTGAAAGTCATTAAGCATATTTACTGCAACAATTCCTAATTTGCATATTTAATGAACTTTCCTAATTAGGGATATATACCGGGATTTACTTGATCAAAGTTGGCAAAACGTGCTATGTACATAGATGATACCAGGTTAAAATATGAAAGTCATTTGGCATTTTCATGTCAGCTAATTTATAATTTGTATATCTAATGAGCTTTCACAGTTTGGCATATTAAGCTTGAAGGACTTGACCAAAGGCAGTTACACTTGCTATATACACTAGTGATACAATGACAGCAGTTAAAGAAGTTTAGTATTTTTGTTTCAGGTAATTACATATTTGCAGACTTTATCACCTTTAGAGTTAATCTGTGGTAAATATTGTTCATGATGTTGATCATAACACTTTCAATGAAGTTGAAAGATGTGGCAAAAGTTTAAATTTACACACAACTGCAATATATAATGAAACACGTGAGCATTTTAAGTTCATACTGGTTCTTATTGTCTTCTCCCCAGAATATGTTGAAGAATTTGCCTTTCTGCCTAGAAGAATTCTGTTCGATGTGCAGTTTGTTGCAGTATGAATTCAAGTCGGGACAGAAATGCCACGAGTTGTATTGAAAAGTCTGAACACGTGGAGTTTAGGAGTTGAATTAACAAGATGATGTATTTCGCAATCAGTAAAAAATAATGGAAAGCAAGTCTCTAAAATATGGAGCACATCTCTTATGGCTTATGGAGCGTTAAGCTCGAAATCACAAACATTTCAGGGAATTTAAGTAATTACGTAATTACGTAATTCACGTAATTACCACATGCGCAAGGAATAACCATACGTCTACCAGCAAAACAACAACAAACGCACCAGTCTAGTCTTGTCGTACTGCCCTGGCAAGAAAATTGAATCACGTTGGCAAACAGCGGCGTCTCCGGTGTGCGCAAAGATCACGGCACCTACCCACTCTTGTCACTGTTACAATATAGCTGCACCGTCAAAAAGTGGAGTTCAGTATCAGAATATTTTTTTTTAGATTTGATCTGTTGTGCTAATCGCCAATCCATGACAAACTACTAAAATTGAGTCACTCGCCGCAGGTTTCAGTTGAACGCACACCTGTTGATTCATATTTCATACATGTATTAATTTTAATGATAAAGTTCATACATGTATTAATTTTAATGATATAGTTATGTCATGATACAATAGTAGGGCTATAACTATTTTTATCTGGCCTTGCTTTGTAGACTTCTCGTAATTCTCTTAGTGGACATAAAGTTTCCGTTTTTCCACGTAAAAATGATCACTCGCGAAAATTTATCTATTCCCACGGTTCAACGCACTTTGAGCGGCCATATTATTCTGTTATTGACAAGATATTTGCCCGTATTCATTTGAATGGGAAAATGCGGGACCATTCATTGAATTTGCAAAGGCGGTAGCGTTTGCCATCGCTTCAATATAGCGCGTTTACATTCATGGTCATGTATAGCTAGCACACGTACGCCGTATCTGCCATGGCTGTCTTCGTGATGACCTCCTATAGCGAAGACAAAGAGACCGGTGAGCGGTTCAGTTTAAAGTACATACCTTGCAATGAGTGTCAGTATTTCAGTGAAATCGAACAACATCCAAGCGTCGTTGCCAGGATACCCGTATCTGCCATGAGCGCAATGCTCTTGGCAGTAACTGCAGCCATAGCTGGTCTATGTTAATCGATGTCAGACAAACTGAAATTCATCATTTCTGGAGTGGCGCCACTTAAGATCTATTTCCTTTTCATATTTGATCATTTAATGTTTTTTTCTCTTTTGGTTAATAAAATAGCTTAACCTGTTTGTTGTTTTATTTTGTCAGTTAAAGAACCAATATTCTATCAATGAAATTATCAGATCGTACGAAGTGGAAGGGTTTTCAAAAATTGACAGATACACGAAGCATAAAGACATTGACCTGTTGCGAGGTCTGGATCATGTCAGGAAATTTTACCAAGATTGACACCTACCTTAATTTTCCAGATTCCGTGTTCTGAATCGCTGTCAAGCTCAATAATATCGAGAATATGGCTTGCGCCTGAACAACCAGGCCAACTCTGCGTTGTCCGTCCATTGTACTGTCTGTGGTGACTCCCGGCCTACTTTGATGAATTCGATATGTAATGAGTACACCGACTTAGGATTTTAAAGTATTATTTTCGTGTGAATCGAATCAGTCAGTAAACCTAATGTTCATCAGGACGAGTGGATTTCTGCAAAGTGTGAAATTTGGGAGAGGTGGGAGTTAATACGGGGAACCATGTCCATAACACTGAGCTACGAGTCGGGGAGCATCTCGCGACTGAGTCCAGGACGCGGTCAGGGCGTGAGAACCACAGGTATGATCATAAGGGTCTGTACGGCCTGCGCACACGCATACCAACGCAGATACAATACGTACAAATAATAATGATGATGATGGTATTGTTGCGACTGCTGCACACTTCATACACAAAGAACGTTCCCAGCAGGTTTGAAGTTACCGCTGGTGGCGCTCATGCAGCTATAAAAGAGGAGCGAAATATTTACTGATGACATCAAAATGCAGTTGTGATTTTATCGTCATTTTCCTTGTTGAGTGCAGCGGTGACCAAAAGTATAAGTGAATATTGAAATAACGAACAAAAAGTATACAATTATTACGTCTTGGTAATATGTCGTTTCGAATTTTGCTTTTCGAGCGTTCGAAAGTACGCCTCGCCGCGCCCTCACCAGTCTTTGATATAGTAAGACAAATGACAAAACTACCTTAAATTCATCCCAGCAGAATGACAGGTTTCTTCTTGCGCCGCACCTGAACTCATTTTAATGCAACACGCGCTCTCCAACATGTCAACATTCCACCGTCATAAAGGCATTGGTAAGATTTAAGCCTGTAACATGTGGTGAAAAATCTGTGCCAATAAAATGTAATCCTCAACTAAAACTATCGTCAATGGCGCTGTGCACGGAGCATGAGTAAAAAACAGGATGGACGATACCTGCGTAAGAAAGTGTGTTCAAAATATGAAATTCTCACCAGAAAAAAAAACACATAAAGATGTTATGGTGAAAAGAAGACAAGGTAATTCATCGATAGCTTTCGGTAAGACTTAACGTGCCAACATATCTGTCTTTAGCGTTTGCTAAGAGAAGTGTTTATTTGCCATAAAGTTATGGGACTATGGTTAATAATTCATTTAGAGTTGTGTGCGCCTCGAAAGTAAAAGACTTAAACTTTTGCTCAAACTTTCCTTACGGAAGCTTTCAAATATTCTCTTTCAAAATCACGAATAAAAATCGGGGGTCTCCGTGAAAATTTTGGTATTAGGGAAACAAGTGACCCAAGATTTACCGATATTTAAAATTCAAAATGGCTGCCATTCCTTAATTAAAACTAAGCCGGTGAAAATTTTCTCACAGCAAGAACCTTAAAATGAACCCCCACAAGTGGTATATCAGAAAAGAATTGCAAACGTTTGAGAATCAGAATGTCTGTCGCTGAGGCGTGTTCTACCATAACCGTAGCAAAAACAGCCATCATCACTGAAAGACTTTAATAGATTAAAATTGTCTCTATATATAGCCAAATACACCAAAAAAAAGTATTACTAAGGGCATTGATCTGTTCTTATATATGTCGCTGACATAAACAGTCAATATATATATAGAGAGAGAGAGATCTCGGATTGGATTTTATTTTTCAAATCGAACGTGCCCTTGAACTGCCCTTTGTCAAATCGTCATAAAAAAGAAGATGAAACGAACACACACAAATATGTCAATTTACTCGGTTGGATGATTGACAATGGTGTTCAATGGAACTGAAACCTGATATTGTACACTCTCGTTTTTTTATAATGGAAATTTTATGGTCCATCTGCGTGTGAACTGATACTCTCCATTTTGAACTCAAAATGACACAATATAGTGTTTTTTGACCTTTATCTGAACCTTTGAAAAAGATAACTTAACACAAGGTGAAGCGTTCCTTTCACGAGGGTCACAGGTGTGAGTTTTTAATCCACGAAAGGTTTATTCCGTACTGACACACCAAATTGTGAACTGAAACAGACTCTCTCTCTCTCTCTCTCTCTCTCTCTCTCTCTCTCTCTCTCTCTCTCTCTCTCTCTCTCTCTCTCTCTCTCTCTCTCTATATATATATATATATATATATATATATATATATATATATATATGAATCTCGTCGACAGTCCAAATCAAATACGTCAATGGTGTACGCCAAATGAGACAAATTACACTAAGTACGCGATGTTCCTCTTAATACAACTTAAACACGACAGGAAATTAGAGCCAAAGTATGTCACAAGCATCGATTCATGCTTAAATACACATTAAACAAAATTAGGATTGAATTTTAATCAGCGTCTGTTCATGGTAGATTATCTATACCCCTTTTGTGTGCGTTACAAAACCACACATTACAGGGAGGCGATCGTAGGAACTGCGCGTGTGCGCCTTGCTTGTTTACATACATATGCTTTCTTGTATACGCTTTCTTGTGTTCCATGCATGATATCGAGATGCACCACTTCAACATAGCTTCAACATTTAATTTTTCGATATTCATTGTTAATAAACATGTTTCAACCTACCCTATTTACAGTACTTACATCGGTCGTAGGGGTCCCTGGCAACCTTTGAGCAGAGTTCCGACGACTGCCTCCCTTTAAGCAAAATCAGGATGGAATTTGACTAGTGTCTGTTTGTGGTAGATCATGTAGTCACTGCATGACTGTTACATTCGCTGATACGGGATGTAAGGAATCTAACAGACACCAAACGCGATGCAAGCCATGTACTGTATCATGTAACGAACACCAAACGGGCCGTAGAGCAACATCAAAGCCAAGTTCCCCTTGAAGCGACAGGAAGCCATCCCTGTAACACTTCAAAGGTTGCATTGTACCTTGTACATATAGTTATATCATATCATTGTCGGAGGCCATTTTTGGTTGAAAGCCTTGTCCCCTGCGGGCGCTCTCGGCACTCAAGGCAAAAAGCACGACCAATGTACTGATTTTATGCCCTTGTATGGCTTCCCCACCGATCGTTTGTCAAATAACGTGCATTGAAAATGTAAGCGTGTTTATATCCCTACATACGCCCAAAGCACGTATTCGGCTTCATACTCATACTTATAAAATCTTCACGCTGCATGAGTATGCAGGTCGTAATTATTGAAGACTTTAATAATTTAACTTTCTAGTAAAAGAGATTCAGTCCGCCAGCATGGAACATTCGGCTAGGATCAAATTGCACAATGCCAGCATGTATATGTGTAATTCAGGTTGCGTCAATACTACGCGGCGTCCCGATGAGCCGCTTGATGTGTTCTGGATGCCATGGCAACACGGAAATCGACACCGCCGTAATATCCCTTCGCGTCCAGCTGCAACAGCGGTTGTTGTCGTCGTGCGTGGCAAATGACGCTGGGTAACGATTTTGATCGAAAAGTGATACACAAAAGAATTGGATATTTGATGGTCGGATATGATTATCTCATATGACTATCTCAGGTCCTATGAATCCGGTGATTTTAATACAATAAATGCGATGATTACAGAGGAGAAGTCGCTTCATGAATACAATTTGCGATTATGCAATCAGAATACTCGACTACAAGTTTAAACACGTGACTAGGTCAGAATGGGGAAAACGACGAAATTTTAAGAATCCAACTTTAAAAATTCCGTCAATAAAGCTGAAAGTCGACACTCTTCGGTAACTGAAATATTTTCGTAATTTTTTTGGACGAAGGTACCATCTATCTCATCTTGACCCCGAGGAATAACTGCACTTGGCCCCTACAATGTAAAATCTCTAATAGAGATCTCAGACATCTGACACCAGTTTGATCTAACAGAACATAGATATAAAATCATCTTACATCGCATAACATCACATCGCTCACGTCACACCAAACTGCACATCGTTATATGCTATATCACATGTCACATCTTACCTTTATTGTCAGAATGCACAAGTATCTGTAAATATGTGCGCACAGCACCATCGATATTGCAGAATGAAAGCGTTGCGGCTGAAAAGTCTGCTTGCATTAAAATCCACGCCTCCCTTAATCTTATGATAGATCCCCATTTCACAATATCAATAAACAATATTATTTAATCATTAGAAAGAATCAAAACCCCATCCTAACTTCACTTTTGAAGACACACCCCGATGAAGTTACACGGGTAAAGAAAGCACTAAAATTTGCCAACTTGAACTGTAGAGGGCGTATTCGTTATAAACCTCACATGAACGTTGAAAAAAAAAGTTGAATACTTCTGACAGTTACAAAGCTACTTTATTCAGCCGTCTTAATTCAACAGGAATTGTCAGTAATTCAGTAAATGATTTAAATTGGAAGATTTCCATCGAGGCCTAGTCACAGGAAGCTTGGCCAAAACTTTCAATTTAAGTGATGGGAAATGCCATATTTGTGGCCAAGAAGAAACACTGGAACACATCTTATTTGAGTGCAAATATGTTAAAGAAATCTGGCAGAAATGTACTTCTTTCTTTGTCAGAAAACACAACTTTGATAATAATATCAATATCAAAAGATTAGCAATTGCAGGAATCGAAAATGATAACAATGCAACATCTGACATTATTTACTGTATTACTTCCTTTGTAAAATATACAGTATGGAATATTCGAAATTCGGTTACTCTTGATGGGATTAAAGTTTCCCTTCAATCCTATGTAATGAAATGTTATCTCTCCTCATGGATGAATACATTATATTTCACTTATAAGATGATGAACAAAACTGAGGATTTTATCGCAAAGTTTTCAAGCCTTGTAAGACTTGAAGGAGAAGAATGCATCCTGAATGCATTCATATGATGAGCTTTGTAATTAAACAGCTAATTATTTGGGTTTTTTTCAGACAAGACGCATTGTAATTTTAATGCATTCACAGTTATGTAGATTTGTTTTATTTGTGACTATATTGAAATAAATTTATCTTTTTCAAAAAAAAAGTTGAATACTTCCGAGCCTTCTTGGTGAAGATGTCACTTTCAGTAACGTTAAAGACAAGGAAATGTTTTTTTTCTCAGCTTCGATGTACACAAGCTTTTTAAACCTTTTCCTGTTCGCTTGAAAAAAAGAAAACATAAAAAATGCTCAGTGCGGCAGAAAAATATCCATATCTGTAAGATAACATAAACAGTAAAGAGTTGACCACTGACTCCAATTGTAACTATCTTGCTGTGTGTCAGCATTACCGCTTTTGTTACTTTCATGTTGGTGGTTGGATCTTGTGAGCTCAAACAAACCTTACTAAAGTAAAAAAGTTACTTTTTGTTCGCGACCTAGGATGACAAACGAACATATTTTTGGCCTAAATGTGCCTATTAGTATACCAATAGTCCGGAAGTTGTCGAGTTTAATTTAGACAAAAGTTAACACTGAACTCTATCAGCCCTATGGTTTGAAGACTTGTTAGTAAACCTATCAGTCAGCCATGCCTTTTTCACGCTTAACAGACCACACAGCCTTTCAAATAGTAAACATGATACCGCCTTTGCCCCTGCTTTATGAAAACTGTGTGCTACTATTTATCTGCGATTGATTTACAGGGTTCGTCCCGATGGCTGGCAAGACGTATTCTCTGAGTAACAGTCAGGGTTTTTGGATGCAGGGTGCCAGCTATAATCTAACTCATGAGTTAAAAGCTTGAAATGAAAAAAAATCATAAGACGTTAATTTGACAATTTTCCATTATTTTCGAAGTTAGAATATTGTTTACAACTGATCAGAAAGAGTTGGCGACAAAGTTAAGGACAAAGTTGATAGAGATATAGAGAAATCAATAACATTCTGATATATGTACGCACAATACTTGCTGATGATAACCAAATTCTGGCAAGCTAAAATCAATGTCCTTACAGAACTGGTCACAGTATACCTGATACTCAATCGTACACTGACATGCGAGTTTGATATTTGTTTTTAGAAAGTATTTCGATTGTTTTAGATTTTCAATTAAATAAGCTTTGTCCCCTTCAAGCAAAGCTACAGTGATACTAGTTGATTTGTGAAAATGTATGAAACTGTTTTACTTATAGGAGTACTCTTCAAAAATTCTGAACATGAATGACATAAATAACGACGAGATACACAGGAGTTAAACACTAATAGCGACGAAGTGAAGACGAGCTGAAAACTTAAAACTACATGTAACTGTCCCAGAAAAGTAAAGCGTTCTTTTCAACAATGCAACAACTTTAAGGTAGATCGTCCCTCGGGGACAGATATTCGGACTCTCAAACTTTTACAATTCTCTACTGATATATCACTTGTGGTGGTTCAATTTAAAGCTCTTGGTGTAAGAAAACTTTTCACTGGCTTAGTTTTTCGAAAATCGAAAATTTTATTTTTTCTCAATAGTGTTAACACAGGGATGACGGCCATTTTGAATTTTAAATATCAGTAAATCGTGGGTTATTTGTTTCTCTAGTACCAAAATTTGCACGGTGACCCCCGATTTTTATTCTTGATTTAGTAAGAGAATGGCTGAAAGTTTCATTAACGAAAGTTTGAGCAAAAGTTTAAGTCTTTCACTTTCGAGGTGCATACTGCCTTAATATGGCATCTCCAGGATACGATGTTCATATACCTTTGTGAGCAGCAGCTACAAACTCTCCTAACTTTGATATCGAACTTCTACCTCATCTCGAGTGGCATAATCTTTCTTTCTCACTGAGATTGGGTTATTTTAATTTGCCCTATGGTTATAAATGTGTTGTCGTCATTTCAAAACTGAGTGTGTGTGTGTTTGTGTGTGTGTATATGTGTGTGTGTCCATTAATGTTTGACAAATAAAACATAATTAAACCTAATACATGGATTTTTGGGGTAAAGAGAACAATTTTGAAGTCCGGCCAGAAAGGATATCAGTTCGTTGAATTCGAACACACGCATGTCTGGAGCGTTATGTTGACAGAACAAATAACCGGAGATATTGTTCAGAAAACATCTGACAGAGCAAAAATCTTGGGGGTTTTTTCTGGTGCGGTTGAATTCGAAGAATTTCCTTCTGGTCAACAATATACAAACATCAGTATGATGGCTTAACGACATGACAGCTTACGGTAGTATTGGCAGTAATAATAAAAACATTGTTAAATGTTACATCATTTGTACCCAGTCTGTGTTTACGTTAAACACCATCATATATTAGAGTAAGCTGGAATTTTATATTCGATTGGCATTTTCTCTGCTAAGTAGAAATATTGATAGCAGGTAAGTTTTCTAATATGTCTGAAGATATATCAAGATTACATTAAGACTATTTTCCTCAGTCTATTTTTTTTTCAAATTACGTCGTGTAATGGATTTACAATTTACGTTTTTTCATGGCAACACTGCAAATATTAGCAGCTACCATGGCAACAGTTCAACTAAATTACAAAAGATCTATCAAATCTTATTATTCAAATTTGGTTAAATGACCGTTTCGCTGTAATTGCGTGTTTAGCATTCTAAATGTTCTGTGGAATTGTCTAGGAAACGTTATTACCTGGAGATATTCTTGGGGCTGAGAGAGTTTGTATCATCATATGTCGTGGAAAACCGCTAATTGTTAATGTTTACATAATGCCATTTCAATCTAGTAATATTTGCGTGATGCAGTACGTACACTTTCTTCCATTGCCTGTTTTGCTGAAGTTGCTAGCTTTAATTCCGCCCCGGATCAATTGTTCGACTTTCTAATATCATATCAACATTTCAAGCATACCACTTGAGAGGCTACCCTGGCCGTAGTCGATAAAATATAAAAACAAAGGTTTCTCAAACATGTCTTTTATTTCGTGTGGACAGTCCCTGAATTGTTTAAAGTTGATGTGCAAGAGCTATGCCATGCTACATGTGAAAGATTTCGGGACGTGGAGGAGCGCCCGCACACGACAGAAAATTTCAGTTCATTGCCAATCCCATTCAGTGCAGGGAGAACGCTGAACGCTCGTGTTATCGTTTTTCGTCATGTGTAACTCATATTTGTTGCGTCCACTGCAACCATACAGTTTAAATTAAACGAACATAAGCATATCGAAGTATGTACATCCATGATGAAGAGATAAAATCGTTCGAATTCGAGGTAGGTGACAAACATGACGTCACCTGACGATTAGGGAGCCGTCATTATTTACGGCCTGGGGGGTCGGAGGAATTGCTTTCGAAACTCCAAAATTTCGAGTAACCCCCCCTGCCAACCATGACGTGTTTGAGTAACCCCCCCTCTCTGCTACAGAAAATTTGAGTGACCCCCCCTCCCCCCGAAAAAAATTGGGAAAGTTAAATATCTATACAGTAAAATGGATTGCTGCTGCTACAGGCCCTGTACAGACCCTGATTAAACCCTGTGGTACGTATGGGTCTTTGTCGGAAGGAGGTTCCAATTGCTGTGGCAGGGGCTGATGTACAGGTCTGTATCCAGTGCTCTGGTGACATGCAGTTATTCTGTAGGATTTTTTTGCAAGAGGGGGAAGATGTGGTGTGAAAGCACCACAAGAGACCACATAAGCGGTCGCGGGGGGAGGTCAGGAGGGGGGTGTCCCCCCTCCTGCCATTGGCGCTTTTGAAAAATAGAGGTTAAAATGGTGTTATTTGGTGGCACTTGGGGAGTATTTTTTTCGTATAAAAACTCAAAGGAAAATAAATCTGAGACAGTATTCCAAAACTTATATTGCAGTTCACTGATTTCAACTATATTTTTTGAAACCGAAAAAATAGCGACAGACATACATTTATTCACATTTATTATTTATTATTATTTTCCTGCAATAAAAGATGGGTTTGTTGTCAAGGCATTCAACTGGTTTTAAACTTTATAGCATCAGAATAAGCTTGCTTTACACATTTTCCCCTATCGGTAACCTATACAATGTAGAATATAGAAAGCAGACGTTTCTCATTTATGATCAGGCAAGTATATCAATTAATCAGGAAATACTGAAAAATGTACTCAGTACTAGCCTCTAACATAAGGCTTGCCACGTCGAATAGCTGATCATTCTCGTCTGAAGATCACAATAACGTGAAACACAGAGTGTAATGAGATTTTAGTTTCTACTTGAAACCACCTGTATTATGATTATATATATATATATATATATATATATATATATATATATATATATATTATGTGTGTGTGTGTGTACACAAATACCGGGTATGAATATACATATCTTTACTATTATTGTTGTATGAATATACATATCTTTACTATTATTGTTGTATTAATTCGTAACTCCACTAAATGCTTCTGTTCTCCACTTTTGAGCAACCCCCCTTGTAGCTTTCGATTTTTTGAGTGACCCCCCTAAGATTCCTCCGACCCCCCAGGCCATAAATAATGACGGCTCCCTTAATTACAATATGCCGACTTCTCTCTTGTATAAAAGATCTATAATATACACAAAGCAATAGGAGTAAAATCTGGGAAAAGACTGGTTTTCTACTAATACAGATATTATTATTCCAAAGTATTTTACAGGTCTCATCCGTAGTTTGTTGATCGCTTTGTTTCACATCTGCTCAAATTCGAGGAATATCTCTGTAATATTGGAATACTAGGCATGTATGATGGAATGCATTGCATATTATAATTACAACAAAACAAAAAAGTTTCCCTCAGTTTTCTGCAAATAATTTAACGGAATCAATTTAGATTGACCATTTGAAACAAACAGGGGTTTTATCCATGTCAGTTTATTTGTCTGAGTCGTAGCGGTTGTCGAGTTAGACCAAAACCACCTTGGGCGCCCTTCTGTTCATCCTGACTTCACAAAACTAAAGTTTCTGATAGGAGTTTCATGTGCGGAGTGACTCCTCGACACCGTTACCAAATAAATATTCAATTCATTCTCACACAATGAGCTTCATTTTATACCTGTTTTTCCATTTAAACTATTACAATGTTAACGGATATCTGAAAGGGAACACTTTTCTGCGCACATTAATGGAACGCTGCAGAAAATTGCTGAGAATTCTATTTCGTTTCCTGTTGGTATAGGATACTTACTTCAATAGCTAGAGGAAACCACACTGAATCAGGATATTGTAGCTGAAATATCGACTCTTTGAAACCCACATTCTCGCTGAATTCTCAGATCTCCGAAAAGTATTTATCAAATGATGTTTGCAAAAGAAGGTTCTGCTTTGGATAAAATGTGTACCAGAGGGGCAGTCAACAAGCTGATTTTGAGAAACTGTAAGCGGAGGTATGTTACATGTCAGTATGCTATCTTCACGTATTTTGGACGGACTGAAAGTATGGCGTGGCTGTTCAAATTCGTAACAACCCTCCCGCTGCTTCACTTTTTCCGCTAGCCAATCCCTACCGGCAAATCTCCTCGATTTCCTTCTTTCTAAGGAACTCCTCGCTACCATCTCTTTGCCACATACTTTCACCTGCGGTTTTGTTAAGGGACCGTGCTTTGCCATTGAAAGTAGAGGGGAGTCTATGTGTTTACCCTGCCCATCGTCGGTAAGTTCCCGAAAACAACAGAATCATACGCTCTGCCCGCCCTCTGGACATTCTCCACTTGGCTGCCCCTAAGCACAGTCCCTCCGCCCTAAGTAAGAGATTGGTTTTCCCCAGCTAGCAAGGAAAAATTGCCCTCCCGCTGATTCTTAAAAATACCCACCCGCCAGTAAAGGAATCGCTTACGAAAAGCGTTTCGTATGAACAGCTTTGTTTGATGTCCTGGTATGAATAGGAATGACTTTGAGTTGGTGCGCATCATCCACTGTGGAACACGTCAATATGGTACAATGTGGGAAGATAGTCCAGGACGTTTAGTCTTACCATATGGGCATATTTGCGTTGTTGCTGGGCAACCATTTGTCAAATGTACCGGTACAACTTGAATTCTGTGTTATATGGAAGTACATCGGGTACACCTGTCTGCTGTGAGCACAGACAACAAGAATAATCGTCCATTGAGTGTTCACAACCAAAATATTGACATCGCAAAATTTGAATGTACGGTTGGCGTACAATACATACATACATACATACATACATACATACATACATACATACATACATAGCAAATCAATGAATACCATTAATACTGCTTAAAACGCCCACGTTTAGGCCTATGCACATCGACTGTGCTTCCGAATATTGTCGGCGAAATGATCATCTCAAATAAACGAAAGTAGATTTAGACAATTTAGTAATCTGTTTTCAAATTTATTCTGATATGAATTAAAGTCGAACATGTCAGAACGAGTTCCGCCTTCCATTTCACAAAAGTATGAATGAGAAACAATTAAAACCGCGCAGATGGCTAGATGATAGCGAATCTTCCGTGGCATGCGGTCCAACGTTCGCCGTTTGACCCCATTTCCTTCACCAAGGTCATGCTGCTTTCCCTCGATTAATAAACACCCTCTTTTGGTATTCGACCGTTCCGCTCCAGTGCCCTTGCCGAACGCGGAAAAAACGAACTTTGAAAACCAGTGTTTAGAAAAGCTCGTAACATCGCGACACTGAGAACAAAGTTTTCTTCCACGAGTATTTCAATTGTATGCAAATGAGATGTAAATCAGGCGATGTATTTGTTTATTAAATAGCACTCATGCGGGTTCAGTACACGATGACAAAAGCTGGCTAGGGCTTCACACAGTGCTTCAGTACTTATAGATCTGCCTTGTGTAACAGCTGTGCAAAAAGCAACGTTGCTGCTGGTGCGGTTATCTGCCGGAGCGATAGTCTAACGCGCAAAAAACTGAAATATTTCATCGTGTCTTTCGCTGTGAGAAGCCGTATTGTATTCCTTGTGGACTATTACAACGTGACGATGGATTCAAGGCAGAAATAACTTGCTGACCGTTGTCGGAATCACAGCCGGAACCGCAGGATAGCATTCCCTGTCGTAGGCGTTGTATTTAGAAACCGTAAACAACCTGCAAGGCTGGTGAGTGAATTATATTAGCATTTCTCTTTGTATTTATGTAAACCCAGCACTCAACGCAGTAATCTTTTCAACCATGTCCACGACCACCGACAGCAGACATGAAGGGGCAATAATCTGACAGGTTGGTGTGCATGTAAAAGTGTAGTTGTTTGTTTTTCACCCAGTAGGGCCTATATTGTACACGCACATTCGTGGCGTGTAATTCATGACCAGGCATCCGAGAGCATAGACCTGTTTTGATATGTATGATCCGGGATTAAAGTGGATAAAAGAGGCGCATCTAACACGGAAAGAGATTGTTACGTAAACCTAGAAAAGCCAAGAATGACCCCGCCATTCCATTCGAAGCATGGAATTTTTTTTTCGCGTTCGTTCATTCCAAAGTCCAGAGTTCATCACCACGAGCAAAGAACGATAATCGCGCAAACAACAAATTCGACACCGAAAATTCTTTAAGCATTGCATTTTGACCCTGGTTTTGCAGCCATAAAGCTTCACGGGAATGTATGTGCCTCCCTGATTTACGAGAAAGGTCAGGACATCGCTTTGTCTCGAGTCTAATCTCCAAGTAAGAGTGTTTTGGGTTCATCGTTTTAAGTTCAGTCCGTGCCTCATTCACCACCCTTGGCTGCATAAACCAGTGAAATGTCATGACTGACGCGCACGAATGGGCGTCTCCGTTACCAAACGATAATCACTAACTCAAGGCTATATTACTGTCTTTTTTTTTCCAGTGAAAATGGTAGTGCTTGAAAAGTATGATGACGTCTGTCGCTACCTGAAATAGATTTTTCACCAGCGGCTTTCACCATGCACGGTCTGCGAAGAATCGCTCACACGTTATATTGACCGTATTGCCATTTATTTCTGAGCGGTACCACCAGTTTCCGTATATTCTATTTTCTTTGACTTGTCCTGGCGTATCAGACTACAGAAAACTCATTTAAATCCAATCTATTCACCGTGGTCGACAGTTCAGACCGCGGGGATGATCAATTCGAGTCTACTGCTTCTGATAATTCTGTGTTTCTTCGGAACCTGCCACAGCATCGCAGTGCAGCCTGGGAATGTAGCAGTGAGCACGGTGCCAGCGGGTGGCCCCATCGATTCTGCGAGGAGGAACAGTTCGGGAAGTGACAATGGGCTTCTCGGGAAACAAGTGCCCACAGAAATACCGGCGACACAGGAAAACAGTCAGAAAACTGACGAACTTGAAGGTGATGCATTACCCCTTAAGGCACAGGAGAAACTTGAAAATGAAGAAAGTGCGAAAGGAGATGACAGTGAAGACAACCAGGTCAATAAAAGCAGCATGAATGACCTAGATAAGGTCAAAGGTGAGCTCGTTACACTTCTTCATTTCTCGTCCCCTTCGATGCCACGTCAGAGTACACACATCTTCCAGACATAAACCACATGCTCTCACCAAATTATATATATGTCTGTCCAACGGACTTACAACTTTGGTACACAAAGCAGGAAGCTGAGTCACGGAGACCAAATTGTGTAAAACTTGACACTTTAACGATCTATTACTGTCACTTTGATCAATGTACCTCTATTTCTGATCTGCTGGCAAAATGGTTTCTTGTCCTTCTCCCCGAATCATATCAAACAGCCCAGTGATTGACTTTTCAACCAAGTCTCTATATATGCAATTTCAATGTTATCGTTGACTACTGAATTTAAGTCCTGTCTACGATTCATTTATCATTATCTACAATAATATTGCAAAAAATTGTACTCAATGCGGTGTCTTTGCAAGAGTTATATTTTCTTATTTCACACTCAAGGAATCTTGGAGAAAATGTATTTTCCCCAAAAATTAATGAATGTATTATCACATTTTACAGTTATCATTTCTTCAACATCTGAAACATGGCATATTAAAAAGTGTTTGTGAGTTTTACTTTGCAACTTCTGGGTTCAGTAATCGTTTCTAAATTATCCTGTTCCTTTCATAACTTCAACAAGGGCGAGTAAAACAATTTAGATGTGGAAGATTTCAGTGATATTGATACTCAATGAAGCCTCAAGCCAGCCAGTAGTATACATTACAGCCTAACGCCTACCAGTCATATACACACAAAAATACCTAGAAATGTCGACGCTTCCTGTACGATGAATTTTAATCGGATATTTTCACTCCGTTGCCGGTTGTAACGACATTCCATATCATAAACATCACACACGTTACGACACTATAGGTGTCACAGTCCTGGATAAATACCCAACAGAAGTGAACTCCCAATACCATATCTCGTGTGTCTATATTGTGCAGCCAACGAACAATGCACTTTTAAAAAGGTCCTTACTATGATAAGATATATTGTGCATGACAAATAATGTGAATTGACTAATTTTAAGTCAAGAGGGTAATTAACTAGCTGTTCATAATTTGCCCTCCCACAGAACATTTTTCGACTTACCCTCCCACACTCAAACTTCATTTTTACCCACTCCCCACTTTTTTTGCCTGTTTCCCCTCCCCACTGTGAATTTTTGAAGCTCCCTCGCCCTGTGGCGGAAAAAACTTGCCAATTTCCCCTGCCCTGAAAACAATTCCCCTCAAAAAGTTTTTCGCCAAGCCCTGTTCCCATGACAATCAACCGATATCCGCCCTGCCCTACAAAAAAAAACTAAAATTTGCTCCCCTACCACCTAAAACATGTCCCCTGCCCTAGCAAAATTAAAATTTCCCCTGCCCTCAAAAATTGCTCCTGGAATAGCTTTTTCGATGAATAGCTCCGTTGGCTGCACCTGTATATTGGGCCACCAATACTTTATTATTAGAAATTACAAGGTCAGGAATATTGATCCCGTAGAATATTTTGCTAAAACTACCAATCGTTCTCAATTTATAATTCCCGAATGTTAAAACGTTTTTTATGCGACATTTTCGTTCTTATTAGTACAGTATCAATTTTATAAATTTTATTTATTTACATTTCTTTCACACGAAATCGACAGATGTTGTCCAACACGACGGCTATACTAAAGATTCCCCCGCCCACGCGAGCAGCGACACCAACGACGGCGTGAGGGATGATTCCAGTACTATATTACTCTATTCAATCCCCGTGACGGCGGTGGCCTTGGTTGTCGTGTGCACGGCGTTGATCGTCAGGTGCCGCTCGTGGCAAGCCGACCGAAGGAAAAAATTCGGGCCCGGCACCGAATTGAATTTGATGGGTATATTTTCCAAGAACCGGATGAAGGGATTTCATCGCATCAGTGCGGACTCGGACACCGAGGAACAGTCGGACGCGTCTGTTTTCTGACAACTGTCAGTAATTATGAATGACTGATATTATTATACATATCGTACATGATTTACATCAATTGAAATGGTGCTGGTGGAGAACGCCCTCTAGAGCCCAGTCGAAGAAGTGCACATGGACTTGGAACGGCCAGTTTACAATAGCCATGGCGCGTGGTGCCCTCTCTTGCTGACTATGTTTTTTGATCATAACTTGTGCTACTACTACCTGATTACATATCATCAACATTTTCACATGAAATAGGTGTCGAAGTTTTCTATATTTTACATGAAATTGGTGGGTGAGTTACCCTTTCACAAAAGTTATGCATTCTACTGGTGCCTGGAAATTACAAACGTTCAAAACCATTATGAAAAATAATGTACATTAAATTAAAGGATATTTTTTATTTTTAGATATTACAGGATATCCTGTTATAATTCAAAATTTTACAAAGAAGGTTTAATAAATGTAAATTTGGTCACATGAAAGCGACTCTTGTCATTTTTATTTCGTAAATTCTGGCCAAAGTATGCAAAACATACCTCAATCTAGAAGTGTTTGAAGTTCCATTGGCTTCATTCCAAAAAATTACTGTCATCCTTGAAAACTGATGATGTCGGTGTTACAGTCCGCTATAGTGTTCTGTTCAAGGTTGAGAATAGAATGTTTTTACACTATGAAGTTCTGGCGTTGGTGAATTACCGCTCATAAGCCTGTGCATTCAGTTGTTCTCTCTAGTAGGCAAGTAGATGCCGTGAAACCGTATAAGGAAGAGAATTGTTTTACGAGGATGCAACCTTGCAAGCAATTCTCTTCTCAGCCTCCGCTGTGCGAGGACTCTGTCATTATATGAACGCGGGAGGGCGCTTATTCCGACAAAAAAAGAAGAGACGAATCTTGGCGCACCGAAGTCTTAAAACGAGAGTTTTAATCGATTTGTTCGTGATAAAACTGGACATAACTTACACTGTCAAAATTGTTTGTTTCACAGCTAATGGTCAGAGTTATTTCTGGTATATAGCTGTGACATTTTCCTAGGGGGAGAATCAACCTAAAATTGGTCCCCTTTTAGCCTTGGTTTAAGATCAGACTTGTATTAGATTCCTCAAAGGTTAATATAATGTTTCTTTTTAAAGAAAAAAAAACAATTTAGAAGCCGATTGTGATAAACATTATGATATAGCTGACATAGTGGGTACGACGCCTGTAATATTGATTTTGTCGACAGTTTTGTTAAAATACAGATAACAATATCGGTTTTACAAAACTCCACATTCTTCAAAGTTTCCTTTTATTCATGATGCTGACTTTCTTCGCACGTATAAAATTAACATCATTTTCATCGAAATGCATAAAAGCTAATCATATTTCTAAACTCGTCTTTTGCGATTATGCAATTATTGTCGTCTTCAAGTTAAAATTACTTGATTCATAGGGTCTGAGGTAATGATGCACACGTGAACATCCCAGGACGATGGTGGCGCTCTTCATGGGGGCTGTGCCACTGCCAGAGATCACGGTTACTCTGTTGGGTAGCGTAATTAACTGTGCATATAGATTGACTCAATATATCAAAGGCGCATCAATATTTCTGCCTCATGTCACAACAGACTTCAACTGTATCATGATCTACACATCAACCTCAAAAAAGCACATTCTCTGGCATTATTTTGTGATTTTTGAAATATACACTTATATTGGACGTGAAACTATCTTACCGTCTCAATCTGATTTTGTTTGAAGAAACCATGTTAACCCGCCTCATTTTGGCAATTTGTGATCTGGCAACGGTGTAAAGGCACCATCTAGAACGCCTATGCTCGGTGTGCAGTGCACTGGTCGACGAAGAGTAGTGACAATGAATCCAGAAGATCAAAGAGCAAGTAAGAATAAAAGAATAAGTCGCTTGGAAAGGTCTACTCTTAGGAGAACGACTGACGGAGCTGAAAGGCAACAGTTTGTATAGGTATTTAAGATAAACAACTGGTTGCAGCATTGTTGTTAATTGCCTTTCCTTGACGAGAAAATACTCTTTTTACACTTTTTCTTTCTCTTTGTTACTTTTGAGTGTTTTGTTTGTCCGTTCTTGGGTGTCTGTGATAACACAGTGAAACGTTTCCAATGGAATTTCCCAATGTTTACATCATAGACATAATATCTTTCACAAGTACAATGACACAAAAAGCCTACGTAACAACCAGCGCACGGCTCCGTCTGGTTGTTTTTGCAGCCCTATTACCAGTGAACCTCGATAAACCTCTCCTCCAATCCCACATTTCAAAAACACTTTCATAAGAAAGACTGAGGAGATTGTCCGAAATAAACTTCTTCCAGAACGAAGTAGTTCGCAGTTATTGTTTTCAAATCTTGACGAAGAATAAACTGATAGGCGTATACATGTAACGATATCAGAAGAGGAACATAGCGCACTTTTTTACCATAAGTCTAGAGGGCGCCCTTTAAAGTACAGAAACATTGTCAATTCAAATACTGTCGTGACTAGCACATTTCGATTCCTTTGACATTTTCAAATCGTTCGAAGAAAGCGTTCAGAAAATATTCTCCAAGTGTTCTGCAACGACGTTGCCGACTGTCTGCGAATATAATATACCGCCCTTGGGAGAAAAAGGAATATGTAGGCCTACACAGCGTCTTCTGACTTCAATCCGTGTCGGTCAGTCACTTAGTATCCCAGATGATCAACAGGTGGTTTAGCGTCGATATCACGTGTTGCTCATGGGAAAACGTATTCTGCGATTGGAATGGCGGGAGGATATTAATTCAGACATACATAGACACCTTAATGTTAGATATTTTATGCTAAAGAATAGCAATCTTCATAATGAAATTACAAAAGATATAATTATTGGTTTGAATAACCTATAAGGAGAGAGAGCTGCTCCAAATACTTATATTGTAACAAATTGGACCTTCGATAATAGTTCATTGGCCTTCCAATCAGAGTTTTGACAAATCACGATAACGAATACCAAAAGATATTATGATGATGTGACTGCTTGTGCGTGGTTTCATCCGGTCATAGAGGGCGTCGCTGCCTGGGCCATCAAACGGTCGCTATGAAAAATGGCGCGCATCAAGTTACACGACACTGCGTAGCGACGGCGTTCAGCTATTTCATTTCAAGTTGTGTAAAAAGTAAATCGAGCTTTTCAAGTATTTTTCACTATGAAAATGTCACAGAGTAAATAACAATATAATTTAGTGTCGTCAATTATTTATTTCTCACCCAGACTGCAACTTCGCTGTAACTTGTAGTCAACGCTTAATGTTTTTCCACGAAAAAGGTCGGTGTCATTACTCTCGGCCATTAATCATATTTCCGTCAATAGTGTACGGATGTTGAACAAGGTCACCGATCGTGATTCATTCCCGTATCACTTGTGACATTAATGGTACACCCGTGACGTCATACGAACGAGACGGAAGCAAGTACATCAGCAACGGATAGTAGAGTCGACGGGCGGGCATCGAGAAAAGGTGTTCGCAACCTATATGAATCTGAAAGAGGGCGCAGTCAAAAGTATATTTTATTTTAACGTGATGGAATACTGAAATCAGTCTAATTGAAATTCGATATAGAGATGGGTCGGTCTTTCACGCAGTCTATTTTGATCTTTATTTCCGAGGTCCTTCCCTGAAATGGACATGATAAAACTGATCGCCCTGGACCGTGCCCTGGCGAAATCAAGCGATGATCATGTATTACAATTATCACGCCTAAGTATATGACGAACACATACAAATTAAAAATAGCCAAGAACAAATTGCATCTAGCCGTGTTCCTAGGGTGCACAATGCAGCGACCTTGAAAGCAAGGTCTTTGGTCAAGTTCAACTGAAAGCGTATTATTCCGATAGTATTGGAAACGAAGTTAGAGCTACTAGGCTAGAGACGGAAGTAAACTCACACGGATGATTTTGGTGTTTTTTTCTGTTTTTGTTTGTTTGTTTGTTTGTTTTTTGAGGATGGGTTGCTTCGTTTTGGTTTGGCTGTTGTTTTTGTTTTTGGGATGTTTTGTTTGGTTTAGGTTGTTATTACTCCTTTTTAGTGCATCTCTCTCTCTCTCTCTCTCTCTCTCTCTCTCTCTCTCTCTCTCTCTCTCTCTCTCTCTCTCTCTCTCTCTCTTAGTATGTAATCTCCAACAGTTAGAATTTCAAATCCTTTCTTCAGACTGACGAGGTGTCTGAGATTTCAAGGAAAGACAAAGCAGGTCAGGCTCAGGGTGCATTTTTCTCCCTCAACCTACTTGTACTTCATAGTCTTAAAATCATGTCTATCACAACGGTACTGGAAATTTGTTATCGTAGAGATCAAAAGGGAATAAATTTCTTGCTTCCTTCTACACAGTCCATTTCAGTTTTTCTGTGTGTGTTTATTAGAAAAAAGGCGCCATCATCATTGCCCGCATCCTCGCATCCCCTCACCATGCCAACAAAGGTCTTCCGCGGTCCGTCTGTTCCAATTTCTTACATATTTTTGCGCTATCTGTCACCGGTATGCTCGGTGCAGATTTGTTGACTTGGCAGTTAAAAATGCCGCTGAAAAGATTCCAGAAGTTGTCTATTGTAAAAGCATTAATTATTCACTGGCATTTAATTTCGCTATTTTCTCTGAAACATAAAATCCGCCAAATTAAATCACATTGGAAATGTTAATTAGCAATAGAAACTATTGTTTTACTGGCAAAAAACAGTGAACTTGAATCCTAGTGAAATGCATCAAACATCATAATAATACAATTCCCGTGAACATTAATGTTTTACTAGTATCGTTATGAGGTTTGGTCAATCCTGAAGAATTAAAGCAAGCCATCTTTTTGTATTCGTTATAGAATGATGACGTCACAATGTGCCATGTGCTGTTCATCAGCTAGGCAAGAGAAGAACACAGACTGACGTCACCGATGGTAATCCGTTAAAGGTAATTTATAACAGATAGAACAACATTAATCAAGCAAAACCACAAACCTTCCTGCAAAGATGGCCACTTTCTATGGGCCAACGTTAATGGAATCAAAACATTGTCAGAAGTGGACAGATCACGTGATGTTGATGTATGCTCTTAAAACAAATTACATGGAAATTTTATCGACTGAAAAATTTATTAAGTCGTCCCCGAGATGCAACATTGGTTGTCACCTCCCGTTGCATGTGTCTTCTCAAAATCCATTAAATTATCGTAAGTGATTAGCCTTCGCTAACCCAGAACTACCTGGTTTTAATCAATTATTTGTGTCTACAATACACGACTGCATTATTGTGGAGGCAATATTGAGCGAGATTTAATATTTAATGTGTCCATCATTGGGTTCTGCAATTCATTTCACGTATAACATATACACCAAAATAAAAAACGGTTGCGTTTAGCAGGTTTTTTCGTTGAAAGCAAAATACAATTTGGTAGCCTCTTGAGCACGTACAGCAAAGGCGACCTTTTCACGGATGCGCGGAAAAAGTAAGACCCATATAACAAAATGATGATGAATTAACACTGCATGTAAACGTTCCTGGTTTGTTTTTGTCATATCGGTTGTTGGATATTTGTGAGCAAAACACCCCAAAATAACAAAACTGCGTGCCGCGTTCACTATCTCAGGGACCTTCGACGACATTGTGATTATATTGTCTGTCCGATTCTGTTTTTGCGGACGAACATGTCATATAAGTGGCATTTCAGCATAAGATCACGATTTTGCTACTCTAACAACTCAACGCTTTCTCCATCTCTCCGTCGTTCGACGTTGTTAAGGTAGATGGTTGCTGAGAGGGGCGCTGTCCAATCAGATCCCGTTGCTAGGCAATTACGCGCAATTTCTTTGATTCCTGCCTGGCATTTTATAGTGTTCGGCTAACAAGATTGGTAATAGCGTTCCTGTTTGGGCTATTTGCGGTACCACTCTTTTCTCCACTGAATTCACTAAACGTTCCGCCGTTTATTATATCTGCCTTTATGGCCGTGTTCAGTGGGATGGTTTGACTTGACCCTGAATGTTTTCCAACGGCAGCGAGGATTTCTCCGCGATGGAGCCTGCCCACCCGGTGCAAACGCTGTTTATCACCTGTTTGATGGTAGTCATCACCACCGGTAACTTACTGAACATCGTCGTCATCCAGAAAATGCGAAGGGTACCCACGATACCGCGATATTTCATGACGTCCCTGGCGGCGACGGACCTCGGCGTCGGTCTCCTGTGCATTCCCTTCGCCATCCATCCTTCTGTCGTCGGGATCTGGACTTACGGCGATGTGTGGTGTCAGCTTGTCGGATGCCTGTCGTGCACCTTTGCCGCCATTTCGACCTACACGCTGTTCTTCGTCGGGATAGAGCGGTACGTTGCCGTGAAGTGGCCGCTGCGTTCACCGATGATCGTCACCCAGAAACGGGCGATCGCCCTCATCAGTGCAATCTGGATCGCGGTGATCATTTTCTGCTTTGCTCTCATCGATTTTTACTCAGATATGCCAGTTTACATATACCTGGAGAGCGCTTTCATATGCGGGGCCAATCTCTACAACCCGGAGAAAAAGGGCTTCATAATGACAACGATAGCCGTGGTGGTGATCATACCATCCGTTGTAATGGTCTACATCTACCTTACGCTGGCCAAAGTGGCGTGGCAACACTCCAAGAAAATCCACCACCCGTCAAACAACGACAACCCGAACCAAGACAAGAGCAGGACCTCGGCGGACAACTGGAAAGCGGCTAGGATGTTCATTGCCGTCGCCTGCGCTTTTATGATAGCATGGTTTCCCTACTCGGTGTCCGTACTCTACCGCGTGTTCACCGGGCACGTCATCTCCCCGACCGTCGGTTTCTGCGTCTTCTGGCTCGTCCCACTGAACAGCTTCTGGAACTTCTTGGTCTACGGTGTCATGAACCGCAGCTACCGGGAGACGGCCAAAGCCATGCTGGCGAAAATGTTCGAGTGCCGGTGGCAAGAGAGATTCACCAACAAAACAAAAGTTCAAGTTTTTGAAATATCTGATACACTGGCTCAAAGAACGACCTGACAGTACTTTAGTCAACCCTGTTTGGGTATGAAGACTCAACCTACATCTAAATATACTATCTCGAACCCGTCAAAGAAGAATTCTAGAAGCAGTGCAGACAGTCGAAAGAATCATTCTAGTTTGTAATTCCGAGTTAATACCTCAGAGACAACAAGAAAAAGACAGCATTTTCAAAAAACATGGTCGTTACTTTTACTTTCCATGAACTTTTTCCTAATGCTGCTAAACTGTAAAAATAAGAGCAGCATATAATACTCCTCTGTATGACGACAATCATCTCAGTAAGTGTTTCTAAAAATGTCACTTTTAATCGGACATGGGATAGTGAAATACGGCCCCGGAAAAGGCCACTCCGCGCTTTCTCCTGTACGGTACTTAGAATGGAAAATAAATCTTGCATTTACCTAGATAATATATTGTTGTAGCAAATGACAATTTGCTTGTGCTATGTTAGCTGTGGAAAATTGTTTTGTTGCCTATAAACAAAATTGTTTGATATCTTTGAAGTCTGCTTCCTTCTTACATGGACTTGCTAGAATTTTCCACTTTCTTTCGCAGAAAACGGGGAAATTTGTGACGAAGTGCAAACGTTTCCTTGTGTGCTGAACTCATCCATTGCCATGGTGACGACGTCTAGAATGTTTTCTCGCCTCTCCAAAGATTCGTACCAGGAAATGAACATCTAGGTTTTTTTTGGAAGGATAAAGTAGCTCGTTTGGAATGTGCAACTTCAAGGCGCAATTAGACCTCAGTCGAATGTCAAAACCAGAACAGGGAACGGAGTGCCCGGAAGTTTGTTAACGTTGTTTTCAAGCTTGCAGGTAGCGTACATGATTCAGACTGATTCAAGCGAGCTCTCTCAGAACGCGCATCCCCCCCCCCCCCTTTGCACTGCAAGTGTAAAGATATCGCGCCAGCTCAACAGGTAACCCGCAAAATATCGCGGCAATACCTGAGAAATCTCCATCAATACTTTCATTAGTGCAGTAGACTCAGCTGAAGAACCTCGTCGATGACATTGTACATTTTCAAGCAGCTCTCGAATTCGCTGTTTGTCGATGTAAACATTGGTCATTCTCGGTTGAACGCCGATCCATTGCCTCGTCTGACTAAACACACCTGGAAACCCTTTGACCGGTGCCTCTTGAATTGAACAATATATTAGTACATTTTATTGTAGAAATTCCTCTTCCAAGGCGTATTTCTGTATCCATTTTTCATGTAAAGTGTATTTTACGTCAGTTAAAAGTCTGCCTATTATGTTTTTCACACCATATATCATTCTTCATTGTTTTCGAAAAATGAGCTTGATTCTCTGAAATGGTAGGTCGTACCACAGTTGCGAGTGGAGTGATACGTACCGGCCGCCGCGTACTATGCATAGAATAACTTATTCTATGCATAGTACGCGGCGGCCGGTACGTATCACTCCACTCGCAACTGTGGGTCGTACCACGGAGAAATTTTGCCTTTCGCCGAATGGTCGTGCGTGCACAATTTTAAGTTGACCTAAATTCGAGGAAATACATTTTGCTCCGTTAAGTTCCAGCTGTTTGCAAACCCACGGAACTCCTGTGACAGCTTACAAAATGATTAATTGTATATTCAAATAGCCACAACACACTATCAAACATCTGCAACTTGAACGCTGACGCGTAAAGGGACTGAAAAGCTTGCATGCGACGCAATTAAACACGGCCCGAGGCATTTTCCGCCGGGCTTGCGCAGTAAGGATCTGCGAGGCAATTTGCATTCGTTTATGACGTGTGCTTCGGTCGATTTTTAGGTGAACATAATACTTGAACTAACCCCTGCTTCGAATTCCGCGAAATGCCCTCGATACTACTTAATGTCAGAAATGTTTTCCTACGTTGCTACGGACACGGCAAAAGCCGCAAAAAACGTGCATTTATTATTGACGCGAAATATAGCGCAGTGCTTCTGGACACAGAAGAAGTTACAAAGACTGTGCCCTTTTCACAAAAGACGGATTAATAAAATCATACATGCAGGTATTCAAGCAAAGTATAATATCACGAATGCCTTCCAGGGTTTTTTTTCTTTCCCATTGATGCCGACAGTCTGCATAATAATTAGCTGATGGAACAAGTGCTATAGTAGCTGTGCAAAACCGGAGGGTTTATTTTCCTCCGTGCCACCATAAACTGATCCATTTCGGGCACTGATAACGTAGAATTGAAGTTTTTGAGTTTTGCGTGCATCAAGACCCATAACAAGATCGCCGCTCATTATCCATATACAGATGTCAGGTTGCGGTAACTGGCACTAATGCAGACCGTTCTGTTTCAACGGGCTTCGATAACTTCAAATTTTTGTCAGGTTAAAGAAGCTGGGAGTCAATAACCCTTTCAATTGAACAAATAAGAAATGCATTGTACCGAAAGATATCGCAGAAGACCGTCCCACCTTCGGGGTCAACGACATCGGAACTCTACCCGAAAGACGATATCGAGAAGGTCATGGTGATACGGAAAAGCCCTTTTCCTTATAGTTAAGGGAGAAGAGAAATTACTGTAATATTAAGAGCATATTCTTCAAAATCCAGCTACCTTTTGTGAGTATAATCAATATAAGGCTTTAGATGGATATCGTTTATTGCACGAGCTATCCTGAGGAAGTCTGTCTTGTATTATTCAAAACCTATGTATCACCTAATGTTTTAGGGCTGTTAATGAATGACGGAAGTCCGAAAACAAAAAAATGTGGGAGTTTTTATTCGAGGAGTATTTTTGTACAACGTCTACTTTTCCACCTCGAGATTTTTTCCTCGCTTGTTGCTTTGCTATTCAGCATTTTTATGAAAGCTTAAAATTTAGACACTGATCAGTTTAGTGTCGAAAAAGTTGAATGTATCTTGGATAATAGCATGATGACATAAAGTCAAAGAAATGTGCAATTTAACTTTCTTTTTACTCATTTTTATTAGATCTGGCCTTTTCTTCATTTGCTCTGAAAACGACAATTGGGCGTCCATTGCAACATTTTTTTTCCCCCGGCTAATCTCAACAAATAAGCTGTAATTTAATCGTTTTCATTTAATGGAATTTTCGCAAAATTGTTTCACTAGAATGTAGGTAAACTTTCGTTGACTAGTGGCTGACCCTTACAGCATCTGTCAATTTTCTTACAACGTCGCGTGTCGTGCGTGTTGCGTGCAATTGTTGGAAGTGGGGCGAGGAGTTTGTTTCCAGCTGTCTTTCAGCCGGCGGTGTCATTCATCGTAACACCGGTCACGTAAACGACTCCTAATCGTAGCGGCAGAGAGATCGACAACGTCACGATGCAAGGGAATGAAAGCACTCTGAAAATATTTACAGCGCTCGGGCGGAAATTCTTGTTTAATCTTCCGACGACAGTTGAATGCCGACGCACGTCACGCGTATTTAGAGGCATGACACAACCCTGCTGTCGTGAATTGGAAGGGGAAAACGCGGCTCTCGGAAGAAAGGGCCAATCAATATGCGGCGATGTCGCTGTACGCTATCAAAAGCGGTATTCTTGCAATCGTTATTCTCAAAATCATAAACATCAGTATCCCCCCGCCATTGCAATCAACCTTGCCGCTAAAGTCACAATCATCTAAAGTCATTTAATCGTGAAGGGAATCCTGAACTTCACTTCAAGTGTGTCGACTGCAAGGCCAATGTCGAGCAGATAATAAGCTACTATTACTTATTTAATATACAATATACCGCCTAAATGTATAGACACGCATAGACAGTGAGCGAGTGCCAGGGTCTATGATACGATAAGCAAAATAAGTGCATCTCAGAATGCGATTGCATACTATTATACGGAGCGATCTATTAATTTTGTCAGCCACAGAATTAAAAATTTCCATAGCTTAGTTGCATGCGATCCCGGTTCTTTATGGAATGAAATATATAAATTTTGATAAATTAGGAATAACATTATGTTCTTCGATTGATATAGAGGATAAAAATTTCAAGAGGCATATAAATTGTAAGTGTTATGTGGTGGAATTTTACTTCTTAGCACCTGGTAAAATGGACAATTCAGACAAAATCATCTTCAATAACGTTTGAAAGAAAATTCTGTTGTCTGCGCAGCTTTATTATTAGAAGGTTGAAAAAGCGACGCAAATCGTCTATAGTTCATCATTTGAACGTCATATTAATCTTTTGTTCTAATTAATCAGGTGAATTACTGATCTCACCCACTACCTTTAATTAAGGTGATGCATCGTTTATTTCATGGTTCAGTTCACAGCCGTTTTTCTATTTTTTTTTTTTTTTTAATTTTAGATAAAGACGAAAACAACATAGAGTGAGGTCAAGGTACCGTTATTGTACGGTAGATTTGTCTACGATGAAATGGGCGAAACGATGACTGTAGTCGGCAAAAAATATACGGGTCATAATACGTTCAAAATTTCTATTTAAAGATCATTAAAATTTCTTTCCTGTCATTTCGCTTCATAAATAAAATTCTCAATACGCATATTGCTTTTCAGTTTTGAAATAAAGAGGAACGATAGAAGGTTTTGTTTGTTCGTTTCTTTTCGGTCCTTGAATAAATAAACAATTTTGGTTGAACATTACAACACTTTAATGATATTGTTTTAGTTATTGTGTCAGGCATCATATCTCTGATAGAAACATCACATGAACAAAAGCAATGTTCTTCTTTGTCGACTTGCTGGAGTTACTATTTTATGAGGAACGCGTTGTTTTCGACGTTTTGTATATTTTTTTCTTTTGCTGGTTTCTTCTTTTTTGTTGTTGTTGCTATCTTAACTTTTGTGTTTTTTCTTACTTTCATCCGTTGTTTTTACCCACAAAAAATCTATTTTGGATATTTTACTTTGGATAATGCGCCAGTGAAACAGTGAACATTGTAAACTCTAAACGCCACCTTCTTCTACTTATTCGCTTGAATTTGCTTAAAGGGGCACAGTCGTCGGAACTGCGCTCAAAGGGCGTATGGGACCCACACGACCAATGTAAACACTGTATCCAAGGTACGATGGTGATTGATGAAAGTTAAAACATGTCTGTCATAATCTACATCGTATAATTCAAATATTGCGGCTATGATGATGAGGTTCATCTAGATATTGTGCACGAAATACATTTTTTGTAAACAAGAAACTCGCACAGGCGCAGTTCTGACGACTAGTTCCCTTTAATGTGTATGCGGTTTGTTTACGTATGCATATGCATCATGAAGTGCCCATACTGAAGAAAGACCTCTTGAGCGACTGTACAATATTTGTAGTCTTTCATTTTGAGGGTCTATCCGTCCATTTGAAGGATATTAATCACTCTTTTTTGTAGCTTAAAATTGTACTTAACACATTTTAAACAGTTAATAGCTCCGTTCAAGAGATTTAAATGCATCCAACGAGCAAGCCTATTCGCTGAATGTGTTTGTCATTTATTTTGAATTAACCTCGGAACAACTGAACCTAGGGTCTATATACAGAGGACCCTAGTATTCGTTGTTAAGTAAAAAGCTTTTATTTTTACGCGCGTTTAGACCTTTCGTAAATGTAGTCACAAGCATTGGAATTTTAGCGGCGGCCTCAATTTTAAAATATGCCCATTTCATACCATTCCTTATATCGACCAAACGTCCATAACATGTTCTTCTGTGAAAAGTCCCCCATAAAATAAAAAATTCTTGGTTCCGGCTCACATGTTCTAGATTTTATGGGCGCTCTTCATACGCTGCCAACAGAAAAGATTACCGGACTGCCGGGGCTACAGAAAGGAACGCTCTTGTCGTAAGTGCGCATGAAAAATTCAGTGCATGTTCTGTGATTTTCCAACTAATTCAAAACCTTAAGGTAATTTTCAGCTTAATGGAGAAATATCTCGATAATTTCATAGTCCATTGGATTATTTCACAGAGGGCAGGCTTTTGCATATCGTTTTCCTCCACAAAAAATGTAACATGTAACATGTCAGTACCTGCAACAATGGTATGTAGCTCAATTCATCAGCACACTGAAGGCAGCTCACGTCTCTAAATTGAAATACGTAAACTTTCTATCAAACTTTCTATAAAAAAGACTTTAAATCATTCCCTTTTGAAATCAAGAATAAAAGTCAGGGGTCACCGTGCAAAATTTGGTATTAGAGAAACAAATGTACCCAATATTTACCGACACTCGAAAATAAATTCAAAATGGCCGCCAGCCCTGTGTTAACTGTATGGAGAAAAAAATTAAATATTACCTTCAACAAAAATAAGCCTGTGAAAGTTTTAGTTACTCCATGAGCTTCAAAATGAATCCCCACAAGTGGAAGACCAAAACAGATGTGTGAAAGTTTGAGAGTCCGAATATCTGTCCCCGAGGCGCATTCTACCTTAAACGTTGAAGGTGAGTCTGGTGAAAAATATTTGTAATGCGAGAAATGTCACATTTTCGATATTTTTCTGAACGGGAAATCGTTTTACAGTGATTCTTTTATCAATGTTAATTACAAGTCTTGCATTACAGAGGGACGATGATGTTCTGGTGGTTTTGATTTTTTTCGCGCTGACGAATTTTCCGTATGACAATCAAACGAAATAACCCGATGGCTACTATATAAATTGAACAAACGCTGTATCATGTAAAGGCATGTAACGATCTGCACTAGTTACCGATATAATCTGTTCTCTGACATATGTTTGCCTTCAGCGAACCTACAATACACATCTGTGATGATGCTATTCAACTTTTGGTAAATTTTCCAGTATTTCGGTTAGCAAGATTGTATCTTCGTTTGCTCCATGACATGTCAAATTGCAAAGTTTTAAATTGTCAACATTGCCTTTGTGTGTGCAATGCGCAATGCTATTGTCGACAAGTGAATTTTACTAGAAACCAGAATTCATCGGTCAACAATAACACATAGCATATCAACAATAAATGCAGTGTGTGCAAGGCTGTATTTTGTATTTCAACGTAATGTAAGAATGACATAGAAAACCAGACATGAACTGTAAATGCTCACGTGTTTCATTATATATTGCACTTATGTGTAAATTTGAACCTTTGCCACATGTTTGCAACTTCATTGAAATAATTAGGATCAACATAATGAACAATATTCACCACAGATTAACTCTATAGGTCATTAAGTATTCAACTATGTAATTAGCTGAAATAAAAATAATTGATTTCTTTGACTGCTATCATTGTATCACCACTTTATATAGCAAGTGTAATTAATCGCCTTTGGTCAAGTCCTTCAAACTATATATTCCAAACTTTGAAAGCTCATTAGATATGCAAACTATAAATTAGCTGACATGAAAACTTAAGTGCGAAACGATTCCAATATTGGTATAACCAGGTGTAATCATCAATGTACATAGCATGTTATGCCAACTTTGATCAAATAAATCCAAGTATATATCCCTAATTAGGAAAGTTCATTAAATACACAAATTAGGAAATGGCTGAAGCAAAAATGCTTAATGCCTTTCAATGAAGTTAGCCTACATATTAGTATCTTTAATGTACATAGCAAGTTTCATCAATTTTGGTCATGTAAATTAAAATATATATCCCTAATTTCAAAAATTCATTAAATATGCAAATTAGGAGCTGGATAAAGTAAAAATGCTTAATGACTTTCAATAATGTCGTATCGTAGCATCTTTAATGTACATAGCAAGTTTTGTCGACTTTGGTTTAGGTCAATACAGATAAATATCCCTGATTATGAAAGTTCATTAAATATGCAAATAAGGAATTGGCTGAAGTTTAAATGCTTAGTGACTTTCAATAATGTTCTATCATAGTATCTTTAATGTGCATAGCCAGTTTCATCAACTTTGGTCTCGTCAAATCAGATAAATACCCCTAATTAGGAAAGTTCATAAAATATGCAAATTAGGAATTGGCTGATGTAAAAATGCTGAATTACATTTAATAATGTTCTATCATAGTATCTTCAATGCACATAGCAAGTTTCATCAATTTTGGTCATGTAACTTCAAATATATATCCTTAATTTCAAAAATTCATTAAATATGCAAATTGGGATTTGGATGTAGTAAAAATGCTTAATGACTTTCAATAAGGTTAAATCATAGTATCTTCAATATGCATACCAAGTTTCGTCAATTTTGATCGAGTAAATTCAGATATATACTCCTAATTAGGAAATTTCATTAAACATGCAAATTAGTAATTATCTTTCACGTCACCCCTTAATATCTTTCAAAGCTGATATATCTTGGTGTGATCAACATTTGTAGCGAATCTCATCAAATTGTGTGTGGTCGTTGTCAATATATATCAGGTTTTTTTTAAATCATTAATTATGCAAATGAGCAAAAAGTAAGCAAGCTACACCCACCAAAAACTAATCAGTTCTTGCCATTTGCAAAATAAATATATGTACCAGATTTGATTCTGATCTGACGAGCCGTTTTTGAGATATTGAGTACACAGACAGACAGACAGACAGACAGACACACAGACACACAGACAAACAGACAGACATACATCGCTGCGACATATGCCCACGTGTGTCAACACGTGAGCAAATAATATACATGTATTATAGGACAAAAATGATGGAAATACTGTCAAAATGGCCAGCTGTTTTCGCTTGTAAGATAAATTTTATCGTCTGTTCAAAGGTCAGATATAACATGCACTCCCAATACGTGAGAATGGAGCTACCATTCTTTTGCCGTAGCACGTTGTCAATGTCATGGCCACAACCTTGAGTTTAAACTCTAATCTTCTATCGTAACCTTGGTGATACTTTCGAGGAATTTGACGTCACGGCTGTATAAAGGTGTGCAGGTGGGCTATGCTCTGCATGTGACTCACCACATATCTAAGATGCCCCACTGAGCACACCGATAGAACAAGGTGCGGCGATAAGTGCGGCTAGGCCGAGTCACTCACCATGAAACGATTGGCGCTTCCGACAGCTCTCAATTTATTGTGATCCTGTTGAAAATGTTACTATTTCTTCAAGGTCCATTTCTCCAGCTTCGAAATTTTAGTGAAAACTGACCTGGTCGATAAGAAAATTTCATAAAAACAAATTCGGTCTCATATTTCATCACAATCACCACATTTATCTCTCTAGTCCTACATAATGACAGTCACCGTCTATATATGTATAATATGTTGAATTCTCGTGAGCTGATAAATTATACGCTGTTTCGTGTTATTTTTAAGCGAGGTTACTAAGATACATAGCACCTGGCCGTTTAGGTTGATACTCCTAAACCGTCCAATGTGATACCGTCCTGTGGTTGCAAGGTTTATGAGGACAATTGTTAGGTTCATCCACTCTCAGCACTCTGAAAGTAGATCGCCTTCTTTGCACCAGAAAACAAAGACTTGTGAAATATTACCTGGAAATCTACATATGGCAAGCAATAGCAGACCAATGGTAGAGGGCGCTATGCTCCGGATACACATTCTTTCTGGCATCTCCAACCAATCAAAGTCACAGACACTTCTATACCTTCCCGCCAAAACCGGCTATATCACAGCCTGAATTAATCTCTTTTCTTCAGTGTACGTATTTATCACGGAGTATGCGTATAATCAGAGCGCATCGCTCGCTACTAGAACTGGTTGTACTTCCATTCGGGACTAAGGTTTTCCAGTGATACCAAAAGAGTATTTAAATCCTGAAATAGAAGTACGCTCTATCATCGAATTTCTCAACATCTTCGGCGAAGTTGAAAGAAATGAAAGAAAATTGGGCTTATCTGGATGAAACCATGGCCAAGATATCAACTTTGGAGATAGTCAAACTTCGTCAAACAAGAACCCTGAAGTTCAAGTCTAAAGTTCGGGCAACGAGAGACAAGGTATTCGAAATGGTGAGAAAGAAGTGTAAGAAGAGAATGCAGGTGGCTCTACCAACGGTTCGTTACATTGAAAACTATCAAAACTGAAATGGTCATTGTTGGATAATGGAAAAATAGCTGACACCGGAGATAAGCTCTATCCGGATGATCTTAATGCTGACACAAAAAGGGAACGTTGAAAAACCTATACCCTGAAGTGGAAATACGCCCTATCATCGAACTTCTAAACATTTTCGGTAAAGTGGAAAGAAATGAAACCAACCCTTATGAAAACTGCGTTCACAAATAACGATTAGGGGGGGCTGGAGGAATTTCGATTGAAATCTTATTTTTTTTAAGATCCCCCCCCTAAGTACCCCAAAAAAATTTCAAATGCCCCCCCTCTATATGGTCAAAATTTTTCAAGTCCCCCCCCCCCAACTATCACAGGCCCGCATATTTGTAAAGGATGTGAGCGCAGAAAAAATAAACATATTGCGCCGTTCCGCTCACAGGTGTTCAACACTACCTGTATTAGCACTTTCTATAGTCATATTCTCAAGGCAAGTTCTTTAAATGTATCAGTGATTTTTTTTAGATTTATTGGTCTAAAAGCCAATTTGAGTTAATCCAACTCTGGCCAGGTCAATTGCTCCTGCTGAGGAGCACACAAAATGACAATCATGAGAGAGTAGGCAAATTGTGAATTCTGGCTAATGCCATATTGCACTGTGACCTACCAAACATTTTTCCAAAACTACAAGACATCTATGAATTAGATGCTACTCTAAATTGACAATACTGGAAGGTTAAAATGTTCCACCAAATAAATGTTTTAATCTCTGAAATTTGGGTGTAATAATTTCAAATTTGGTTAAAAAATAAATAATTCCATTTGGTCAAATATTTTACTTTTAGTCTTTACTGTTCAAAGTTTTACATCTGTATCATTTATAACAAGAATATGAAAATTTAGAAAACCAAGCATGGTAACCCTATCTTTTTTCTGTAATATTTGATTATTCTTATATGCTAGAATTCAAACATTACTATGTGTTCTTGCATGTGTTGCTCTCTGGCCTGATCTTGTGTACAATTATGTTTCACTGTCATGAGCATCATTTGACCCAAATTCTTCTTCAACTACCATGTACATCAGAGTCAGAGCTATCTCTGTCACTGATCAGGTATGCAGTGACAGTGAAACTGCAGGAGCAGAGCTTTAATGATAGTGACACTATCTGTAGGCAGTAGCTGTATTAACTTTGATAATTTTTGCAATATTTTTGTTCAGTTTTACAAATTTGTTCTAGTTTTACTCCCTACAGCCTGTTGAAATGTCTAGTATTCAGCTTGCTATCACAGCCTATTTATGTGTACCATGCATTTGTATCACTGACAACTGACTGTCAGTCTGGACTCCAATTAAATATCACTAAATACATATTTATATTTATATATACAGGCTTTGTCGACAAACTAAATATTGAATGTTTGAGCATGCTGTAGGGAGATAGCAAGAAACTGTAGTTGTTATATTGCATAGGAATATTGCAGAAACCATTAACAGTTGCAACTTCTGCCCTGTTACGAGGCTCAAGTTTGTTTTTTTAACACAAATCACACATTTAGATTTTTTCGAGATAAAAGTCATGAAATGTGACAAAATGGTTCTAAATTTTGTTAAATTATTTCTAACATTAAAACATTTTGATGACATTAAAAATGGTATTCATTTTTCATTGAATTATCTACAAAAGCTTGGAATTGGCAAATGTAAAACACAAAAGGGAACAAAAAATTTTCAAGTCCCCCCCTATAGGTAGAGCAAAATTTTCAAGTCCCCCCCTCTACTACCCCAAAAATTTTCGAATCCCCCCCCTGAATTCCTCCAGCCCCCCCCCCCCTAACCGTTTTTTGTGAACGCACCCTTATGAAAAATGTGTTGACGGAAAAGTTGTGATAAGGATAAAGATAAATAAAGATACCCACAAGTAAGTAAGATCTTAACAGCTTAGATGTTCAACTATAAATATCAGTTACCAAGATCGACCTGCAAAGGTGAGTTCTCCTATTATATGCTAAATATGTCACATATTCGGTCATAGTGGACAAACCTGTCAAAAGCGAAGAAATGCTTAGCATGTGGGGAGAAATGGCATATAAGTCAGGACTGTGGACAATCAATCATTACTCAACTACAACCACAATTACATCGACAGCGAAAATCACTCCGGTCAATACTACAAAACAGTTATAAACACCAGAATGTTGAGCATTATAGTGTCAACAAACGAGACGTTGTCACTGTGGACGGAAATTCAACTGACAAAACCAATCCGACGAAAGGAAATAACAAGACGGGAGAAGCAAGAGAAGCAAATCCCTGAAAACTAGAAGGAAAAACGGGGAAAATGGCGCTGAGTCAACAAACAACACGGTTGATTCGAACGCTAATCACAGTACACTGATGGAGAAATCTGATAACACGCAGGGCGATCACAAAGAAAGAGATTGCATCTATGGTAAAAAGACTTCATGAAAATACAGAAAATACAACATTTAGATCACCACGGCCAAAGGAGAAGGTGTGAGCCTCAAAAAGTAATGGAAGGAAAACCAGGTGAAGGAGGATTTAGGGTAGCGACATTTAATCTGACTATGCACTCTCAACATGCGATGAGAATGTGTGGGTGGTAGTCCTTTCCATATCACCATAGCTTTAATCTTCTTCACTACTATCATTACACAATCTAGCCGAGGACATCTTATCTTTGTCAGTATCTGAAGCACAGCTGAAATCACCATCACAAATTGATGGTCCAGTGCAAGACGGGCGTATTGCCTGTGTTAAAGCATAGGGATACGCCCCTCTTGCAGTGGGTCATCGAAATTATGGAATCTGTTGTCTTGAGGCTGACAACTACTTCTTTGGCGTGTGTTCTAAATGTTGTAATTTCTGTATTTTATGAGGTCTTTTTTACCTTCAGATGTATTCTATTTATTTGTTATTGCCTGCATATTATAACTTTCTTCATCAGCGTACTGTGATCAGCGGTAGAGTCGATAGTATTTGACTGTGTTGTTTGTAGACTCGGCCTCATTTCCCCCATATTTGCTTCTGGCTTCAGGTTTGGCTTTGTCAGTTGAATTTCCGTTCACAGTGATAACTTCTTGCTTGGTGAGACTATAAAATGCCCAAAATTCGTCTGTTAAGATTATTTTACAGCATTGACCGAAGTGGCCGTTCGCTGTTGCTGTAAATGTGGTTGTGGTCGAGTAATGACCCATTGTCCACAGTCCCTGTACGTAGAAGTCCTTTTTCCTGCATGCTGAGCATGTTTTCGCTTTTGGACAGGTTTATCCACCATGACAGAATAAGTGACATATATAGCATAAAATCGGAGACTTTACCTTTGCTGGTTGATCTTGGTAATTGATATTTATAGTTGAACATCCAAGTCGTTCGAATCTCACTTACTTCTGGATATCTCTATTTATCTTCATTCGTATCACCACTTTTCCGTTAAGACATTTTTCAGAGGGGTTGGCTTCATTTCTTTCTACTTTACCGAAAATGTTTAGAAGTTCGATGATAGGGGGCAGTATCTAAAACCTGGAATGGACTCGTGGACTTTACTGGACTGCACTGGAGCGGACATCCTCCATTTTCACATTTTAAAGCAGAGACAAGCTTCAATGAATGTTCAACAAAGAAACTTAAGATAGGTGAAGTGATGTTGATTGGAAAAAAAGCATGGATATCTGTCACTGACCAAGACATTTGACTGTAACTATTTGTATGAGCTTACCCAGGACGAACCACTAAATCATAAGGATTGTACACCATGCAAAATTTATTGCAAAATATTTCCATCCTGACTGTATGCAGTAGCAGAAATATGATGATGAGATGAGTCCATGTTACTGACATTTTATTATAATCAACGACATTTAACCTGCTTACACTGTCACATTCATACATCTCAATAGATCAACATGCTGTTTAGATAAATGTGGTTTTAAATCCTCTGGTACAATATCAAAGACAAAATGAACAATCCATTTTTTGTTCTGATGCAAGATTCATTCCAATGAAAGTACACGTTTGAAGCATTAGCCTTTTGTTTTTGGCCATGATGCATGTATTCCCTTTGCGCCTGTGTTGTAACAATTACATTACTTAGTGGCAATGGGTCTATCCCATTTTCCTTGAAAAGCCCGTTACAACCATAGCATTTTGATACTTTTGGGTGAGCAAATTTAAGGAGCGTCAAAATGTAAGACCCCACCGTGGGTCTACGTCTTGTAAGAGTTGGGGCTTCAAGTGTACCCCTCGTGTTTTCATTGCTCCTCTACTCATTTCCCAGCACATCAACAACCGTTTCTAAAACGGAGGGATTGTGCTAGATTTGCCCTTTCGTCGTTGGGTAGCTTTGTTCGCTTTCTTTCCCCTTCCCTTAGGCATCTCAACAGTACATAGTTTATCTAACCTTGACTGCCTATCTTTGCGTGTATAGTAATCGATAAAGGTTTGAAGATTTGACATGTGTTCAGCAACAGCAACTGTGTGTGGACAGAGTTTGTAAGTACTGTATCGTGTACACTGTCCATCACAGAAAAACTGATCTGTATTTGTTACACTTTGTCTAACAAGATGTGGATAAAGTACACCTCGACTACTGTAAAGTAAAATTCAAATGAGTCAATAACAAGATGATAAAAAGAGATAATAAATTGTAAATCGACAGCATAAAGAAGTTGAATTAGTCATGATTGGGAAAGCCCACGGGGAATACATTGTACTTCGTGAATACAACTCTCTCTCTCTGTCTGAATGTGATTGTTGTAATATGTCTGCATTGCAACGAAAAAGAGTAATGGTTAAATTTAACAAAGCTCCGCTAAAAGACAGTAACAGAGGGGGCAGAATCTCCATAAGAGAGCTAACTGTTAAAGCTCATCAGTGTAATGTAGCATATATACCGCAGCCCAGTTTTTTGATAAGGCGGTCACATAACATACTGTTGGACGATACAAATATTTCCAATGCTGCCGGCACATCTAAGTCACCAAATGCATGGTTCTTTAGAAGTCGAGGTGTACTTTATCCACATCTTGTTAGAGAAAGTGTAACAAATGCAGATCAGTTTTTCTGTGATGGACAGTGTACACGATACAATACTTACAGAATCTGTCCACACACAGTTGCTGCTGTTGAACACTTGTCAATGCTCCAAACCTTTATTGATTACTGTACACGCGAGGATAAGTAGTCAAGGTTAGATAAACTATGTGCTGTTTTGATGTCCAATGCAGGGGAAAGAAAGCAAACAAAGCTACCCAACGACGAAAGGGCAAATCTAACACAATCTTTCCGTTTTAGAAACGGTTGTTGATGTGCTGGGAAATGAGTAGAGGAGCGATGAAAACACGAGGGGTACACTTGAAGCCCCAACTCTTACAAGACGTAGACCCACGGTGGGGTCTTACATTTTGACGCTCCTTAAATTTGCTCATCCAAAAGTATCAAAATGCTATGGTTGTAACGGGCTTTTCAAGGAAAATTGGAAAGACCCATTGCCACCAAGTTATGTAATCGTTACAACACAGGCGCAAAGGGAATACATGCATCATGGCCAAAAACAAAAAGCTAGCGCTTCAAACGTGTACTTTCATTGGAATGAATCTTGCATCAGAACAAAAAATGGATTGTTCATTTTGTCTTTGATATTGTACCAGAGGATCTGAAACCACATTTATCTAAACAGCATGTTGATCTATTGAGATGTATGAATGTGACAGTGTGAGCAGGTTAAATGTCGTTGATTATAATAAAATGTCAGTAACATGGACTCATCTCATCATCTTATTTCTGCTACTGCATACAGTCAGGATGGAAATATTTTGCAATAAATTTTGCATGGTGTACAATCCTTATGATTTAGTGGTTCGTCCTGGGTAAGCTCATACAAATAGTTGCAGTCAATTGTCTTTGTCAATGACAGATATCCATGATTTTTTTCAAGGCAAAATCACTTCACCTATCTTAAGTTCCTTTGTTGAACATTCATTGAAACTTTTTCTCATTTATTATGAGAAAATGGAGGATGTTTGCTCTATGGTTCTTTAGTTTTAAATTTCCAACGATAAAATTGGCAACTTGTTGAGCTCTGGCGTTGTATCTCTTGAACTTTGAACTTTGAACTTTACTTTAAATTGCTATCTTTTCATTTAATATGTTATTTTTCTTCAACAATAAAACATGAAATCCTACAATTTTTTCTGTAATCAAGGGAAGACCAAACAGCCCTAATTAGAGAGAGAGTTTACAAAAACAGCAATATGAATTAACATTATTGCTAAACTGCTTGAGTCAAGTCCAGGGTCAAGTACATGAGTCAAGTCCGCGAGACCAGTCCAGGTTTGAGACACTTCCGTGATAGGGCGTATTTCCATTTCAGAATACAGGTTTTGCTGCGTGATTTCTTAGATATCAGCATTAAACAGATCATCCGGATAAACCTATCACTGTTGTCATCCATTGTTCCGTTAATCCGACAATGATTCCTTCGGTTGGACAGTTTTCAATGTAATGAATCACATTCAGGGTTCACCAATTACACCTTGATGGAGACCATCTATATTTTTTTCTGACACTTTTTTCTTCACCATTTCCAATCCTCGTCTCGCGATCGCGTTGCCCAAGCTTTAGTCTTGAATTTCGCCGTTCTTTTTGGATGAAACTTGACTACTTTCAAAGTTTATGTGTTAGCCATAATTTCACCCAGATTAGCCTGCAGGGCTACTTTGCCATCAGTTCAACTTTCATGCTCTCCAAATGCGTAGATTCGTAAATCTCTATCGAATCGGTTTGTCTATTGTTTTGGAAGGTCTCCTCATTCACATTCCCAATCAAGAGCACGTCAGTATGACTTGGCTTCTCGATGTTTCCCTAGCATACTCATAAAAGCTCTTTTTTTCCAAAGGAATTAGCAAAATTTATTCACAAATAGTTACTTTGATAGTACATGTAGATACGCCTTCCATTAACATGAAGTGCCATGTGTATATAACTGTAAATAATGAAAAATGTGCAACCAATATTTTGAATAAGAACGTGAGACTTCAATGCATCCTATAAATTCAGTTGCATCATGGTATTAATCTCCCCTTACTCCCAGGCTGATTACGCAACTTTGCTGGGGATGTCTTATCTGTTACGTAGGTGTTACAAGCTTTTGAACTGAAATAATCTGTTTCAGCTTATCCAATGACTGTACCATCCGGTTCTGTCGAGCAATCATCATCAACTTCATCTTTTGAAAACACTTGACATGAGCTGGAAAAACTCCCTCCCTTAATGACCTTCAAACAGCGCCGTCCTTGTTATTGAACATATTGCCTTTTGTTTTCTGAGACAGTACATGATGATCAACAGGTTGTCAAGTAATTGAAATGTATGATATGATATGATTGAAATGGTATGATAGTTTTCATTACTGCCGACTATTCCATTGAACAGAGAACGGCTTTGAGGTGAAATTTAATATCATTTCCAGAGGATAAATCGTCACTTGATATTATGGTTTTTCCATCTACTGACCATTGATACATTTAATGATATCTGGAAACTGGGAATCATGAACTCGGATTTTCATCAGCCTAGGCCAGTGATACAACTGTCTAGGATGGTTACATTGGTGCGAACAACTCGACGATATTAATGTTGTTCGTCTGAGCGTCTGCCTATCCCTCTGAGGTGGCAAAAGGGGCGGGGAAGACGGAGAGACAGGCAGTACAGGGACAGAGAAATAGATGCATATACGTATATAGACTTGGTTCAACGTCTGTGATTTGTGAATGTTTGAGTGGGGTGAACGCGATGATTTATGTTCTGTTTTCATGTGAAACGCGATGAGTGGAGGACACGCTATACGGGGCCGGGGGCGTTTCTCCCAGAATCAAACTAACTCAGACTGCGCAGACTCAAAGGTAACGCGTTCAATCGCTAGGAAAACCACAGGCGACCCAATAGGTTCTGAGTTTTTCACACTGTTTTCTCTATCATTTTCTCTTCTTTCTTCATGCTCTGAATGATCGGAATAAATAAAATAAATGGTTTATATAACCTAACTAGCCTCTGTGACTCTTTATTTATTTTACACTCCATTACAAGGACGTATATCTCTCATACACACATGCTGTAATTAATTAGTCAACACAACTAATTATGTTAATCCGTGGACTTATCAGGGATTTTACGGGTTGGTCAACATCGCGAAAGATAGGAATGGTTACTCCTTTTCATTAACATCACTATCTTTCCGATGTTGACCAACCCCTGATAAGTCCACGGATTAGCATAATTAGTTGTGTTGACTAATTAATTACAGCATGTGTGTATGAGAGATATACGTCCTTGTAATGGAGTGTAAAATAAATAAAGAGTCACAGAGGCTAGTTAGGTTATATAAACCATTTATTTTTTATTCCGATCATTCAGAGCATGAAGAAAGAAGAGAAAATGATAGAGAAAACAGTGTGAAAAACTCAGAACCTATTGGGTCGCCTGTGGTCAAACCAGGCCTGGGCTGCCAAATTCCAAATACAAGTAGTCTTGTATGAAATACGAGAGACAGAAGAAAAACAATTACAAATGATTTTACTTTATAAAAATTCACCGACTTGAACCTAGACTGAAAGATTCGGTTGTAAAGGGTCGTAGGCCGGTCGCAGTGCGCCGGAGCGCCTACACACGACTGAATCTTTCGGTCTAACTTGAACCGAGTTTTTTACATACAGAAAATAGACAAAAAGGTCGGTTGAACGAAAACGCTCCCTTAACCTCATCCTCCATACAGCTACATAACATACACGTGTATACGAGGCAAAATCGATGGGAAATCAAATATTTTGCAGTAAACTTTCACTGAACAAGTACCCTAATGTAGTTCTAAAGAATATGAAATGAAAGCAAATCGGAGGTGTTCTCGTGTCATATCGCCCGCAAAAGGGCTTGAAGGACGTTGTGTCACTGATTTTGGCGGTGTTTATATAAAGTTTAGACGCGCGACCCAACGCGATATTTGTCACCGAACGATCGAGTGTAGTATCTCAGGAGTATGTTTTGGCGCGATAGTTTAGTTTAATCATTGACAACATTTCAATGGCACGAGACATGATAAAGCAGTGACTAGGAAAGCCGCATTATCTGTGCGATTGTAGGGTCATCATTTTCGGCGAGGGATCACCGTCCTCCTTTTGAACACGTGGTCAGTCGATGGTTTCCAGCCATATCAATAACATTAAAGTCCAAAGAGCGTTACTCATTTCTATTGAAGAAAATCTTGTTTAAGTTGTCACTATCGCCATGTTCCGCAGTTATACTACATCACGTGCACTGAGCGATATTACCATAATGAACACCACGGTACGAGTTTTCAGCCCGAAATTCAGCTGTAGTATGCTGACGATTTGGCTTATTGTAACACTTGAAAACCATTTAAAAAAATTGTAGGACACTATCGCATAATGTGACCTAGATTATAGACTGATAATCGTTTCAGTAATGCATCACTTCTGCACTGCTAGCACGATCCGTTAGACATGCAAATTGTATTAGTAAAACATTTTAGTTTATCGTAACTTTTAAAATAGATAGTGTAAAGTTATTTTATTATTTTGTCAAAACTGTAGAAGAAAAATTCCATCTCATGGAATTTGTCTATGTTTATATTGAAGGCCTCCGTCCGCAAAAGCCGGCGTGAGTGCCATTTCAAAGTCGATGAAAATTAGGCTTTGATCATACAATGCTCAAATACCGCCTGGCCGACCCGGATTCAGCCCAAGTGCTTGGAGTGATATCGTAAATTTGGAGGACTCGCTCAGAGATGTGGCAGGGAAATTATATCCTTTTTTTCATTGAACATGAAAATTTTGTTTATTGTACAGAAACTGCAGTGTTGAGGGAGTTATACGATGTTTAGGTCGCGCCTAAAACGCTTCCCGCACGATCTCGGGGACTCGTCAGTTTTAAGAGTCGGGGAGAGGGAAAACGGAAAAGGGAAAAACAAAGCTATCTCCGATGGCAACTTTAAAGAACTGGATAACCCCCTCCCCCACCTCCCACTCCAAAACTGACTGTCAATTTGGTGTGAACGGTGTCTCGCAGCATCAGAGTCTGTAGAAATGATAAAAAGGGAGTTGAAATTGTATCCTACTGTTCACGATTAGCTCTCTTTATGACCACAATTTGTCAAAACTGTTATGTGGTATTGAAACTTCAGAAGCTGCCGGAATACCTTTATTGTGATCACGGTGTTTTGGTAATATGAAATTCATGAATGTGTGCAATGCCCCATGTTATTGTCCACAGGTGAATTTTACCCAGACCAAAAATTCATCCGTCAATTAGCATATTCACAATAAATACCACGTGTGCCAAAACTGAACCTTGTATTTCAACATAATTTAAGAAGGACATAGAAAATAACATACATGTTTACTGAACAAAAATGATGAAAAACATTATCAAAATGGCAAGCTATTGTCCCTTGTTAGATAATTTTTATCTTCTGTTCAGAAGGTCAGATGTACCATACACACCCGATACGTGAGAATGGATTTACATGTGACTCAAAACGTATCCAAGATGATAGTATGCTCCACTCAGAACACCGATGAGAACAAGATGCGGAGATAAGTGCTAGCCCGAGTCACTCACCATGAAAGGATTGGCATTTCCAACAGCTCTTAATTTATTGTCATCCTGTCGGATTTTCTTACTATTTTTTCAAGGTCCATTTCTCTAGTTCGAAATCTTAGTCAACTCTGACCTGACTAATAAAAAAATATCACAAAAATAAATTCGCGTATTTCATCACTTTCACCACATTAATCTTTTTAGTACTAAATGATTATTGTCATCTTTTATACATGTATAATATGTTGAATTCTTGCGAGCTGATAAAGTATTCGCGTTTTGAGTTATTTTTTGCGCGAGTTGTCAAGGTTGTTAATCCTAAATCGTCCAATGTGATACTGTCCTGTGATTGCAAGGTTTATGAGGACAATTGTCAGGTTCATCTTAACTGAAAGTAAATTCCCTTCTTTGCACCAGAAAACAGACTGGTGAAAAATTACCTGGAAATCTACATATGGCAAACAATAGCAAACCAATGGTAGAGGGCGCTATGCTCCGGATATACATTCTTTCTGGCATCTCCAACCAATCAAAGTCACAGACACTCCCTATACCTTCCCGCCAAATGCGGCTATATCACAACTTCAATTAATCGTTTTACTTTAGTGTATTTATCACGGCGTATGCGTATACCCAGAGTGCATCGCTCACAACTGGAATTGGTTGTACAGGTTGTACTTCCATTCCTGATCTAGGTTTCCATCGAGACCGAAAAAGTCACGCTGGAAAACTTGAATCGTGAAATAGCATTACGCCGTATCATCGAATTTCTAAACATATTCGGTGAAATGAACAGGCATGAAACCAAAGTTGGCTAACCATGATGAAACCACGACAATGAAACAGTCAAGTTTCATCCAAAAAGAACTGTGAAGTTCAAGTTTAAACCTCGGGCGACGAGGGATTCGAAATGATGAAAAAAGAAGTGTCAGAAGCGAATATAGATGGTCTCTATCAAGGATTAATTGGTGAACCAAGAATATGATTCGTTACATTGAAAAACTGTTCAACTGAAGGAATGGTTGTTGGATAAAAGAAAATGGCTGACAACGGTGATAGATTATCGATATGATCTTCACGGTTCTTTAGGGACGAACTTTGACTATTTCTATAAAGTTTATATCCTAGCCATATTTTCATCCGGACCCGCCTTCTAGGCTTCTTTGCCATCAGTTCAGTTTTCATGCTCTCCGCATAAGCAGTTTCGTCAATCTCCATCGAGTCAGTAAGCTTATTGTTTTGAAGTGTCTCCTCCTTCCCCTTGCCAGAAGAAAGCATGACTTGCCATCTTGGTCTCTAGCATACTCACAAAAGCTCTTTTTTGAAAGGAAAGTAAAACTTACTTTTTTAGTTACTTCGATAGCACAGGTCTGTTACCTGGGTGTATTAGCTTTGAACTTAAATAATCTTAAACTTATCCATTCACTGTATCATCCAACTCTGTCGGGCAATATTGCCATCCATTCATCTTCTGACAGCTCTTGATATGAGTTGAAAACAGCCATGTACTTCAGTGATCCTAAAACAGCGCCACATGTGTTCACACACGTCCTGCTTTTTGTTTTCAGAGACATTACATAATGATTAATCAAGCTAAATCTAAATGTAACATGGTATGATACTTTTCATTACTGCTGACTATTCCGTTGAACAGAGAACGGTTTTCGAGGTGAAATTTAAATTCACTTCCAGAAGAGAAATTGTCACTAGATATAGGCCTAACTCTTTTACAACTGTCTTAAATTAGGATGATAAAAATGGGTGCGAGAAACGCGACGATACAATGTTGTTCGTCAAAGTGTCTGTCTATCCCTCTGTGGTGGAGAAGGGGCGGGGCGGACGGATAGACAGGTAGTACAGAGACATAGAGATAGGTGCATATACATATAAAAATAGACAAAAAGGTCGGTTGCTCCCTTAACCTCATCCCCAACCCTACAGTCTACAGAAAACGATCAATGTGTCTAAGGATCTTAGTAGTCTTATAACATACACATTCATGACGCACTGACGTTCATGCAAAAATGCATGCAGAGATTTATATTGGAAGCGTGGCCCCAGTCACCACAAGTTCAAGTTTGGTTTCATGTATACCCATACGTTTAACATTAGTGAGTATATTGAAGTTCCGTTGGGGCTGTTACGAGATCTATCATGTAGACAGAAATCGTTTCCTGTTTTCTGGTGCTCTATGAATCAAAAGGCCTAATGAATGAGACTACTAGGTTTCTATCACCGAATTGGAAAATGACATGTATACGAGGCAAAATCGATAGGAAATCAAATATTTTGCAGTAAACTTTCACTGAACAAGTACCCTAATGTAGTTCTAAAGAATATGAAATGAAAGCAAATCGGAGGTGTTCTCGTGTCATATCGCCCGCAAAAGGGCTTGAAGGACGTTGTGTCACTGATTTTGGCGGTGTTTATATAAAGTTTAGACGCGCGACCCAACGCGATATTTGTCACCGAACGATCGAGTGTAGTATCTCAGGAGTATGTTTTGGCGCGATAGTTTAGTTTAATCATTGACAACATTTCAATGGCACGAGACATGATAAAGCAGTGACTCGGAAAGCCGCATTATCTGTGCGATTGTAGGGTCATCATTTTCGGCGAGGGATCACCGTCCTCCTTTTGAGCACGTGGTCAGTCGATGGTGTCCAGCCATATCAATGACATTAAAGTCCAAAGAGCGTCACTTGTTTTGTAACAGAAAATCATCTTTTTTCAGGTTGTCGGAATCGCCATGTACTGTTACACTACATCACGTGTACCGAGCGATATTACCATAGTGAACACCACGGTACGAGTTTTCAGCCCATAGTTCAGCTGTACTTTGATAAGTTGACTTCTTGTCACTCTTGAGAAACATTTAATTTGTGGGACACTGTCGCATAATATTTACCCCGGAGAATCAAGACTGAACCATTTCTTTATTGCATCACTTTTGTACTGCTCGCACGATTCGTTGGTATGCACAATTTGTATCCGTGTAACATGTCGTAACTTTGAGAAGAGATGGCGCAAAAGTTATTTTGCCAAGACTGTAGTAAAAGATTTGCATCTTTGACTATGTTTATAATGGAGGCCTCCGCCCGCAAAAGCGAGCATGTCTGCCCATGACAAAGACGATGAGAATTACGCTTTCGGTTGAAGTGATATAGTAGATTTAGAGCAATCACTCAGAATTGTTGCAGGTGAAACTGTATGTATCCCTTTTTCCAATGAATTCGATATGCAAACTTTTTGTATAGAAACTACAGAAGCTGCGGGAGTTACCTCTTTTAGCGTGTTTAACCCATTACCGTTATGATAGTGTTTAGGGAGCCTTCAGTAATACAGGGGGGGTGGGCCGGGGAATTGGGGGGAGGGTCACTTTTTAGAAAACAGTTCAAGGGGGAGGGTCACTTTTTATAAACCTATCTTGGGGGAGGGTCACTTTTGATAGAAGCTGATATTATGGCCAAAACTTTGATTGTCCGTGTGATATTTCCTGAATAGGAAATCACCAACAAAATACGCACACACTTATAGACCGCCGTGCATAGTGAATTGACATTTGGTGAGATTCCAAAATCAAATTTCTTACACAACCATAGACTTGTAACCACTCTAGTCTAATCAAGAACAATAATGTGAATAATCAAGCATACATAAATGCACAGATTTATCTAATTTTGTACTGAAAAAAATTATTCATAGTTTCATCATAGACCCCAATGCATAGTGAATCGACATTTTGGTGAAATTTTAAAATCAAACTTCTTGCACAACCATGGACTTGTAACCATTCTAGTCTTAGCAAGAACAATAATCTTAATAATGAAGTATACATAAATGCACAGATTTCTAATTTTGTACTGAAAAAAAATATTCATAGTTTCATCATAGACCCCAATGCATAGTGAATCGACATTTTGGTGAGATTCCAAAATCAAATTTCTTACACAACCATAGACTTGTAACCACTCTAGTCTAATCAAGAACAATAATGTGAATAATCAAGCATACATAAATGCACAGATTTATCTAATTTTGTACTGAAAAAAAATTATTCATAGTTTCATCATAGACCCCAATGCATAGTGAATCGACATTTTGGTGAAATTTTAAAATCAAACTTCTTGCACAACCATGGACTTGTAACCATTCTAGTCTTAGCAAGAACAATAATCTTAATAATGAAGTATACATAAATGCACAGATTTATCTAATTTTGTACTGAAAAAAAATTATTCATAGTTTCATCATAGACCCCAATGCATAGTGAATCGACATTTTGGTGAAATTCCAAAATCAAATTTCTTGCACAACCATGGACTTGTAACCATTCTAGTCTTATCAAGAACAATAATATGAATAATCAAGTATACATAAATGCACAGATTTATCTAATTTTGTACTGAAAAAAAATTATTCATAGTTTCATCATAGACCCCAATGCATAGTGAATCAACATTTTGGTGAAATTCCAAAATCAAATTTTTTGCACAACCATGGACTTGTAACCATTCTAGTCTTATCAAGAAAATAATCTTAATAATCAAGTATACATAAATGCACAGATTTATCTAATTTTGTACTGAAAAAAATTATTCATAGTTTCATCATAGACCCCAATGCATAGTGAATCGACATTTTGGTGAAATTCCAAAATCAAATTTCTTGCACAACCATGGACTTGTAACCACTCTAGTCTTATCAAGAACAATAATGTGAATAATCAAGCATACATAAATGCACAGATTTATCTAATTTTTTACTGAAAAAAAATTATTCATAGTTTCATCATAGACCCCAATGCATAGTGAATCGACATTTTGGTGAAATTCCAAAATCAAATTTCTTGCACAACCATGGACTTGTAACCACTCTAGTCTTATCAAGAACAATAATGTGAATAATCAAGCATACATAAATGCACAGATTTATCTAATTTTGTACTGAAAAAACATTATTCATAGTTTCATCATAGACCCCAATGCATAGTGAATCGACATTTTGGTGAAATTCCAAAATCAAATTTCTTGCACAACCATGGACTTGTAACCACTCTAGTCTTATCAAGAACAATAATATGAATAATCAAGCATAATCAAATGCACAGATTTATCTAATTTTGTACTAAAAAAATTATTCATAGTTTCATCATAGACCCCAATGCATAGTGTATTGAATGACATTTGGTGAAATTCCAAAATCAAATTTCTTACACAACCATAGACTTGTAACCACTCTAGTCTAATCAAGAAAATTAATATCAATAATCAAGAGTACACAAATGCAAAGATTTACCTATTTTTGTATTGGAAAAAACTATTCATAATTTCATCATAAACACCATGGATAGCAATTTCTTGTACACAAATGTTCATTTTACTTCCCTATTCAAGCAAAGTACATTTAAATACATTATCAAACATATATAAAATACAGATATAGCATGTTTTGTGGGGGTAAATTGTCAATAATTTGCCTGATAGATTCCATGTATTATGATTTGATATTTTTGGATGAAGCACTAAATCAGCTACATCTTGCCTTCTTATAGTTGCACAAAATATGGTGACCCTCCCTAAACTGTATGAAATACCATATCTCTTCAAAAATTCTTGCGTGATAAATTGCGACTGTCCCTCCAAAAACACCAGCCCTTCCCTCTGTAATTTGTCCCTAACATAACAATTGAACCAATTGTTATGTAAATTAGCTGATACTGTTTTAGTTATTCCCGGGGAGAATACCGCAGTGGTTGGGGGGGGAGGGTCAAGTTTTAGAATGTCGGACAAGGGGGAGGGTCACATTTTAGACAGGAGGATTGGGGGGAGGGTCACATTTTACGGTACAGGTGTTCGCGAAATTCCCCCGGCCCACCCCCCCCCCCCTGTAATTACTGAAGGCTCCCTTACATAATTGAAAGATCGCGTCCTGCATATCCGCAGCGAAGGGTCAGTTTCGAAAGCCGGGTAGAGGAGTTGATTACTTTCGATGCGCGACAAAAAAGTGGCTGACCCGTTTCATGGAGAAAGAAAAACAAAAGGCTATCGCCAATGGCAAAGTTTAAAAGACTGGATAACCCCCTCCCCATCCCCAAACCACCGTCAATTTGGTAAGAAGGATATCTCGGAGCATCACTGTCTACACGTATGCGTAATCCTGGAATGAAAAAAAGAACAGGCAGGGGATATTGAACCCTATGGTCTAAACTCTCTTTATGGCCACGAATTGTCAAAACTTTTGTATGGTATGGAAACTACAGAAGCTGCCGTAATACCCTTCTTGTGACAACAGTGTTTACGATAATCTTAAACGCACTGAGGCCGATAAGTATAAGGTAGTATGCACCTCGCGAAAGACCTGCAACATCAGACACCATGACTCAACAACCGCTGCTGAGCATGAATATAGATAGAAACTGATCATGTTGTCAAAATATGCTACAGCGACAGTAATAAACAATGAACAAGACATGCATTTTCACCAGCGTACTCATATCTAACATTACACATGTTTTGCTTAATTAAAACCTGTCTTCTCTAAACATATAAACGTGTAAACCTATTGGCAACTTTAAGAGACAGGATACCGTACCATATTTGATAAATTCATTTAAAATACGATAATGTGCTAAATTTTGCAAGACCTTCTTGACCACCAATTGAAAACAACCCTGGTTTTATTGTGAGCTTCGTACTTCGGTGATCTGTGCAGTGATGTGAACGAATGTCGTGGCTGCAAATAAACGTGTTAGGTCTATTCGAGGTTATCAAAAGGTCAAAGGTGACAACAGCCGACGCCGATTGTGTACAGATATGCTGGGCTAGTTCAACCGGCAAGAAAGTGCTACATTTTCAAAGGTTGCCAGGCCTGTGCTGCGGATTTCATGACCTCTGACACCAATATGATGTAGCCATCATGAGATTGCGCCTAATCGTAACTGGAGGCGCCCTGGTTGCCGGTGCGGTGACGGCCCAGCTCATTCGCCACTCACCCACCGACCAATCAACAACTCGTCTTCCAGAGGTCGATATCGCCAGGCCAGCAGTACTCGACACACAGTCCCGAGCTCAGACTCACATCTTTGCTGACGTTGAAAGAAACCCAGCGCAGACTAGAATCAAGATGCCACAATTCGCCGGCAAGTACAAACTCGACAAGAGCGAGAAGTTTGACGAGTACATGAAAGCACTGGGTAAGGAAGTCAGCCTAGGAGAAACTTGCTTTGGCTACAGTGCATGAGCGTCATCAAAATATTTGAGACGATGTCTTTTTAGAAATTTTTAAAAGAAAGATTTTCCTACCAACGCCTACATTTGGTTGCTTTATTTTTTAAGTTATGTAAATATTGTGCAAATCGCACCTATGCCATTAATTGTTGACACAATCAGGCGCATCTTATTTTCATTTTCACATGTATAGGCCTATTTGTACATTTTTACATTTTTACAATTTGCGAACTTGTTCAAATTTGGTAAACTCTAGACCTGCACAGATAGACGACAACGGCAGACGACCGACATACAGTGCTGTATCTTTATCGGCAATGCGCGTTAATTTTACAGTCACCAGACGAACAGCAATGCTAATCAAAGCATAGACCCTGGAACCAGGGTCTATGATGAATCACAGCTTTAAATATCCACCATTCAAATACCGCCCGGTTATCCGCGTTACTGCCCCAAGTGCCGAAAATATGATATTTCGAGAGCGACGCAAAACGTATTTGTTTGTCAAGCGAGACAAATATTTGCTCTCAGATTCGAATATTTTAAGCTTGAAGTGCGTGTCTCGTTGAAGTTTTTGTCGAGATTCTAACGGCGCCAGCGACAATCCAAGACAGCGTGATCAACTGCGGGTACGCCGGGAGCCATTTCCCGCTTACCGACATCACACTAAATCTCCTCTGTTCAATCGAAGCCACATTTGGGTAGCAACTCTAAGGGACGATCTTCAATCACCTTGATTCTATATCTAATATCCGGGTAAACAGAATCGTTGAACAAATATTCTGCTATCTCAGAGCGGATGTGTTTTGTCATTGCAGTCCGCTCAACACTGCACGGCGACCGTTATTAACATGTACCGGGGCATCGTTACCGACAGCAAGAACTCCCAAAGTACCGGTATGCATGTAATTGTCTGACGCATCCTATTATCATTTATAAATCGCAGTCACACCGGTAATCCGTGGATCTGAAAAAGGTTAAAGTATGGGCGTAAGAACCTGTCAATTTCCCACAACATGACTGATCAAACAGGCCAAATCAAGATGAAAAATAGTTTGATCAAAAATGGGGAAAAAAATGCTAAGTTTCAAACCATTCATTTTGGATACATGATTTATTTTATCTTGAAATCAAACATGATTACGCCAGTTTGTAATACATTGATCAATATGATGTCTATCTGGGTCCTGTGTGAGTTCAGGAATCTGACAAAACTATACGGAGTTACTTTCATGCATTTTTGTCGGCGGAATGGCCTGACACCGTAGCACTGATGGGTAGACGACAGCGGCAAATCTCTGTAATTCAGGCAAACACAGAAGTACTCAAAGCTTCCAACTTTACTTCATGCAGAATAAAAGTAAACTAAAGCCGCATAGCGAATCGAATCATGTGATCTAAAATGTTGAGTTACTCTTTCACTTCATTTAGTGTCTCTTCGGCTGTCCTCTCGACTTCAATGTAGAATACCCTCCGGGGACTAATCATAGGACTCTCAAACCTTTACAACATTCTTTTGGCCTACCACTTGTGGGGGTTCATTTTGATGCTGATGGAGTAAATAAAGTTTTTACCGACTTAGTTTTGAGAAAATCGGGAATTCTTGCGGAAAATTTGAGCTAAAGTTTATTATTTTCGAGGCGCGAACTACCTCAAAGATCTCTCGATCGTTTCTTGTCTCAGACTCTACATTCAAACGCTTGTTGGCAGATATTTTGAGCTTAGTAGAATAGCTCCATGACAAATGATCGTAAATTTCGTCAAGTGCCTTGGTTGCAAAACTGGGCTACTTCAAAGCACGGTTTTAGGGGCACTGTTAACGAATTCTACATTCAGAAATTACACTTTGATCCCAGCTTTCGAATTTCTGCGTCGCGTTGTATTTTATGAAAAGCCATAAACTGTCTACATTGGCGTGGTGTCTTTATGTACCCACTAGGACATTGTATGCAAAATGTCTGGGCCAAAAATAAAGTAATAAATAAACTGCGATAATTTCATGACATTTATTATATAATTTACAATTTGTGAATAAGACACGGTGCCTTTCCAATTCCCCCTTTTAATTGCTTTCAAAGATTGCATTTTTATCCACTACCGAGAGCCTGCCACACAGAGGTATTATTTTCAGGGATGTTTGATAATTTTTTCAATTTCGGGAGAGTACCTGACCAGTTTAAGCCTTAACCCTATGCAATAAACGTAATATGCTCGATTTACAACACATGCAAGACTGCCTCCTATGAAATGTAATAAGTCAGCCATCTATGAATTATCATGGCGTGTTTAACATTTATAATGGCTAATGTTTGATGTGTCACTTCTTCGTGTGAAAATATGCATATGAACAAAGTACTTATTGTACCGCTTTTATCGTCTTGGTATCAGGCAGAGTCAAACGTTCCATGCTTGAAATGTCGTGTTACACATGACTTATCGTAAAGAGAGTCGGCATTTAATGTCAGCTGTGTGTTTGCTTAAAACTCAAAGTCCTGTCACATTACACTCTATTACTTTTTAAGGGACAGTAACGGTGGATGGTCAGAAAAATGCACAGATTATTCTTCCGAAATGTCGAAATGTAGTGCATTATCCTTGTCAAGACAATGTAGTGTGTAAAAATCAGGGATGACACCATAGTTGACAAATAAATTCAAGACCAGAGATTGTAACGTGACGTCTTCCCGTAAACGAACGTTTTGCTTCAATGCGATGTGACACTGTCGCATATATCAGTCGCATTCGAAACCATAGTTTTTTTTCACATTGCGTTAATAAAATTAATGATATAGACTAGATATATGTCATTTCAATTCTCGTCAGGTGTTGGTCTTGCGACGCGAAAGATTGGCAACATGACGTCACCAACGTTGACTGTGACTCAGGATGGGGATCACTTCGTATGGAAGTCGGAGTCCACGTTCAAAAGCCAAGTTGTTGACTTTGTCGTTGGCCAGGAGTATGACTTCAAGACCATGGACGACAGGAAAGTAAAGGTACGGGAGGATAATGGTCGCTCTACTCTTTCCCTTCAAGTACAAGTGTAACAGTTATAGTCATTTCCATATTTGGCGTTTTCGGGGAGTTCGAGTTTGTGGTCACAGAATATAATTGACATTAAAGTTACATTACAAAACACCTCGGTCGCTTGGTCGAGGCCCTGCATCCGATATTTACAGCATGTCGTGCGAACTGCATGCGATTGCTTTTTGAAACAAATTCCAACGTGAATCCCCACAAAACTTGTATCAAAAGTGTTCAGAAACGAAATATTTCCAGCCGGTTTGTACACTTGTAATCCTCTGTAGAATTCTAAGTCGTCCCCCTCCACCTCCCCCTTCGCCTCCCCCAGCTATCAATAAAGAGGCCGTTCTCTCACCAGCAATTGTGTTTGCAACGTGTGGTACTGTGTCGAAATATGACTGTAACCAACATGATTGAACCATAGACAGTATAGGTGGGAAACGTGTCTGTGATTGAGCATTGTAATTGTTTGTTGACCTGATGGGAATGCATATTTACATTTCATCTTCAGTGCCTGGTCACCTGGGACGGTGAGAAGCTCAAAGAAGTACAGAAACCACTCCCTGGCCAAGAAGGCAAAGAAACCATCCTCATCAGGGAAGTTGATAAAGACAACAACGTCTTGATGGTGAGATTCTGTTTTACTTGTTTTTGACAAAGACTGACAAGAATGTTGACAGAGCTGTAAGGACCAGTGATTTTGTTCTTATATCTGACTATTCTAAACCACTGCAAATATTTATTTAAACTGAATTCGGATATAGGTTTTCTTGGTCTATTACAAGCATTGTTAGGTTGTGAAGTTGGTTCACATCAACAACCGTATTAAATTTGATTAAGTCGATGCCGTATCGGAGGTGGCCGATTAACAAGCTGAGGGTATTCTGATCACTAAGATCCACAACTGAACACATTTAAAGCCATTAACCCTTATGATCATGACGAAACATCCTTTGAAACGAGTCAAAGAAAATTTTACATTGAATATTCCATTAAATCACCATGACATTGCCATGGTTGTTGCGCTTGTTTCATAGCCACGCGATTTTATCGCGATGATCTGAGTTTTATCGCAATTAGCGAGTCACAGGGCAGCACATCGGACAGTATTGTCTCTCTTATCGGGAAAGTTTGTTGACCAGAGGTCTGATCAGACGACCACGTGGCAGATGCGTGGGGTCCCGAGAGAGACGATTAATACACACGTTAACTCGCCGAATACAAAACAAGCCTGAGAGAATCTAACGGACATCCTCTGCACCAGGGGCGGGCGGGTCAGAATCAAACTATCTGGTCGTTGGTGAATTATAAACTATTTGTTGACATCTTTTTGACAGACGACCTTGTTTCCCCGATGACGGTCGACTAAAGTACTGCTATAGATTTGGGTTTTTCAACGAGTTGTCAACTCTAAAAACGTCAAAGTCACTGTCGCTTTAGTCTCGAATCTACATTTGCATGTCTGCGAATATGTGTATATACATGCCTATCGCACCCTCACTGTCATGAACATCATCTGATACAATTGAATTGCCAAAGTACAAATTTAATCAATGTGCTGACTCAGAAAGACAAGCCACGCGCGAACTCATCAATTAGCTACATGTTGTGTCCATCATCGTATATTTAACATGCAAGAGCTGATGCAGGCAGTAGCGGGTTCAGAGAATCAGTAATCTGCTGATAGTGATAGTTAGGGTCGATGGTTTATCTGGCAATGCAAAAACCTACTGTATGGTTTGATTTATATCACTCTATTCAGATCGCGTGAATTGCAAACCGTGACGCTCATAATGTATGGTATAAGTAGTTTACCGAGCCATTTAATTTGCGCATACTTGAATGTACCTGGCGCGAAAGACTCCAGGGCAGTGCCGGGCGGTCCAACTGAAAACCGCGCGTGAAACGAGTTTATCTTCCTTGGCATCTTCGACGATATCTGTGACAACAGTTGATAATTTGACCGGTCAGAGACACCTAATTGTTGAAATCCCTCCTTCAGTTGGCTGTTTTGGAGAGAGATTTTTGGAATGGCTCAACGCCAATTCCTATCTGCTGAACTTTTCCCACACTTAAAGATAGTGCCCTATTGGTTTGAGACACCGGTCCCTACACCGCCGTTGGGGATGTAGAATGGGGGAGTTGAGGGAATGCGTTCGATAGAGTGCGTGTGCTCTCCATCATTCGCCTGCTTGCGAAAACGTGGCGTGGTTCCCAATGGTTAGCTACTGAATAACTGGGAATGCATAATTTGTGGATGTGAACGCGAATGAAATGTACAACAAGAATGAAGCATGTTTTGGTATTCATTTCTTCTATAGTGTTTATCTCTGTCGAGTGGTCGTATTCAGGCAGAAGGGTGTCGAAGTGTTTAAAATCTTTAACATGCCATTTTTTTCTCTTTTTCTCACAGACCTTATACATCGACGATGTCGTCTGTACGCGTCTCTATAAGCGTGTATAAAATACACGTACTCAGAAATCGCCATCCTGTTCGACAAAGACTGCATTACGTTATGCCACACTTGATACCAAAGTACCTTTCCTCTAAAGTAAAATAAAGTTACGCCAATAGGATACGGAGATCATTATCTGTCAAAAGAATTTACATCAAATTTATATTTTTTTCATTTCAATGATTTCAATAGCTTTGATTGTTTATTTCTTATTTCAGCGGCATTGTTTTTTGCTTTTCATCGCTATTTGTCAAATAATTCTGTAAGCTGCTTTTCTGGCACAGTGAATGCACTAGCACTGCCTAGGGACGCCTTTTGCTCAAACGAAAAGTTTGGCAGCGAATTATTCTTTAAGCTACAACGCTAAACTTGCTCCCTCTTTAGATAGATGAACCATAGACCGTAGGAGAAGAGGTATTAATGAACTGGCAGCAAGTCAAAAAAAATTGTCACCAGCCGAAAGGATTTAAACTGAAATACAGCTATTGTAAAACAGTTTTAGTAAGATACAGGACAACGATCCCGGCAGCCAGGTATCTGGTACGCTTGGATCATGAGATTATTGGTCAGGTTATCATGTTTCTCATGTTTGCTTGAACAATAGCCTTGAGTTTATTTTTCACTGTGAGATAAAACATTCTATGCACAAAGTTCGCAAGGTCCAATAAAAAGAAGCCAAGATATAATTTTTTTTTCAGTTTGCGTCTTTACTCTTCTTTGTCATTTGTCGACTTTGCTCATCGGGGCAAGCTTGTCGCGTGAGTTCGCTCATCTGTCGATAAGGTGCGGGTCGCCGATTGAACAAGGGATTCACCGATTGACGCACCAAAATGGACAGGTCATCTGATAGAAAAAGGACGGACTTGTGGGTCAAAATGTTTACATAGATGTACTCAAGGGTGCGAACTAATTTCTGTGCGTGGTGCTGCATCTGAAACGACCTGCCTCAGCGCTCGAGAGGGACGAATACACTAAGCAATCCAACCTGAGTCGACTGCCAGACGACCTCATAATTCCATAGCGTGGGGTTATGCAACTAATACAAACGCCTGTGTTTTATGATATATTTTATAAAAGTTTCATTTATATGGGAGCTTATTGGGAGTTTCTTATTTTTGAAAAAGGGCAAACAAATAAACCAAATAATTCTAATTTACAACAGTACGTCCAGTCATAAAAAGACTGATGCGAACAAGGTACGCTGTGTAATTAATTGTACACTAAAAAAAGGTTTTAATTGACGTTTGACCGATTCCCGTCTGTTTCATTTTTCAAGTCGCAAGCTAACCTGACATATTTTTATTTCAGAAGTGGCAATATTTAAGCTGTCCTTTAACGAACAAAACGTGTCACAGCTAGCATTTACTGTTAGGTATTCTGAACTAAGGCATAATGAAAAAGTTGCCACCAAATGGTAAAAGCCGAAGTTATTTGTGCATATAGTGGACGCGCGCGGGGGCAATATTTCCATACGCCAGTCCGAAAAGCATTAAATCCGGTGCACGGTACTCGCACAAAGACATTCTTCAGTAATATTCCACCTGAACTGGGCCGTCGGAGTTGCATCGTCCGGTTAGCACGCTCTTTGTAGGTGGTAGTTCCTGCCTTAGTCCCGATTGGGGTACAGGTGTACCCTGGGCAGTTCACGCTGCACAGTGCAAACTATACACACCTGTGCTATACAATTTTCCGTTAAATGGAGGTCAAAAGTCTACGGTTTTTGGTCAAATACTGGTGTAAAAAAATCTACATCTTCTACCAAATGATGGTTCAATAGTCATGCTCGATTCAAAACATAGGAGTCAAACGTCAACATTTGTCGCCACTCCATTGGTCAAAAGTCTACACGAGGCGAAAACGAGGGGGTCAAAACTGTGGTACAGATGTGTACACCCTTGATATGGTAGATCCTCCGAGATAAACACCGCTTGGCAAGCGAAGATATAGGCGCCGGGGCTATAGCCAGTATATACCTGAATAAGATACAATCTCTGAAGAGAAGTCCTAACATTTAACGAAGAGGGCGCCACTATAATTAAGAGCCGATCGTATGTTTTGTTGTGGCTGCCCCTATCATCATATTGTATGTGTCAGATTTGCTGTGTCAACGATATCCCGAATGTCAGGGGCTTTCTGGACGAGAGTCCGACTTTGGTGACCTTGCATTTGCTGTAGTTTAACATTACTGATTCAGTAACACCAATAGATTGTAATTGGTAACGTATAAAAGATGCGGCATATTTTCCAAGGTAGCTGAAATACCAGACTGAAAGATCCATCGCTCGAGGACGTTCCCTACGGCGCTTATCTGACAAAACGTGCTTATCTGACAAAAATAACTAATTACTGCTTGTAGCCTTACTCATTTGTGGAAAGTAATCCCTCACACAATACTTCGTCTGTTAAAACACACAAACGAAATTTTAATTAGAGCAGTCTAAAATGTCAGATAGGCGCCGTACAGACGTTCCCTACGCTCGCCTCCTCGATAAGTGTAGAGAGCGCCCTCGAGCGACGGATCTTCCAGTCACTGAAATACCAATGATCACTACATGACATTCATCTTGTAAGGGATCTTGAGAGCAGGGATATCACGGGTTTCGAAATTTTGATTTGATTCATCAATTTCCGTCCGCCCCGTGACGCCATAGAATGGTCAGCGACATAGTTATCTCAATGAGAATTTGATCAGCAGTACTTTGGCCACATTGCGTTTGTCCAGGGGACGGGTAAGTACTAAAAACAAACGGCGTTGAGTTGGAAGCTGAAGAGGGCGCCCGGCAAAAAATAATCAGAGTTCATGACGTGTACAATCCGTGAGCTTGTTACAGTAAACTTTTTTATCAATGGTACACGACTTCAAAAAATGAGAAAGTGTTGTAAACTACAGGGCATGGTTAAGTTTTCAATAAACTTTGATTTCACTTCATTTCATACAAAGAGATTCTTCGTATAAAGGGTTTCAAATTCTACATATTTTGATTCCGAAAGAGACGTGTTAAAGCTAACAACAAGGTCGATGATCGCTTGACTCTCACTACAAAAGTATGAAACACACCACAACAGAAAATACACTTATTTTCTAGGGAAAAATCAGAGTCTCCTTAACTTTAAACGTCATTGTTACCCAAATTGGTTTTCGTCGAAGGCGTGGACACATGTTTTGAAAGTCAGTGCATGACAGCGTGCAGAATACCACACGGCTATGTGATATTGGGTAATGTCTCATTTACCAAGGCTGTTGGTTGCCCTACCGGATCATGAAAATCGATTGCGATCCAATGATTACATGTTAGTAGCCCAAGGACAAATACGAGCTCACAAACCTGCTATTTGCGAAAAGAAATTATTGAATCAGGAGAAAAAAAGACGTGCATCGAATGTGGGAATGTGACGTCCAAGTGTAAGTGAAGATCGGATCCTTTAAAATGTTGTTGGTATGGGTAAAAATAATAAGAATTCTCTTGACCAAAGAAATTTGACGTCATTTACCCATCTCTACTACGTCATCAAAGATACAGCATGTTGTTAAAGTGTGAATTAGGGACGTGTTTCCAAATGCCATGGATAGATCATCGATTTATTTGAGTTCTGGAAATGACGAGATAATATTTTGCGGTGACTGATAATTTACCCTGCGAGAGATCTGATCGTGTTTATGGAAACTCTAAAACACTCTGTAGTTGTATTTGAGATATCAAATGCGAAGCACTTTATAGGCCCACATTATCTGTTTCAACCTCTACCACGGTGTCATCGAAATTAATACTATAAAAGCATAAACCCCAGGTCCGCGACATAAGTATATCAATTAACATAGAATTTAGTTCGCAGTACTTTGGCTACGTTGCGTTTTGTCCAGGGGACAGGTAACTACTAAAACAAACGGCTTCGAGTTGAAGGTTGAAGAGGGCGCATTGCAGAAAAAATACCAGAGTTCCTTTTCGTGTACAGTCCGGGAGCTTGTTGTAGTAAACCGTTTTACCTTTAGAACACCACTGCAAAAAAGCGAGAAAGTGTTATAAGTTACAGCGCATTGGTAAGCTTTCCACAGACTTTGATTTCATTTCATTTCGTTTCGTTTCATTTCACACACAGATTCTTCGTACAAAGGCTATCAAAATCCTAAATATTTTGATTCTTGAAAGGACGTGCTAACTGATAACAAGGTCGGTGATCGCTAGACTCTTACGACAGAAACATGAAACACAATCAACTCTAAGATTGCAAAACTGAAAAGAAGTGCGTTGAACCACAGACATGAAAATTATTCAATTCACTTCCGTTGACTTCTCTTGGCTAACTTGTTTCAATGAAATCGAAGGGGGTTTGGGGCAGTCATTAAAGTTTTACTTCACGTGATAACTTTATAATCAACAGAACACGTAGCATTAGAGCTTCGTTAGCCAATACTGTAGATGCATTTTAAGGTACCCTTGATCTGTGTGTAACTTACAGTTTCTTGCTCTACTCCCTAAACCTTGCCGATATTTATAATATTCAACTTGTCTACAACACAGCCTGCATATGTGTAATGTCCATTCTTTATTCCTGACAACTTGACTCTAGCCCGGAATAGAATTAATTTATCAACAACCAAAGTGTGTGTCGTATACAGTGCGTTGCCAAGGCTTGTACTTTGTATTTCAACATCCCCTGGAGAGAAGAATTTTTAAAATATACTTATTTTATAGGGAAAAATAGTAGACAATATCACCTGTGTCTCCTTAACTTTCAACGTCGTTGACACCCACAATGGATATCGTCGAAGGCCTGGACACGTGTTTTTAGTCGCTGCATGACAGCGTGCAGAATACCGCACGGCTATAGTAATATTGGGCCATGTCTCATTTACCAAGGCTGTTGGTTGTACTAGCGGATCATGAAAATCGATTGAGATCCAATGATAATATGTTAGTAGCCCAAGGACAAATACGAGCTCACAAACCTGCTATTTGCGAAAAGAAATTATTGAATCAGGAGAAAAAAAGACGTGCATCGAATGTGGGAATGTGACGTCCAAGTGTAAGTGAAGATCGGATCCTTTAAAATATTGTTGGTATGGGTAAAAATAATAAGAATTCTCTTGATCAAAGAAATTGACGTCATTTACCCATCTCTACTACGTCATCAAATATACAGCACGGTGTTAAAGTGTGAATTCGGGACGTGTTTTCCAAATGCCATGGATAGATCTTCGATTTATTGGAATTCTTGAAATGACAAATAATCTTTTGCTGTGACAAATAATTTCCTCTGTGAGGGGTCTGATGGTGTTCATGGAAACTTTAAGGCTGGTCGATTCCTTGTCTTTCAGATATTAAACGTAATTTAAAAGCACTTTATGGGTCCACATAATTTATCTCTTTCAATCGCTGCCATGGTGTCATCGAAATTAACACTGTTAAAGCATAAACCTCAGGGTCAGTGGTTTAAGTTGGAATAGCGATTAGTTTCAGTAAGTAAAATATAAAGGAAATAAACGGAAGTCAAGGTGAAAATCGCAATTCACTTTTAGTTAAAACGCCGATCGTTTTGATGATCTCTGTTCAACCTGGTCACTAAAGGTGTCGAAGTATACATAACGGGACAGTAGCATGTCAAATGTGCTGCCGGAGTTACATTTTTTTCTCATTCTCCCTGGCCTGTAGGATAAGATTTCGGCCAAAACCGAACAAAAACTCAAAAGGGGCATTTACTAGCGATGAAAAGACGCAGACCCATTTGTGGATTTCGCTGAACGCACAAAGACAGCGGAGGAAGCCGGGCTTGCAAGCATTCCTTACACCTCGCCTCGTGCATTCAACGATTTTTGTTGAAAGGCCATGCTTGACTAAACCAAACTGTAACATCTAGCGGTGGCTTTTCAAGTGGTTGACTTCATTGTTGACACTATATATTCCATTCGGGGCTATCCAGGTGCAATAATTCGTGTTGTCAACTTACTTGACGTGACATTCCTGGACGATATAAGCGGAAACAAGGGGTCAATAAAGACGGTTATTCATCGTGGCGGACCCGGCATTTATCGCGGACTTGAGCCATAGTTACACAAAACACGGGTTTCAGGCTCACGGTACAAAACATTTATGAAAAGGGGTAATTACATTGGCCTGGAGAAATCGACCATAAACTAGTGTTTGGGTTTGCTGATGCAAACATCAGCTCTTGCAATCTTACACAAAGAACTCTCTCGCGGCTATCGATAATTACTAGCAATGGTGCTCGAAATTTAGCATACTCCGACAAGTTAGAGGGAAAAAAAGAATGTCGTAATTGGTAATCACCGGTTGGATTCTATTCAAAGTACTTTTCAAAGCTAATCGAAAACCAAGCTGAAGATTGGTTTCAAAATTAAACAAGTGAAAGATCCCTGTTGCTGTCGCTGTGTGCGTATGTATGTATGTATGTATGTATGTATGTATGTATGTATGTATGTATGTATGTATGTATGTATGTATGTATGTATGTACGACGTACGTATCTATCTGTCTATCTATCTATCTATCTGTCTATCTATCTATCTCTCTGTCTATCTATCCATCTACGTATTTTCTACGTATGTATCTATGTATATATGTACCTCTGTTTGTGTATGTTTACTTATAAATCTAATGAATACATACATACATAGATGCTTGCTTTATGCGTGTGTCCATAAATCATCCAGCCTATACCCTTTCTTTATTATAGAAACCAATCTTATATATCAGTAAGCTCAAATCACGTCCAACAAACTTTATTGATACACATGTCAGAGTTTCAGCTATTTTGCGTTATTTCCCTTGAATAATTTTTGACCGTTTCATAAAAAAACTAAATTAATTTCCCCATCACAGTCTATCAGTCTGCAAAGTGTCCTGTAAGGGCAAGACCTTGGCATTTTTGGACACAGAGTCCGGTCCCAATACACATACTCTCAATGTCACGCCAAGGCAGATTACCCAATCCCACGATTTCCCTCCAGGGAAATATGCTGGACCAGGCCTTCGAGAATGTGGCAGTCACAACACACACTGAGAATCTGTACTGTGGTCTCTTCCCAGACATTGTGGTACGATGTTTCCCCCTGTAATGATCTTTACAGTTGATATTAGTGTAGTGTGTAATCTTCCCTTTAAAAAGAATAGCTTGTTGCGTTTATAAGCATATCTCTGACCGCGGTTGGTAACTGGTATTTCCATCGCCTGACACGTGACCATGGAGTCGCCAATTTCAAAAGGTTATTATTTAGCCAGGCCTTATCTTTTTCTGTCTATTATCCCCTTTTCATGTTCAACATGCTGCGTGCAAATGGAAGTCAATATGATTTTTGGGAGAAAAGAAAACATTCTTTACAAGACACGCGGCAGTAAGTTTGGTGTGTTAACTTGCATGCCAGCTCAGTAGATGATTTTCATTGATTAAAGAAACGGCATTGCGTAAAACCAGGCAAGCCCCGGTACAATAACAATCATTATTATGATCAAACTATCGGTTCGAGAAAAAAATAGAATCACTTGTTATAAAAAATACCATTAAATAAAACCACATTAATGCATGCAACAGTGCTGTATAAAACTGACAAACACTTCTTTCAAAACCTATTTCCTCCTTACAATCTTGAATTTGATTCGTATCCATCAATCACGCGTACTTTCGTTCATCTCTCTAGTAAGCCGTCTTTATCTATATTCCTATTACTTACTTGTATGACTGTCCATCTATCTATCTGTCTGTCTGTCAGTCTGTCTGTTTGCCAATCTATGCTGTGTGTTTATCTGGTAAATGTTTATGAAAATTGAATCGTTGGATTGGTGTGGATGTATCCCTGTCGACCTCTAGGGGTTCTAGACTTTCTGGCTCTCGACTTCTGTTTTAAAAATGTCTTTGGGTGACATCAGTTATCTGTGTGTATCTACACCATTCCTCCGTCTATGCATGGTCCATGGTTTATGTGACTCTGGTGTCATCTGAACACCCCACAATCAAACGATACAGTGCGAAGAACATGAGTGTAGTGTATTGTGATCCATACGTTGTCTACTTTTTGACATCTTCACACAGGTCCAAAGAGTGTTCGACAAAACATTCCTTAGATCTCGTCTATACAGAAAATGCATATTAAGGCAAAATAGATCGACGACAGGATTCTCGGATGTACCAGAAATACATTTAATGAGCTGACGGCCATTTTGGAAAGCTGCAAACCACGGCCTATACAGTTGACATGGAAGTTGCAATCTATATATATTGCATCTACATGACTGAATGATTTATTTTGAATCAAAAGCTGTGTTCCTTTTGTTCCTAGATAAACTGTGTCAATAACCAGCAAATGTCTCCCCCATATTTCCATATTTAATCGTATTAAACATCGCAGAAAATGTAACCTAGGCTATTATCTCAAGTGCCAGCAACTGTAACTATATTACTTGTAACCGTTTTTTTTTCTGTGAAATAAGTAAACTTTCTTTTTCTTCTCCAGAAAGTGTATTCCGATACAAACTATTAGCAGTGACAGCACAACGCATTGAGTAAATTATGCATAATGTTATTTTGCATCAATATATTCCGGTGCGGACTTAAATTATGTTGTCAACAAGAACATTGGACATAACAGCAATACTCAGTTTACAAGTATACACGCATTTCGATGTGATTTTGGCAGTAGAGGAAACTGTATTGGACAGACAGAACGGAGATACTGGAAAGTACATTTGTCAAACGTTTCAACCAATAGACCTCTAAGTGGACGCCGTCCCGTCTTTTGAAAGAAGTGCAACTGCCGCTTTGAGAAGTGATACTGACATCCTGCCACTCTCGATGAAGAGAAGCAAACCAGCCACAGACTAACAAAAGCTGATTAGGACACCTCAATGGCCTTCCAGATGAACGGCTGTAACAATCGACCGACCTTGGAGAGAAAAAAGTACCCGCATTACCAGGACCATCTTCCCATTTCACGCTTGCAATGGCGCTCATCTCCTCGATGGACACAGCCTACTTGAGTGTTTCTTCTGCGAAGTGCAGCCCTGGGGGGTTTGGGATCACTCATCGCAGTTCTGCCAGGCTTGTGTCGTTAAGTCCAAAAATCTGTGCCATTGTCTTGTCAGCTATAGCGACAGTAAGACAACAAAAGTGCATTAGATGCTCAAGTCAAGTCCGCCTTGCATTTTTTTTTCTCTCCCGCATTTCTCAGTCGCGGCAGGGCCGGCTGTAATAATATTATCACTTACATCATCATTAAAATCGTTTCCAACTGTTGCGTAGAATACCTTGATCTGATCAAAATCCGCATTTCTTGACGCAAACAGTTTCCCTTGCACCACCTTCACAATTATCGTGGCTGGAGGTCCCCTGGAAGCTTCATGCTTTCAAGAGTAGACCACGAAACCGGTTAATATGCTTACATTTTCGGTAAAGCGCCGTAATCACCGTACCTTGTTGCGTTCGCGGACAAGTTTGTAAAGGCTGGCGTTGGACACCACATCGATAATTTTTCTTTAAAAGTTGTGTACGTACAGATATGGTAAATGTTTCGGGTACCTTAGGGAAGCACACCAAAATACATGATGTAACGGTGAATGTATGCAAAGCCGAGGTGTGTCGAAACTACAAAGAGAACTTTTACATAAATAGTACACATGGGGAAAGTATGCACACTAAGGTGACGTACTTATTTCCATCGAAAGGTAATGCTAAGATTTATCTAACCAGTGTGCACTGTTTCTTTTTTTTTAAACTTTTCTTTGACTTGTACTTAGATTCTTAAATGATACTTTGACAGACATCTGTGTCACTTTACGATTCGTTGACACAGTCTGTGTCCTAGAGATAACGTATTTATTCCGACTGGTGTATGACTTGTGAGACTTTCGGGTACGTTGAATGGACGTGACAAGCTTGGTTCATCTCATAAACCATGCAACAATAAGCCCCGTGCACATTTCGCGTCCTCTGCAGAGCGCGTCAGGGCCCGGCGAAGTGAAATCGATTATATTTCATATTCATAGAGTGACAATGGCGATCCCTCCCAGCCATCGACAGAAGATAACACCGTGCGTGCTAAAACAAAAAGACAATTTTCACAGTTTTCCTGTGCGTGATTGAAAAACGTAATTAAAGCTATACCCCTTCCCCTCCATTATCAAAGACAAAAAAATATGTGAATAGACCGCTTGAATACCACACCTCAACCGGTTTAGCGATAAGAGAAAGTACTCATTTACAAACTGAATATTTAGTCTATCCATTCACTGGCGAAAAGAGAGAACAAACAAATGGTAATTTAAAATGTGTAGCAACGATAACGTAATTGTCAGAGTGCCAAAGAATAAATTGCCGTCTAATAGTGGTCTAAATGTACGCCATTTTACGTAAAGGCTTTCTAATTAGCGAAATGAATGGGACCAATTCTAAACTTAAAATCCACCGTGTCACGTGGTCGTGGTAACTCGGGCTATTATCATTTCATCTTTCGTATTGTGTTGAAAGTTTTCCTCAGCCTGAACACTGAAACAGTGACCGACGCTCGACGCAAATCGTGGTACTCTCTTCTTTCTTTTTTTTCTTTTCATGTTTTTTTCCATTCTTGCGCAATATAGAAACACTGATATACAGGTACACTGACACATTTACTGTAAGGTTTCCCAATCAGGAACTAATTTGAGTCTTGCAAAGCAAAGACGTAGAAGAAGAAAAAACCCAGGGTTTTGAGAACAATATAACGGCCGTTCTACCTGACTCCGTCTTTCCAGAGCCCCTTTGTCCCCATTGTTGTGAGATGTCGCGACATCTGATCAGTGCAAGAGCGTCGCTACTGATACTGGTAATTACCGGCGTCGACAGATAGCGGTAATTATCCCCGGTGTCATCTTTGATCATGGCGACATGCCCTAGTCAATGGAGATGAAATTGACAACGCAGTCGAAGGCACGCGGGATTCGCAGCGTCCCTTTGGGAAAGAGACGTACACCGAGGACCTATCTCATAGTGTGTGTGCTCGTGCAAGAGGGGAGAGGGAATGAGGAGAAAAAAGCGGGAACTTTGCCATGGATAAATAAGTCCTTCGCCATAAATTCGGCTTTCGGCATAAATAGCGTCTCTTCCCTCACAAATACACCGTTTAATACTTTCATCGGTCTAAAAATGCAAGCAGCGGGAACCAAACGCACCACAATATCGGCAACCGGGAACTATTGGCAGACGGTATAAAAGATACCGTACCACAGGAACACAAATATGTTTAATTTTTGATTCCGGAGTAAGATACGAGCGTGCCGAGCCACCCGTGCAATTACGATCGATTGAAGTCGATTTTCAATTTGGTGAAAGACAACCTCATTAGCGTTCACTTTCCTCGGCGGAAATATTACCTGGAGTACCGTCTGTGGTAGTCAATCGCAAATACGGAAATTCTTCGCGGGAAACAGTGTACCCCTAGCTTTGTACACGGTCCATTAAAATAGCCCTGGCTTGTGCTTGTATGGGTCGGCGAATCCTTTTGTGACATTTTCAACGAAATTTTAATTAAACGAATTTAAAATCTAATTGAATGTATACGCATGAGCTTTTTGCCACACGGAAGCTGTAGTGTGTGAAATAGTCAGAAATTCATCCGATATTTGTGAAATACACGACAAGTTTGCCATGCAGATAAAAAGTGTTGCCATACACAGGTTAGACACGTTGTTAAAAAAAGACTGAGTTTGCGGTGTGAACCGTTAGTGTCCTAGGCACGTCGGTGTCTGATAAGAAAGCAAGACCTCTAATCTCCAAAAAGAATTATCAAAATATTAATGTTAATCCTTCTGCTGAAATGTCTGCGATATTCTCAAACCTGTAGAATGTATCTTTGAGTTACAGACCGTGAAAAAGTTTTGAGAGAAACTGTTTGAAACAGGGTACAACTTTACTGCGCTTACTTTCACTTTTCACTCAAGGTGTGATGCTGCACCTTCAGTGTTCGTCATATAAATTGCAAAATTCTTGATAGACTTGTGTAGGATTGCAACATCCTGTGTCTCATTTTGTACCATAGGGCCAGGGAAGCATATTTTAAGCAGATGTGGAAAGTGTGAGAGCGTTTCAAATGCAAACACCGATCACAAAACCATCATCCTACCACAAGCTAATTAGAAATCACATGAATACCCCTGTTACTTTAGTATTTATTGTTTTGCTAAATGAATTTTATGAAAATTCTTTGCAATCAGTGTTCCCTGCAAACGGATGTGTTCATGATTCTTCGATGAAACAAAAACGCCGGAATTATCGTACACCTTGATGAGTTAATAAATTCACTTTCTCAAAGATAGAATTGACTGCCAGGTCTTTGAAACTGAAGCGGAAATCTTCTTCGATGTGTATGAAGTATTGAGTTAACAACATTGTATGCTTTCAATATTGTGGCTTGCGTTTGGAAAATATGCCTAGGGAATTGCTTAGGGAATATGTTCAGTTTTGGGCAAGTTGGTCAGAAACTTCGTAGCACAAACTCGCCGCTATCTAGTCCACTCATCATAGCGAAGATCATATTTATTACACCTTTCATGATCACAAATTGCTCAAATGTTGCTCTTTCGTTTTAAAGTTGAATACATAAATGATAAACATGAAAAGGGACGCAAGTAAATATCCTGTTTAACTTTTTTACTGTTCTTTTTCAACGGCAACGTGACATCATGAAACGTATGTCATCGCCAAGTCCAGCGTTGCAAACTGAAACGAACATCAGCACGACACAAACAAGAGCTGAAAGGAACAGGTTAATGTATTTCTGTCTGCAGGAGTGGCTGGGCATAGTCTGGCTAATGTTTTCCCTGCTCATAATCTAAACTGTATACTTTGGCGAGACAACAAGCGTTTTACACATGTGGATGGGTTCGAATGAGTGTTGTCCGCTACTGTTGTGTTTCGATGTTCATTCAGTTTATCCCAAATATTTATCTATTCAATTACAGCCCGAAAATCGTCGCGCATTCGCCGAACCGTCTGTCTGTTGACTGCCTGTTGAGTGACGCTGCGTGTCTGCTCGGTTTCCCAGGGTCTGTGAGCGTTCTTTCCGAGGAAAAAGTATAAGGTCCCTCCGCAAAGTTGTTTTTCCGTGTTCTATCGGTGGCAGATTGTTGATAGGGGTTGCCTTGCATTTTTGGGGGCCGGTATTTACACAAGTTCAACAACGTTTCGACTTCATTGATGACCGAAGAATTGCCCAATTGTGGAGCACCCGCACGCCTTAGAACGAACCAACAACAATTGCTCCCCGTTTAAGAAAATATTTGAACAGCAGAGCCACTGGGATACACGCACGCCATTATGAGCCGATGACCCTCGTAGTCAAAAACGCTTTTAACAAGGAATGTAATTTGTTTTCTTGTTGTCCAAAGACGGCAAAGACGTAGCTTTTAACAGCGACGCTTGATACCCTTAGGCACTGCCCCGAAATGCGCCTCGTTATGAAGGCGGCCATGATTTCGCCTGGAGACAGCTTCCCCTTGAATAGGCACAGTAAATGGCCGGCCCCAACTCCTAAACCGATACTGTTTCATTCGTTCCCCCCTCTTCGAAATATCAACCCGAAAAACTGACCATCGCCAACCGACGAGGGAAAAAAAGTCGAACTGACTCAATAATCCCATCGAAATTTACTCGTATACGTGACAAGGACTGGCGCGCAAATATTGTGGTTTACTTTGCCTGCCAAAAACCAATTGTCTCCAGTGTTACGGATAGAACACTTGAAATAAAACTTTGAAAAGATTAAAAAGGGCGAGAAACCGTCTTGATCAGATTATCTCTGAGCGTGTATAGTTCAGAGTGATACGCCAGCGAAAGTTGCACCCGCGAGATTCCCAGAGTGATTTTTGGCGGCCTCTGTGCGCACGTGACTGGTATTACCGACGTCAAAAGCTGATGGACGTGAATAGAAGAGACGGTGCAGATAGGATAAAGTCGCACATGGTGGTACCTGTGTATGCTATAGAAGTTAAGCCCTTGTAATCTGAGTTCTCTGTTTCATTGTTTTTTTATTCTGTGAAAGTTTGGCTCTGATTTTTTTTTACCACTGGAAGATTGAAGATGCTGATATGGTCCCATGTTCCGTGTGGCGATGCGAATGCAATCAGATTTGTTTCCCTGGTGTCTGGAGCACTTTCAATGGTAAAGCTTTCAGAAATATTTTACGCCTGGTTTTGATGTAGAACATTAATGATGGATTCATTAAAGCGTTCATGACATTAGCAAGAATGACTAAGAAAACGTTTGTGCGTTTTGGTTTTTTTTTGGCGTTTGTGACAAACTCTTATTAGTATTTTCGCAGCTACAGGTGCTTTCAGGCCTGTATCGCCGGTCGACGTGCTCGTAATGATATGCAGAGGGAGGGTGTACGATAGCAGGAATGTCGACTCGGGAGAAATGTAACTTTACCGCCTGTCAATATTGATCCCGTGGCCAATAGTTGACGATCATCCCTGCATTGTGAAGTCTGTTATGTGGACAGCGGCCCATCCGTTGAATGAAGCCCTGTCAAATGCGTCACTTATCCGACAAAACATCATCGGCCCTCATTGACAAAATAGAAAAAAAACACGGTGAACTCCGCAACTTTTCTCCACACTCGGGCAAAAATTAAGTCAACATTTGTTGACCATTTTGCTCCAGCGACTCTCTCGCTATTATAGTCGCGCTTAAAGGCGTTCCAGTGCCCGGCCGTGGCTGTGTCTCCAGAGTCCTGTCCATGCTCGAGACAGTACCTCGTTACAGAAGTCTGCCGCAATATAACTTCCCCTGCCCGCTTAATTGAAAGCATTGATCTAAAAATGCCATTTCTAATAATAAATATAAAAATCCTTGACAGCATCGTTTCTTACTTAACATCACATCACAGAACGAAACATATATACCCTCATCCACCTCTAGTTAATTAGTCTCATCTCTTGATTATGCGGCCGCTCGAAGACAAATAAGCAGACAATGAGATGTTCATTTTAATTCTGGACGAAGCGTATTTGCTAATTAGCAATACAGGTGATAGTTTGCTGAATATCTTGCCCATAGTTTCTGGACGGTAGCCTGTTAACACAGCGTTTATTTACATTGCAAAATATCTCCGGGATATTTGAACAGGCATTGATCGACGGGGACTGTAACGTCTAACATTGATGTTACCTAGAGTGGAGAGCAGTGCAGACGCACTGAGGTGGCATGGCGGCCAAGTTGTCCAAAAACTCTTTTTTTTTTCCTTCTGCACGAGGAAATAAAGAGCGCAATTTTTGTTAAAAACAGAACATTTGAAATAGTTGAAATATTAACGCGTCTGGTAATGGTGGAAAGAATGTGAGTTAGGTAATTTATTGTTGGAATGTTGTGTACTCAATTACAGCGGTCCTTTGAGGACTGGCTTGAAAAAGTTTGCAAAAGTCATGTATCTCCCATGATTGGTAAACAAGCTCATCGCCAGATGGATTCCTGGCGCAAAGATAAAAAGCACCGCTTCTCGAACACCGGATTACGGGCACGTAGTTTCAAATTTCAGCGTGCCTGTCCAAGACGTGTCAAGCCCGCGTCCCTCCACATCCAGGGATCAGTTTCTTTTTGAGTAGAAAGTTTTGAGAGAGAGGTCGGTATGTGACCTGATCCAAGAAATATCCAATGGTTATTAATAAGCTCATATCCTTAACACTCCTGCACTGGCGACAATATGCTTTTATCCGACAAACAAGAAAAAAGATAATTATAAGATATCTAATATCGCATTGTTTGGAAAAGTGCTTATAAGTTATTTTGTTTATGACACATAGTGTTGCTATCTCAGGCTGCACATATTTTTCCATTTTGCCATCTCCATGGCTGTTCCAAACTCAGCCCAGCACACGCTGTACCGTGACGTTTTTGTCGAGCATTGAAAGATTAAACGGGCGTTGCATTTTCGCTTTCTGCATGGGCTAATGAGGATGTCGATCTTCTCACAGCCTATCTGTTGACACTACCGCTAAACGCGGATTGAGAAGCTTCTCTTTGAAGACGTGTGCTAACCTGTCTTATAATCCCAACAACAGCGGCTATATAGCTGACAAGTTCTTAAGGGGGTCATATGAACCATAAACCACGTTCCCGATATGATCTCACCATGCGCCATGAACCAATGATTTCCTGTCGAGATAATTTTTCAAGGCTCAAAATCCGTGTCCATCTCCCTCGTATGTTGCATTCTTCGCACGACAGTCACCCTTAAATCAGCATTCTTCGCGGGAAGGATTCAAACCCTCAGCCCGATTTCCGCTTCCGTCGTTCTTGAAGTGAGAGTTAGCCCCTCTGCTTTATGAAAACACTTCTATAAAGATAATTAAAGGGGTATTGTGTGACCGGTCGTTGACACCGACAACATCGCATCGATGAACATCCGTTTCATTGAGTTGGCGAAGAATAAAATCAATGTGAACTGACCATAAACAAAGAAAACATTTTAACTTGTTACAAATAATTCCGTTAGGATATGTCACGCCATAGTACCGTTTCACGTGCTTTGTGAAGCCCTAGCGTCACACCAGTCCCGCTGTGTTGGTAGAGGGACAATGTCATACGCCAACTGTGAACTGAGATAGCATTAATGCGCGCTATCATGAATGTCATGTGCGAAGTCGATATACTGAATGCAAAGATGTTAGGTTAGGGGTTGACCAGAGCAGCAGAGCTGGCATGTGCTTCTGGTGGATGCAGGAAATTATGTCATCGTATTTCTTTTCTGTTCGTTGAGTACGCGGGCTGAAGATCTTTTCTGACGAGTCGTCAGTTTCTGGAGTACCTATCACTACAATAGCCGACCTCGGTCTAAAATGACACAGAATTGAAACATATAATGCCGAAAGAAGCGAATTTTTGACAATAAATGGCACAAGAGGTGTCACTCTTTAGGATTTCTCAGTGTTTTGTTTTGTTAGACCGGTACATTTTCTTCTCCTTATCACTAAAGTATGTTGAACTACAAGTATTGGTCTTGCAACAAATTGCAACGTATACTTATGTTATGTTTTTGTTGAAAAATGAATTGTCGTCCTGACAACAACAATATTGTACATTACATTTACAATGTTGACAATTTGAACACTTGGTTTGTCGATATGATTATAGAAGACTAGTACAGCAATAATTTTTTGTTCAAAAAAGACCGAACTCAAATACTGGAAGATAACTTCAAACGTCGCCGCCAATATAGCCCTAGCATTTAGGCCTACATGGTAGTTCCATTCACCAAGATTTGCGCAATTATTGATATGCATATAACAAACATATTGACTAAGACGAATTTCAAACCGATAATTATCGTCTTTTCCAGGGATTAATTTCCGTTTGACATAGACTTAGATATATACACAATAGTGTCATTATCATGATGTCCGTGATATTGGTCAGCTCTCGGTGTGTGTTACGGAACTGTCCGCAAACTGTATTCATTTCAGCTACGTTGTTCTGCCTACAGTCACGAAGACCAGAGATGGTTATTAACCGACGACTTCAATTCTGTGCAATGTGCAAGAAATAAACGTGCGTTACTTGGTGTATGTTTCAACAATTGAAATTGTGGGAAATAAACATCGCGTTACGCATGAGCTACAACCACTTTGCGAATCACTTGATTCTCCGAGTTCAAGTTGTGTCGCTATAGATGAGGCTTCCCCTGTAGTGACATCGAAGGTACCGACCGCTGTGTTCGGCTCTATACAGAAAAATTATCCATGTAGAATAAACCGAAATCCGATGATTTTCACGGAAAAAATATTCATGGTGAAGAAAGAGACAATGCTGCTGCTAACTTAGACAAAAATAGACAAAAAGCTGATTTGTTTACTGCAGACGGTCTATGCTGATTGTTTGTTTGTTCTGCTCAGCGATGATGTCGCTCGGTTTACGTCGATTTATGCCGGTCGGATTATGAGCTATCTTGTCTTCAAGTCTTTTCATTTTCGCCTGTTACAACTTTCTTGTGCGAGCAGAAGGAGAATAGGAGCTAATAAATGTTTAAAACGTTTTAGTCTTTTGTGCTAAGTATACAGTGATTGTTTTTTGTCGGACTGGTATGGTCAATGTATCGCTGATTGCAGGCGGTGACTGGTCCGCTTGGAAAGTGAAAAGTACCGCTTGTTGGTTGTGTCGTTGCTAGGGACTGTTGGCGCTGCGCAGGACTAATCTGTGGTGTCTTGGACCAAAAATCTTACTCAGTGTCAATCTTGCACAATTACAATGTTACGCTTGAAAGGACACACACATAAGATGACGAAAAACGACCGACTATTTCCCGTGGCCAGCTTTAAAAACCGGATCGAAGTTTGGGTGGCGGTTATCGCTTCCCTATTTTCGGCAAATCGGTTTCGCTTCGGCTCAATCTATATATCTGGTGTCCTTTGCGTAATTCTGAGTCGCATTTCCCCTCTTCTACAAATGAAAGTGAACCAGGAGGGTCCTATATGAATTCTGAAATAACACGATTAGAACCATTTTTGAATAATTGCTTAACGTCCGATGACACGTTAAAGACACCGACACATTTTTCTTTGCTTTGGGGGATTTTTTATCATACAGACTACGTTATATTTTCAAGAAAGTGTTGATTATAGCTTTAGCTGTGCCATAAATAATGTAAAACAAAAACTAATATTTCCACCTTATAAATTATCCATAAACAGTTCCAATCGTGTTGAATTAAAAAGTGAAGGAAATTTCAAACTTTCACTCATGATATTAGTATTATTGAATATGCACACAGTTCATCTCGCAAGATAGAATCATTGGATGAGATACTGTCAGCATTCTGAACTGCGTAAAATTGCAAGCCGTGCTGACAAATAAGGCATGTTGTCCAATTTTTGTTTCAACCACACATACATACATACATACATACATACATACATACATACATACATACATACATACATACATACATACATACATACATACATACATACATTGGAAATATATCATCATAGATAAGACAGGTACCAAATACCTGTTTGAAAGATTCTACGACTCAGATCCTACAGACAGACAGACAGACAGACAGACAGACAGACAGACAGACAAACAGACAGGCAGGCAGGCAGGGGCAAAGTCAAAATTCTCTTCATGGCCATTAAAGGTACTTTTATTCATTGCTTTCTTTAAAAAAACACTGTTATTTTACAGTCAATGTTTCTAAATAAATTTCAATTCTTTGATGAGAAAAAAGATGATTGTCCAATAGACGAATGGAGTTGTTTCAATTGCCATTAATGATAACAAATGGCAAATATCTTGAAAATTTTCTTGTAGTACAGTCGAGCCAAGAACTCTAGAACCTTTACAATATCAGATTGTCAGCAGCTAAGTGATAAAATTGTCATCTTGTACAATAGACTGATTGTCAAATACACTTTAAAATAAAATATATAGAGTTAAAACCTTTCAACAGAAAACATTAAAAGTGTACACGTCCACACGTTTTCCACACATATAATTGAAGTTTGTGTTGTCGACTGCATCGTCCCGTCTAACACTGCTCATCCCCTCCCCATGTGTCTAGGCGAGGACCTTCCCGAAGGGGTTGACCCGCCAAACCCCGGTCCCCTAACCCTAGCTTCAAATGTACCCATATCACCCATATATTGGTATATTTTCGTTCATTTTGTTTATCTCTGTCGCGCTAACAGACAAAACCCGATGGGATAGCTTTGTTATCAATACAAATAATTTAAAGTCTCTCTCTCTCTCTCTCTCTCTCTCTCTCTCTCTCTCTCTCTCTCTCTCTCTCTCTCTCTCTCTCTCTCTCTCTCTCTCTCTCTCTCTCTCTCTCTCTCTCTCTCTCTGAATTGGTCGCATTTTTCGTTATAAAAACAAACGGTGGGACACATTTTGCGACCACATAAACAAAATGAATTTGTTCCCTCAATCTATAAAGTCACGCAAAATCTCCGATATATAACTTACACAATATATCTGCGTGCGAACTGTACAAATAAAAAAATCCAAAAAGTGTAAAAACGATAAATTTACAAACATGCTACGTTTTTTATAAAAAGAAAACAAGCCTCGTTGTCATAGCTAATAATGGCGTTTAGGGGGAAAATAGTTCAGTAAGCATGGGCGTTTGGTTTAAATTATAGCAAGAAAAAAAGACAAGACGATTCTTTTTATCAAAATATTCGCATTCGGAACTTATTTAAACCTACCAAGGTTATTGGAAGATTGTTTTAGTCTTTCATTATGACTGTGTTATGGCTTATCATTCATATTTTAACGGGATTTATGAGAAATTGACAAAGCCGGTTTCCAAACACTCAATTTGAAAGAAACAAAGAGATGAGCAAGTTTGAAAACGGGTGACTCCCTGAGAACCCATGAACTCTACAGTAAAGGTTATTTTCTTCACCCACAGGCTCTTGGTTTGGAAGCCTCTCCGAGCGAAATATGTTTCAAAGAATGGCAAAAGGGTATCGACACATCGGACAGGTCGTTGTTTTTGTTTGTCGCCGAAACAACAAAACTTGTCACACACCTGCTGGTACTCCAGGTTGAAAACAAAACACGAGGCTGTTTACACAGAAAGTGTTTGTGCAATTGTGTGGAAAACTGATAAGCATTAGAATGCATCAATGTGTGAGGAATGAATTTTACATACGTTTCTCAAATTAATTATTCTTCAAGACATTCTGTCTTAATTTCAACATCTTGGAGATCTCTAGAGGGTGTCTGAAGGTTCCTTCATGCATGGTGTATACCAATGGCCTATAAAGGCAATGCGACAAAGAGCTCGGGATCTGTTTGAGAAGAAATATCGGTGGGAATTTTAGATATAATGTCACCTGAAAACGTTGGCACAAATTGTGTAAATTATTATAGGTAAACAAGACGTACTTTCTTCCTTGAAGTCCCTGAATTAAGTCTGTTGGAACACATCACAAGATTAACGAACTTACAAGTTTCGAAAACAGTCCTGGTTTCGTTTGACGTTGGAAACGCTGGCGTAGGTCTGTGGCTCAAACTTGCAGACTTGGATGTGATAGTCTGTTCCCCATCTGGTGGTATTGGCTGCTGGACATGGGGTTGTATGGTTGTTGCAGCGCCGACGAGTAACTGGAGAGGGGTGTCGGGGGAGGGGTTTGCATGCTCTGTACCTGTCCCATGAGGTAGGAGCCCGAGTTCATTTGTGACGAGTGGTAGAGCTGGGTCGGCGTGAAGCACGACCCGTTGTACGACGACACCGTCGAGTTCCAGGCGGCATCCACGTGGTTTTCGATCGGCGACCGCTGGGACAGCGTCTGCGGGTAGTGCTGCAACGACGGCACTCCGTTCAGGCTCGGGTACTTGCACGCCGGGTTGATGCCGGGTCCGAACAGGCTGAAGTGTCCGAACGAGTTGACGTGTTGTATCTGAGCCGGCTCGCACTTCCTCTTGCCGAGCTTGAACCGCTTCGCTCTTCGGAGGAAACTGCCGTTCGCGAACATGTCCCCGGCGGCGGGATGCAGCGCCCAATAGTTGCCCTTACCCGGTCTGCCCGGAGCGCGGGGAATTTTGACGAAACAGTCGTTCAAGGAGAGATTGTGACGTATAGAATTCTGCCATCGTTGCTGGTTTTCCCTGAAATAAGGAAACTTATTCATAATAAATTGATAAACTTCATTCAATGTCAGCATACCGTCTTTTGAGCTCTCCAAAGCCATGGTGATCAGAGCGATGTAAGAGTACGGCGGTTTGACGTCGGCGAATCGTCTCTTTTCTTTCGTCAGTCCGGAGGGCGACCGGTTCACCTCGTGCTCATCCTCGCTGTCAGACAGAGACTTCTCCGTGTTCGAATTTAAGTCCGGCAAAGATGACGGCGGGCCTTGGTTCGCCGATGGGTGGACTTTCATGCACTGGCCGGGTTCCATTCTACTGCTCATCATGAGCGAGGGGTGCATGCCGTTGCCGTGTTGGTGGTGATGTCCGAGCTGTTCATCTAGGGTCGACTCCATCGTCATGTCTCCGCTTTGAGGAAGCTTTACTTCAAAAATATCGTCGGGAACGGAAAGCGATCGCCAGCGAAATAGCACAGGTTGACAACCGTTCAGTCTTTCACCTTTCCCCCGTGGGCTGTCACGAAATGGCTGCAGTCGTGGAGCGAATGGGTACGTCTAATAAGATTTGCGCACAAGTGCTGACTACCTAAGCTTTCACTTGTCGTCGGTTTTCGGTTTAAAATAACGTGAATATGCATGAGCCAATGAATAGTGGATTTGAACAGAAGCCAGGGAGCGAGAAAAAAAAAGACTGCGACTGGGCCTGAAGGTTGTTTGAAGATCGCCACCCACTGAGCTCCTATTGTCATTCACAATGCCCTTCTAAGTGATGGAGTAACCGGTGGGAGGTGTGGAGCTGAGCTTCTCGGGCCATTAGCGCTGGTTGCAGTGTGACAATTCACTAATAACATGTTTCTATGCATAGCACACCAGTTTGCATTATTCGCAAAACCACACCTCACCAATTACCCTGCAATTTACCAATGTTGTCGTTTTGGAGTCGCGGCAAACGGCATGTCACTTGTCACTTACTCTCGTATAGACGCGCCGAAAACCAGACGACGGTCGCCGAATACCTCGCTCGCTTGCGGAGAGTGCGTGCCGTATAATTTAAACGATGCCACTTTTGTTGATGGGATCCATTTTTTTAACGGAAAGAGCCGGTAAATTGTTCGATTTGCGCGGACGTATGGCTAATAAACATGTCTATGTAATCTTTGATTCTTTTCGACAAGTGTATGTCCAGCTTGTGAAATATTTATTTTGTAAGCGATCTACACACTGCATGGTTTGCTTTCTAGCTCATATAGAAACCGGACCAGGAACAAACATTTTCAAACCTTCCTTCATCTGCAAAAAAAGGTTATCACTCAGACCAATTATCTAAATGAGAGTGGTTTGTTTAGTTGTCTGGGCAAATTATAGTACTCAGATTAGCAAAGCGGAAAAAACGGAAATTAACTCAGACGTGACCGTAAGGAGAGAGAGAGAGCGTCAACATGCGGGTTAATTGAAACTGACAGCATTTACAATGCGGTGTCTGAAATCGACAAGGATGGTGTTGATTTCATGATGAAGGTTGAGTTGCGCAAAACAGAGATGACGGGGCACAATAAAAGTGTGTGATGTACGACACCTTCCAAAAGAGAATGTATGAAAACACAATTACGGGAGGAACAATTCCCCGGGTTTTAAATGGATCTACCTGATCAACATCTCGTCAACTGTTTGTGTCAACAAATTAGCCAGGTCTGTAATATTGTTTTAATGGCCACTCAGGGAAAAGAATACGGGGTACATCGGTCGATGTGAAGTAGGCATTATTCAAACACTAACTTTTGTTTGTGCGGCAAAAGCACGCGGTTAATATTCGTGGATTCCCCCCGCCAAGTGTTGTTGAGAGGGTGAAAGTAAATTGTGTCGAGTTCTTCTTGAACAAAGTGTTAGGGATTAGCTTCTATGTGTTACATTACGGCCAATGAATAAAACATTAGTTTCTCATTGTGTCTGTTGCGATGCTCTTGTAAAGCGATAAAGAGATCGCCCATTAAAAACTCATTTCGGAATCAACATGATTTCCTGCTCGCGATTTCTTTTTACTGGTTGTTTTGTTTGCATTTCTAAGTTTAGTTTCATGGCTTCTATTGGAAAAGATTATTGCCCGTCTTGATCCCCGGTTGGCCGTCAGGGGGCCCTCGGAATCTTTTGACGCGTGTTTGTGTACGTTTCAACACCAAACTCGAGCAGGCCTCGCACAATATTGACTCTTTAAGAACAGCCGGGAGAGAGCGCCTCAAAGCTTACACAGGCGGACAATAATGGCGGCGAAGTTCAAACACCTGGAGAATACTTGAGAGACAACGGGGAATCCAACGGCTGATTGAAACTAAGACCAGTGGAAAATGCCAGCTATTCCACTCACAGTGTCAGGAATATAATGGATGGTTGTACCAGTGTGCATCTATACACCTCGATATAATGGACGCCACAGCGGGTAACTCAACCGTACTAGTTTTCACTCCCACTAACAAGTTAAAACAATATTGTCTAATGATGGGCTAGTGATATGTACACATGTCATCGACTTTATGTCCATTTCCACAGCGGCTTTTTCCTTACGTTTGAAATAGAGGAATTTACACTGTATCCCTTGGAAATTGTCCAGTTTTCCCTCTAGCTCGGTACTTCCTGTATCGAGCTCGAAAACCACCTGTTGATCAGAACAAATTGGAAATCTTGCGATCTGCCCATCCATGGAGGTAGTAGTCTACCTCCATGGCCCATCCGACTTGGTTTCAACATAGACCCTAAAAAATGTATGACTTTAGGAAGCCACATTCGAAACTCGATAGGTGCGTTGCAAGACACAACTGCGGATAAATGCAAGTAGATGGTAGAAAGCGAGCTTTTCTCGTCTAAGAGAAATAATAAACAGCATCAAGGTCAAAAAGGCTGAAATGTTTTGTCGCAGAAAAAAGTCCGTCAACAAAGACAAAATAGAGAAATGAATAGTGACCTGACTTGACTAAGCCGTTTGAAATCTTTGAATTATTTCGTATCCTTGAGCTTTTCAAAACAAAAAGGAATTTCAAAATGGAAAAGTCACTTGGACATTGGCAAACTTGAATGTTTTTATATATCTAAAAATCGAGAAGTCAAGTGAGTGTTAATACCTTTCCAGTCAAATGTTTGTGCAAGCAAAGAATGTGAAGGCGACTTTGATTTTCATTCTGTACTTCCTACATTGCTGATAAACCATGCTAGGTGACGCAGTATTTTACAGTAGACAAAGCGATAGTGCTATGGTGCAGTAACGAGTCCTCACATATCCAGGCCCACCTTTGATATAATCGTACGTGTCAATCGTGTTACAGAAGAGATACAGAGGTTAGGGCAGAGGGATGACAAAATTTTAGTTTTACGCCGAGAAGAAATCGGGAATACCGTGAGTGTTGCTATGAAAGATATTTGGGGACACGCATCGACAAATGTCGGTTGATGATACTTAAAAGCTCCCTGGAGATGAGTAATTACGATGCATTTCATGTAATGCCTGTTCGACATTTTGTTTTTCGATGTTTTAAGCATAAAAAGACAAAAGAGAATCGTCAAAAATGAGTAACAGCGGCAAATGAGGCTTAGGCCATATTCCGTTTTGAAACTGACATATGCATTAGAAGATCGGTATAGGCAAACGCACAAGATTTTCAAGTTTGTACACGAAGACATGAAAACAAACAAGAATGCACAGAAATACAAAGACATTATTATCTTAAATATGCTACTATGAAGACCATTTACAATTAAAACAGTAATATGGAGCGGGTTTTAGTTAAATCCCGGAAAGGAGATAAGTTAAACATTCCTCAAGAAAGGTTAGCATAGTGCCCTTTCTTTCAAACGTGAACCATTCTGGTGTTTGAATGTTCTGTAATTTTTCTCAATACTGTTGAATCTAGGATGGTCTTTCTTATACTTGCATTCCAAAAATAAATTTCGTACCCAGTATGCTAATTTGATGTTGAATATTGGTACCATTTTAACACCAAAAATCACACGTTTTAGTGCAGGATTCATTTGGCAGTTCAAAAATTTACAACACAGTTTGTATATACCACTACACAATACTAGAATACTCACTAAGACACACAAAAAAAGTTGCTTGAAAGTTTCCAATGTCTTCTGACAAAATTTTCAAGGGTAATGGCTGTGATGGCTTCCTCATGAGGGCTTTATTTATGTTGTACGTCATTGCATCAGTACAAATTTAGGATATTATTTATAGTAACTTTTTCTACTGAAACACACAAGCAGGACAGCTTATTGGAAAGGCATTGTACAAACGATTTTCCAGTAGCCGAAATCCTCAGGCCTGCAAAAATTCTTCCGAAATACTGACTTTTCACGAGTGTTTAACATAAGTTTTTACTGGAGCGAAGTGACATTGTTGCCGTCCTAGACCGATAAGAGTGATTTCGCGTTGGAAGAGGTGTGAGTGTTGCATGAAATCACGTTTGTTTGCTGTGGAGTACATGTTTGACTCGCACTTGTGACAAATTATTAGCTGACGAATATAGTTGATGGAGTTTGGTAATTACTTTCCATTGACTGTCATCCATTCATATTACATTTTCTGGACAACTTTTCTTTTACGTTAAAGGAAGAAATATCAGTGTTGTTTGCCTTTCATTCTTATGAAGATCATTTACAATTAAAACAGTAATATGGAGCGGGTTTTAGTTAAATCTCGGAAGTTAAACATTCCTTCATTCACATTGCAGTTTTTAGACTACTTTTCTTTAATTATTAAAGGATTCGAAGCAAACGTTTCTCAGCCCTTTTTACTGTCCGCTCAAGCAGCTCTCTCTCTCTCTCTCTCTCTCTCTCTCTCTCTCTCTCTCTCTCTCTCTCTCTCTCTCTCTCTCTCTCTCTCTCCTCTCTCTCTCTCTCTCTCTCTCTCTCTTCTCTCTCTCTCTCTCTCTCTCCCGCATTGCGGTCTGTTTGCCCGTGCACATAACAAATGAAGTACTCTAAACACATTTTGCTACTATTTTGACGTGTCTTAAATTCTCCCTAAAAAGACTCCGGAAGTCTGAGCGCAAACTACAGACGATATTCTTAAACAAGTTAGCAAATATTAACAAGAGAATCTTACTCTTTGTCGGCGAATCTTCCCAGCTGACAACTTAAATAGAGCAATGTATCAGACTTTGTTTGCCAAAACACATACGGAATGCTGACATTCTGGTGTTAAAACGACGAATACCCTGGATTTAGTCACTTCGTTTTCACACACTACAATTTTCTCTATACGAATATTAGTCAATGGTGGTTAAGCGTCGCTGGCATGACCTTATGGCAACAGATTGATTAAACTGAATACCTGTTTTACGCGATATGGTTGAGTATTTATTACTTAAATTGAGCTTCGAAAAGACAAAACTCGGATGTAGTCAAAATGTTTTTGATACTTTTGATTTTGACCGGGTCATTTTATTTTCATACTTTCGGGATATGCCTTATCGGTAAGAAGTAACGATTATGGGATAGTAATTTTTCACTTTCAGTGCACTTTTATCTTAATGCTTTTAAATTTCCAAAATAAAATGATGGTGAAGCCTACTTTAGGGCTTAAAGGGACAAAATCCGGTTTTTCCCCTTTTTCATCAATTTCTTTTGCATGGAAAATAGTTGGTCTTGTTTGACTTCTTGAAACATGCAGCCTGAAATACTGGTCAACTGCGCATTACGTCGACTCTACTTGCAGTCTGACGTAGACAAGATTAAGCAGTCGGTGAAACATGTTATGGTTTGTACTATTGAAATCAAGTTTCGTGCCCAACAGTCACCATGCCTGGCTAAACACAAACTGTTTTAAAAGTTTGTAACTCATGCAAACTTTTGTAACGAAATCTGTATTGGCGGTGCCTTGCATATGGGTAAGGTAGTAGCACAGCCCGTCTATGTGGTAGTAGCTTTCCTTTACATAGAGGCAACATTTATTTGTCATAGGAAAGCAAGTCGGCAAAGGAAAACTCCATTTTGTCTAGAGGTAATAAACAAAATCATCTGTTTTCATTCAGCAATGAAATAATTTTTGACACTTTCACAGTTATGTACCGTCGTCATTTTGTACACTGCGTGACTTGTATCCGAAGTTTTCCTGATAACAAAAAAGGTCGAAAAAAAGCGACTTTGTCTATTTCATATAGATATTGCAAAGTTTGGCGACTACTACAATTAGTCCACTGATAGTGTGATCGGGTAAAAAAAAACAGATGACTTAAAATTACACTCCCATCGAACCCCGAATCAAAATGCAATGATGTGTAAATGCGAGCTTACTCTGCCATTGTAACTACAGTAATGTGGCGCTTCTAAATGAAATGGTGACTGTCTCACTGTAAAGTTGTCATCCGTTTCAAATATTTGGCTCAGACTTATTGCATAAAGTTAACAACAAAAACAGCAACTCTTTACAAACATCAAAATTTGCCACTAGTGGCTCTCCATTACAATTATCTAAGATCATTCTGGCCGTTTACGACATACTTTAGATTTTAGTCACCAAGATCATTGTTCTGTATATGTATGCGGCATATTGTGGAGAAATTTGGAGACTTGGGATTGGGATAAAGACTGTCTTTCTAAAGATTCAAACCATACTGGTATCGCATGGAATTTTACAGCTCCGCCAGTTCTTTATGTATTTTTGTTCTGTTTTACTGTCAAAATCTTGTGGCGATCCCTAATCTGTAACCTGTCAACGTAGTCCGTATGTGTGTTATGACCAAAGTTATTGGTGACAAATGAACCTTTGCCCGTACTAAAGTACATCGTCAACCGTACTAATATTGCATATTGTACGCAATACACTGTCCCAACACGGATAAATATTTTGTGTTTCAGTATATCTTAGGGAGAAGAAGAGGGACATGTGTTTGTTTCACGGTAAAAATGCAGTGAAAATATTTTCGAGAGTGGCAACCACTGTCCTTATAATTTAATAGCAAACATCTTTGCTTCTAAAGAGTTGCTTTTCTTTCAGACATGAGAAGCACATACATGAATCCGTGTCTGACAAACCGCACCGCCATTTCACAAAAGCCCTCAGCCGGGCTTCCCCCGATTGCAAAACTATAGCTTGCATATGTCGTATAAACTGAATGCATGCTATCGACGAATAGTTGTCACTCAGACACGAGAGAGTAACTTCCACTTCCATAACTCTTTTCAGGCTGGGGGAAGGGGGTCATTAGTCAGTGCACGCACCACCAACTTGCTGAGTGGCAACGACGCATGCCCCGTGAATTGATGTAAAAAAATCGACAAAAAATAACAAAGAAATAAACATTTCTTCCCCTCGAAAAGGGTGGGCATTTTCGTTTCCATCCGCCTTGACCGCAGTCATTCTTCCCATTCTGTCCTCTGATACAAAGCATAATAAGAGAAATGGGGATGGTTTGGAGCGCTTCAAAAAGTAAACAAAAATTTGGACTTTCTAAACTTAGGAGGGGTGTTAGGTAAATGATGCATCGATTCAAATGCAAAGGCTCTATGACGTAACCATTAGTGCCAGCAGGGAGATTTTACTAGTAAACCTGCTCTCTTTAAGTCAGCTACCCTGCGGCAAAGCATCCGGTTTCTACCGTTAAGTCATTTTCGCACCTGCACTTTCTATCCGCTTGTGTTTGTCACTCTGATATGAAAACAGCTTTCGGAGGGGGGACTTTTTTTCAATCTCTCGTTGGGTGGCAACATATAACGCGCGTTTTTTCATCGTTGTCAAACAGACCCCGCGGGTCAGCAACGCGCAAAAAAGCGGGTAGCACTTAACTGAATCCCCTGTGATAAAAGAGAACTGCCGTGAGTTGTACGACCTTTCTTAAAAATCCTTTTCTACTCGCAAGTAAACACTGAGGAAACGACAAAAGTTTGCACCTGACGACAACCCACGTTTTAACATCTCTCCATGGCCATACCGGTGAACGGCACGTTCTTGTGTTGTGACTCAGATCTCCTTTTGTGTTACAACGGGCAAGATAAGTGAAAAGTCGAAAACAACGAAAAGTAAATGTACATATTAAGTGTGCGTGTACATTACGAAAAATAACGTGTACATTATATTATATATATATATATATATATATATATATATATATATATATATATATATATATATATATATATATATATATAATACTATGTGTATGCATGTGTTACTAGCTATTTAAAATAAGAATACTTGTAACTCGAGTTTCTTTGTATGGGTGAAATTTTACAAGCATGTATAACACTCATCAGATTGTTGAGATGATCTACGCCGATCCCAAAATTTGCACCATACTATCACTGAAATAAGTCTGCTGTATGTTTCTCTGTGTGAAGTTTAAGGTGTTTCTATCGGAAGGAGGACTATCGAAGATGTGTATGTCTTTGATTCATCCTAAGCCTTTCAAGTTAAAGACGCTCTGACACGAAATCTGTAAAGAGCGGTTATCTGTACGGTCGCGATTTGTTGCGCCTTTGCTTTCCCCCCTGTAACCGCTTTCTCGTGAGATTTACACGTACATTTCAATCAGAAAGATTTTTGGTAACCTTTTTGAATGACAATATATAATGAAACATTCGGCTAAGCTTCTTTCTCTACCAGTATCCTGCCTCGGGGTGTCTGAAACCGCCTTCTTGGTGACGTTGAACTTGAATTTCCGTTCGACGGAATCGGACGTATGCATCGAGATCTGTCCAAAGACTCACACAATTCTTTAAAATATGTATAAGTAGAAGTCTTAAATTTTAAGTCTTTTTAAAAAAAAGACATAAATTCAAAGTTACTGTAAAATTTCAAAGGAGAACCTAACAACCACTGCGCTACTACCTTTCAGTGTTTGAAGTCCTAAATGCCCGCCATTGTTTTTGTTAAATCTTTTGGAAAACTTCAATCATAGTTTCCCACGACGTCGAGGTGAACATCCTATTACCGTTCTCAATCAACTTTTTTCAGATGACTCTGCAAAAGCTCAAGATCTGTTCTCAAAACTAACGAATCGATCTGTTCGGTAGTCCCAGCATTTTCTAACTTTGGCAATTCAACCCTTGAAACTGTAAGACTTTTGCGAGGTGAAAGTTGACTTCTGTACAGTCATTTTTCAATCGCTATTCATGTTCAACTTCTAATAAATTTACAGTCTTCAACTTCTAATAAATTTACAGTCTTTTTAAACGAATAAAAATGGTTTGTGACATATCTTTTGTAACGGTAGTCAACATAAAACGAACACCTTGCTTAGTCTCTGATTTTCTTGATGACGGCCTGGCTGTCTTTGTGCAACCCTTTCGCTAAGAGAGAATACAGCGGAAAGAATGAGGCTTGTCCTGCGCCACTGTTCCGCTTAATTGCAATTTCTTCTCCTGGACTAGTGGGAACAACTATTCGGCGAAGAAAATAAGGAATTTTTGTGGCTCGGTTTGTTCATAATGATGCATGGAATGTACTTCAAATGAGGACAACACAACATCGCAGAATATAACCCGGAATATAATCGAGCGTTATTCTCTGAGTGGTATGTGAGGCATACCGCTGCGCTGGTCTGCACCCCAGTGGCTCGATACTATCACACACTGCAATGCGAGAAGGTAATGTTCATAGTAGATTTGCATCCACACATTACGGAAAGTTGACTAAATTTGATCAAAATGCGATTGAGAGTTAATGATTATTACATTTTGCTATTCATTTAGGAAACCTATAGCGCGAAATGAAGTCCCGCATAAGTTTTATCTATAGTTCCACATCCCCTCACAAAAGATACGCGGCTCCTGCCTACTTTCTGCCCTGAGATTGAGAGCATTTCACAAAATATTGTCCCCTCTATTCAAGCGATCTCTCTTCACGTTTGTCGCAACATACTCTTTGCGACCTTTACTGTGTCAGATTGATCACTTCCCAGTAGTAACCCGAGACCACACTTCGCTGTTCCACACGTCCACCATAAGTACTTCTTTTTTTCCCAAAAAAGTACTACGCTTCGCTAACCAAGGAAGACGCCCCCAGCGTCCAAACCAACAATTGCCTACCGAGAATGACACAATAGTGTACCACGCTAGCGAAACAAAACAGCGACACCAACTCTTCGATACTAATATCCAGTACATATTGTGCTCAAGCGGTAGTTGTGAATTATAATTAAAGGTCAGGTGCGGTCCCTGATATACACGCAACTGGTGCGAATCGGTAAAATTCGAAACACTACTAAATTGTGATGAGGAGTGGAAATAAGCATCCGTCTACCCCTCCGATTATTAAGATTATCATTTGATTTCACTGTCGACTAGAATCATGACTACCGTTACTAAGATAACGATTCAAAAGTTCATATTTTGAACTACCACCATAACAAGTGTACCATGTTAAGTCACGGTCCCTCTATCAGAGGGACCGTGGTTAAGTTAAGAGGCGAAAGCATATCTTACTAAAATACTAATTTCGTCTGAATGTGCAAAATAAAACACAGGCGCCCTATAAACACATTTTTTTCTGATTTTCCAGGAGGTACTAAAACTCACAGAAAACTTTTTCAGCAATTCGAAACAAAAAATTTAAAGGCTCTGAGGCTTGGACATTGCTAATATCGGAGGTAGACAAACAGGTAACGTGCACTTCTCCAATTACAAAAATGTGTTTTAAAAATATCTTTTTTGGTCAGTGATAAACGATCTATCACATTCCAAAAGCATTTTCAAATTTTATAGCAAGTTCCTAGACAGGTTGGTCAGTCAAGTTGTTTTTAAATTTGTCAATATTCAAAAAGTTTATTGTACCTGTCTAAATATTATATATTTGTATTACATATGCATGCGATAATAATGCTTTAATGTGGGAGGATTATGAGCTCATTCATTTCCTGTTTGTATGTGTGACAGTGTATGGTACACACCCGAGGCTTTTTACATCATTGTAATATTTACAGTTTACTTTGCACCAGTAAGCTGGGCAGCAATTAAACGATTGCGTAAGCTATGTACATGTAATGGCCTCAAACAGGCATGGTCTTATCGTTGAGGGCGCACCAACGTACGACAATATCAAAGCTGTGTGATCAGCCCTCTGTCTTTGCATGCAAATGTGTAAATGTGGAGCATTTTAGTTTCTTCTTTCAACGAAAACAAGATTCAAACAACAACAGAAATTGACAATGTCAAATGGAACATCATAATATTTACTGTATCATTTCTTATGTGACATATTTTTAAATATAAGAATTCAGCTCTTCTTGATGAGATTAAGGTCACCCTAAAAGCCTATGTAGTGCACCGTAAATGCTATTTTTCTTCGTGGATGAACACTTTCAACTGTATCTTAAGGATGGAGAACAAAGCTGATGATTTTGTTGTTTAATTTTCAGGCCTATTTAGGCTTGACGTTGAAGGATTCACCTTGAACTTAACAGTTCAATTATATTTTTGTCTCTTTCTCCCATAACTCCATTTTAAGATCATTCCTCTGTACATTTTTCATTCACTTTGCTCATTTACAAATGTTGACATGGAGTGTCATGATGATTATGGACAAATCTGGTATTGAAATTTTAATTTCAGGAATAAATATCAACTTTCTGAAAAAAAAAAGCTGTGAGGTGAATGAGGGTATGAATACATGGTTACATCAGCTGGTGTAGTGAACCATGTGCATTCTTGTAATTCTTCAAAAAATTACACTTTAAACACATACATTGTTCTTAAAATCGTATCACCATCAACCCTGAGTGCGTGAGTCGATTTTTCACAGCCTGAACACGATCATACTCTAGAGTCTTCCACATAGAAAAAACATGAGACAATTTGTTTCTAATGATTTTGAAAAAAGTAGTGAGTCAGAACCAATTAGTTTTGCTCACCCTCTGCCAAACACTGAACTAATTTCAAAATGAACTCAGATTTCATTTCTTTATTACTTGCATAGTGACAAGATAGATACAAGAAAATGCTTGCAACATATCTGTCCTCTTTTTAAAGAAAATATATAATTGCAAATTTGAAAATACAAAAAAATGTTATCCACATCTCTCCAAGTCCTGACATACTGTGGAATTGTTGTTCAGATGGTTGCTTCAGTCTGATTTTGTCTATATACATCCATCCTATGATTGCTGTACACAAGACTGGAAGAGGAGCAACATCATAATACTTAAATTATACCTGTTCACCTCTATTCCCGGTAAACAGATCCAAAATCACCATTGCTAACAACTAGTTTGGGCAAAACCATGGTGATGATGGGAGGGCTAACATAGATAATCTAGATGTTTCTATGGTAGCTATTGTAAATTCTTTCCATAAAACAAGCATTCTGTAAAAACCGTATTATGCTACTTCGCTCTGTAAGTAAATATGGCTGTCATACTACTATAGTTGCAACTACGCAAATTTCCATAGACAAGGCTGGCACACCTCTTTTACCATATTTGTACCTATGAAATTATGTAATTTGGGCTGATTCACCTCATTTACCACATTTGTACTTATGCAAACTTCTGTAATAATGGCTGACATACCTCATTTACCATATATGTATTTATGCAAATTTCTGTAAGTATGGCTGACACACTTTTTTACCATATTGTAGATATGCAAAATCTGTAAGTAGACATGGCTAACACACCTCTGTTACAATCATATATACATGTGATTCTCATTATATTACCATGCCCTGTCCATTGCGTTTTAATTGGTCGAGCTGAACCATGTGACTGCCCACAAATACACAGTAATGGTTTGTTTTCATGCCTATGAATATGAATAATATCGTAAACATAATAACTTTACGGCTAAAACGAAAATTGTGATTTGTACAAAGATCATAATCAACCGCAAAATAAAATGGAGCATTTGTGGGCCAAGTTTAGATGCTTTTTTCAAAACAATTTCCGGATTTGCAAAATTTTTGCAGCGCGCGCACTACTCACTGACAGGTTTTGGGGTCCTGTTGTCGTTTGCACGGGAAATTTTCGTAAATGTTGACGGTTTTTCAGGGTTCGTAGCCAAATTAATGGGCTCGGCGAGCCTCGCCCGTTAATTTTTGGCTTTCTTCTCGCCCTTGCCCATAAATAACCGTTACTGGTCAGCGCGTCGCCCATTATTTCTATAATATTTAGCAATACACAATGGATCAGCTGCTAAAATGACAATACCTATTAAAAGATACTGACTCAGGTACATATTTGTAAATATCTTCTGTAAACATAGTAAAGCCTGAAGACAGTGGGCAGTTATGTCTGAAAAAAATGCTCAAGTATGCCTTTCACTGTCAGGACTTACACTATTTGTTTAAAACTGGTGTTTATAAAATATAGAAATTGCTTGCAATCTAGACCATGGTTTTCACATAAAACTGCTATGGTCTGATCTATGGAGACTGACACTTTCAAACGTGTTTTGCAGAACCAGGAGTAGGCTGTAGAGCACTTTCAGGAATTAATCTTTCCAGGAAATGCTAGACTTCAAATATCACTTCTTGACTAGTTTTGACACGTCCTATTGAACAGATCAAATGAAAAATTATGATGAAATTATTTTCTGGCATGGCAAAAAAATCCATTTTTATAAGCTGACACAATGGACATTTCACCGAGGTCAAAATTACCAAGGTATATGATGGACTATTTTCTTGACAAAAATATCCAAACTCATCTTATGGATGACGCTCTGAACAATACAGATGACCTAGGATGCAAAGCATTGACGTAAAAGACAAGATTAATTTGAAGGGTTCTGTCGCCATGACAATGATGACATCACTGCCTCCTGGCTGTATCCATGCAGTCTTTTAAAAGACACCTTGTCTATGATCTGTCATCACTAATTCTGCTATAATATCTAACTCAAAACAGAATAACCTCAGTAAGCTAAATGTGACTCCTCTAGATGAAAGAAACGCAATTGCAAGGATACAGGAAAGTGCAAGTTCATGGTAGAATGTACCTTGGGAGCAAATATTAGGACTGTGAAATTTTTTTACAATTCTTTTCTGATCTACCACTTGTGGAGGCTCATTTTAAAACTCTTGGAGTAAGAAATTTTTCACTATCGTAGTTTTTCAAAATTTGAAAATTTCATTTTCCCCCAAAAGATTTAACACAGGGATGGCAGCCATTTTTAATTTTCCAATATCGGTGAATGTTAGGTTATTTGTTTCTCTGGTACCTAACTTTGCATGGTGACCCCGAGGCTTATTCTGGATTTGGTAAGAGAATGGTTGAAAGTTTCATTAAGGAAAGATTGAGCAAAAGTCTTTCACTTTTGATGTGTGTACTACATGTACCTTAAAGTAGTATACGCCTTGAATCTGAAAGTTTTGCTGTTTTGTTCCAACTGTCTTCATGGAAATCTAAACCACTGTCTTTCAAGGTCAAAATAAGAATCGATGGTCGCCCCTGAAATCATGGTACCAGAGAAAACAAATTGACTAAATTTACATGTATTTGAAATTTCAAATGGCCTCTATCGCAATGTTAGCTCCATAGGGAAAACTTCAATTTTCAATTTTCATATATACATGACAATAAAAACTTCATTCACTCAATAAGCTTAGGCAGAGTAGAAATGCACTTGACTTTGTACTTGCCTGCAATGTTTCATGATCCAGATTTTTAGTCAGCTTGTCAAACTTTTGAATTGTTGATATGATCTTATCGAAACTGCAACGTGATAAGAAAAGTGATAAGAAGTGTGCATTTCAGTGAAGGCATCACACACCAGTGCCATGTAAATTCTTACTGGTTTCCTTAACCCTTTTTCTTGCCAAGTTCATATTCAACCGTTAACCATCAGGTCAAGTTCATCAGAACTAGTGAAGTACAGTATGTCCCATTTGGTGCATTTTAACAGACAATTGAACATTTGAAGGCACCTGAAATCACAGATACTGTTGGAACAGACCAAGCCAAATGGATGGAAATACATATGGTTTTGGCTCAATACTGCTTTTCACTGAGTTGGCTCATGGGGAAGCGATACTGTCTAGCAGGTAAAGGATTAATATATTGCCTGCTTAGATCATGAATATTTGCTCATGTAATTTCTGTATGTACTGGTTTAAAATACACAGTGACTGAGTCTCTTTTCAAGATTTTAATATTTTGAAAGAAACTACATTAAAGAAGATTGAGACATTCTCAAAAGGTGGACCACTCATTTAAATCTAATGGAAATTAAACACTGGTTGTAAAAGATGTTAGAATTTACTCATATTTTTGTTAGACATGACAACATTCAACATAAAAATATTGGGCGAGTGCGCTATTAGGCTTTACACTGCAGAGCATGGCCAGCAACAATTCATTTATTCTGCTTGGTCTGGTCATTGTAAATATCTTCAAATACTGAAGTAAATGCCCTCAGATTTGCTTCTGGGATAGGGAATTTGCAACATATTACCGCAGCACAGAATGAATGCTGGAGATACTAGTCATAACAAGAAAGTCTGTTTTAGAGCATACAATCATCCATAAGCTTACACAACCATCTCACCATTCTAATCCTCCTTTCATTTCTTTGATCTCTTCCTGTGTCTCATCCAATTCCTGAAAGCAAAGAGGTACAAATTCAAGGGTTTTATCATCAGGTAACTTAGAGCGCCCTCAAAGTAGTGTATAGCATACGATATTTATGGCTCGCTCTTGCTGGGGACAATAATAACACAACATGGAAAAGACTCTCTCTTTATTTTATATTTAAGCAATAAAGCACACTCAGCGATGGTATACCACGAGATTTTGACCAATGCAGGACATATATGCACAAGCGATAGCGAGTGCATATATGAAGTGAATTGGTCAAAATTGAGTGGTATACCGTCGCTGGGTGTGATTTATTGCTATTATATCATAACAGTACATTGAAATTTTGGCGAGGAACTTCACAAACGGATTTTTGCTCAAGCTGTGAGCTCGCGCGTATGCCAATCATGGTATATCGCCAATATAACACGGTTCTTTTCGCGTCTCGACCAATCAGATCGCTGTATACTGGTATGATATAATTCATATTTTATATCATGTTTTTGATATCTTACCTCTTGTAGGTCATCTTCAATGTCACTGAGGTGTTGTATGGCATCATCTATAGACTTGACCTGACTGCTTCTCAGGGACAGTTCCAACGCCTACGAACACAAAATTATTTATGAATCTGAATAGTAGATTCTGTTTCCCAAGTTTGTCTATTTACTCTATCAATGCTACGAGAAATGAGAAATACATTTTCGTGACTAGTATTGACATTGTACATGTACATGACATTTAAATCCCTGCAGGCTTTACTTCAATGACGACAGACAGGGCAAAACACAATATCACCCAAATCCCTGCAATTTGAGTCTCAAGAAGGCAAAATGCTCCCTTTTTTGATGTACATCTTCTGCATGTCTTTCTGAACAAAACAAGCTTTACCCATAAGACTTAGATTTGTCCGCATGGAATCTTGTGGGATTTTGATGGAAAAAAATTGCCTGAAGGAAAAACAAATCTTCTAGACTGAAGGGACAAGAATTTGTTGAACAGGACATCCTAAAAACCGGATTTGCCATCGAGACTTTGTTACTGAACCAGTTGTTAACACAGGACGTGTTACCATAGCAACTCCTCTCATTCTGCATTCACCCTGTTAGCCTTCCAAGAAGCCCATACTCTTCATACAATACTTAAACTGTACTAGCAGTCACGACACAACAAAGCAAGTAAATGATTGAACGGTAATCTGCATCATCCGCTTGCAGGGGGAGCATCCAGATGCCCTCACAAGAGACCTTGGCAAGCGAAGATTGGTAATGTGTGACTTCAAAACATGTGAACCCCGCCCAAGTCATAGAGGGGGTTCATTGAACATTACCAGACAAGGCATGATAGAAAAGCTGTGTTCTGTCGATATGAGAATCAAGATAGCTCTGCTAGCTGGCCAGCCCTAGTCCTTCTGTCAAGTTTTGTACTCCAATCTGATAAAACATGATTTGGGTATTAGAAATTTTCTACCTTTTACAGTAAATGTAAACAAATGAAGGACCATTCAAAGTTATAACAAATGACTGAAAGTGAAATCTTTCAAGAAATACTAAATTTTCAGCTCAATATCACTTCATAACAAGAAATTTGATGTTTCCTTTCAATTTATGGACACAATCGATGGCTCTTACCATCTATTGTATTACATTCAGACATCAATCTGTTATTACCTATCCAGCCATGATATATACTCATGTGCTCGACTCAAATGATTGTTCCTAACATGGAGTAAGACAGGCAACCAATTGTTGGAGGAAGGGATTGTCATATGTTAGGGGCTTGTTGTAATTGGAAGTGTTCTGGTTTTGTTAGTCAACCAAAGACCTGATCAAGATGCACAATAGATTTATGATAGTAACTAAAAGTTCAACCTGTGAAGATCAGCTGTATTTGTCATTATTCTGCCGTTGTTAATCACAGGTGGTTTTTTTAATTCAGTTAAAGTCTTACAGCAGCGAGGGTAATCCTGCCTGATGTCGTATCTGTCTATTAAACACTGCACTCACCATCTCAATCTCAAATTATGCCGTGTGAGTTTATGATACATGTTTGTGAGAGAGTCAGACGACACTGTGCTTGAGATGATATGTGTGTGAAAAGTCATATGACTGATCACCAATGGTTTCAAAACATATTAGAGTTGAACAATGAGGAAATTCAAAATGACTTTGCATAATGGGTCACGCAGAAACAGCTGAATACTTGAAATGTCGTGTTAGTGCACGCTGGTAAGAGTTGCACTACAGTTAAATTGGAACAAATTTGTCATGGAGTCATGTTACACAGTAACAGAAACACGGATTTTAGAATCAACAATGTATTTGTAGAGTATTGCAATATCACTTATGTAAATGCTGTAGCTCCTCTCTTTCTATCTGAAAATCGCTCCACTTCAAGTGTGTCTGTCCATTATCCTGTCCATTTTTTAAATCCAATCTTAAAACAAACATTCAAAAGGCAACCTGTCTTTCTAAATTTCTTTACCATTTCTGACATTTTTTAAACTGGGATGATTGATATAATGCACGAGATATTTAGAAATGTATTTTTTCAGCAATACATGCAATAGCATGAAGAAATACCAGAGCCACACTTGGCTGTATGGTAATTCAACATCATCCTAGGGGGATGTTTCTACTTATTTACCATGAAAGCCTACCTAGCACAAGCATATTACTTCAAAAAAGTATTAGTCCCACTGTTCTTCAGTGAGATGGTAGTATTCATATTATTGGGGTGGAATTATTACCATGAAAATACCACTGACTAAAATGCAAAACACCGATTGATATCAGATTAACAACACAAAAACAAATTAAGGAATGTTGTTACAATATATGCTTTAAGCAGCCAAGCCTAAAAAATCATGGATATCCATATGATAATTGAATTGGGAATTGCCAAGAAAAGAATTCAGAATTCTTCTACAATAGTTCCATGTTTTCATATGCTTTACCACATTTAACTGTAGTGTACTTTTATCAATTTTTTAAATATTTCATGCAGTACTGAAATGTCATTCAATTTCTTAACAACTTATGGTTGATACAGATGTTATACAATAAATTTATCATTATCATTACCATCAAATTTCATAGATTTTTATTATCTTCATCACCATTGTGATAATCATTGTCATCATGATCACCATTATCATCATCAGTGTCATCATTATCACCATGATCATCATCAGTGTCATCATCATTGCAAAAAAAAACGTAACAACATTGCCTATTGAACATTTTTCAAAAATACTCTTTTGTCTTGTTTGTCTGTTTGAATGTCCTGCTACTTATACGTCATCTCCACTCACGTTCTTCCTCAATTCTCATTTAATGTGGCATCATAACAGTTCCGATACTGAGATCAAATCCATCTGGGGAAATATCGCTGAGTACATAAATTGAAGCTCTCCGGACATCAAAGACTAGAATGGTCTGTTGGATTACTTAGAGACCAAACACCGATGAGCCGTCCATGCAGATTGTGAGTAAAAATGAATTACCATACATTTGTATCACAGCGAACACTCGGGAGATAGCAACCTTTTAACAATTCTTCTTGAAAGCATACTAAGAGTAAGGCAGCTCCATTATCCCTGTCACTGATTGTACTTTTAAGTTATGGTGAGTGATGATACTTTGAGAGTGGGCACAACACATAATCAATTACTTGAACCACACTGGAGGATTCCTGAAATTCAAGAAATGCTAGCTGTGATTTCTGGATGTGCAAAACATGAGATGTTTTGTCGGATATATTCCAGACAAACAAAGATTCTTGATACAAGTGAGCTGATAACGAAGGATTCCGTGATGTTCAGATTAAGGAAACCCTAAGAACTTCAGGAAAAGTAACACTTATGTGTGAAAAAAATCATCAGAAACACTTTTTTTTTTTTAATGCCAACCAGAGTCCCCTCATCAATGCATCTTTCTAATATATGATTGGTGAACTTCTAATACAGTTCTTGCAAAGATCACACTTTTAATTTTTAAAATTCTGACCTGACAACTTGATATCATTGTGTGCCTACATGTTTTTTATCATTACTATGGCAATAAATCAGAGCTCTAATAATTTCCTGGCCAAACAAAGAAAGCCAAATAGATAAGAGACTGAACAGCTACTGCAATATTTCAAAGTAATTGGACTTCCAGAATCATAAATTTTTATGCCATGAAAATTTTATGGCTACCGGTAGCAATTTTCTTAATGGATTAATCTCTTTGAAAGTATTAAACCCTTGCTGTGTTGTAAAGCTATGAAACAATCAAACTGACAATGTAATAAAATAATAGCTCTACACAGCAACCATTATAGTCAAAGCCAGTCCCTTTGAATGAAGCCAAATTTTGTCTAGACTCATGATGATAAAAATAACCTTTTTCTATCAATGACTTGACATGGCTATCTTAAATATAGAAGTTACAAAACAGTTCACTTACATAATTTCCATCAACAACTTGACATTGCTATCATAAATATAGAAATTACAAAACAGTTTGCTCACAAAATCCCATTAGTACACGTGGGAGTTGGAATTGTCAAATTATTATTAGACTCTTAATTCTCTTTCTTTTACTTTTTTTATTTACAAATTCAGTCACCCACATTTACAGTGGCCATATTGATTTTCACTAGGGATCATACCAAAAATCAGAGCAATGTAAAAACTATGTGGTAAAACTAACATTACTCTTTGTAAACATAGCTGCTTCACACAAATGTCATACTCATACACAGAGACCTACACAAGCATTATGGGACTGATTGACTGTAGGGAATATCTTTTCATTTTACAGGACAAATACAACTTGAGATACAATTCCTACTGTACATATAATGCACAAGACTTGGTTTAAGTCAGTGATTATCTGAATTGAAGTCATTCAGCAGGTCATAACGCATTGATGATACTTTTTGTGTGAAATACTGTGAGTAAGATGATCGCAGTATAATCAGAACTATGCTGTCTTCGCATCTTATCTTGTCATACATTTGCAGGGCTCGAAATTAGCGGTAGTCCCGCGTCCATAGACTACCAACTTTTCCCTGGGGCTACCAAAACCCATGAAATGGTAGCCCACACGGACTACCAAAGTTTAGGGCATGAAATTATTTATGGTCGATATGATGTTGATCGCTGTGAGATGACGGACGCCCATACAGTCAACCCAGGTGGACACAGAAAGGATATCCTATGACTTTGTTGTGCAAATTAAAAGGCGACAGTGCAATCGAATTTGTTGGGAAAAACTTTCAATAAAATATCATTATCTGAACTTATGTACTTGGATGACAGGCTCGGGAAATGATGGCCAATGAAAATTCATTTTTATAATTATTTAATCACAATGTATCAATCACAATTAAACACAAAATTATTCAAACTGCAAAGAAAAAGCTGTTGGGCCATCCACAAATTACTCTTTCCAAAGGGTACCAAATCATCCCATGATAGTGGAGAAGTATAGCCAAAATTGCCACGAAAGTGTTAGGAACATGACGGTACCAAGTTGCAATCCTGAAATTCATAGCTAATCCGTTTTTAGCCATGTTATGTTTACACGTGCTGAGTAAAAAAGTCGTTGTCTTGCATATAAGCTCTGCGTATGTGTGAATAGGTCGTCAAACTTTGAGGCGTCACCGTTGTCCACTATGCTATACCGTTCTCCTAAGGCTATGATCTGCAGGTATTGATGTTAAATGACTAGATAATTCACTTCCTGGATAGATACCAATATTGTTTAGGGTAGCACAGTGTCCAGCAACAGTTTTACTGCAAAAATTAGCTTTCGAAGACAACAGTCTTCCCAGCAAAATCGATCATAGCTTAGAGACAACCTCCGAACCTCAAACAACGCATTGTCACCAGTTGACTCCCTACGACCATCCAATCGCATGGAACAACACACTGTAATGAAACCAAATGCAAACTGTGCCCTCTCATCAATACCACCACCACTTTAGTCGGACCCAATTGGAAGACTTTCAACATCAAAGGATCATATGACTGTGACTCCACCTATGTCATCTATGCTATCACCTGTATGTCTATCTGCTGTATACAATGGCAGAACAGGACAGCCACTGCGGAAACGGATCAACAATCACAAGTTCGACATACAGAGCAACACAATATATAAACCTGTTGCTCAACACTTTTACCTAGCTGGACATTCTATCAATGATTTCCGTGTGGCTGTACTGAGAAAGATCCATATTAAAAGCACCATCCGAAGAGAGACTGAAGAACTCAATATCATACGAAATTTCGATTGTGTCAAAGAAGGACTCAATCGAGATTACAGATTTTTAACACATTACAAATAACTATGTTGGCTGTGATTTGCCCCAGTTTTTCCTACCATTGTTCTCACTCAGCATACAGTGTTTGCACACCTTTGCTCAAACCCTTTGATTCACTTTGACACTTTCCTTTGGCATTGTCCACCCACAACGCATTTGGCCTTGTGCTTCTTTGTCGATTCTGCAAGTACATCTGATGAAGGAGACTGTTGTCTTCCAAAGCCAACACTGTGCTACCCTTGACAATATTCGTATCAGTCAAGATCAACATGGCTCTAGTGAAACTTTCCTGGATATAATGATGAAAAATAAATCTTTCATCGTCTAAATATAAATAAAAATATCCTTTAAAAAAAATTCTTCATTCATGCATGGGCTACCAGACCTTGTCACTGGGCTACCAACTTTAGAAAATGGTAGCCCAAGTGGACTACCATGGAAAAAAGTTAATTTCGAGCCCTGATTTGTGCATACATGGAGTCAACGTGAACGGCAGTAAGTTTCTCCCATGAATCCAGCGATAACTCCACAACGTCTTGGTCAGAGAAAACAATCGCAATTTCTCTCCTACATTGCATTCACCAAATTGTGTTTTATTCACAGACTTGGGCCAAGTCTAATAAAGCACTAGCATGATATGTATATGTGTGTTCATTCAATATCATTCTGGAAGCATAAACACTGCTTGGTCAATAAAAGATAGCTGACTTTACAGATGATCAAAGGGCATGCTGTAACAGTTATAAAACTACATAATAATCAATGGTTGCTGCAGTAAGAAAATCAACTGAAACAGATGTCTTGTCTGTGATTTCTGTGTACACAGAGATGTATGACACCGCATACAGTGTACACATGGGCTGACAGAGAGTATCTACCATTAGTTGCTATTCCAATCGTTGCCATGGTGGACTGATGTATAATTGAAGAGGTAGAGAGGGGCTTGGATGGCGATAACAGACAGATATGAAAGGCCTGTTAAATTATTGATCTAAATACAAAATGTACAAGGCATATAAAAACACAATCATGTCTGGGCAAATTACTTAGTCTTGAAAGCCATGCTGGGTCGCTATGGCTACCAGTAACACTTGGAAGATACTAGCAAATGCACACACAAAAAAACTACTTATGTAGTCAACAATTACAGAGAATTTGAAGTTTTGCTACCTATAACCAAGCCAGAATACATGTATCATATGAACAGTCTAAAAATCAGCCAGGAAACTTCAAACAATCTGACAAAAGAAGTAAAAATGCAACATCAGTTAGAACCCTAGTGTACATGTATATGAAGTATTGGGACTTTGTTTTTCCAGTACCGTATGAAACACAAAAATTTGTGTTCTTTGCCTGGGTCCTAGTTCCTTTCATTACATCCTGAAGCACAGGGACATACCAACAATTCACCTTGTTGACGCACATTTTTTTGTCATTTAATGAACGCAGATTGATTCTTCAAACAAGTTGTTGTGTTGAGAAAACATCAGAAGAGGAAAAAACAATTCCAGCTGCAGTGGCATGATAAACAGTACTTGCTTCAAACAAGAATCATTTGCAAGGAATTCTGGGCAATTTTCTCAATCAATGAAGAAAATAATTTTCAGATGCTCATGGTTCGACGGCAACTTTTGTCCATGTGAGAAAAATATAGATTTGTTCTGGCATTCTGCTCTTTTGTGAGTCAGACACATCCAATACACATTGGTTGTCTGCTAACATTGGGAACATTGGTAAATAATTTGGGAACCCCAGTAACAATTCTGCTGCCCCCTAATCTGATTGCATTGATATACCATGGGGAACCCTTGTAATAGTGTAAGTACATGTACTCACTACGAACTGCCATAATAATTAACCATGGTAATGCAAAGCTCCCATGAAGACATTTGTTCTCTCACTATTTTTACTTTGCATCCCCATCCTAGAAAATCTCAGTATTTCTTAACATCATATCTTGCATGTTGTTCTAATTTCATTGAGAAAAACCATCAATATGGTTCACTCTCTCTTCAGTTACACAAGCAACTATTCATGAACTTCACTGCTACATTGAAGGAAAACACCTAACTGAGCAGAGTTCTTCTCCTGAATGAAAAGGACGCACGGTGATCTACAGGACTCAGTATGTCCAAGAGATTGAGTGATGGCGGTACAACAAACAAACCCACATGTACCTACATAACTTTTCACATTCTCAGGAGGAAACAACAAATGGTACTGATTCTCTCTCACCAAGGGAATTGAGATTACTTGTTGTAATCCTTAAGTTTTCAATAACAATTAACCATGCAACTATGCTACTCAACTATCTCCAGCTATGTACTTTGCCCTTGTATAGAAGAAATTAAGAGAAATAGCTCAATAAATTGATTCTGAATGACGTAGAGTACCTGCATATTTTCACCATATCTGGTTTCAATGTGACCGGTGATGTTCTGTAAAAGTCGTCTCCTCTGTCTGTTGAATGCATGGTACAGTAGTCTGACGTCTTGATGATCTCTGAAACCAATTGAAATTTTTTGTTAAAGCTGTGATGTGCAGGCACTGTGGTACATGGGCTTTATGGACAGACTTCCATCCACAAACTCAGCAGATCAATGCCTTTGTAGCTGCTCTGGATGAACGTATGCATGTCTGACTGTAAGTCTTGTAACACTACATCTTTTGGTAAGATAAAAGACATCAGGGAATAAGCATGAGAGGACACAAAAATTTGATCAATTATCAATAAATTCCCCAAGTAAGTGACAGAGTCTATCAATAGCAAAGATTTGCCACACATTGTCCCATATGACAGTAACATAAAGAAATAAATAAACTATTGTGAAGTTATGAATACATAGAATGGAGGATCGGGCATTCATCATCGTATTTGCACCTGAGCCTGCCTTGAGTTGACAAAATCATTTCAAAACAGATCCCTTTGAATGAAGAGTGCTTACTTAATGTGTAATATCCTGACATATCTCTCCAGGATGATATGCTTCAATAACCTAAGCTGGTTACATTTTCCAACATTTGATTGTTGAAATGACACTTGGGGTACAGTCCTCTGTATGATAACAACTCCTGTACCATGCATCTTCAAAACATCAAATCTGTATTGCAAAATTTTCAAGTAAAGGGAGGGGCACTCCCTCCTGCAACCACCTTCCCTAAGACATGTCTCCAAACTTCACCAAAAGTTTCAGTCTCAGATACATTTTTATACAAATATGGGTCTAATGATTTGTTGTGAGAGTTCTTTTCACAGATAGTTATTCTTTGACCTTCGAGGAAAACTAACTGGATTAAGAGCCGGTAGCCGGCAGAAAGAACTGGCTTCTGTGTTTTCCTGTGCAGACTACTCTTTCCTCCCGCCCTTCTCCACAGTCCCTCCACAAAACGGTGGGACCGTGCCTTCTCATTCATCATGTTTGCACTGCAGTTGACTGGAATGTTGCTCACGCTTATGTTTTGGCCAGGTGTCTCTCGAACTCGGCCGAAAATCACAGGAAATGAGCATTTTGTAAGCAGATGAAGTATCAGGTATGAATTCGTGTGATTTTCGGCCGAGTTTAGAATACACCTCGCCAAAACATAAGGCATGAACAACCTTCCAGTCACCACTCATGGGTACGCGGCGCCAACGTCAGTAAAGTGGAGGTGCCAAACGTCCACTGTGACGTGACCGGAATGTTGCTCACGCTTATGTTTTAGCGATGTGTCCGTCGAATTGGGCCGAAAATCACACGAAACGAGCGTTTGTGAAGCAAATTAAGTACCAGGTATGAATTTTGAGGATGATAGGGAACGGTCGACGGTTACATGATAGATGAACTTGCTACTTTTCACGGTAAAATCGAACGTCGAAGATGACACAATCCCTATACGAAATACCCATTTCATTTCCTGACTTGGTTTTTCTCAAGCATATGTACACACGTCTATGGGGCGCATAGTCCAAGAGAAAATAGATCACAGGGGACTGTGCTCGAGGTTTTGGATGGGTATGTGCGTTGGACGGCAAATTTGCCGTCCAACCAACATACCGCACAGCCAGTACACAGCAGCGAGCTCACTACACACACTGACAGTGACTGTCAGTGTGTAGAGAGTGCACAACCACCGAACCAGTGACACTGGCAATTTAATCTCGGTTTCAAAGCTCTGTGTGACTCGACAAGGTTTTCGCACTGTGATTCAAATGCCTATATTGCTGCAATGCGCCCTGGTACTCACCTACAATTTGAAGGAAACAGATTTTGAAATTCTTCAAAAGTGAACCAGTCGTGAATGTCATCGTTGAGGAGAAAGCTGCGAACGATATCAGCCGCCATTTTTTCGAAAGTTTTTGTGTGTTTGTTCGATTTTACTTCTCTCCAATTAAAATCCTAACGTTCGCGCTCGCGTTCCCGAAATCGCTGCGGAATTCGACGTCTACCCGATTTTATGTTTTCTGACCGGTAATCACGGACAGCGTAAATGCGTGTAGGACACTGATCCAGGGAGATCTTATTAACCGAACGTGTTAAGTATTAAAGCAAAGAAAGACCTGTCTGTCGCCACTCCTCGCCAAAGCGTCTACGATTGTAGCGAAATTGCGAATTTTTATCAGCGAGTGCTCAACAAAAGGTTCAGGGTAGCCTTCTTTGGTAAAATTACATTCAATTGCATTCATAAAAGCGGATTAGGGTGGGAGTAGGGATGATTTTAACGAACTCGGACTCATATTTTGAACTCCCCAAACTGATAGATATTTAAGGTGGAGTGCGCCACGGGGACTCTCGTGATATTTGTATAGGCCTATCAAAAGTTTTGATAGTCTTCTGTTTGTGTGAACTCATTTTGAAGCCTGCAGGGTAAATGAAGTTTCCAATTTCTTTGATTTTTCCCCGAAGGATGAACATAGGGATAGCGGCCATTTTAATTTCAAAACTCAATAAAATTTAGGTAATTCATTTTCTAATCATATGTAAACCTGGCGAAAAGGACTATATATATATATATATATATATATATATATATATATATATATATATATATATATATATATATATATATATATATATATATATATATATATATATATATATATATATATATATATATATATGAGTCTTTCCACAGTAAAGCGCAACATTTGACATTCCAATTTGGAGCTCTAGCTTTTTCAATGATAACAGCATTCACACAGAATGATATTATTTTTAGTAAGTACTACATATGAACATATATAAAAAAATATTAAAGCTGTATGTCCAGCTCAACAAAAATTATAGATTTTTATCTTTGTAAATATGGCCTCTATTTGCTCACCATTTTGTGACATTTTGTACCCCTGTTACATTAGGAAGGGATATTTACAATATTTATACCATTTGAATTGATTTCAAATGCAAAGTAGTAATGTATTATAAGCAATTACGAACTAAATTTATTCTTAGAAAAAAAGCACTAGGGAAAGGGCCAAATATTATGCCCAAAAATATTGCTAACGCGTGTAACAATGTCTGTCCAACTCTATGCGAATTGATAATATGAGAACAATAAATATAGTGAAGGCTGTAAGCTGCAACAAACCACTCATACATTTGACTAACAATGAAATCTTCCACTATGTAACATTCTTTATTCTGTCTTTATTGAAGCTTGGGTTCTCTTGCAGTTAAAAATATTTCTGGAAGGCGTGTGTCCACATGTTACACGTGTTAACTCATTTCCAAAATCAAGATTAAAAAAAATTCTTTTGGTATACATTGCTGAAATTTTGTCATTTGAGGGTGCCCTAAAGTTCATGTTTTATGGCGCAATTGAATATAAACCGATGGCCACCATTACAGAGAGCACCTGAATGGCAGGATGTGTGTCCTCTTTGTTACACGCGTTACCAGTGTTACACGCGTGGAAGTAATTGTAGTTTAATTAAATACTGGATAGAATAATGTTAATTTGTTTTTTAGTGTGACAATTCTATCTGTATCAGAAAGTTACTGAAAGCTTTCTTTACAACTATTGATGCACCTTAGATGCCCATATCGTTTATGAACGAATTGGACAGAACTGATGATGTCTGTCCAATGTTACATACGTTATCCCATAGACAATACAGGGGTCTTCCCTCTGTTGTCTATATGGTTATCCACAGAGCCAATTTATAACAATTCACATCATAATTCTGAGGTATTTAACTTCGTCATGACAATATACATATATAAATCAATCAGTACATTTATTCAGAATGGAACACACACAATTTGTGTATAAAGCCAATCCAGTGTCTGTATATGTTACATACGTTGCCAGTTGCCATAACGTTGCATCAGATATCCTCCTCTTCTGATAATATTAAGATTAAAACATCTTCTGAAGTGTGTTTCTAGTTCTTGTAGACTAATGGGTTTCTTTCAAACTTGGCACAGGGATCATAATGGGATACATGTGATCAAATACAATACAATGTCATGTCTGTCCATGTTACACGCGTTACTGTTGCCGCGACAATTTGCCCTCCTTCTTAAACAAAGAAATTATTTATCTTAAAAAAAATATTTTTAGATGACACACCTGTAGTACTGTCCACCCACTCAACTTTTAGATTCAGATTAATAAATTTAATTTTTGACCTTATTGTCACAAAAGTGGTTGCACTTTACTGTGGAATGACTCATATATATAACAAACGGAAATTGTTAATTCTCAATTTCGGACAATGAGCATGTCCATATATATAAATGGTTACAGGATTGGGAGAAAAGAATGATACAAAAAAGATGACATCGAGAATATTCATTTATGGGTTAGACCATGACGACTATTTCTGTACAAAGATTAGAAGACTGAATTTATCCATCTTCTCCTCAAGTCAGAAGTGAAGTACACAACATCATACACCTTACGTGTAATTAAGTTTTCACTCATATAAATCCTTTTCATCAAACTGTTGATTTGCTTAAGCATCAAAAGTGTCAATCCTATTAGGTACCGTTCAGTTTTTACGGCCGGGGGGGGCCGGCAAAATCCAGGGGGGGGTCATCATAATTTTGGAATCCGCAAAGGGGGGGTCATCGCTTTTTCACTGGTAGGAAAGGGGGGGTCACCACATTTTCAAAAACATAATACCAACAATAAAGTTCACTTTATGCCATGGCCATGATCGACCCTCTTTACCGGCGGGCCGCCTTCGGCGGCCCACTACAATAAATATACATTATGTATTACCCATGACCCTCTTAACGGGCAGACGCCTTTGGTGGCCCACTCCAAATAGGTTTACTTCATGCAATGGCCATGATTGACCCTCTTTACCAGCGGGCCGCCTTCGGCGACCCACTACAATAAATATACATTATGTATTACCCATGACCCTCTTAACGGGCAGACGCCTTTGGCGGCCCACTCCAATTAGGTTTACTTCATGCAATGGCCATGATTGACCCTCTTTACCGGCGGGCCGCCTCCGGCGGCCCACTACAATAAATTGACTTTATGTAATACCCCACGGCAATCTTACCGTAAAATTCCCAATTGAAGCCGCGGCTTGTATTAGAAACATTTTTGAGGGACCCCTGGGATCATGCACTGAATAATGGTAATGGCCGCGCGCCTTCAGCGGCCCTGTCCAGTAAAATCTACTTTATGCAATAGCCATGATCGACCCTCTTTACCGGCGTGCCACCTTTGGTGGCCCACTAGAATAAAGTTGACTTTACGTAATGGCCCATGACCCTCTTAACCGGAGGGCTGCCTTTGGCGAACCACTCCGATAAAGTTTACTTTATACAATGTCCATGGACATGAGTTGTCTATGGAAATGAAGTTAAAAATTGCCTTACAGTCGTCCTAATTAACAGACGTTTCAATGGATGTGGCTGAGAAGTTTGTGCACTGGCATCGAATAAAGTGCGCCGCGTACCGGAGTTCAAATCCAAACCATGCGGGTAAATTTGACATATGGGTTTTGGTTATTTTTCAGGGGGGGGGGTCATCAATTTTTTTCGTCTGACAAAGGGGGGGTCATCATTTTTTCACAAAAAATGCAGGGGGGGGGTCTATATTTTTTTGAACACCGGCGACAAGATTTTGCCGCCCCCCCCCCCCAGGCCGTAAAAACTGAACGCTCCCTTATATACAAACATAGTACTAGCACTGCTGCGTCTATCATATCGTAAAAGCATGCGACCAGCGTTATTGTTAGCAACTTTCAATTGTTTCAGAGCGCTTTTATTATAACTGACCCATAAGTTACAACCATACAATTGATATATATATATATATATATATATATATATATATATATATATTATATATATATATATATATATATATTATATATATATATATATATATATATATATATATATATATATATATATAATATATATATATATATATATATATTTTTTTTTATATTTTTTTTTTTTTTTTTAGTTTGGTCATGTATCCAGTTCTGATTGATTTTTTGCAATATTCAATCTACAGAGCAGAAATGAGTATCGGTGCCCATGGAGATCTTCTGACTCAGGCTTACTATTTTGTACACCATCCCGAAGAAGTGACATCGAGAAATCACAGCCTCCAGCTTAACATATCAAACTTCAAGTTTGTGAAAGAAACAGACTTGTCTGTGATATAATGCACCGATTAATAGTGCATTATGAACTGTTTTACTAATGTTTTTGCCAATAAATGCTTATAATTAAATATAAATGATGGACATTTCCTTTTTTGAAGTCATATTCCCCTATTCAATTTAGTAGTATGATTCTTTATGTAAGACGTTATCAACGGGTATTAGTATTAATGAGCTTTCCCGTCGTGCCTGAGATTACCCTGAAAACATCCGCAATATCAGTCATCCCATCATTCCTTCTGTCAAACACGATTTAGAGGGTATACGTAGCAGACGATAAGTAGGTGATGTCTCGTGCAAAATATTGCTGAGCGAGAGTTTCATTTCATGATGAAATTTCGAACACATTGAAAAAACGTTCATCGTAGTAATGCCTGACACAATTAAGGTAGAACGCGCCTCGGGGACACAAATTTGGATTCTCAAACTTTTACAATTCTTTTCTGATATAACCTACCACTTGTGGAGGTTCATTTTAAAGCTCGTAGTGGAAGAAATCTTATCACTGGCTTAGTTTTTCGAAATTCGATTTTTTTTTTCCATAGAGTTAACACAGGGATGGCAGCCATTTTGAATTTTATATATCCGATTCGGTAAATCTTGAGTTATTTGTTTCCCTAGTACCAAAATTTTCACGGTGACCCCCGATTTTTATTCGTGATTTTGAAAGAGAATGGTTGAAAGATTCCTCAAGGAAAGTTTGAGCAAATGTGTAAGTCTTTCACTTTTGAGGCGCATACTACCTTCAGGAGTGGAGAATGCACTATGGGACTAACGTTCAATATTTCTCTCCTCAAGATTGTTTTTGATTTACAAATATGTGAAGTGCCGTGATCCCACGCATGCTGGATAAGAAAAGCTAAATTTGAAAGCAGTCACTTTACGTTTTGCCTATTAATTGCATTTGCAGAATATCAGGAATTTCCATGACATGCATCATTTAATTGTACAATTCATTGCAGAATCTATATTTTAATCTATTTACTTTTAGATATTTCACCGGCTTAGTTTTGTGAAAATCGGGACTTCATTTCCCCCTATAGCCTCGGAGATAACACAGGGATGGCGGCCATTTTGAAATTAAAATGTCGGTAAGTATTGGGTACTTTGTTTCTCTAGTACTAAAATTCCCCGCCCCGCCCCCTCCCCCGGTTTTATTCTTGATTTTGAAAGAGAATGGTCTCAAGTTTCCTTGAGTAAAGTTTGCGCATAAATTCAGGTCTTTTATTTTCGAGGCGCATACTACTTTAACATTGGCAACCGGGTTGGTACAGCCCGGAACACATTTCAATTTGCCGAACTTTCATTCAAGCTTCGGCCCCAGGCCTTATTTCAGTAGTTTGTTAATTTCAGACAGAGCACAAAAGAAACATATGGTTGCGAGGTTATCTTTCTTAGTTTGAAGCCAAAGGCACAGAGATTTAAGCTACAGTATTATATGCAATCAAGAGTATCAGCATTCTGAACCCTATTCCGTCTCGGCGTTTTAGAATACTTATTTTAGCATTACCTTTCTTGTCCAACTACAGTATTAGCATCGTTATAGAAATAACTACCACGTCGTGTTTGTGGTATTATTCCCATCAACCACGTATACCTACCTACCCGGATATAGCCAGACTGCAAATATATACTCGGCTATAAAGGTGTGTACCTTTAATCTAGGCATGTTTAAAACGTTTCGCCTGACAAAACTAGAAAGAAAATTATTTCGTCTGCTGCAGCTCTGAACAGAAATCGTCCATTGTTCTCCTACCGCAGCCAATGCTTTCTGATTTACTCAGTAACAAGTACAGCGAAATACGGAATGCTCAAGAGTTCGTTTGAGTATTGTAACATACATTTTTATTCAACTCTGAATGGCTGTAAAATGGATTGCTAATTAATTTATTTTATTTAATTTACGTTATGGCAGTTTGCTTTGGGGATTGGCTGAGGAGTCATAAAGGCCGTTTGCTTTTTGCCATGAGAAATTTATTGCGCTCAGATACATACAGTAGTAAATTATTTGCTACGATTTCGATGTGTTTGACTAAATTTAGACATCATATCATTTCTCCTAATCTCCCGACTGTTGAATATACAATATTTGCCAATCAAGAGTGCAGGAAATAGGAAACACGAAATTAACTTTTCAATGCTTGGTGCAAAGAGCGCTTGATGCTGCCCACGCCACCATATCCGTGTGACGTCACACCATAGAATACAATGGCGAGGAAAATTAAGATGAGACGTGTCTTAATATTCATGAATACTGAAACGGCTGCCAATCGCATCGGAGATCTTCAATATCGACAAGCGCATCATTAATAATAACAACCTCCTTTTTATTATAATGAAAGCGTCTGTGTATACGACTTGCTGTCATTGAGCAACGTCTCAATCCGTGGTTGGAATCCGTAGTCGAAATTTTACAATCTGGGAATCCGACAGATGGTTTTGGAACGAGTGAGTTTGCACATCGGATTTTTAAATTAAGGATTCGTGCTGTATCGTTGGGTTTTCTGTCTTGCTTCTCACGTTACAGACCGCTGTCGGCCATACGAGTGACGTAGAGCGGAGTTCAATTAAGGGAGATCTTCCTTTTTTCTCTGTGTACTATTATCTTCCTCGCTCGAGCGAGAACAGTCGACAATCCGCACCGACCAAGATGGCAGCGGCTCTGAGGCTCGCCGCGTTGATCGCGGTGGTTTGTCTCGTGTCACAGAACTGCGACTCTTTCACCTTGAAAAACTGGCCGAAGGAGGGAGAGGAGGAGGAGGAGGAAGAGGGTAACTGGGCACTAGATGAAGAAGAGAACACCATGATCGAACACTCCGGGATCGTCTCCGTCAGCGTACAAATGCCGGACGTCGAGCCGCTGGAGGTAGGTGCCGCTTTCATCTCAATGCCCGAATTACCTTCTTAGCTGTTCACGAAGCATTGTCGTATATTACACCTCTCCCCTTATATTGTAACATGTTAAGAAATGTAAGCTGTAATGTTTCAGTTCCGAAATTCCCCCTTAAGTGACCTATTTATCGTGTAGAAAACACGGGGAGAAATCCAATTTTGCATTTCAGCTGTCTTCAGCTGATGTTAGTTACATAATACATTGGTGAAGGCATAGGTCACATTTGACCAAGGGCCACTTTGACATATTTTGCTGTTTGGGTATATTCACCATGGGAAAGATTTTCTAACATTCATTTTTTTATTTTACTCTTCTACACATTATGAAATATTTTATCTCAATTGAAATGCTAACACATTACTACAAGTAGGCCACATGTCCGTACCTCACCTCACAACGTGGCGAAAGCTTGGTTGAAAGATATCATCAAAATAGTTTCATGCGACTACATGTATTTGGTTTTAAAGGTAACACACACACACACACACAAACATATATATATATATATATATATATATATATATATATATATATATATATATATATATATATATATATATATATATATATATATATATATATATATCACGTTGTGAAATGACAAGTGGGGTGAATCGCTCGCCGTAAACGCGGGCAGATGAAACGAATCTGGCAGAGCAAGTCGTCCCTTTCAACGTATAATATGAGGCGAAAAGTGAATCGATACAGTATGTAATTTACAGGATTGAAATTGACAGGCAGAGTTTCCAATTGGCGTTGTCATGTTAATGTTCCCCCGATGACGTCATTGTTTTGATGAGAAAAGAACAATTATTTTAATCTGATCAAGATTTTAAACGTGGCTCTGTCGATGAAAATCATTCCATACGGAATTACCGCTATATTATACATAACAACTCAGGAACCCTGTCCAATTGCTTGCGTGGTGCAATCTTTATTTCAGAACCGACTATATGCACGCAACTCTCTCAAAACCGTTTAAATTTTAACAATTAGTGATCAATTACAAATATGATGACGACACGAATTCGACTTGTTTATTTCGGGTCTGTAATTTGTTCAAACATTACCATTTTAATGGATTATCTTTGATTTGTTTAATGATAAACAGATACGCAAGGCAACACTGAATCGACGGTGCAATATTTTAACGGACGCTGAAAGGGAACCCGTCTACACTCTATTCTTGTGATGATAAATCCATTCTTTGCTGCTGTCACATATAAACCCAATTAACCTCAGTAAAATTGTCGTCGGGCGGTAAATCATGGCATATAAGCTTTTAATTAGGCCTACGTGTGTTGGGATGTCAATTTCCTTTTGATTTTAATTTGTATGGCTCATGCAAAATATAATTCTCCAAATGGTGGAAATTGACAATGATGTTCTTTCGTTTAACGTCAAAGCTGGGTTTTCAGTAATTGAATCCATGATAATAGTAAAGTCATCGTCAGCCGTTGTGTTTGTGATATGTTGTCACGCACGCAGGAATTTGTGAGGCCGATGAATTGGTAAACTTTACCGTGCTCACTGCCAGCTTCCCTTTGGTAAATTTATATCAACGCTGTCGAGCAGGGGACAGCAGAAATATTGCCGTATAGTTCAAAATAATTTCCCTTATCCGAAACCTTGATGCAAGGGAGATAGTAATGGCACATCAAGAGAGAAACTTAGACTAATGTGAAGCCTATAGGTGCTTGTGAGGTCAGTCCGTTTGTCTTTCAATTTGTCAGTCAGCCTGTCTGTCAGTTTGTTTGTTTGTTTCACAGACTACTCCAGCAAATGTAAATTGAAGACAAACCGGTTATCAACTATATGGCATCTGACGTTAATATAAAATAAATGAAGGCATGTTTAGTGAAATTTGAAGTCCCAAGGGCCGATTGTGTATAAGGAAATGCACCCCTATATGTCGTTTGGTTTGAGCGTGTTGATAATTTTGCACCATGGAAAGTGTATGAGGTGGATTTTTGACGCAGTTGTGTTGCTTCCATACGTTGACCGCTGTACATGCATAAATTAAGGTTGTATGTATGTATGTATGTATGTATGTATGTATGTATGTATGTATGTATGTATGTATGTATGTATGTATGTATGTATGTATGTATGTATGTATGTATGTATGTATGTATGTATTTATGTACGCACTTTGTATGTATCTATAGGCATCTATCTATCTATCTATTATCTATCTATTTATCTATCTAATCTATCTGTCTGTCTTACACCTGTAACACATGGGCGGATATTTATCTCCTGCATAGAGTTTGACAGTGCGAGGTTTTGTACAAGAGAAGAAACAACTAAAATATATCTTGAAAATCACAATTGACTAGAAAGAAGTAAAATTGTTGTAACACAACATTCATAGTAACCAAAAGCCGTGCCTAACTATTTCGGCTTGAGGGTAAAACTAAATCATCGTTTCTGAACCGGATACTGACGCATGCGCAATGAAGATTTTCGGGCGCAGCTTATTATTGCTTGGAGAGGATAATGGAGAAACAGAAGTAAAATCATTTAAAAAATCACGAAGATGATGCAATAGAGCACCTTTTATAAATGCCAGTTTCAATATATATAAAACAGGTAATAATAACACAACCTGTCTTCATCTTGTGAAAATTGGAATTCTCAAACCTAACGATCCAGTAGTATGATATTGATTTGGTGAGTGAATTCACATGGCCGCATGCTAGCCACTGTAATAAAAAAGGTGAAAAGTAAACGCGTTAACAAATGTCATTGCGCCATTTTTGTTTGCAGTATAATCGCCTGGCTTCAAACATCATTTGAGCAAATTACTCATTCTTCAGCGTCTGTGCGACATGTCAATAGCTGAAGGGGATTCTTACAAAACCATGAGTAAGAGGCGCTCATGACGGTCGTTTATGCGATCAATTTGCCACTTCTCTTTCAACTACGACGTGAAGGGAAAATGTTAGAACGGTGAATGATTATATCGTGACCATTTACACAATTTTTCAATTCTGTCTTGTGATTAAAGCTTTCACTTGTCTATTTTGGCCTTCTGGATCGAAAAGTTGGGTCGTGTCAGTGAATTTAAGTGAGTAATATTATACAATGGTAAATTTTGTCATATATTGAGGAAAATAAGTCTAATATTATTTCGGCAGACGACAGGAAGTTAGTTTAAAATTATCATGGCTGCATAATCTTACCAACTTACAGAATAGGGAGTCTGAAAATTAATTGTTGGCTCTTATCGTTCGTGCAAAATCCTCAAGTCTCCAGCTTTCTTTGAAATGTGATTGCGAGTCGTGATGGTGACGCTCCCATCTATTTTTTCCTAAGCTCCTTGGCAACCGCTTCCTTTTGCTAGAGTGAGGCTGTTACACGACTTTTCAATGTTATGCGAGGTTTGGAGAGAGAAAAAATCCAATGTTAGCTGCCGCTGGCACACCGACACTACAGGAATCAATCACTTGTATGGAATGGAAAGGAAATGAGGAAAATGAAATCCCAGCAACTTGGAAAAGTTGTAATAACACGGGCAGCAATCCCGTCTGACGTTCACTCTTTTAATATTTAAAAGTAGTGATCGATTTCGTATAGTTTGTGTTCACTGAAGCACTACGAATGGTGTGCAAACGAAACCAGACATACACGATAACCTATACAAATTTACTCCTCAGTGGAATATTTTTATATTCAAAATCATTTCCCGTGGGAAAAATACTGCGCCTCTTTTATTTTCGATTATACAGATTTCTGTGAAGTCCTGGAGATTCACTTCAAACGCCCAGCCGCTGACGATTCGTGATTCTTTGAACGAGTTAGAAATATCCGAGAAATGTGTTAAATTACTTGGATCGTTGTATGAACGAAACTTGTTGAGATATCAATTCATGAAATTCTTAGTATCTGCAGCCAGGAGTAATGTGCATTAGAAAATGTTGTTTCACGGCGTATTTCCAATTTGTTCACCAGTGCTTAAACCGCGCGATATGAACTGTCAGGCCTCGAAGCGGACGACTGCCCGATGAGAAAAACAATTTCATGTCATGCAGAATTTACTAGTTTTGCTAGAATATGACTCCATCAGGATGACCCCTGTTTTTAAACGACAAATGAACATTCGTTCTCCTGTAATGATGTAGCTATGGAAACCGGCACTCCACGGTCACATGGAAATAGACATTTTGCTTGTTTTCACGAAATAATTACTTCGCAATAAATGTCGAAAATTCTGTTCTTAAGGGTCAGTTTTCCTGAGATAGAGGTTTAATATGCAGCAGAGAATTCTTTGCGAAGCTATGCAATCTATCCAATCAACCTAGATATTAATATGTCGATATACTTCGGTAAGTAGTTCTTACAGTTTGAGGGGAAAATTTCCCCGCCACCATCTAAATATGGAAAATAGCAATGAGACGTATTGTATTTGCTCCAGGCGAGTTTCAGCAAATTGCTCGTTTGTACGATAACTTCGTTTATGAAATACATCACCGATCGCTACTTATCACCGTACAAGCTTGTCCATATACTCTTGTGAAGGGCGGGTGACACAAAGTCGCTTATATTAATCAAAACCATGGAAAATAATGTATTTACTCAACCGTGGTCTCGCGGAATATTATTACAACGTTAGCAAATATTATTTTGCGAGTATATTTACATTGTATCCATGTTATATATTACTCCCAGAAAGTCACTGCAAAGTCTCCATGTGAGTGACGTGCGCACATTACGTGGGTGTATTTGGTAAAGCAGAGTCAGTCGATATGCCGGTGTTTCTAGCTTTCCACAATATTATAAATATATCTGCCTCTTCTCCCTTCGCGAGCTTTCCGTGCAGTCTATACTGCGTTACACTACCCGTGGATTTATTCGTAGGAAATGAAACACGCGATACGCGACGCGGTCTATTTGTGAGAGTATTAGAGCTTTGTTTGAAAACGGAAGTTCTCGGAATTGCATTTAGGTGCATGTTTCTTTCTGTATCCATTTATCAAATTCGACATGTTTTTAAATATATTTTACTGTTAAGCAGGTCTGTCTGTCTGTCTGTCTGTCTGTCTGTCTGTCTGCATGTATCTATCTATCTATCTATCTATCTATCTATCTATCTATCTATCTATCTATCTATCTATCTATCTATACATGCATGTATGCATGCATGCATGCATGCATGCATGTATGTATGTATGTATGTATGTATGTATGTATGTATGTATGTATGTATGTATGTATGTATGTATGTATGTATGTATGTATGTATGTATGTATGTATGTATGTGTGTATGTATGTATGTGTGTATGTATGTATCTGTGTATGTGCATGTAGATCGTAATGTGCGCATGCTGCAGTTCGACATTGATTTGAATCTGCGTGCAAATATTCGCAAGGACAAATTCCAAAATTAAATGACAATCGACACTGTGCCATATTTAGTTAAAATAATGTAATTTTCACTATTAAACTTTATTGCAGAGCGGAATCGTTAGTGAACGCCGCCGTACTTTTAAAATCCATTAGTCGAGTCAAAAAGTTAATTAACGAGCGGGTAACCGGCTCACATTAATCTGTTCAAGCTTCGATATATCTGGCTGTGGCGCCAAATTCTCATCATCTGCATCAGAACGGAGCCGTTCGCCAGCAAGCTGTACTCGTTAGCATGGTGTGGGGGTCACTATATGCGCTTTGTGATTCCATGCTTACCTACTTACTCGTGTTGTAACCTACCTCGATATCGGCAAATAATTTGTCTGTTTGTCTCAATGTCTGTTTGTATATCGATCGCTATTAATGACAAGTGTCCGCTTTTTGTAAGTGTTGTGCGTTACCTCTCACTCAGAGGGGAAAAATGGGTCAGATGTGTTACATATGTTCACAGACTAAATGTGCATGTTGTGAGTTTTGCCATTCACAATTTTTCATATCTGCCTGTCTATTTGTCACGTCAATCTGTATGTTTGCATTCCCTCCCGGCCTGTAGCTTCCTTGTAGCATCACTACATCTCTCTCTATTGATTTTCCATCAAAAGTGGGTGTTTATCCATCCTTGTTCACCAGAACCATAAAGCGACATGTCGACGAGCTACACAAAAGTCATCTCGCGAAATGCGTACTTCTCGGCCACGCCAAAAGTAATCAAACAGGGCGTTCACGTCCACAGAAAAGAAATCTCTGCAAATCCCGCGATATCTCGCACCCTAAACGAATTTCCCGCCGTCACTACTCACGGTACCGTTGATGATCGGTGCCTTGTTAAACTGTGAAATGGTTCATGTAACCTTATGTGGCGCGAAATCAAAACCAAATTCGTCGGAAGTTGGAAATGTGACTAAGAGTCCAAAATGGGAGATCGAAAGTGCAAAATGCGACTACGAATCCAAAATGGAAGTTCAAATTTTGGCCTTGATTACGCGCCATAAACGCTCTACCTGTAACTTTGATGTATTACCCATCATTTTTTGTTATACATAGTAGAGGCTCTTGTTCTACTCTAAAAATCATGTTGAAATGCAGAGTGTTAAACTATCCAACACTGTCAATATGAGATACACGTTTTCAAGAACAAAAGAATGATAAACATATCAAAAGTTACAGCTCTTGTCCCTTCAAGGGAAGGAAGTCATATATTTTATTGAAAACAAGCACAAAGTAATATCATTTTTATATGTTGAAGGTGTACAAGTAAAATAATTTATAAGAATGCTGTCTCACTTTAGATCTAAACAGTATTATAATAGTTCAAATCAATTCAGTTCCCGCAAAACGTTTTAGTAGGTGTCATTTAAAGCGTACAGATTTCAATAACAAAATTCCAGTTATAACTGTAGTTATACCAACTAATGGTATGCTAAAGAAAATACTGATTGATACTTTTCTCTGTAAAAAGTGATGGAAACTCAATTTTTATTTTTGTAGCTATAAAGTCGCAAAACCTTGACAAGAATTTGTAACAGGTTTCAATGAGTAAATGATTTGATGGGCAATAACTTTTTGTTTGTTTGTTTGTTTGTTTGTTTGTTTGTTTGTTTGTTTTTGAGAAATTGCACAAGTTCGATCATTTGTTAAACCTCTATATCTCTGGGCTAAAAAGATCATTACAAATGTGTTGACGAAAAAAGAAAAATCCGAATTTTAAAGGCACATGAGCTGCTGCAACTTTTGACATTATTTCAATGATTTTATATTTAGATTAAAATTAGTTTACAGAAATGTTCTTACTCAGCGATGTTTACTCAAGTATAATTATCCACTGAGTGGGACTGCATGAGAAGGTTTCAGTAAGACGGAAGACGGGTGCCGCACCCAAATATGGCCGCCTCCATGCAACTGCATGATAAACAGGCGGCGTAAATGGTGCATGTACACATTTGAATCTTTACAAATACAACTCGCTGCAACCAACTGAAAGGACGGGAAAGGGATTAACTCCATTTTGAGAAAAAATTACCGTTTTTCACCTAATATGGCAAGATTTTAAAAATGGCGGGAAATTTAAAATGGACAAAAATCTGTTCAATTTCTTGCCTATTCTGCCACAAGTAAATCTTGTTGAGGCATAGTTAATGACTTTATTGTTCAATTTGTAGATTGCAATGAATATCTGAGGAAATTGGAGGTACCTTGAGATTGGATAAATTTCACAGAGTTGCAGCTCATGGGCCTTTAATTTCCATATAACAATTTAAGCAGGGATTTCAAATAAAGAGTGGTGGTGGCATGGTTGGAGAGAATAGACCAATTATATTAAACAAAGAATTGTGTGTTTTCGCATTTTCAAAAAAATAGAAAATTCTCTAAATTTTTACCATACTTTGTGGGTCTCAGCCAACAAGAAGAAAAATTAACAGAATAATTCTTATGACCTACCTACCTTTATTTTCGGAAGAATGTTACCAAAAACAAACATTTTTTTATTTGGTCTTACTGAAAAATGCTTACTTTGTGTCGTTCCTTGGATCACAATTCATTTTCTTCGATAAAGTTTGTGTGTGCGGTGTGTGATAGTGTGTGTGCGTGAGTGCTTCATGAACTCTACAGCGTGTGGAGGGGTCTCAGTCAGAAAAATGCAACAACTTAGCTCGGTTATCGAACCACTCCTTTTATGAGAGTGAGGATTTGGCCGAGCGGTTCTGTCTGTTGCTTCTCTGGATACCGTACGTTGTGAGTACAAACACGATCGAAAACACCGTATTTTTATCGTTCTGTCACTTTCCAACCTGCAATTCATTCTTTTTTGTTCTCACAATACTGACAATAAAAATACATGTAACAATTATTATCTAATCCATAGTTCCAACTTTCAAAGCAGCTAAAATGACAGACCTGCAAATCTTATACATCTCATCGAATATTGAATCCTTCGGATGACGAAGTCTTGAGCCATGTCGATAAATGGCTGTAACATTAACAATAACACCATAATCTTATTCGAAGGGGATAGGATAGCCCACGAATATGCCGCAAACCCGCCTAACATTATTTCATATCTGCAGGTGTAATGTTTGCGTGGTAGGTGAGACATGGTTGTTGCATGGCCGACGAGACCTGACAATCTTTACCATCAAATCACATATTCCATTTTAATTCCATTTTTTATCCATGTGTGTCTTCGTTGTATCTTCCAGGATGATATGTACATATGTGCCGGCGTGACTCTACCAAAAGATCCTGCATATATGGGTAAGAGTTCAGCATCACTGCTGTTTTTTACCTTTCCTAATCGAACAATTCCATGTTCAATTCACAAATATGTGACAAGTTGATTGAAATAAAGCAGGTGTGATATTCTAGCGAAATATGAAAAATGTAGTTTCATCCTAACAAATTATGTTCACCGCGCAAAGGCTGGTACAGTAAAAACTTTTTTACCCCATATTCGTCCTCAGCATTTCAGTAATTGCAGGTAATACAGAAGGGGAGTATACTTGCGTTTTGCTGTGACCTCTTCCACGGGGTCATCTTGATTTGAATTCTATGTACCTTAATGTGCCTCATCAGTGCCGTCGTTATGGCAACCGTCAAGACACCAGACACGTTGCCTTGCAACCACTGAGTACACGTCACCCTTGACTAAGGATATATAAAGTGTACACACACACTCTATACAGGTCAACATGAGTTTCTCGGAAAAATAATGTTCACTCAAGTACTGTTAGTGACATGAAAGTTAAACGTTTAAATGCATGTTCTACAAACAGGATAAAAAGTACACCCCTGAAGCAATCCGTGTGCAAGCCCTGTTAAAACAAAAATATTGTTCATGTCCTACAAAGTAAAAAGAGCAAGGCGTTGTAGCGGCGAAAGAGCTTTTAAGACAGGTCTACACATTCTGCGGCGTCCACATACCTGTGACAAGGGGACATTTTTATAGCCATCCAGGAAGGACCATTACACCCTCGGAGGGGGTCAAGGTGGCGATAATTCGTTCCACAATTTGAAAACTTATTTTTCACATTTTGTGATGCATGTATACTATTTATTTAAAATTTACACTCTTTCTAATGGCCGACCTGCGCGTGAATATCTTGTTTTGAAGTTAGAATAGCTGTATTTGAGAAGTACGTAGAAACTGTCATTATATGTAAATCAAAATGCTCACAATGCATGCATGTAAAAATGGAGAATAAATCCTTTAATCTTGCCAATTTACGACTCTCAGCACTGAATACAACCACCATGCCCGCACGCTGGTGCTGTGTTATTTCTGAATTCATAGTATTAGAGACATTGCACTGGCGCTATTATTGTACCATCAGATCTGCCACAATTACGTTACCACACCGCTGAAATCTTTCCAGATATACAGGCTCTGCCCAATAGTGGTCATTCCACATACCCTTGCCTCAGGCTCGCTCTGTAATCTTCCCATGCACTTATTGTTTTATAAAATGTTAATAAAGGGAGCTCCTACGCTGCCTTTCAGGCTTCAAATGCCTATATAGTCGGCATAAGACTGGGCTACCAAATATACATCAAACTGGAGATTAGGCAAATCTTGCGCTAACCTTATTTTTGCTCAATGACTGTTCAAACCTCCCTAAAGCAATTCTGTCACTCGGTCTTACAATTCGTACATTCGCACTGACGTTGTTTCGCAATTCCGATCCAATCGCCGATATACCCAGGGGGTCAAAACACATACGTTAGAGTTAACAGATGCAGTGGCGAATGCATCTAATCCCAATAGCGCAACATTCACTGGCATCCATTCATGTAAATTGTGTAAATGGATTAATCCAGTAAATTACTCAACAGATAGGAGACATGTCATTCACGAACGTGTTTCAATGTTCAATGTATGAACAACAGATTAAAATGGGGAATGGAATACCTGCATGACCTTTGCATTTAAAAAGCTATAATTGTCAATAGTAATATTGAGAGGTTGTAAATTTAAAGGTTAGTGTAATGAATAAGAGATAAGTGTATAATAATGATTTAACATATTCATGAATATATATTATATATTTAGCATAAAAAGTGTATATTCTTTAGATATTCTATACAATACATATATACACAAAATATGTGTGTATAAATACGTGTGCGTGTCGTATTTTTAATAGATATTTTAAAAAGATAGATCTATCCATAGACAGACAGATAGATAGATAATTAGATAGATAGATAGATAGATAGATAGACAGACAGACAGATAGATAGATAGATAGATAGATAGATAGATAGATAGATAGATAGATAGATAGATAGATAGATAGATAGATAGATAGATAGATAGATAGATAATGTTGATTATATGATAGCGGGAAAGGACGAGCGAACAAAATATCACCGTTAGCGTGACTCTGCCATTGGCTCGTCAATATGTATAGAAATGAACACCTTGCCAATCTTTGAAACAGAATGCCGATCCCGTGATAAACTCCCGGAAAGTGTATTTGATTAACAAATTAGACACAAGTCAATGGACAGCAGAAATAATGAAATGTCGGATATTGACGGCAATCTCTCCCGCAGTCAGGATCGTGTTGTGACCAATTTTCCAGCGTATACGAATTTTTGAAAAAACATCTTCTCAGTCTGTAGTGTATGAGATTTTGTTTCAAAATTGTCCCAGAAAAATTATTTAGGATGCGTCGAAATGCTATTTGATGGTACGCAACATTTTAGAAATGCGCGTACAGAGTTAATTTGCCAGTTTGAGATTGCCAGCCGATTTCCAGAAACGTTTCTCAGTTGATAATTTGAAAATAAAATTTATGACGTTAGTGCTAGAGCAGTTTGACTTTACTGTATACACGTTTATAGGTTGTTTCTTTTGGCGGCCTTGGCGAGGGCTTTATTAATAGACGGCTATCGATCGTTCGGCACGACATCCCATCTCCATGGAAACCTCCCGATGAGAGATTTCAGACTCGTGTTTGATAAATTTCAATGGTATCCTGAAATGGGAATCTGTGATAAGCTCTACAGTAATTGCCACGGGCTTTGTCGTTGACAGTGTTATGGATAGGTACGGCTAAAGATTTTCAACGGGTAATACTTTCGCCCGCACCTAGGGAATTATGATGAATTACTCGGTGTAGTGTTTGTGATGAAGCCAATGGGGTTCTTGCGATCACCGAACAGAGAAGTAAGGACGTCGATAAACCGGGTCTGCTTTTCTAACTCGATTTATTACCTCATGGGCGACAAACAGCACACATCAATTGGAACTGCGTTGCGATCTTTGTCGCTTTTGTCAGCTATGTTTGGACATGTTACAGCCCTTTTACATGTGTATCTTAAATGTGTTGAAATGCCAATTGTCAAAAGTCTAAAACTCGATTGTCTATTAATCGAGACCATCATTCTGACATTGAAAGTCCTCGACCTCTAAATCCCCTTGCTATAGCTATGTGTTGAGTGAGGTCACCGCCTGTATAAATTAGGCTTCACCAGCGAAGATAGCTCGAGCAGTCAAACATAAATATTTCGATAACGTCAATGATGGTGTGTCCCGGTAAATGCATCATGGATGGCATTCATATGTCATTTCAGAGCTAAAGGCCGGAGAGAGACAAATATTTCAGACAGCAAATGAATGCATTCGACATAATAAGTCAAATTACCTTCAAATGCAAACATGTCAAAAGATGGGTGACTTTATCCCTTCAAGTCCAATGATAATAATAAATATAAGGTTGCACACTACACACTCTGCCAGCCATTATCCTAGCTTTTATTGTACTTGGGCCTCAGCCCAAAGTACATTTGTTTTCATTCCGTGGAAAAAACTGTAAGGTATAACCATTCTGGCTGAGACCAGGGAGGGCAAAATGTATTGGCTTCATCTTTCTTGGCATAATAAATGGCGTAATGATGTTAACTGAATGGAAGTGCTGCTCTCAGCCAGTCTTGAATAAGTGAGATGTGAATATAAATGCTTCCTATCTGAGTTCTGGCCACAAAATCTTCTGAATATAATCAAAATGTGCATCGAAATGCAACAATTAATGCACCCTCCGTTCCTAGGCGATGGCACGACCCTTGCTATACCCACTGGACGAGCCAAAGTGGGAGGGTTAATTTCGGTTTGGTCGAACAGGAGGGCTCGAGACCAGAATTTAACATTTAAACTTGAAACATGTTTAATCACTGACAAGATGTGGATTAGTGTTAATCAAAGAGAAAGTTTGAAAAGGAAAGGTTTTATATCCCGGACACAATGAAAAACATTACGACTGGAAACAGTACCCCCGGTTGAGAATAGTAATGCCCACAGCGATGGAGAACACTTATCCTTGAGCTGAGAAAACCAGACCATCATTTCGAAATAGAGCTGCAGATTCGAGAAGCTCGTTGAAAATAGCTAGGTACACCCCGAAAGGGGTTGTTTCGCGTCTTGAGGGCAAATTTCGCCTCCTTCATTTAGAAATCGTACGTTTGTTTTTCCAGGGGAACACATCATTTGACACAAAATTTGCATGAAAAGGGTCGCCAGTAAGCACGTGGTCAAATCTGGCATAAGAAACAATATGAAATGTTGGGTAAAGCCAGTCCAAAATAAACTGATTTGAACTTTTGTGTTTTGTAATTTATACCACTGCAGTAACATGACTTTTTTTTGACAACATCACACAATGTAATACGTTTTGAAACTGAATACTCCGACGTATTCTGTGTCCCCTTTGCTAAAAAATACGGTATGCCGATTACCATGTAAGGAGATGATGACGTCAAGACAGATTTGTAGTGCGTTTGGTCTTGGATGGTGCACGAAGTTTTGTCGAGGTAGCTTGTGTATTTATTTCCTAAATGGGAGATATTAGGGTCGATCTAAAAGAAGGCCGAAAAATGTTATGATACTCTAAGCGAGCTGAACTCCAATGCGAATGGTTGGATAATTTGGAGGATGTCTAGACTGATCTCGTCTCATTAAGATTAACATGGCGGTCAGTATTGGATTTCAACTGCGTCACAAGTTTGCGTCGAACGGTCACGAACGATATTTTAGAAATCTGGAGACATGGCACATCGCAGTTTTATTTTAGTATTTTATATTTTACAAAAGATGTAAGAAGCAATGATTTTGTTGAAAATTCTGAAGAAAAATATAGGAAGATTTGATCGCGAACACATTTTTCACTTGGGGGTCAACTAGCCCTGCGTACGATGCTGTGTGTTCCGCTACAGCTAACCGCCCCGCTCACCACAGCTGTGCAGCCCTGCAAAGACCCGTACGTTGGGTCGGTGACTTCAAATCCATTTTGGGACTTGACGTAAAAAGCCAATTACTGCCGAAATTCAGCGTTCTTGGGCCCAAGTCGTATCCCAGCCTACCTCAGCTACTCGATCGCTTCCAAAAATGACAGTCTTTTATTCACTTCTCGTAAATAACCGTCGATGTCGGCAACTCTCTCGCTGGCCCTGCGTACGATGCTGTGTGTTAGCTGTAGCACATAGCATCGTACGCAGGGCTAGGGGTCAACATGGGGTCGCAGCCATGTTGCCTCAAAACTTATTTCTGTCTGCACTCAAAACTCAAAAATGTCGCATATGAACCTGAAAAATCGATGTAATTTTGTCAAACTTCGGCGAAATTTCAGCCTATAGACAAAATTTCATCTAGGTAAGGTAAATTTACTGAAATTTGATCGACAAATAATCCTGAGCTCGAACGTGACAGCTCGCCTTCTCCGGGAAGTCATGCATCCGGCCAGCTGCCCATATGGCGGGTGCATGAGATTGTTTTCAAGCGACGGCGGCAGACCGTACGGGGCTCTGGATATGAACCTACCGCCGGTGTAGCTGTAATAACTGTTGCGTTGTTTTTAATCACCACGGACGAAGTCAGAGGGGACTTATAGGTTTGGTCATGTCCGTGCGTCCGTTCACGCCTAGTACCCAACCCCATACAGATGCACGTCGATTTGTTTCACAATGCTTTCAAATTTGGCCGTGTTAGAGGACTTTTAGTTTACACCTCCATAGACTCCCATGTATAAGGCAGTTCTCCATAGACTCGCATGTATGATGCCAAGAAAAATAAAAATTTAGTTTCTCATCGTATTCATATTGCCTAAAGGATGCAGTGACACAGTTTTTTTGTCCCCACGGATAAAGTCCAGGGGGCTTATAGATTGGCTCATGTCCGTCCGTGAGTCCATCGGTTCACGCAGATATCTCAGACATTTTGACAAAATATCATGTGACCTTGGTGACCTTTGACCTCAAATATACATTATTGTCCATAACTCAGTAACCACAAGTGCTAAACCTTTCATATTTGGTATGATGGGACACCTTATGACGCCACATATTGTACTCCATTAATTATGTGCATATCTAATTATGAGCGAGCCAATAGAGCAAGAGGTCTGATTTCTGGTATATAGGGATAAGTTAACAATATAATTTGTTTGACAAAACTTCACATGACCTCAATGACCTTTGACCTAAAATATACATATTTGTCCACAACTCAGTAACCACAAGTGCTACACCCTTCATATTTGGTATGAAAGGACACCTTATGACACCATATATTGTACCTCATTAATTATGTGCATATCTTATTTTGAGCGAGCCAATAGAGCTAGAGGTCTGATTTTTGGTATGTAGGAATAACTTAGCAATACAATTATTTTGACAAAATGTCACGAGACCTCGATGACCTTTGACCTCAATATATATATTTGTCCACAACTCAGTAACCACAAGTGCTACACCCTTCATAAATGGTATGATGGGACACCTTATGACACCACATATTGTACTCATTAATTATGCGCATATCTAATTCTGAGCAAGCCAATAGAGCTGGATGTCCGATTTTTGGTATATAGGGATAACTATAGGGTAGAAATCTAAATATGCCCATCTAAATATTAGACATCTACCATCGAGAACAAAAGAAATTTGCTGTAATTTGAATATTTAAGGAGTTTAAGCAATTCCCGCTATAAATAAAGAACCCCTGCCTCAAACTCCACAAAAGTTGCTAGACATATTTTGCCGTTGTCATGCCATTGCTTCGTTTAATAACCAGTTAATCAAATGCCTCATTGACAGGAGGAAATTCAAGACCATATTTGAATAGTAGTACATATTGTCCTCAAAATTACTCTATCACCGCCCAAGTACTCATTGCCTTCAGCAATACTGCCTTGTTTCATTTTTAATTATCCGGATGTAAAACTTCAACATTCTACTGATTGTGATGAGAGTCCACTGGATGGCGATGTAATCGTGTTCAGACCGAAATTTTGATACTGACAAACAAGACACTGTTTTAAATTCTTTTCTCTTCATAATGAGACAGACGCTTTTCTCATCGATAATTGTAATCTCCCGCGAGGACATCTGTATACTTATATATATATATTATATATATATATATATATATATATAATATAATATATTATATATACACACACACATATATATGTGTGTGTGTGTATTTTACGTGTATATATATATATATATATATATATATATATATATATATATATATATATATATATATATATATATATATTCTTACATCTGTTTAAGACAAATAATTTTTAAAAACCATGCCAGACTTTAAGACTTTAACTTGTGTTAAAATGACCAGAACACTCTTTGATAACAGCGAAATCACGCCAAAACCGTAAAATAGCTATCCGTCTTGCTAGACTTTTAAAAAATCGGATTTGACAGGCCACCATCCAGTCCTACGCGGCTTGTTGTACGAATGCTATCAAAGAACCATTAACAACCCACATAAGTGCAAATCATATCCCACGGGAGCTGTCTCGCCAGATTGAGAGGCGTACACGAGCCACCTTGTGACCCCTCACCCCAATGAATTCGTAATAAGCAAACTATTTATAACTCCACTCGGGGATGTCACAATTTTGTAAAAACAAATATTTATCTCAGAATCAGCCGTTCCAACCTTATACTAGCGTGATGTGAATGTAGCTAGGCTTGCCTGGGTTTCATCATTTCTTCTTTTATAAATCTCTATCAAGAGGAAATGCTTTATTTGTCGCATTTTGCTCACACCTGCAATGTCGAGTCACAATGTTCATATCCATCTCAATTCAACGCACTCAACGTGCACTTCCTATCGACAGTGAACCCGACACTGTACTACAGATAATGTATGGATCGGTCGATAGTGGCGCTGAAGCTGTGTAAAGGTCGCTTTAAACATAAATTCACCAAGTTGAGTGTTTACTCAGTCTGCGCTCGAGTACCAGTTTGATATTAGATTGGTTAGGGTTTATTTTCGAGGGCTACTTGTCCTAGATAGGTACATAAAACGTTGCAGCGATGGCGATCTGTCTTTTCTCTGTCAGTTATGGCTTTTGTGAATTCGTCGCGAGTCAAAATTCACGACCTATGCCGTAGATTTTCGCTCAGAGAATTTGACTCACTATGAATTGGATTAGGTTAAAATCGTCAGCTTTGTATACAGCATTGCGCATATCGGAAGAAACATTTAATGATGGCATAACATTTGCCACTTTCCTCTGAAATTCTATCAAACAGACTTATGATGGATAGGGGACTGATCTTTTTTATTCAGCGCAATGGCCAACACACAGCTAAGAGACGTGTTGATCTGGAATCTGGGATCTATGGAGGAAACACGCAAAGCATGCTGGGTTTTGTAACAAATGAATTCTTGGAAGCCCAGCGAGGCTGAATTATTGACTGAGACGTTTAATCTTCGTGTACTTTGCATTTCTACGTACTGTAAGAAGAACCATAGGAAAAGCTACTTATTTTCTGGTGCAAACAAAATGAAAATCGTTACTTAGTGATGACGATGATAAATTTATTGAGAGTTCAGTCCAGATCAGTCAAGCTGTCTGGAAGCTTGGCTAAGAACATATACTGACATGTGTAATGTTTCAGATTGGAAAAAAACCGTACATACCAAATTTTAGTTTGTTAGCGTTTAGTGGCTTCAACAATTTACATCCAAGAATGAATTTTAACGGAACAGGAACTAGCTGTAACCAGTTGAAACACGAAGGATGGTGCACAATAATAGCACGGTGTATTGAGTTTTAAAGGGATTTCAGAGGCATTGCTGACAGATCGGGTTTTCCAAGAAGGTTCATGTAAAATTGACAAATTTGAATGCATTTATGGTGTGTTGAGATCGATCAAAGAGAAAACCAGGGCCCATAATGAGTTAAAATGTTGAAGCGGCCTTATTGCGCAGCCTTAGTCTTCGACTACGTGACACAGCACCTTCTTCCGCTTGGAAAGCCCCCTGAAAAAACCTGTTTTGCGCATCTTGTGTTTTATGTTATCATGTATTCGAAATTGTGGTTAATGGATAGGGCCACAACTTTTCTATTTGTTTGATAGTAAGCTTATATCACCATAGCGTAAGAATTTTACCCACCTAACTCGTTCACAAACGATTGGTAAATCAATATTGAAGCCAGAAATCTGGTAAAGTTTTTCAATGGCGATTCTGTAAGGTGTTCCAAAATTTGATATATTTTCCTTTGATGTTCTTGCAGTTGGTATTCTACCACAGATCAAGTCAGACTCGGTTGACCGGATCGAGCTGATCGGTTGTCTAAAGTCACAAGCCGAAACTGGAGATGCCTGGTAAGTTTTCTCTAATTCAGTTTCATCCGAAATGTTAGCATGTTGACACTTCTTTCAACTTTCTTCAATCGTCTGCGCACCCCGGCCATTCTTGGGGAAAATTGGTATCTATCGTGTTACCAAAATCACGCAATATTGAGTGGTCTTTTTTCATTATCACGGTTCGTGAAGTCAAGAAAAAATGGTACATTTTCCAGGAACCCGGCATTTGAAAGGATTAGAATACCAATCGGATAGACCAACTCACAAAAAAACAACAAATTGAGTCTCCATCTTTCAGAATTTGTTCAAACCGGGTATTTGCTCGTAAATTCGTTGAGATGAAAATATCTCTTTGCTGTATTAAGAATTGGCAAGGCTGTAAACTGCATTGTGATTTGCCTTTCCCTCCCCTAGATTTTGTAAAGTAGGAGGTGTTTCGGTCAAATTTTCTCCCTTGTTTTCCAAAGAGGAGGATGTCGTTTTGTTGAAAAGTCCCATTTTGCGGAACGAGCGTCCATTGGATACCCAGCCATTCTGGGACGTCGACTGCCACCGTCGGATCTGCGCATCGCCATATCTGTGGCGACATTTGCTATACACTTCCTCGTAAATTTCTGACGAAATTCGAAGAAAAATTGGCGAATTAATGTCCCTATATTCATCCGGCGGACTTTGCTCAAATTTGCTTTCTATTGAATATGGGATATGAACGCGGAAACAATTGTAAAACGTTGATGGAATAAAGTCGAAACAGGTATCAGAACATATCTTATCTGGCTCTATACAAACAAAAATTGCCAGCTGTTATCTAGAGGAATGATATTTCTGATCCTTCAAATCGACAAAATCTATCGAAGTTTGGTCCTTTTTAACTCCCTGAAGTATAACCTTTGATTCACGCCCTCTCCATCGCTAGATGTTATAGTTGCAATTTGTCAAAGTCATCCGATTACTCAAAACTCAGGGAACGGATTGCAATATCTTTTTGTTTCTTGCATTTAGTCGCTTTAAATAAAATTATTTGTTTGCCGTCCATGTGCTGGTAGGTTTTCGGGGAAAATTAAGAAAACAAACGCAATGTTAACACTATTACAAATAAAAATATTATTTTTCCGAAAGAAACCAAATAAGAAATTAGCTTAGGTTAATCCCTGGCTGGCTGGTAGGGTTTAAAAAATGCAAGGACGGTAAACAAAGAATTTTTTTAAATGGCCTTACCCACTAACGTTTACCGGAAGCTGATATCTGTAAGCTCCATCACATTTGTCGGGGTTTTATTTTTCCATCACATCCTCTCCGCCATTTTGCTCTAATAGAAGTTATGGCTTTAATGACTGTATATTCATTCCTCCGAGATAAGAAATGCAATGCGGGATCGGTATCGACTGTACACGAATTTCTTATCATAGGAAGATCGCTTCTGTCGAATTTCCCCAGAATCAACTTTCACTGCATTGCGTATTAAAGCAAATCGTTGCTGCCCTGTCTCTCGAACCTCTCTCAATTTCCTGTGTTCTGCTGCAAGTCAAACTAGCTTGAACTTTGGACTGCCTACAGAATGACCCTCCCTGGTGAAATACTCCATCGCTTGGAAAGAGTTCGCAAAAGTCAGAACCAGAATAAGGCGGTAAAAATGCGTCTCTTTGTAGCAAATAATCAACATCGGGGAAACCCGGAAGGGAGTAATAGCTTTTGATGCGTGCCCCGTGATTCAGCGCCTGTAGTGGTACGATCCATGGGCATGCGCTGTTGTGGCGTCATTTCATCGACTCCAGAGGTCTAGGACACACACACATACATACATACATACATACATACATACATACATACATACATACATACGGGTACACACATTTTGTAAGCTTACTTTATGTGTCATTTATATAACAGATCACAAAATATTAGAAATAAAAGTGATTGGCTATTCTATCTCTCCTTTTCACTAGGTCTTGCTCGCCGGATGCTCCACAAAGCGTGTGCGACGGCCAGCCACTGAGAATGTACAAGTGGGCGCGGAATAGCTGTCCGAATTATCTCGCAAAAGGCGAGATTCTCACTGTGGGAGGAGAGCTCATGCGGAATATGGTTCTGATGGTCCACTACAATAAAGGTATTGCACTAGCTGCGCCTAAAAGGGATATTTGCTTTTGATAATTATTTTTGTAGAAGTTCCATAAAATAAAAATCCTTTTTCCCCATAAAAATGATAAAATACAAAAGTATTGCCTTTGTCATCACACATCAGAGTGCACAGTATGTAAAGCTTTGTCAAATGATTTAAAGTCGTGACTTAAATTAATTGTCGCCATAACATCAGCTATTATACATATGAGGCTATGTGAGCCAGCTGAACACATTTGATACGATCTGGGAAACAAATAAAATATATTTTTATAATCAGTAAAATATAACCAAACGCGTCAAGATTTAAAAGACTTTTACACTTCAGTGACACTGTTACTGCGTTTTTTCCGGTTCGAGGATTTTACTATTTCGCTGATATATAGAGGCAATGGCGACAGTTTAAGGTTGAAGTCACTATATGTTGAGCTCGTGAAATTTGTTCGTCTCTAATCACTTTATTTTATACGACATTGAAAGGACGACAGGTACTCATATCAAGCCAGTGTTTTGAAGTAACGAATCTTAATATTAATCTACAAGTGTGGAATCTTTGCCTTATATGTAAAATTCTCATCAGTTCTCAATCATCTAGTAAGATACTAGACTAATTAATTCTCAAAAAGTAAAAACATTATGACCTCAGAAACATAATATGGACGGTCCACCTTCAGGGTCTATGATCGTCAAAAAAGGGGCATGATTTAATCTTACCGACTTCAATTGATAAATTTTCGCTAATATTCAACACCCTGTTCTTTATTTTCATTTCTGTAGGCAAGGTAATTGACGACTCTGGGTTGATACTGAAAATGATGCCCGATACCATGTGAGTATTTTGGCAGTTTATCTATCAAAATGGATTGGTGTGATGTGGTTTTATAGCGATGCCAAATACATTTCTGAATACATTTTCAAAACCAAAGTGACTTTGTGACAAACACTTTTCCAACAATTTGTGTAATCGCCGGTTGATATTAATGAAGATCGCAATTATGATGATGATAATGATGATGATGATGATGATGATGATGATGATGATGATGATGATGAAAATGATGATGATGATGTAGTATTAGTTGTATTAGTAGTAGTAGTAGTGGTTGTGGTGGTGGTGGTGGGGGTGGTGGTAGTTGAGATGGGGATGATGGCTGAGGTGGCTACTAGGCGACTGTTTTATTCTAAATCATTATTTTCTTCTGTAGCCCAAAGAATGACGTCATGTTAATGATGAACTATTTCGGTATCACTGTCATGACCAACTCGTGTGACGATGAGGACCAGACCGCATACCAGCTTTCCGAAGTTGACTCGGTCATGTTCGACAGCTACCCGGATGACCCGTCAGAGGAACTGGAGCAAATCGCTGAGTCGAAGGGCGAAACTTTGGAAGACTCGGACAACGATGGCCTGACTGAGGTCTCGCAATGGCCCAGGGCGGACGTGGGGGTGGAACTGGGCCAGGTTGTTGGCCTTGACACTGATAAGAAAGGGAACGTTTATGCATTTCATCGAGCGGACCGGACCTGGCAAGCAGAGTAAGATTTGCATTGACAATGACGATCATATCTTATTTGTTGTCTTCTCCACAGACACCAGTCTCACCTTAGTCTCACCAAAATTTCACCCGTTTTGGCGAAGGCTTTACAAAGCTGCTTTCCCATGATGTCAATATATCCACAACATGCGCGTGAGCGTTCTGAACGACATCCATATTACTTACTGAATATAGTGCTGAAAAATGAAAAAATGTACGTGATCTGTACCTTCACACATAGCTGGTTAGACAAAATACATTGACCATTTTTCTCTCTACTTGTTTTAACAGTTCTTTTGACAGTGAGGATGTTTTCATTGGCGACACAGATCCCATAAAAAGTGACGTGATAGTACAGTATGACCAGACCTCCGGAAAAAATATTAGTTCGTGGGGCGGCGACAGGTATGCTGAAAAAATGTTCCTACCATAACATTTACGAAAGTTACTGTTCATTATAACGGTTTCACAACTTGCTTTCTATTGTGTTTGTTTCTTCTTCAAGTTCTAGTTTTTGAGAATTATGTTTTAGTTATCATGTCATTAATGTTGTCGTCTGTATTGACCGAAGTGTTACAATCTCCAGCCTTACTAGAGTAACTCAAACGTAACTCAACTGAGCTGACATGTATTTGAACATGTCACCCTATTTCTGTATTAGGGCTGACGGTGTGAGAGTTTGCATTGACAAGAATGGCTGTAAAAGGAAAAGGGAGAATATGAATCGAGTTTGATGATTTCAAATTACTTTCATCGACTGTAAGTTTTGCATTAAAGGGTCAGGAGCTGTAACTTTCGATGATTTTTTTCACTGTTTTTTGTTCTGTATGTCAATTGCAACTCCTTGTTCTTCTCCTCGTGGCATCTTTCAACTCCAATTAGGCTGTCAACACAGTGTGTATAGGTGTATTATGCACTGTAATTGTTTACATTCGAATTTTAGTCCGGACCAGAATCAACTTGTCAACAATAATTATGCAGTCTACACATGTACAGACTGAGTTCACAAGCTTAACACAGTACCCCAAATGCTATGGACTGTAGAACAAGAAAGTTTGAATGACAAAAAAATAGTGAAATAAATCATCAACGGCTTCAGCTACTGGTCTTTCATTGTATTAAAATTCTAAACCGTTTCATCGCAAGTAACATAAGATATAACAACGTTATAACAGAGTCAGTTCTGATTCTTTGACTTCCAGCTATTGAGGGTCTTCCATTAACCAGAATGACTCCACAAAACTCAATCGCTCACGTCGACTGATTCAAGGAAAATCTATCGCCCATAATTAAGTGGCATTACCTTTCTAAAATCCGTTTTTAGGTTTTATATGCCGCATGGCTTGACTATCGACAGCGAAGACAACATGTGGTTGACGGACGTGGCCATGCACCAAGTCTTTAAGTTTCCGCCAGGTGGCGCCGACACACCGTTGCTGACTCTGGGAGAGAGCCTCGTCCCAGGCAACGACGACGAACATTTCTGCAAACCCACTGACGTTGAAGTGGAGAGTAAAACAGGCAATTTCTTCGTTTCTGACGGGTATGACGTTTCATTAGCTTACCCTGTTAATGGGAGAATGTGCTCAACTTTTGATACATGTTTCGTATTTTTTGCGCCGAGTATCATATCAAGTAAAGATTTGTTTGTTTTGTGTTTGTTTTTTCTTTCTTGCTTTTTTTCAAATGAGTCGTAAACACTGGCACGCTGCTTGTCAGCACAGCGTATATGCGTCATCATTACCTGTCTAGGAATTTATGTCGGACTTCCACCAGTCATTTTGATGGCATTTGTTCGAATTCCACCGCTGCCACCATATAGCTAAATGGTTTCTGTCGACTAGGTAGACTGGGAATAGACTCCCATGACAATGAACATACAAAAACCTTGTGTACCGATACTCTATGAGGTGTTTTCATGACACTGAACCTGCACAATATTCTCAATATTTCCTCTTTGCTTAGCAATGATGCAGATTGCTTTACGTGAAGAAGTCGTGTCGCTTACACGTCATTGTTCCGTAACCACAGAATTGCAAAGAAGATAACGCGAAAATGGGAAATTTAGTTTTTTCTCATAGATTTAACACAGGAACGGTGGCCATCTTGTATTTCTTGTATGTCAGTAAATTGAAAGTAGTTTGTTTCCGAAGTACAAAAGTTTGCAGGATCCCCCGTACCCGATGTTTATTCTTGATCTTGAAAGGTAATGGTTTACAGTTCCCTTGGAGAAAGTTTTGAGCAAAACTTTGCTATCATCTTAAGTCTTTCAATTTCATGGCACAGAAGTGCAAAACAGACAAACAATATTACAGCGACATTAGGCGCTAAATGCGTCCACAGGCATGTGGTTGTTTTCTTGATCCACACAATGTTTGTATTACCTTACTACTGGTTCAAAGCTACTGTCTAGATTCAAGGTAGAATGCGCCTCGAAAGTGAAAGACTTAAACTACTGTTCAAACTTTCATCAAGGAATCTTTCAACTTTTCTCTTTCAAAATCCAGATTAAAAACGGGAGTCACCGAGCAAATTTTGGTAGTAGGGAAACAAATTACCCAAGATTTGCCTGTACTTGGAATTCAAAATGGCCACTGTGTTAACTCTATGGAGACAAATAAAATATTCGATTCTCAAAAAACTAGGACGACAAATATTTTTCTTACTCTAAGAGCTTTGAAATGAGCTTCCACAAGTGGTAGATCAGAAAAGAATTGTGAAAGTTTGAGAGTCCAAATATCTGTCCCCGAGGCGCGTTCTCAGTACCCTGGGTAATTCGAAGCTGTTATAATGAAAAAAATTACGACCGACATTTAACACTGATAGTAACGATGACAAGTAAATATGAGATTTTATTATGTTTGAAGGAATCATAACAGAAAACTCTATATTAGGTAGTTAACTTTTAAAGGAATTGCTAAATGGGGTTGTTTGTTAATTGGTTAAAATGTCAGAGGGAGTCAATTAAGTGGATAAAACTATAACTAATTGAATATTTAATGCATCAAGACATAGACTCTGTGTAAAATTCTGATACTTCTCATTAAATGAAATTAGGCAAAAACCGGCGAGATGGGTAAATGGACAAGATGAAATGAAATTCTTGAACTAGAATACTGATATAGCATGGTTCGTGATGATTACTATATTTTATTACATTCCTGCAGATATTGTAATAATCGAGTGATGAAGTTCGCTGCCAATGGAACGCTACTCCATAAATGGAGCGGAACACCTGAAGGTTAGTATTACTACTAGGGCCCAAAACAAAGCCTTGCTATAGAAATGAACAAGGAGTGAACTCACGTAATATTAATACTGCTGAAATATTTCAGTCCATAATGGCGTCAGAGTGTTTGTTAGAAAAAATTAGTAAAATTATTATTAATTTGAAATTTATTTTTGCTATATAGTATGCTAAGAATGAAATGTGAAAATTTCACACAATTTAACCCAGCCAGAGTTGAGTTATACTCGTTTGAAATGTTCAAGATGGGTTGAAAAAATTTTGCATCAAAGTGATACTGGGCAAAAATGTCTATGTAATGTTTAACACGCCTGTTAGAGAGCCCGCCGTAGCGTGAACTCGTAGAAAGGAGCTGTAGTGAGTAGATTCTTCTCACAAGCTTTCAGTTACAGGCAATCTGGGGGAGCCTAGTTGTACAATAACATGCACATGAATCGATCTAACTTGACAATGTGAGATACCCGTCTCTATGGCACTACAAATTTGTTGCTGTAGCAACAAAAACCATTTCCTCTCATCGTAAGAGAGTTCGCCGTAGTTTAAAAGACCCATTTAGCGAAACTCGGGGGTGAGTGTTTCTGACATTAGAAAAGGGGCGGACATTGTGTGAGTGATTACTTAATTTATTTCTTTTTTCTCAATTTCACACGCTTGGTAGGGTCGGAGCCACACTCGTTCTCTATACCGCACAGCTTGGCATTAGCCGAGGAACACCAGATGATATGCGTCGCCGACAGAGAAAACGGCAGAATCCAATGCTTCGATGTCAACACGGCGGACTTCCAATTTGAAATCGATCTGCCGGAATTCAAAGGAGACAATAGAGTCTGCGCGATCAACTATGACCCAACAAAAGGTGATAACTTTCTCAAAAAAAATGATGCTTAAATAATACACTTAAAGTACACAAAATGACGATATACCCGAGGAAAATACCATCGAATAGGTTGTAGACAGACATTTTGAATTTCATCCAAGTGTATAAATGACATAAAACGCACGGTATTCTTACATACCACATATGTAGCTATAGACAATCTATATTGTATGTCACTTTGCGTTTCGTCATCGCCATGATCGGGTCCAAGTTTGTCTGTAAGTCGGAAGTCAAGTTTCTTCATGCTGCTGTCCATATTATTTCACTTTTGATGTTCAGTAGTTTATTTTCGTATTGTCCTTCGTCGGTCTAAAAACGTCTCAGTTTCCAAAGTGTTACATTTTTTAAAGGTCTGGTGAAATGGTCCCGGTCGTGTGAAGAATATCTTCCAGGAGGTCAATACTATTACACTCGCAACAAAATTGCAACCTAAAAGTACGCGCAAGTGTTAATTTTTTTGATATTTCTATGCGCGGCTTTCATGGGGTCATTTTGCGACACTCAGGTCACGCCCTCAGCGGGAGTCAAGGTCGGCCGTCTGTGACGTCACAGGTGTGTTCATTTACATCGAATAGCGGTCCAACGCCGCCTTATCTCTGCCCGGTATCCGCTAAGAAAACAGGCTTCGCGCTGCCCATTCGCCACGTTCGCCGATGCGAATCGAAATCCGAAGTGGCGAAAAAAAATCGATCCTAATTCGCCACAGTGGCGAAACTGATTTTTGTTTAAAAATATGGTAAATAAAGAAAAAACGTGGGTTTTTTAGTCTTTGTTTAATCTGCGCTTCTCTCTCGGCGATTCGCAAAAACTGTGTCTACTTCCGTATTATTGCGTTCTTTCCGTCGCGTCGTACGTATTTGCAATCGAGCCAAGTCTCGCGAGAGATTTGACGTCATCTAGTCTAGTGTACAGCATGCATAAATGGCTCTCGCGAGAATTGAAACTTCCACACACGCAATCGAGCGCTTGTGATAAATTTGTCCAGTGTACAGCGGGCATAGGAACGCTCGCTCGCGAGAATTGAAACTTTTGCTATACATAGCAGACATACGCATTTTAATCGAGGCAACAAGGTTCGGTGTTATAGTTGATTTACACTGATTGCGGTCTAGATGTTTTGTGTTGTGCATTTTAATCACGGTCTTAAACATTCCATGTTGTGGTCGAGTTGCATCGCGTTCCCTCGTGGTCCGGCATTCCCCGTCGTTCTTCAATTTAGCCTCAGTAATTGCCGTCCCAACGACGCGTTCCGTGTTGCTGTCGATTTGTATCATGGAGGACTCTACCTCCATGATTTGTATCATGATCTCTACGTTCCGTGTTGTTGTTCGTTATTAATGGTAGTCTCAACGTTCAGTGTTGCTGTTCATGCAGCTGATTTGCATCGTGGTTCCAACCTTCCGTGTCGTAGTTGTGTAGTGCATTTAATCACGGTCCCATTTACGTTTTTTACTGTCGATTTGCATTGCGGTCACGACGTTCCGTGTTGTAGACTAGTGCATTTTAATGGCAGTCACAACGTTCAGTGTTGGTGTTCATGCAGTTGACTTGCATTGCGATCCCAACCTTCTGTGTAGCGAGTAGCGAGGCAGGCTCAGCCGAGGGACCGTGGCCGATCGTACGAACCAGCCGAGACAAGCACATTATGGTTCAAACACTCCACACTTGACTGGAACTTTAGAGCCGTTCATGTTCTTGCCGCTGTCACAGCCACCAAAAGAACAACGTCTTCCCAAAGTGAAGGAGGACACTGTCCTGATCATGTAAGCGGAAACCCTAGAAGTTACCCCCCGTGGGGAGCTTATGGAGGTGTGAAATACTTCACTTCCCGTTATGAGCTACGACGTCGGGCAAACTTCGGAAAGCCGAAAAAAGTCGACTGGAGAGGCTCGGGGGACACGCCCACATTGCATTTTTCTTTTGCCATATTTCATAATCACGCGCGCTAAACGAAAAAGAAATGAATGCAACTGTTTTATAGACCATCAACTGTATTTTTGTGATTTTGCAACATGGGCATTTCACCAGACCTCACTGATCCCGACATAAATCGGCAGCCGCGTTTCTTTTCGCAGAATCCTCTCGCCAAAGTCGGCTATTGGAAGAAGAAGTAGGCGTCAATAAACGTCTGTCGACGCGTTCTTGAGAACGCTAGAGGGGCATGAACAAATCCTTAATGACATCCAACACACTCAGCGGTGTCTCCTATCTTCTTTTTCTTCCAACAGGCGTCATCTACGCTGTGAACTGCCCGACAGACAACACGCCGCCGAGTGGCTTCACAATCGATTTCAAACGAAGAAGTCTACTAGAGAAATGGGCGCCACGTGAGGTAAGGCCATTTAAAGAAATTAGTTGTTCGCCATCCTTGGATTGTTGAAAAACCTGTCTGCCAGCCAGGGAAAAAAAACAATTGCAAAACAGACAAAAACACATGTGTATTAACATATATAAGCTGTTTTTATCTGGTTTCCTTTGGAAAATGATATTTTTATTTGCAATAGTGTTAACATTGTTTGTTTTCTTAATTTTCTCTGAAAACCTACCAGCACGCGGACGGCAAACAAAGAATTTTATTTTAAGGGCCTAAGCAAAAAGACGACAAAATAGCTCCAACCGCAATAGTCTAATAAACACGTTGTTCTTGTCCCATGAATCTTGGCATCGGAACTGACATATTTCAGTGATCAGTTAAAAATTATGTCACTAATCTGAAAATAATCACTTCAACTGAAAACAAAGTGAACAAGATTGTAAATGACACTCAGCAAAATTATAGCAACATTACGTCATAATCTAAAAGATATTTACTTGAAACAAAGTAACGTGAACTTGAAGGAGATAATAATTGGAACCCTGTGGAGGAAACGACCACTTTAATTCCCCGTTTTTCTTTTAATTAGGCCAGGTACTAGGTTCGCAACAGCTGACATTTTAGCTCTTTAATTATTGAAAAGTGTCGAAAACACGATCCATAAATTGTAGTTTTCTTGGCAAGATGGACCTCTCCGATATTTACCACAAGTGATTAAAAGCTGTGTTCGTTATGATAAAATATTGTCGTAATGTTGAAACACGCTTATTACGATGTAAGAGCAAAACTTGAGGCTTCGCTTTAATGGATTTAGTGTTAAGCAAATGGAATCTAAACTTTACCCTTAACTGCGTTGACAATTGAGCCAAATGCATTTGAAATAGTCAACATACAGAAAAGGGCCGTTTGCATACAACTTAGCACCAGGGTGATTTAAACCTTTGAAGATTTTAGGCATGAAATACGATTTTATGTCTTCAACAAAACGACAGAAGCATTTGAGTTGAAACGTACTGTAATATTCTTTAACATGAATTTTGCATTTGAAATATGCGTAAAAATGGCTGAGTTGACGGTACGGATAGAAAAAAGAATTAGACTGCTTAATATTTAATCGGCTTCATTTAAAATTTCTTTTTCTTCCATACTTCAGGGTTTTGGTTTTCCGCATGATGTAGCGTCATACCCGAAATCGCTTGACGGTCCTGGGGCGGTCTATGTCGGCGACATCAGTCGAGACACGGTGTGGAAATTCGAAGAAAAGGACTCGGTACAAAAACGTAGTCTTGTGATGTAGACCAGACTCCCCTAAACGATCACAAAATATACAGCAACTTTCAAAACCTTGCCCGTAGAGCTGTATTCAGGCAAGATTCCAGAGATTGGAGTCGGTTTCTTTCGTTCTATAACATTTCTTCGTATTCGTTATCTCAATTCAAATGTTTTTTCCCGTATTTGTGTCGTGTATCATTCTTTGAACTGAAATCGGTTTCCTACTTATCAAAGTAGATATACACTGCGTAGTTTTATTCTGAAATCTCGAGAGGGATCGTGAATATTTGCAAATTTTACACCACGGAGAAGGGAAATTTGCTTCAGTATCTTTGTATATTTTTCTGCACTTAAGATAAATCTTACCTTCTTACTATTTCTTTTGCACTCGGTATAGACTTGGTTCAATTCTGTGATTTGTGAATGTTTGAGCGGGAAAAACGCGATGAGCTAGTGGGGTGTACGCGATACAGAGGAGTTTCACCCGTGAATCCGGCAGAAACTAACTCACTAGTGCGCAGACTCAAAGGTAACGCGTTCGATCGTCAGGAAAACCTGACCTGGGCTGCCAAATTTCAAATAGGTTTGTGGGAAATAGAAGAGACACAAGAGAAACTGTTGCAAATCATTTTATTTTTTAAAAATTCACCGACTTGAACCAAGTCTATTTCTGTAGCACTGAAGTACAACTGTACACAGCGGAAATTAAACGCTGTTTTTGAGTGACTTCGCCGACGCATGAATATCTGCTTGTCCGGGAACGAGGTAAAGCATAACATATCAATGATCGTATCTCACAACATGTGAAAAACAAAAAAAAATAAGGACCGATACATCTGTGCTTCATAGATTTAATACTTGTGTACGGTATGATTTATCGAGTGCGTGTTCACCAGAAACGCACAACGAGTTAGGCGTTGTGGTCGTGTTTGTCGTTGAGGGCGTACTAGTCAACCCTTTGGAAAAACCTGCCTGAACTCGGTTACAGTCGTGACGCAAATGACAAATAGGACAAGTAACTGTCGGATTTGAATTTCTTAAAAATGTAACTTATATGTAGATGTGATATTTTTAGAAAAAACGATTCACTTAATTAAGGATGACATAATGACTATAGCTTTCAAAATATGCTCTTTAAATTTTGACTTTGCTCTCTACGATTAGATGGAATTTGCGTGATCATGTAAATACACAGTTTAATGCATTTTGGAGCGGCACGACTTATATTCCGTTCCGTTGCTAATGTAATGCTAGTTGTTCATAGAGCGACTTTGAACAGTCTCGCCCACATGGCCAGAGTAGTTTTCACCATAGTTGATGTTATGAAGAAAATGAGATATGCATGAAAAACAGATGTAGCGAACGGCTAAAACACAGCGAGGAATTAAGTTTGAAGACGCAATTTCATATTTGCCTCTTACCAGGCCGAATCAAAGATGCTGAACATGCTTAAATGTGAGAAATTCATTATATTTTCCATCACAAAACCAGAAGAGATAACGATTTACTTCTCATAAACATTGGCCAAGACATATGAATTTCTACCGTTTATCGGTCAATCTGCCCCGGTCCATACAGCTACCATACATCCTTTCTCGTTCTCCCTGCTACCTTTTATACGTGAGAACCTTCATTCACAAATGCTTATGCAATGCTTTGAGTGGCCGTCGGTCTGCTTCTTCATTGGTCATTTACATAATGTACAAAAAGTTGAATGTCAAATCAAAATATTTATTTTGTAATATATGTATAAAGTTCCGCTACCAGTGAAGTTCAATAAATGTGCATTGTTTTCTCCCCACCAATCTCGTCTTCTAACTTATTTTCTTGAATAGCTGTTGAGTTGTTGTTGTTGTTGTTGTTGTTGTTGTTGTTGTTGTTGTTGTTGTCGTCGTCGTCGTCGTTTCTCGAGACAGGTATTTGAAACGTTTTTCCAGCCCATACTGAGTGAAATCAGGACTCTCACTTTTGGAGTTTTACCATCCGAAAATGTAGACTTGGTATTTGAAGGGCCACATACGACTGTCGGTACTTCCATGTGAATCCCGCACTGGACCACGAAACCTAGTGAAAATTACATGAAACAGCATATCGTAGTAGAAATTCAGTACAATTTATTTCCGGCAGTGTATGACGTAACCAGTTTGAATTTCATAAATCAAACGTTATAGAGGACACGCACTACTGTTTGTAATTAAGGGGGTCGCATGCGATGAGCCCTTTAAATGTCCCAATAATTATGATGAAAGAGGGAATGGGGGAATGAATGAAGCACATTCCGGGAGCACATTACGGTACCATATAGTACTCCACAGGCGCTCGAAGCCTGTGTGTATATACTTCACAGCACAGCGCCTCTAAGTGTTTACATTGAAGACTCCGCATGTGTTAAACTTAAACATCATATATTAACATTTATCCATAGACAGAAGAGGGAGAAGTCTTTCACCCTCTACTGTCTATGATTTATACTACCATGAGGGTCGATATGCATGAGTCAGCTTGACCAAAGATTGTCGATGGAGATCGAGCTTTCTTTGCGCATGCGCTGAAATGACTGTTGTGAGGAACACCAGTGAACTGTACTGACCGTACCTATGAAGCGTACTGGTACAGGTTAATGACTGGGTTATACTTCGACCATATCACGTGTTAACATCCGCCTTGTCGGACTCAGCATCATTTTTTACGGTAGCCTTGGCGTTTCAAGAGGATTAGTGATATCGCGTGCAATATACTCCAGGCACCTTCATTTTTGCCAAACGGCAGTTCCATTGCAAAATGGGATTTTCAGTGTCCACGGTTGTGCTGACGCTCATTGTGGCCATCGGGTTGTAGCTGTACATGAATGAAGACCCTTACCATCCCTACGAGAGCAAAGGTCCGTATCTAACGCCAATGTGGGGAGAATCTCACCGAATCGTCACCGACAGGGGCTACGAGCTTCATTTGTACGGCTTGCCCAAACCACAGGCCACCCAGACAGTATTAATGAGCTTATTATTGAGTTTTTCTCACTGTTTTCTCTATCAGTTCCTCTCCTTTTCTTCATCACAGTCCCTCTATGGATATAGGGACTGTGTCTTCATGCTCTGACTGATCGGAGTAAATAAAATAAACGGACGTTTATATCTCTCATATACACATTTGTAATTAATCAGTCAACACAACTAATTATGCTAATCCGTGGACATATCAAGAGTTGGTCAACATTGCAAAGATAGAGATGTAAATGAAATGTAATATAACTTATAAGGCACTTTATAAAACTGAACCGTGACGGGTATCGTATCCCTATTTACATCCGGGAACTGATATGGATACTTTATGTAAAGAAACAGTGGCATTTTTCACTCTCTGTTCTGTATATAGGATATTTTGTATTCCGGAAAGCGTCGTTTTATTAACACAGTTTGTAGCTTATATTCAATATATGGCGGGTTTTGCATTTTTACTAAAGGCCGTACTCAAATTTACTTATTTCGACAAACTCTGTCTCACGTTCCCTGCTTCCACCCTCTACTGTCTATGATACCATGAGGGTCTATATGCATGAGTCAGCTTGACCAAAGATTGTCGATGGAGATCGAGCTTTCTTTGCGCATGCGCGAAAATGACTGTTGTGAGGAACACCAGAGAACCGTACTGACCGTACCTATGAAGCGTACTGGTACAGGTTAATGACTGGGTTATACTTCGACCATATCACGTGTTAACATCCGCCTTGTCGGACTCAGCATCATTTTTTACAGTAGCCTTGGCGTTTCTAGAGGATTAGTGATATCGCGTGCAATACAGGCCTACTCCAGGCACCTTCATTTTTGCCAAACGGTAGTTCCATTGCAAAATGGGGTTTTCAGTGTCCACGGTTGTGCTGACGCTCATCGTGGCCATCGGGTTGTCGCTGTACATGAATGAAGACCCTTACCATCCCTACGAGAGCAAAGGTCCGTATCTAACGCCAATGTGGGGAGAATCTCACCGAATCGTCACCGACAGGGGCTACGAGCTTCACTTGTACGGCTTGCCCAAACCCGGAAACGGCTCAGCCAGGGTGAACATCTTGCTCGTTCACGGAACGAGCCATCATACGGGTTGGTACGCCAGCTTTGCACCGATTCTCGCCACGGCTGCCGAGGCTAACGTATTTGGGCTGGATCTACACGGACATGGGTTGAGTGGTGGCATCCGAGGTAAGGTCAGCCTCCAGGTGTTATCTTGAAATTGTGCCAAATCCGCGCACAATCGTCATACAAGATTAAAATTATCGAAGACTATTCGATATCTGAACCCAACAAGTATGAAATAGACTCTCGTGTTATGATTCTTGTAGGATCCAACAAAACATATTAACGAAACACCAACACTGTATCATCATGATCATACTAGGTTAGGAAATAATTGTTTTATTCCGGGCGGAGCGAAATTATATCAGAGGGGAAACTACTTTTTACTATATTCAGCGTCGAAGTTATAATGGAATTGTTTGCCGTGCAGTAGGCCCTATCAGAAACATAGATTCGATTTCCAATGTCAAACACATGGTAAAGAGATATCTACAAGGTATTTTATAATCAGACATTAGAGCAAATTAATGTTGAATATGATATTAATGTGATTTTAATTGCTAATAAGTCTACGCTGTTAAACAAATGCTTAAACTTAGATTGTTGCAAAATGTCGTCACAAAAACAAATATTATTTATCAAATTTTAATACCGCCTAAAACAAGATATGATGGTATGTCCCGATCATTCATATATATATATATATATATATATATATATATATATATATATATATATATATATATATATATATATATATAATATATTAAGGGCAAGTTGTCTAGAAAACAATTGTCACGATGAAACAAAGTCCGACATCGAATATATCAAAGTTACGAACGATACTTCGAACTTCAAGTTACGACTACAATCCGCCGTAACAGTGTACAGTGTTGCCCAAACACTGAACGTAACGGATATTGTCGTTAAAACATAGACCCTCAAGAAAAACTCGAGGGTCTATGGTTAAAACTACCAAGATATCTATAAAGTTGTGAGATTGAAATCTCAAGCTATCCAACCTTCAACACTAAACCACGAAATGTAAACAGTGTTTTGTGTCTGTCCCGGGTGTAATGCTATAAGCGGTAGTTATATACTCACATTTTGAGTTGAGCTGAAAATTTAAAGTTCCGGCAGCACGTTTCTTAGATCCGGCTATTTGCAGTCATGCGTAGACGTAGCTCAATAGATGTAATATAACTTATAAGGCACTTTATAAAACTGAACCGTGACGGGTATCGTATCCTTACTTACATCCGGGAACTGTATGGATACTTTATGTAAAGAAACAGTGGCTTTTTTCACTCTCTGTTCTGTATATAGGATTCTTTGTATTCCGGAAAGCGTCGTTTTATTAACACAGTCTGTACATGGCGGGTTTTTAAAATTTTTACTGAAGGCCGTTCTCAAATTTACTTATTTCGACAAACTCTGGCTCACGTTCCCCGCTCACAATCTTATTGCAATGGCGGCATATCGTGTTTCATGTCACAAGCTGGAAAAATTATCCATGGCAACGACAATTGGTCATAAGAGTGTGCAGAGGTGATTTCATAATATCGACCATTCCCGAGTCATGATAACCGTTCTTTGCACTTAACCCTTTGAGTGCCAAAGTCAATTTTTGTCACCTTTATAAAATATGACCCAGACAATATTTTTTCAGGCCCAAACATTTTTTTCAGATTTTTCCCAAAAGTTTGCCCCAAAACTGGAGTCTGTGTAAAGTGCTTTCCATTTGGTCCAAAATGTTCAAAAGAATTACAGAAAAATTCATAAAATTTGGTTAAAATGTTGCACTAAAATTTTGGTCGAAAAGATTACAGCACTCAAAGGGTTAATGCGGAGAACGCGGTTCCACAGAGCTTACAATTTGGATTTCCACAGGTAGCTTTCAGTTCACGGATTTTCTGCTGGACGTTGATGATGCTGGTAGAGCCATCCAAAGAACACTGATCCAAAATTGCCAATTGTTCTTCTCGGTAAGTGGTGTGACCAGAACAAATAAATATCAACTCTTCGTATTTGGCTATTACGTCATACATCCGCCACGTGATAAAAATGTGCTGGTGTTGTTGTCATCATAATTTCTGTTCATATTCGTTTTACTCACATATTTCCCAAAGTCTTATGATTGTTAGAAACAACGAATTCCGGGAGGAGTCATATTTTTTTTTCGATCTGCTTAAATGAAAGAATGAAAGAACGAATGAATAGATTGGTGAATGAATGAATAAACGAACGAACGAACAAGACACAACATTACCAAATTGAATCGTGCAATGTACATCCATACCATCCCCTGGAAAGTTTATTATTAAATGTTAGCAGCTTATAATGTTGTTGTTTGCGGTCCGACTTAGAATACTTTTTTCAATCATTCAGACAGAGAAAATGAGCTAGTTGGAGAGAGAGAGAGAGAGAGAGAGAGAGAGAGAGAGAGAGAGAGAGAGAGAGAGAGAGATTTAATACTATTATTATTAAAGCATGCAAATGTATGACGTGTTTTGCCGGATATTGTACAATTTGTTCATTTTCAGGGTTCAGTATGGGAGGGGAGATCACATTCCAAGCTCTGCAGACGAGTGATCGCTTCGCTGGCTGTGTTGCCATGAACATCCTCCTGCCATCGGAGGTCAACATGAGACCAATCATTGGATTCTTCAAGTCTCCTGTCGCCGCTGTCATTGAAATGTTAGGTCAGGATTATTTGCAGGTATGCGGCAGTTGTGTCCAACGGTGTAATACAGTTGTGTCAGAAACGACATAGTTTTCATTAGCATGGTTAATATTCTGTAGCGATAGAACGCCTCTGTGTAAATTCTGCATAAGTGTTTATATCAGTTTGCTCTTACAAACTGTAAAACACATTCAGTTCATATAAATTTGTTGAACTCAAACATGTTGCTCAGCATTTCGTGATTTGGTTGCCTATTCGTCGCTTGCCCAATAACTTTTTAACACATCCAGGGGAGACGGGCACAAGTGACGGAAATATGCGTTTTGTTTAAAATTTGATGTTCTGTTAACTACAAGGAATCGCCTTGTACGGAACTAACGCGATGATTTAATCTCAAAATATCACGCAGCCTATTTTACGAGACTATAAATGTTAAAACACTCTTGGTTAATGGTTTAGCGTTGTTCCATGAGAAAGGCAGTTTGGAGTAGCTTGAGCAGAGTGCAGACATTAGATCTCTCTGTCTCTCGCTTCAATAACATGAACGTTGATATTCTCATTGGTGTTTCTGCCAGCCATTCACTTGGCTATCTTTTTCATCAAACGATCTCGATTAAAATTACCCTCATTTCATCAGTTCTTCCGTAAATTATCACCATTTCGTTTCAGTTTCCCCTGAAGAAAGTATTGGATATGAAGGCCGTGACCAGTTACGACAAGAATCCATTACCGTACGAGCAGAGGGTATGGTCAGTTTCATAGGGGTGTTTTTCAGAAAACCGATCGCCAAGTTGGGCTACTCCGTCGCCCATAACAGTAGTGTAACAGCCGCATTTCTTCACTCGTTCGGGGGTTACTAAATCCAAAACTTAGTCCCGTCGGAGAGCTCACTGCAATGAAACAGATCTGTTTTCTTTGCCACAACACAACAGTCGTGTGGCCGATAAACAATTTGAAGGCACAAGTCGGCAATATCAAAATTCATGCTGTCGATTCCTGGCACAATTTGCGAGAATGTGAAATCAATGTATAAGGCTTCTTAAAATCCACTTTTTTTATTGTGTCTTGATTTTTATTGTCAAGATGAGAAATCCACTGATGGTATGGGGGTATGGTTTTAAAAGTTATCGCTCTGTGTGGACCTACAAACCTAAGACGCCACCATCAGCCAATCAGAAGCCGGTGTTGATCACGTGTGGCGAAAAGGATCCTGTGAGTATTGCGTCAAGATGAATAAATCTTTCTTTCCGAAGAGACGAAATTTATTATACGAATTTTTAAAAATCAGCCCCGTAGCGGGCGCTCTTCTCTTCCATAGTAGGGACCTTTCAATTTTTCAGAACCAAAAACAAAAGATTGGTTCGTTTGCGTTTTCTGCATTATCTGCTCGTCACTTTAATCTTAATTGGCCAGCGTCTGTTGATTCCCAAGGACAATGTTACCATAATTTAACTTTTGGCAGGTGGTGCCGGCGACACACTGTGAACGATGCTACGATCTGATTGGAGGACCCAAGGATCTTTACATTATCCCAGGGGGAGAGCACCAACCAATCGTCACCATCCCAAAACACTTTGCCGACACAATTGCGTCATGGGTACAGACGAGAATTCACAAGAAAGACTTGAAAAGCCAATGGAAGCCGCCAAAGTTATAGCACGATATAATATCTGCTTAATTATGCAAAAAATATGCAAACAAGTGCAATTTGAATGAAATCAACAAAAGTATCATGTAATTTGTCACAGGAATGCCTAACTTACACAGTAATTCTGATTACCAATTCACAAAGTTGCGACATACGCCAAGATACATGTATTTCATTGCTGACGATGAAGGAAAAGAGAGATTTCGAATTCCCTACTATGCGAGTCAGTACTAATAGCATGGGTGACGTTGCCACCTTTCCATGATGTGTAATCACCGTGTACTTAAAGGCCCACAGTGTTTAACAGACATAATTTTTGAGGAAGAGAAATCACCGACAAACAGATTAGATGTTAATAAACTTAATATACACACATGATAAGAGGAAGCAGGGTTGTAAAAATCAATTTCTTGAGGTCATACATTTCAACAGGGTCAACATTATCTAAATTACTAAAATAATAAATATTGTGGGGTTTTCAGTGGGCACTCTTTCCTTTATATTCGCAAAAAAAAAATAATTCCTGTAAATTGTATTTTAAATTTTCCTCCGGCATAAGTACTCTGCAGAAATGCAATTATTTTAGCTAAAGTAGCGATCCAAAAAATTCAAACCATTTTGATAACGAATGGATGTATCGATTGGCTGAAAAACATACACGGTGCTGTAATAAAGAGCATACAAGAATCCAATATGAGACGGATGGACAATCCTCGCAATATTTCACCTTCAAAAATACAACAAAATTCAGAACGAAATTTCGCAAAATTAATACTTTTGTAAATAATAACATGTTCAAGTTATCAATTCTTGTAAACAGTCCTATGGCACCATTTGACGTATAGCAGAAATAATCGATCATTTCACACACACACACACCAAACTGTGAGATCTTCAGACCATACGCTGTGATATTATCTCGAGTTACCTGACATTCCTTTGTACAATTCTTGATCAGTAGCTTTGCAATAATTTGTTTGTGGTCTTTCATGTGTCAAGTTTTTTTTATCAAAACCCGTTTACGACTCATTCAAATTCATCTATATGATTTTTCTCCATTTTTATCAAATTTTTCTCAGTGAATTGTTGATAACGTTACGCCAAATATGTACGTTTGGTTGCTTGCCTTGCCTTGGTATCTTTACTGCTATATTGTTCTTGAAGAACACATCAGAATGAGATGTACGTGCGCCTCAAATGAAACTTTTCGAGTTTTGTCTGCTGTTTTCTCAATGCAACTTTGGCATTTGAAATAAAACAAAATCAGGAGCGTTGCCTTTATGAAAATGTTTTAGTAATCATTTTGTTTGTTAGGATTGATTTAATGGAAGAGATGAGAAGTACGAGAGGTCCCTCTACGGTTCTCGTAGAAAGAAGATGTCTTGTCTATGTCTGGTTTCCTATTTTAAGGAGTGGTTCGTCCATCATCACAGCTTGGACCCATTTTTAAGGACGCGCGAGACACCGATGCAGAGATTCTAACTATTTTTTAGAACTGTTTTCTTGTGGACTATATGCTGCCCTCTAGGATTCTGTTTTGTTCGTATGCCATCGTTTGTTTTTTCTTCATAATCGGTGACTTCACTGCATTTTGACACTAAAAGTAATCAACATCGATCTGATAAATAAGGAAAAAAAACAGAAAAGGAAAGTAAACAAGTGATTTAGTTTTAAAGGGACGAAGTCCCTATTTTTTCAAATTATTTCGGTTATTTTTTTTCACGTGAGAAGTTATTTATGGTGTTCTGTTCGCTGAAACACGTTGAATTATCAATTGTCAGAGCTCTACCTACACCTTGCCTGCATAAACAACAAGTAAATATGCTGATGGCATAATTTCTGGCGTGTACCATAAATTATGTCACCCAACTATTTAATACTATTTCTACAATCAGGGAGCTGTAGCGATCTCATTACGGGAAAGCTCCATTAACTTAGGAATACCCTACTTCTCCCAGAGGATCAATTTCACAGACCTGCCTTTCCTACAATGGCACTACAATAGCACCAGCTGGATTAGATAAACATAACAATGGAACATTCACACCTTGGGGATTTAAAGTCCTCTGTTTGTCACCGAGTTGGTCAGGCAAGGACTCGGGTTTCAGGTACCATGCAAGTTAATGCAGTCTTCCCCTAATGTGATAACAGACAACTTAGCCTGTTGTTGTGATCCCATGGATCAAAAAACCGAAATAATTTGAAAAGACGGCGATCTTGTCCCGTAAGGTAGAACGCGTTTAAAATGGCAATTTTCAGAACATTAAGAGGAAAAGAAGGGGCCAAAAACAAGGTATGTAATCAAGGTACCGTACCATCTTAATTGTGTCATACCACAAGATGTGTTCGGGGAAGGCGAGGCATATCTCTTTGACGTGTTATTCATGTGTAATTCGATAAGGAATGACATGATTCATGGAGCCACTGTTTCGATGAAGACGTGATGTAGGGCAGATGTTGACGGGTGACATTAAAATCGTTTAACAAAGTTGGATATGCAAGGAAACAGTTTAGAATATACAACAAAAAAATTTAATTTGCAAACAGATTGTTCCGGATTGAAGTTACAAGAGAAGAGCTGGACATCGTCTTCTAGTTTTATGACCAGAGAAAGCCGCGCGTTAGGCTGCCCCTCGTAACTGTGAGTGGTTTACTAAAGTATTGACATAATTCCGAGGTAACTGCCCGGTGTTTGGTCTTTTGCCTCTCCATTATTGTCGGCAAACTTTACGACGCTGCTTTTCGATAACTTTTATCCCAAGGTTGTTTGAAGAAATACTTGGTCACGTAGCTTGAGTTTACATTATTTTAGCAGGTCATCTCATGCAGACCCTGGCGAGAGACCTCTTGGCTCGATGGTCATCGGTGTTGCCACCTTTGTAACGCTGCCGGGGTCGACCGGGCTTGTGAACACAATGTACGGCCGTTCATCATGTCCGAAAACTCGTGGAATCATGTCTGTATATCACCCAGGTTCCACGGATATCTTCTCCGGATTCTGTGAATGATGACTTCGTGTCTTCTTCCAGCCAACATACACATGATATTATTGTATCGTGAGAACTAAAGGTCCGTTTAGTTCTTCTTTTTATACTACGGCGCCATGCTGTATAGATTTTTTCAAAACAAATCGGCAGTTGGGGTCGCCCTGTTCATCTTCGCTTTCAAAGGCCCTTTCTTTTTTGTGCTTTTGTAGAGCAAGGGATTTAAGAGTTGGCCCTTTCTTTAATTGGTTGTACCATGGATGTCTATTTTTTACAACCATGGTTGTACCGTGCGGCAAGGGATACAGCTTTCTTCATCCTCGACCTGGTCCAAAAAGATATATACTGTGTTTACAATTTTGTTTATCGGCGCGGTTACTTATTGACCGCCCAATTGTGTTAAGGAGTGGCAAGCTTCCTGTCACGGGGTTTTTATCTTCTTTTGAATATGCAGAAACTTCAAACCAGGTCATCCATATTGTTAGCTGAAAATCAAGTATTCAAATACGATTTCGTAAGCGCTTCTCCTCACCCCGAGAGTCTCACCAACGTGATCTCGACAATGGACGAGATTTGTGCTGGCATCTTATTTTAAAAGTCGCTCACAGTGTAAATAAAATACCTTTCTCATTTGCTTTACTTCTACGATTGGCTTCTCTCTTGTTCTGAGGAAAGTGGATTATTTCAAGTGTTTTCAACCCACTTCAATTTTTTAAGATTTACGACGTACACGTGGTGTATTTACTTTAATTACTAGAGTGAGGGCGAAAATCCAGGTCACCATGTTTGTTTTGAATGAATTGTTTATTCAACCAGATAAACGGACAATTACAAGAAAAATATTACAGTCACTGTGAAAGTATGACTTTATCTGGTTTGGACCATAGAAATAGTCCATAAGGACTAGTCGAGTCCATGGCCCACTACTCAGCTAATAACTGCAAACGATGATGCCATAAAGGGCTCAAGTAAGACAAAAATACATATCGGTCATATCTAATGTATTTTATTTACATAAAAATACATATGGTCATCAGTGTTGCCACCTTTGTAACGCTGCCGGGGTCGACCGGGCTTGTGAACACAATGTACGGCCGTCCATCATGTCCGAAAACTCGTGGAATCATGTCTGTATATCACCCAGGTTCCATTTTTATGTAAATAAAATACATTAGATACATAAACAACTCAAGAAAAAAGATACATATTGTTATATGTTCATTAAGTAGTTTCTTAATTCTACTTTGAACCTTTGTCTACACGTTATTTGCTTAAATGAAGAAGGTAGAGAATTCCAATGTTTAATTGCTGCATACTTAATGTTGTGTTGTGTGACTGTAAGCCTTGTTTTAGGAATACAATAATTGCTATGCTCTACTGATCGTGTAGAGTACCCATGGCGAGGAAGTTCAAAACAATTGTTAATAGTGATTGGAAAACCGTTATTTTTGAAATCAAAAACAAAAAGGCAAGAACAGTAATTACTTAATTTAAAAATATGAAGGATGTTTAGTTGACGAAAGAGGGGATTTGAGTGGGCATGAAAATCAGAAAAAGTAATCAAACGGACAATTTTTTTTTGTAGGCGGTAAATAGGTTCAAGGAAAGTAGTGTAAGTATTTCCCCATATTTCTAAGCAGTAAGTTAAGTGTGGTAGAATGAAGGTATTGTAGAGTTGAAGTAGGATAAACTTTGGAACGAAATGTCGAAGACGTGAGATAATTCCAACTTTGGGGTTATTTTATTTATCACATTCTTAATGTGTGGTTTCCAGGAAAGGGAACTGTCAATTGTTACACCAAGATAACTAGCTGATGAAACTTCCTTAATCTGTTGATTTCCAAGGTATAAATTACCGTGTAAAGTTACACGTTTTTGACGTGTTTTAACTACCATGTAATTAGTTTTTTCTGCATTAACAGTTAATTTGTTCGCCATGCACCAGTCATTGACTTTATGAAATTCACTATTTATATGGTTGAGATGTAGTGTTTGAGAGTCTAAAGATTTAAAAACATTTGTGTCATCAGCAAAAAGTCTGAAATTAAAGTAGTTAGTAGAGTTATTGATGTCATTGATATATATCAAAAAAAGAGTTGGCCCTAGAATGGAACCCTGTGGAACTCCACATATAATTTGACGTGGTTCTGACGCTTTTCCATCTATTACAACTGAATGCTTGCGATTTTCAAAGTAATTTCTAAACCAAAGTAGTGGGTGACCTCTTATTCCATAAAGTTCGAGTTTTTGTAAAAGTATTTGGTTGATAGTGTCAAATGCCTTTTTAAGATCGACAAATATACCAACAGTTTTACAACCATTATCCATTTGATCTGTTAATTCTGCAATAATATCTGCCAGGGCAAGTTTAGTGCTATATTTCTTTCTAAAGCCATATGAGTTTGTGAGAGAATGTTATGTTTTTCGATGATAGGAGATAAGCTGCTTATTTACAAGTGTTTCAAAAATTTTGCTAAAGACAGGTAAAACTGAAATCGGTCTGTAGTTCCCAACATCAAAAGGAGACCCCTTTTTATAAAGAGCTGTAATTTTGGCAAATTTAAGTGCATCTGGAAAGTAACCATGAGCTAAAGAAAGGTTGATAATATGTGCTAGGGGACTGGAAAATATAATCAGCAGCATCCTTGACTAATAAAGGGTGAATAATATAATCATGACCGGTGGCCTTTTTTGGATCTATGGAGCGTAATTCATTGACGACGTCACTTGCAACAACAGGATGAAAGAAAAAGGACCTATTGTGGTTTCTCCTAAGATATTGCTTAAAGTTGACATTGGCTGTAATTTGTGACGCCAAATTGGGACCAACATTTGTAAAATAATTACAGAAAACCTCAGCAATTTTTGTGCTGTCAGTCACTTCTTCATTATCAACCTTTAACTTATTTGGTGTTAAACTATTTCTAACGTTACTATTTAAGATTTCGTTTATAACTTGCCATGTTTTCCCAGAGTTACCATGAGCATTGTTGAACTTATCACAAAAGTACCGTTTCTTTGCATGTTTTAATACTTTCGTCAAAATATTCTTATAATTCTTATAATATTGATTTATATGAGTGTTCATTGGCGCTTTTTTCCTCTTTGAATATAAAGAATATTTTTTCTTAATTGAAAAAAGAATGCCCCTTGTCAACCATGGTTTATGTATTGTTGATTTACGGCAATTACTCATCTTAACTGGAAGGTGCTTTGACCTTTTCTCATATTTGTTTTGAATATTATATATTACACAGTACTTGTAAATCGAGGTTTAGTGCATTAAAAACGATAAATCTTGCAGAACTCTTACACATTTCGCCCACAGACCATATTGAAAATGCCCAAAGAAACACGAGAGACGCTCAGTCACTTCAGACAGAATGTAATCGTCTGTAATCCCTGCGAGCATATATATTCTTGCTCTCAAAAAGGCGATCGACTCAATATTAGGCGTGAAATTCCGAGTGATACCACAGTAAAAGGAACGTTTTCACCTCCAGACTGTCGTTTATCAACGATTCAGGTACCCGTGTCTCATATTATAACAAATTTAGGCAATACCGCTAAACAGTGCTTGTTATCTGCTGAGGAAGTTGGCAGACTGACCAGTAAGCCATCTGCGGTCGAGCTGGCCTGTAAATTCACGGTGATCTAAGATCACGGTCCCTCCAACTACTTATAATTTTGGACCGTGTACATAGTGGAGTGCATACAGGTTCGACATGAAAGGAGGACAGTCGAACCATTTCACACATTTGGGCGTTAGAATAAACCTTTTAATCATCTGGAATGTTGTGTTACTGCCACATTAGAACCGTTTATCTCAATGGTGATCTGAGTGATACCTTTTATTGTGCACAGTCCCTCCAACTAGTATAATTTGGGACCGTGTACATGGTGGAGTGTATACAGGTTATCCAAGCCAAGGACGTGACTATATTCAGGCATGGATGTAACCGCATCGATGCATTGAGTATACTGAAATTCGATTTCCAATATCAGTCATTTGCACGCCAGGAAAAGGTTTCAGTGTAGGGGGCACTATCAGAGGCCGGGGCAGAAAATATGTCAACAACGGTCAAAGTTGTGTTGTAGAGCGCCAGTCTACCCATACACTGTCGTTTCCCCAAACTGTATTTTATTTTACTGGCTGGTTTCAACGAGCTTCGGAATGGCCTCGCACACACTTGACGATTTCCACATCACATGACACAAAATTACGCTATCTCTTTTTGTTCCAGGTGAATAGCAATTTCTCAAGTAGGCAAAATCTCCTTTACGTGCCCAAGGACTACCTCATCACTTTCAGGTAGAATGCGCCCCGGGGACAGATATTCGGACCCGCAATTTATTTTCAAGACTTTTCTGGTCTAACGATTGTTTTGGGCTCATTTTACAGCTCTCTGAGTAACAAATTTTTCACCGTCTTAGTGTTTTTCAAAAATCGAAAACGTATAGTTAACACACAAATGGTGGCCATTTTGAATTTCAAATATCGGTAAATGTTAAATAAAATATTTCTCTAGTTCCAAACTTTACACGGTGACCCCTGATGTCTGTTCTTTATTTGCTGAGAGAATTGTTGAAAGTTTCATTTAGGAAATAATGGGCGAAAGTTAAAGTATTTCACATGCCAGGCGAGTACTACTTCAACGGCACCAGCTACACATGCTGGTGAGCTAATCATAAATAGTTCACTGAGCTTGCGAATACTAGTATATCCTTACAGCAAAAAGTAATCTTGGAGAAGAAATAGCCAAACATGGAAAAATATTGTTTTGAATCGTCAATTTACAATCCCTTGAGAGACCAAATTCCCTGGTCATGATCCTTTTAGGGCTAAATCGGTGTTCTGAAGTTGTTTGACATATTAAAGTTGTAGAGAGGATGAATAGAAGACTCTTCGCCATCATGACAGAAGGTGCAACACTGGAAGTATCGTGAAAAAGATGCAATGAAGTGATTTGGTATCTGTGAACCTCCCCCAGTCCATAGTTCGGCAAATTCAACCCATGCACATTGTACTGCTTTTCACATTTTTGTTAAAATCGTTCTGTACAGTTTCTTCCCAGATTTAACCTGGTTTTTCGAGATATATCTGTATTTCTTTACAGTCATTTCATCAAAACGCTGGATTGTGATTCTCCTTTACTGAACAGTCTCATTGGATGTATATTAGACTTCAATCCCTGCCCATTGCAGCGATGTGCAGAAGGCGATATGCAGACGTATTCGAAGGCCGGTGAATGACTTCTCCCCCTGAAATATCTGCCTACTCAAAAAAACTGACTCATTCTGAAGGTGCAGACATGCATGTGACATCGCAAGAAAACCACGTGACAAAGATAACATTATTCGTACATACTTAAGAATTTTAAACTGTGAAAATTCAACTTGTCTGTACTTGATATGGAATTTGGTTGCAACAGTAGAACAAATAAACAGTTTACTGTCTCGTAACGTGCAAGGATAAAAAACAAATTTAGGCCTGTAAGCCAATCTTGGACATGCAGATATCCCGCTATCTCTATGTATTGATGGTTCCATGCCAAAAGATGGGCGGTGAACCCAACCTAGATCACACGAACACACGAACCTATTGAAACAATGGGAGGGGCAGTGTAAATAGATGATCTTGTTTTGTTTCTGAAGGCGGCCTTGTTTGCGTGTCCATGACAACAGGATCGTTATAGTTTTCAGACACAGCCTCGTCCTGAGTTCTGATGTATCTAGTTATAATCATGAAAAATGCAACGATGCTGAGTCATGAACCTGACACTATACCATGAAATTTAGCATCATCTAGGCCTATTCATATATTTTCTTCAAAAGACTGGCATTCAAATAAAATCGGGTTTTTTTACAGTTCTCCTCTGAGAGTAGTGCACAGTCAGTCAGTCTGCTTAGAGATAAAGCTAATCAAAAGAAACCTGCCCCTGAAAATCACAAGCCATATTATTCTCATTACCTCTGCAAGTGTTTTATTGCAAAGATTAAGTTGCCCTTTTGTTGTATTTTAGTATTTTAAGAATGAAATGTGAATATATCACCCATTTGACCCAACAAAAGATTATTTACATTCCTTTGACATGTTCAAAGCTGGTGAAAAAACGGAGCCCAAATATCTGATGATTTGCATATATTTGCATAAAATTACACTTCTTTTTCATCAAGCTCACACTTGAATGTCATACAAAAAAGTAACCTGCCAGCATATTTATCTTGGGTTAAAAAATACTGAAAATTGAATCGGATTTTTGCATAAGAAAAATATATCGGGCAAACATACTCGCTTTTACTGTTTATGCTATAATTTTCACTGTAATTTTGCCCGGGAACACAAACTCAAAGTATTAGGCCTACTCTTCTTGATAGAGCGCGCGTGTGTTGAAAGACATACATATTGTAGTACGCAAATTAAATAGCATTTCAACATACTTTAGAAACATGATAACAACATTCTTTTTAGGGTGGCCCATTTGATTTAGGAGGGCTGGAGGATCTTCAAAGAAACTTGTTGCTGGTCATTTATAGGAAAAATTGTCTGCCCACTGGGCTGGGGAAAATTGCTTCAAGGAAGGTTGTGAAAAAAAAAGATTTGTTGCCACGTACCCTAGGACAGCATATTGTGCCTTCAGTGGTCTCCGGAGCTGCCGCCTACGGCGGTGAATCGCGGCCCAGCTTTCATAGATCGTTTAATAATTAATCTGCTGCATAGAATATATGGTATGAATGGGTTAGTGGAAATATACAAGCAGAAACTCATGTATGCATGGATGTGTACTTGGTTATCTGCAAGTTGTTTACTGATACATCACTGCTAAGTGACAGATAGGTGCACTGTCAGTGTTTGTCAAATATCATGTTAAAGTTTAACATTTTCATGTTCTCTTGAACCGATATTTATTGCAATGCCAATGACATATATGTTGTATGTCATTTGATAAAATATTTATAAACGAAGAAAACAAAACCTTTCAGTTGCAACTCAAATCTCAGTAAATAATTTTGTTTGGTGATATTCATTGCACATGTAATTGCATTAACTCCAGTCTTCTGTCAGATGTTGACATTGATTTGGTTTTTCAACAGTGGTGGAAATTGTAAAATGTATGACCTGTAAACACTTATAAACACCCTGAAAGGTTAAAGGTAATAGCATATATTACTCAGCAGGCACCATCATTGAAACACCTCTTAATAAAGCTAACATTGTGCGTTGTAAAACACTGGTGAAAACTTTTAAGGCAATGACAGAACAATAACATGCATAAATCCTTATCAACAACCATAAAGTAGAGCTTTATATATGAAAGCAAATCTTTGCTCAACCCAAAAAACATTTTACAAAATTTTGGGAATAAATATGTGAAGAATAAAAACGCACTATCTAAAACTTTGTTGAACTCAAAACGACATCACAAACTTTCTTAAACCTTAAAAAGGTAACTGTACTCCAGGAAAAGGGTAAAAAAGGCGACTTTGTCCCTTTAAAAACTTCTGTTTGACAATTGTCAATAAGGGTTTTATAAAACAGCAAATTTCTTTGAATGCTTGTTATCTGAAAACCGAAGTTCAGACTTCAAGCAACCAGCAAAGTATTTTCTGCAGAATATTTTGTTGATATCTGAACAGCTTAGCTATCTTAAAATCAACACAGCTAATTTTGTCATAACTTAGTAATTTAAGTATCTGAATATTAACTTATGTAGAAACAAGCAAAGTAGATAATATATCAAAAAATCTATACAAGCTGTTTCTAGGAAGATTTATGACTATCAATTAAAAATAAAGACAGAAAATTACAGGAAATTGCAGATAAGTAGAGGTAACTTTATTAATGATTTTTCTACACTGAATAATCAAGAAGTGTCAAAATCTGTTTTTTGGAAGGCCCACATGATGCATCCGCATGCTAGACACACGTCATGGTCATTTCAAAATTTAGTGATGTTCCACAGTACTGGAGATATCCCATGATGCATTATGATTTTTCCCATTGGAGATTCCGCGGGAAATGGACAGTGTCTCCCAATTGTAGTTATGAAAATTCTGAAAACATACTCTTAAGAACATCATGTTTTCTGTTCTCATTTTAAATGATTTGGAAAATCACGCTTGATTGAGAGAGGACATTGCACTTTTGTAAAATTTTTCACGGATTGTGTCCTTAGCCGTATACTATGTAATGGAAAGTAGGGAGACTAGTTGCACCTGTTTTATGAAACAAAGGGGTTCTTTTTCCAATGGAAATGACAAAAGAATGTTACCTGCTGACTTTTCTCAGAGAATGATCACTTCAGTTTGCCATGGCTTGCTTGCCAGAGATACCTGCAGAATATGTGACTTTAATGGTACTTGAATGATTATTTTGGAATTTTTATTGAAATATCGAAACGCAATATTATTAAACAACTTAATACACTTTCCGTTACTCCTTATATGCAGAGCAGGAAAAGTTATAAGAAAAGCAACGGTACAAATCAAATAGAATTGTGGGAATTATTTGTGCTACGCACGTGATACCATAGTTTGCCAATCAGCGATTTTTTTTGTGGAAAAAATTGCTTCGACTCTACTGTACTGACTCTACTGGACAAATTATTTCCAGGTAACCTTTGGAAAAAATGCTGCCAGGATAAGTAAGAAAATTGCTGTAATACCCATTTCTTCCACCCCCACCCACTCCCTTATGGTCCAACCCTTACGAAACAAAAATGATAGTAGTACATACCAATAGTTAGCAACACAGTAACTTTATGGACTGATCATGGTATGATGGCACTACCTTCCTGCTGCTATTCACCAACTCAACTTCGGTCACAGTGACCATAGCATATATAATTGAAAACAATTTCAGATTCTTTGTGTTAATCCCCGACAAGTTCCATGGTATTGCTTGACATACAGGTGATACAGCTTGATCTCCGTCGAAAATGCCTTTCACTGACTTACGAATCGGCAAGGTCCGGGGTCATTTGTTTTGGCTACCCATAGGCCATTATAACTGTGTGTTCAGTAACATGCATGACTAGCAATGACTAGCATGGTGCATGGTGGTAAAAGATAATACCCTCCTTACATGTCCATGACACTGGTATGCGCACAGCCCTCATTCACCCATACCATTCATCTAAACGCTGATGACTTTACGGTAAACTTTGACCTTTACGATTGCCTCATATCGGTCACTCGGTCACGCGATACACAGTGTATAGGTCTATCACCCTGCGCAAGTTTTCTTCCGTTTTTAGCCGGGGTTTTTCGCTCCGGTTTGTATAGCTATCAGATCCGAAAGACGTACTCGTAATTTGGCGATATTTTTTGATAGCTTACATGCCGCAAACAACTGGGGAAGAACGGGTACTGCCGTGAAAATGTGATCACCTCGTCTCAGGACAGGTCGTAAACTAAGGGTAAGTTACAAGCTCGATTGCCCGCATGCGCACTGGGGTTTCTTTATAAGAAGGTGAATACAATCCACCCAAGGCCGACGTGTTTCCGATTCAAAACGCTCTTCATGGACAGTAACTTCCAAGGGCTGCTTTGATACAATATCTCAAGATTCTGCTCTGACACACAAGGTATGATATAATCTTTCCAGAGGAGAGCTTGTCAAGGTTTTATCTGGCTTTATAGTCGTCCTCGGGTCGCCGCACTGAAAGGAAAAAGGTACATAAAGCTTTAGGTCACGAAAACGGTGCTGAGTTAATTTTCGTAGGAACTCTGCGTGCTGACACTGAGCATAGACCCTCGAGGGCCTATGCACTGACACATTAATCTTAAGCTTTTTCAAGATATTTAAAATTCAACGGGAACAAAGAACTACAAAGTTTGAGTAAGATTCGTACATACTCAGAACAACAGGTGTGCCTCATCAAAATGCCTCTTTCAAGAACAGCTGCTAGACATGTTTAATGTTGGTATTGCAGTTTCACACTTGACCTAGTTTACAGCAGATAAACCATGCAAACTGGTCTTTACAAACACCCGTTTTCATTTACCCCAAAACAAGCCGTAATGATTCTAGATTCAAACCTATTATTCAAACAATGATTTATGTTCTCACTATCTGACGGCTAGTCGGTCATTCACATTGACAAAGCTGTTCCGTTACGTCCTGTCCATGCTTTTGTAGCAGTGTGTCCGAGCATTATGCTTCGTGGTACTGCCATGAATTGCTCCTTCCGGTCGGACAAACCAAGAAACAGGCTGTTTGCCATTGTTGTTGCTCATTTTGTAAAATTCTGCGAAAAAAGCGAGTGGAGCGAAACAAATGGTCCGTTCGAAAGAACGCGGGTCTGTCGACAAATGGGCTGAATAGAAATTGTCCTCATGAAGTGGCCTTACAATCTGCTAAATCCTACCCTTTATAAGACAACTTCTACTCTACAACTTGAATAATGTTACATGTTCTCTTCCAATTATGTAATCGTGTAAACAGTTGCATGGCTTTATTCTAACCGCCATGCTTTAGATCTGAAGCACACATACGCTCCCTTGTTCTGATCAAGTGGTGGTCCGTGCATGAGTGACATATTTTTCTAAGGTCTGTGTATAAACCTTTGTTTTGTATTGAGTATCTGTGATGTCGTCAACTAACACGTGACACCATTTTAATGATAACGCTGTGAAACGAATCAAATAACAGTGTGAGCGATTACTTTGTTTGACTATCTCCGTGAGGTCGCAACCGAAACTTTTTCCTAGTCTTTGACAAGTTTTCCTGAGTTCAACAAGTACGTTCTCAAAAACAGCAGAAGAAGCTTGGAAGAGGCGCCTATGGAATGTTTTGTCACCACGCTGTGGTGACATCGGGCGTAATGTGCCGTTGTGGACAGGCGTTTGAAGGAATGGATGGGTAGGTGTAAAACTGCACGTAGGCGCAAAAGACTGTTTCAGCAGTTTGGCACGCACACAGTGACTATACTGCAGAGCTGCTCTGCTCTCCCGAGATGACACGGGGGTCCCAGGGTCCGACACATTTGCATTGTGACCCCGCTCCGTTGACTTTCACAGCGAAAGGGGACCAGAAACACTCAAACCGACTTCGATGGTGAGAGTGAAAGCCGCAGTATTCCTGCAACGTATCGACACCCGGAGAGCGAACCAACCCGACTGAGTCAACCATACTTAGAAGTAGGTCGCGTAAACTTTGACATATCTTTACAAATCACACTTTTATGAAGTGAATCAACTGACGCCAACATGATAGACTCGGCCAATTGGCGTACCATGATACAGCTTTGATATAAAACATAGGGTATAGTCCGTCAACTTGCCTGTATAAAAGTTCAAACCAAACTTAGTAATTTACACCGTGATTGATTGCTATATCTGATTTATCGACTGAAATTTCAGTATCATAAACGTTGCCGTTATGCGTTCCGATAGTTAGCCGTGAATCGAACAATCGTCATCGTCTTGTGGAGGGACAGTGGTTACACCTGTGCTTTCTCCAAAATGCCCATCTTCCCAAAGTACATTTCAACAGTAAATAGGGCCTATGGCTGGATATGCTATAGTAGTAAAGGAGCCGTTATTAGAACTACGACATTGCGAGGAACCTCTCCCCGCCAGCCACGAGGAATTTGAAAACTACCTCTAAAACAGAAATTTTGACTGACCCCTCTATCTTTGAAAACTAAAATATCAAGACATATTAATGTATTTGTGTAATTTACGAATACAGAAATAGTACAGACCTTTCAGATCCTGGTTTACCCTGCCAGATTATCACCAATTGTTTCATGACAGTTGAACAAGGTGAAACCAACAAAATGAAATCCAAAGTCACAACAGCATGAAGATATAAAAGCTTCCCCTTTACCCAGTATATAGTATTGTTTTATTTGGATGGGTATGGTTAAATGTCAAACTGGTTATTTAACATAAGTCAATTCAAATACATATTTCTCTGACAGTAAAAGGTGAATTCACGACCGTTCAGTTTGTCCTAGACACTGTGCACTAATAATGGTATCTGCTTAGAGCATGCCTCCATGACCCAGATGTCCTTCCACCTCAGGTCACAACTGTTGGAAACGACTGTGTGACATCATCATCGCCAGTGTCCTCATCTTCACTGTCACTGGTGCCATTAAGTACATGGACATCGATATCATTCTCATCATCACTGTCTTCTGTAAAATTTACTATCAGTATTGCTGGTAGTGGCACCCATTTGCACTTTTTAGGTCTACCTATGATTTTCGAAGCAATCTGCCTTTATTGCTGTAATTTTGTCGTCCTTCTTTGCTATTAATTTTATATCATTTTATAACAAGACTAAATGCATCAGTACATTTCAAAAAAATAATTGAGTAGCTCCCCCTTCCTCTCAACATTTTGAGCAAGCTCCCCTTGTAGCTTTCAATTTTTTTAGTGACCCCTTCTGATTCCTCCGACTCCCAGGCCGTAAAACCATAATCTTTTTTAGGATGGCACTGCAGTGATCTAGCCGTATCGACTGCAGAGAAGGGATCTGTCCTCAATTTGTGCTTCAGCCCAATGTTGAATCATTTTTACCTTCTTGGGTGGATCATCTCATCGTTACTCAGTGATGGCCTTTTCAGTCCTGTTGGACTGTGGATCAACATCTTCAGACGTTTGACGCTTTTGTGGACATTTCAGGCCCAATTCACTCTGTCAGACATGTCTGACTTTTCCTTCATCTCTCCATGCATGCTCACTCCACAAAGATGTCCGTGTTCGAAGAGATGGTTTTTAGTCCGGGGTCAATTGTCATTCCGTGTGTTTTGAGTGAAGATTTTTGCCAACCTAGCTCATCGATTTACTTAATGGCCAAGATTTTAAAAAAACATTGTTGGCATTTTTTTTGACGACTATGAAGGTCATTTGAAGGTCATTTCCTTAAAATCAACAAAAATTGGTTATTCTTAGCCACGAAAAGATTTTTATGCCCAGTTTGCGACAAAATTACTTTTGAAAACATACATTTTGATATGGATTATTCCTTACAATCATTAACATTGAGGTTTGTTGAAAAAACGGTTATTGCATTAAAATATATAGAATTACTTTACCAAGGTCGATTGAAGGTCAATATTAGTTTCTTTCTAATTTTTGTAGAAATGCCTTTCCATATCATAAAACATCACAATTATTATCCTGTATACAATTTCAGATTCATAAATCTTATACATCAGTCTCAGAATGTCTGTCTAACATGTCCTGTCAAAGGTCAATGACTTTTAATACCGTCATCTCTAATCTGAAGAAAGTTTAGTTATTAAAGCAATACGATCACACAGCAAATTTAAAACTAATGTTCATAGCTCTGCATAAGTGACATTCAAAAAAAGGAAGATTTTCATGCTTAAGTTGTTAATCATTATCTAAATCGTCAACAAAAGTGTCACTTATAAGAGGTAAACAGTTCTGACAATAATATTCATTATCCCTACAGTGACACATTTCCGTACATGTCATTGCATTCTTTTCATATGCTTACACTGTAGGATTTGTCTAACTGTAGTAGGACCAAACAAGCCTGCCTCTATCCATACCTCATCAATGCCATTTCCCTAAATCATTTTTCATGTTGTTCTAAGAGCTGTTATGACAGTGTGCAGTTCTCCTATGCGAAGATTCCACTTATCTTTGCAGTCACCTCTTGTCATTTCAAGCTTTTTACCTTCTATATATAATTGCATGTCAAGCGTTATTATTGATTTGCGATTTGGTCCAAGGATGAACGTGTTTATATTTTCAACTTGTTTAAATTCGGTTAGCAGACATGACCAGTTCGTAGGTGATGCAGAGAGCATTGGGAGGGCAAAGACATTTGTAGTTAGCAGAGTATCACAAAACATGGAATTGTATGCTGCCCATGTAGGAATATCTGCCCCCATGTGCCATCGTCATTAACACCATCACCATTTCCACAACTACCACCGCCGCCGCCACCACCTCCACCATCATCATCATCATCATCATCATCATCATCATCATCAACAACAACAACATTACCTATTCTGCTAATATTATCATCAGATACACGTTTACGGACCATTGACTTTGAAACAAGCCATTGTAGAACAGAAGATCTAGCATGAATTTATTTTCATTAACAGCAAATATATTCTGAACGTTTGACTGATAAGTATACTTTTCCTTTTCTGACAAGGGATGAGGTTTGATTCAAGTACGCATTTTAGTGACTTGCCTGTAGAGTTTGTGGAAAGGGAAAGATTGTTTATCTTCTCTTTATTCTGTTGAAACACAACTGTGGCTGTTGAATGGGTAGTTTTTTGGCCATCCGGAGTATCCTCACTAAAGTCAATGTTATCAATGCGAAAAAGAGAAACTTTCCCTTTTGTAAACCTGTTGGAATATACGTTCAATCTAATGTACTTGCTTGAACAGATTCCGCTAGTTGGGTCTCTAGACGTAAAATGTGGTTGTAATCAACATATAAACCCAACCCATGCATGATTTCAACCAGACTCCTGTGTTGTAGTCTGGTGGATATGGAGGCCAACCGCCAACTACAATGGCTCTTTGTCTAAAAACAGCCGTATTGGCCCTTGATTTGTAAGATACCTGTCGCTCAGATTTGAAAGACTGCACTATGACGTCAGAAACATTGCCAATGCACTTCTTTACTGATGCATCATGACAATCATCATTCATTGAAGTTGATGGGCCAACTAAAACTCACCGAAGGAAAGTGGTGAGAGCTGTAGGTACATGACCATCTGTAGCTTAGGTCTGTAAAGAACATTTGAACGGCCAAGGTGTGCTTATTGAAAATGATATTGCTTTTTCTCAAAATTTTGGCAGCTTTGAACAGTACTCTCACATTTTCCTCTGTGCTTTCCTCAGCAACTCCCTATATTGCTGCATCTTTAGTAGCATTTAGCAAAACCAATTCTGGTTCATTGCGTCGTGCAGATTTTACAAATTCCGTATTTTTTATGTGATCAGTAAAAATTTTCTTTAATTTCCTATTTCCAATTGATGGGTTCACAATTCCATGTTCCTTACGTATTGCCAAATATGAGTCATGTACTTCACCCAGGTTTAAAACCGAACCTTCAGCTAAAGAATTTTCCAACAAGGAAAAAAATGATATCTGCAGCAAGCATGGTGGTATTGTCATTACCAACATTTGCAGATCCAGTCTCACACAATGGGTGTAAGTCTGCATTTGTGTTTAAATTTCGCAAGACATTTTCAACGATTTTGGTCCAACATCTTTTGTGATATTTAATGTCAATGAAAAAAGTCTGATTTTCCTTGGTTTACTGCTCTTTGTAGTTTTTCCCCAGCATTGAATGAAGAAACCTCATGAAGAGAGAATCCAAAGAAAAACTATATTGTTGACAGAAAACACATGCTTTTGTCGTATGTACTAGCTGATGACCTAGTGAAAGCAAGGGTGAAGTTGGTGTAGAGTGTCCTCCACGAGCTTTACTTAACACTACAGAGCTATCATCGTGCTCTGATGACTTTTTCATAGCGCAATTTTGGTAGCTGGAGTAGACCTTCTGGCAAGTATTTGCATAGCATTTCGTATGCCTAATAGCACCAGAAGCTCAAAGGGAAGGAATCATCATCCCTAAGTCTTGAACATATTCTTGGAAAGACACCATCACCAAATTCACTTCTGGTGAACAAACTCCAGCACTGTGTCATGATATGCAGTGGAATTTGGCACAAGCTCACCACTCGCTTCCTGACATAGCAGGCATAAATTAAAGTCTGTTTTAGAACATCCGCTTTTCAGAGGAATGATATGTTTTTCCATACTGAAAGTTTTGACGAAGTTATTTGCATGCAATGTCAGTTATGTGAAATATTTATATGCGAAACGCAACTACTAAATGTCGACTATCCCGTGACATTAAAATATCGAGTAAATAGCCTTTGGATAATGGTTTCTGTGAAACTACTAACATCGTCTTTGACTTCTCTTGTCATCTTTAACCGTAAACAACCTATGGACTAAACCTGTGTCTCAATAAAGGATCAACATATTGTTAATGTATCATTTTTTGTACTCTGCATCAATGTTTTAACAATGGGTGTCTTGGTTAGTTCAACATTGTGTGTACTGGAGTTGATTTTCAAAAGGCACAGGTAATAGTCTATATTTCTCAGCACAGAGGCTTAGTTTTGATAAATGGCAACAAAAGTGAAATTCTGCGCAAAAGTCTGGATTTTACAACCTAGCAGAGCTGGTAATACTGCGGATGACTTACGCTGAAATACACGGAAATTGATAAAATAAAGTCTATGATGTAGTTGTCAAGCGTAGTGCATGTCAGAAACCGATCCGTGTCATTATTGAACACAGTGCATGGGAAATGATGTACAACTGCAAAATGAGCAAATCCTTGTAATTGCATATAAATCCATATAAAACGGTAAAATCAGAAACAATAATCCCTAACAATTTTTTAAAATCTATTATGATCTGTGAAGTTCCCTTACACCACTGAAGGTGCTATGAAGTAGTTTGGTCAATGATTATAGCCAATTTGTATGCACTACAATGCTTAATCAATGGAATTTGCTGAGTAACGAATGACCTTGAATTTAACCTTGACAAAGTGGAAAGAAAAAATGCCAACAATGTTTTTTGGACTGTCCAGGTATTAAGGAACAAAATGATATATGTTGACAAGAGTCTTCACGAATTGCACACGGAAGCCAAAATCACGACAAGTGACCCCGGACTATTTGCTGTAAAAAAAATACATAACCACTTTAAGGTAGATTGGTAGAATACGCCTCGGGACAGATATTCGGACTCCCCAAACTTTTACAATTCTTTTCTGATCTACCACTTGTGGGGCTCGTTTTAAAGCTGTTAGAGTAAGAAATGTTTCCATCGTTTTAGTTTTTCGGTAATCGAAAATTTTATTTTCCTCATAGAGTTATCACATGGATGGCGGCCATTTTGAATTTCAGATAATCTGTTTCTCTAGAAGCAACATTTTCACGGTGACCCCCAGATTTTTCTTCTCGGTTATGTAAGAGTAAGCTTATGACGGAAAGTTTCATTTAGGAAAGTTTTAGCAAAAGTTTAATTCTTTAGAGGCGCATACTACCATAAAAGTGTTTCTGGTGTGCCAATTGATGTACATGTACCTATTTTCACGCTTAATTTCCTCGCATTTCTGTTCTCCACGGCTGTATTTTTATGATCGTTTATATAGAGTTTATGACTTTACATTCACATAGATCGAGGGCTGTTCATAGCCGCCGATTAGCGTAATTTTCACTATAATATATGGGGAGAGTGCGTGAGGGAGCTATTCATAAGATTCTGAAGTCGACAAGTCCTAATCGTTTCATCTCAGCATGACGTATCATAAAAACATCAAATAAAGATTTAAGGTAGCTTTCCGCCTTTGCGACGACCTATTTTCAAACGTGAATTTTGCCATAAAGATGTGTACTTTTACCCAAGTATTATATATCACCTGGAAGCTATTTCTATGAATATTTTTGTTTTATCGAGAAAATTAGTGTGCGATGAATTTTTTTGAAGATCTTAGTGAAAGTGTAAAGAAAATGGGTGGTCTCACGTAAAAAAGTTTAAGTCTGAGCGGAGAGGGGCTATTGTTTAGGTGTTAACGGGCAATTGGTCTTCAGAATACTGGCTACAAAACCGTGTCTCAGATTTTTGAAAAAGGCCTTAGTTTTTTCACATCGTTGAGTCAAAGTTTATCCACCGATTAGTCTTACAATGCCGCCTAATTAAGCAGCAATAACTCGACTTTAAAAATCTTCATAAAAAAACTGAGACACGGTTTTGGAGACAACCTACTCGACAAACGTCTGTGAAAATCTGGTGAACTTCCGTTCACGCGTTCTCGAGTTAAATTCTTTGAACGTTCTGCAATGTGACAAAATGCCGAACTGAGAAAAAGGCGATTTAGTAAATTGGTTCGGGTTTTTCCTTTTGAATGGCAATAAACAATGTACTCAACCGACAAAACACTAAAACCAGATAGTGAAATCAAAGTGTTCAACTTCAACAGTATATTCACTCATTGAAATCAGTGTCAACGGTCGAAATGAGGCTAAAATGAGTGAATTTTGGGAGCGTTGTACTCTTTTTAGAGCGCAATCTACACAGTAGCTGATGAGTAAATAAACTTGGGGAGTGCCAGGGAAGGGATTATGCATAATCTGTTGACTGATTAGTTGTAAGGTTTAAATAGAGTATTAACTGTTCGAGCTAACTGTCGGAACTGCTACGGCACCTCGATGCCGTCTACACGAGCGTTTGGACTTATTACCTCCATGACAAGCGTACACTGTAGTGTAAGTTTATGGCAGCATTCGATTCGACCTCGGAAACGACTCACGGCTGCGGAATGAAAGCGAGCCCGATGAGTGATATAGAGAAAACAATATTGGCTGACAACAAAAATATCTGCGTTTGTATGTGGATGTACATTTGCGATGTCTGTGATCATGGAGATAAAAAGAACAGCTCCATGCTGTGATCCATTACGGTTAGAGTAACCGAGGATTCTAGTGAGCAGCCATTTTTAGATCTTCACGCGCCTTGAAAACCGATTAACACTAATCAAACTACGAGAATTTCTGAGACAATAGTTCGTCCTCACTCTGTACAGCATTTCTGTGGGTGAAGACCGTTTCTGGAGTCATTTATGCTAAAATGAGCCAATCGCCTGTCGGCGGCATAAAAGTCAAAGGAGAGAAGTTGAGAAAACATGAACATAGAGAAAAGTACGTCATTTCATCAAGCGCAAGTTGCATGCGATAGACCGCTCGTCAAGCGTCATAAGTCACAGATAGATAACTCTCTTCTGTCGTTCGTATCCAACATGAGTACCATCGATTCCAGGCGAATATGATATCAGACCCGTCTTCATTACATGTAAATCTCAGGATTAGGATGGTGTTTTGCACTGTATTCAAGTAGTTAGCCCGTAAGCGTATTATTCAATGGTTTACCGACCAATGATGACATGTTGATGAAAACTCAGGGCGATTACGTTATTACGTGACGGTCAAATTCGTATTGAAATTTGTCTTCGGTCCTGCAGCATTTTGGCTACTGCCATGATAACTGATAACAATGTTGTCGTGTCCATTCCCATAAAATCATTTGATTCACATTCGTCCGGTGTACGATGAACATTTGTTAGTCGACGTATGTTTTTACCTTGTCAAGGTCGGTAACGAAATGGGACAAGGAAAAACGGGACCGCGGGATTGAAACGACTTCGACATTTCAGTTCACTGTCATTGTGCCAAAACGTCTGCAAACCAAAGCAGCTATTGTTTTGTGGCGGGTGATTTCTGCATTGCTACGTATTTTGCCTTGGGAAAATTTCCTGTCGATGTCTTGAAGCCCATGCAATTTGTTTCCACCTTGTATTTTCTAATCCCAAGTAGTTCAAGTGCCGCGGTTTCTGATATTTCAGTTTTGTTCATAAATTGTTCAACTCACTCAGTATTCTCATCGAACGGACAATGTCGGGTTTCTAGACCTTTTGGAGCAAAGTCGTTTCGGCCGCACAATTTCCGACGCCAAGACGTTTAGGCAACGCGACCAAAGACGTTTCGGCACTACCTGGTTGGGGGAACTCGTGCCAAATGTTACAAATCAAAACACTGAGAAGTATAGTGTCAGCATTCACATGCTTTAAAGTTTGTGAGAACATGGTGAAAAACCGTGAGGAAAGAGTTTCATATCATTTTCAATAGCAATAGCCGCCAACACTGTCAAACTTTGAAAAGCGGCGCCTAAACGGCACTGTAAAAGTCATACTGGTCAGAACGCAAAGGTCACTCTTATGAATATGACTGGTCTGTCAGTTACTTATAAGTTTGAAGGGAAAAAAATAAATCGTAACGGGGGTGTCGAAATGTCTTGGGGCCAAAAAAAGCCGAAACTTCGGCCGAAAGAGGCCGAATGTTGCTTGAATGTTGAAGATGTGAAGGGTGTCTGTTGCGGTATTCAAGTGTTCCCGCTGTCACTGAGGCCGCCAGTGGAACGTACCATTTATGTATACGGGACAGCCTCTTCAAAGATGTTTAACATTACGAAACTTATCCACCACTCTGGTGCTTTTACAAAAGCACAAAAATGTCCCAGATAAAACATTTAGTGTGTGGGCCATTTTTGTAATCTGAAATTGTACCGTCAACATGTCATAAGTCTGACCTGTCCGATTGTGTCGATAAATTATGATCTTTTGGGAGCGGCCACCCCTATGAGAAAAACGGTAAGACCCACCTTTCGCCAGGTACACTCTATGGTCTTGACCCACGCAGTGAACGGTAGGTGTTAATGGGATTTTCACAGCGGTGTTGTCTAAGTGCATGTGAATACTGTGACGCTGCTTGCTTAGCGTAATCCCTTGTCAATCAAGACTTAACGGTAGTCTCAAACGCCAAAATGTACACCTGTGCCTCTCGTACATTTTTATTCCAAAATTTCAGCCAAAAACAGGAACTTCACGACCAAGATATTCTACACACAAGGAAGATCAATATTATAGGAATACTTTTCAGGGATAAAAGAAAAATCGTGTTTTTATCTCAAAATATCAAAACAAAGGCAGAAAGCTACCTTAAAATATATTAACCCACAGTCGCGTGTAAACTGAGAACAAATATCACCCCTGGTATGAAAAATGTAGGTCGGCCGTGGGCAATCTCCACACAGAGATTGTAGCGCGGCCTGGATAATTCTAACCTAGCTAGAGAGTCTCAGAGTTGTTGACCGCGCAACCCCACCTATTATGGCTATATCTATTGGCCAGACTTCCTTATTATAATACTAGGGTTATCCACTCCGCGCTACTATCTGTATGCGGAGATTGACCCGTCGGGTGATCAGAAACTAATGGTTCTGCTGAAACACGGTCCCTCCACAGTAGCTCTTCGGAATACGGAATGTGTGTATCATTCATCGCAGTACTGAAACATAACAATCCGATTTTTACAGCACTGAGGTTTCCTTCGGGACTTTTAGCTTTCGCTAACATAGGCTAGGCATTCAAATAAATGTATTTATGTTCCAAAGCTTTCTGCAACTTGGACAACATGCTTTAGACGCTCTACTTTTTAATGCATTTGATACCGGAGAGTTGTCGATCTTCTCATTGGTCGCGAATTTCAGAATAAATTACAGTACATCCGGGCGTGTACGTCACATAAAACCACTATCACTCCATTTCCCAAGTTACAAATGAATCATTGTAACACAGCACTGATGAGCCCGATGCACGTGCACGGGTTTTGTCAACCGAGATCAAAAACTCAGTAATTTTCTCCACCCTTCCAAGTCCCATCATCGAACCAAACGCATGTATGGCCTTATTATGCTCTGATTATATGTTAAGTGAAGTGAGTTGCAGTGCTATTAAAGTGTATGTCTGTCTCCCTCTCATCGTCGATTGTATGTGATTCGAGAGTACCCAGTGGATTGTATCCCCGGCAATGACACGACCTGCTTACTTTATGGCACGGCACTGACTCGACCTCCTTTTTTTCAAGGCAACTCGGAATTTCTGATGTTTTCGATGATTTCCTGAGAATGTTTTTACACTTGAATCATTGCTGTCGCGCTGAAACTTTCTTAAACTGCCAAATGTTTTTTTAACGAGATATGAACAGCCATAACACAATCTTGTCGATCGGGTTCCGTTGGTATTTGCGGTGGAGATATACTGAGGCATTGCTCGCTAAACGGGTTGCAAAACTTCGAAAATAGAGCGAGCGGGTTTTTGAACTTTCATAAAAAGCATGACAACCATTGACCTACTGGAGATTGTATGGATAATACTTTCGAATTAGGTATTTGAAGTAGGACATCATCATCATCATCATCATAAAGACTCATGAAGCTATTTACCGTATCCGTCGAATGCACCTCGGGGACAGATATTCAGATTCTCACATTTTTATATAAATTCGATTCTGTTCCAATACTTGTGACAGCTTATTTTGAAGCTCTCGGAGTAAGGAAAGGTTTTACCGTCTTAGTTTTGTGAAATTTGAAACTTTATTTTTCCCCATAGAGTTAACACACGGATAGCGGCCATTATATTTCAAATATCGGTAAATGTTTGGTGATGTGTTTCTCTTGCACAAAAATTTGCACAGCGATCCATGATTTTACTGTTGATTTGGTAAGAGTAGGGTTGAATGTTTCCGTGTCGAAAGTTTGAGAAAATGCTCGTCTTTCAGCTTCGAGGTGCGTACCTTAAAAGTGACGTTTTGTTTCTGAATCCATGTTGTAGCTAAACGTTTATGAGTTATCGATAGTGCGAACATTAAATGTAAACATATATATACCATCAGCTTATGACAGTATGCTTTTACCATTTTCGCTTTTATCTCATTCTACCGATAAGGCCTGTTTCAGTTTGATCGCAGATGAAAATTTGCTGTGTCTTTGGTGCGACATGGAAATGCAGAACATGAAGCCCAGTCGAAGATAGCGTTATGGTTTGATAGTGAACGTTTACCGTCTTAGTTTACTGTAAAATCCCGGTTTTAACAATCGAGACAAATCTTCAAGAACTTCTATTTCTTTTCAGTGACGTATTGGAATGCAGAATCCAAGCTGTACTGAATGGTGTAGAGGGCGCGCTTTGTGCTGTATCCGTTCCTTTTGACATACGAAGGTCACCCTATTCATTCAGTGGGGCTTCTTGTGGTTCGCTTGAGCGATGTTGTTTGAAGCTGTATCTTTTGTTTGTACTTTCAGATTGTAGATTTCGACACGCCGAATAGAAGTTGAGAGGTAAACACACAGGCCGACCAGGTGATATGGTTCACGTTGAAGACCAGTTCAGTGCCCGACCAAGATGGCAACGGGGGAACAGAAAGAAATAAAGCCGCCACCCGCCACGCTGGACGTCCAGGAACTTGGCAGAGTGACGTCGACGCAGAGAGGTGGGATGAAATCTGCGCTGCCAGTTGTGAGTGCTTCTTTGTCAGACATCTTGAACAATGACGTATCTCACTCTGCGGACGAATTTATGATGAGCGTCTCCTCAAGTCCACCCCAACTGCCCAAGTCTTCTGGCGTCCATTCCGAATCTCGTCCTCCCGCCATGGAGAGTACCGAGGGTAAACTTAAGGAGGCGTCGCCTGCCCGTCGAGAGAAGCCGCCTTCCCCGAGCGAAGCTTGGTTCATTGAAGGCATGTCAACCGGTCATCAGTCGGCCGGATCAACCGCCATGACCGCCATGCATTGTAATTTCAATACATCACCGCCGACGATGACACGAACAGAGCCAAAGTGCGCATCCAGTGCTAACCATACAGCTGAGCCGGACCTCACCTTTAGTGATGCCATGGTGATGCCGAGGGAGGGTCCCTGGTGGCCGCCCGACGTCACCATAATTGTCCAAAACGAAAAGTACGAAGTGCACAGGTCTTTACTGACGGAAAAGTGTGATTTCTTCCGGGCCATGTTTACTTCAGGGATGCGGGAGACTTGGGAGGGCGAAGTTGTCCTCAAGGAGGTGAGCGTGCGTGCCTTTCGCGTGATCTTGGGCTACCTGTACACTAACGCCATTCTCCTAACAGAGGAGAACTTTCAAGAGGTGCTCACTACGGCGATGTACCTCCAGATGAAGTTCATGTTCGAGGCTGAGAGTCTGCACCCCGTCATCAACAAAAGCAACTTTCGGCACCTCATGGAGTTTGCAGACATGAATGGTTTGGAAGTGGTCACCGATTGCGTGCGGCTGTTCATGGGCGACAATTACCTTGAGCTGCTGGAATCTGACTATCTCCAGGACGTTCCAAAGCGATTCCTGGAAACAGTCGTCAAGGGACGGTGCCAGGGTACGCGGGTCGTCGTAGCCATCGTTGATGATATCAGGACCGGCTCCAGCAAGTTCAAGTACCTCGACTCGGAAGAAGGTCACTGGAAACTCTTGACCACAGTCCCCATGAACATCCGCGGTGGCGGCGTGGCCGTCTTGGACAATTACGTGTACGTTACCGGGCGGTCAGGTGCAAGGCGGGCTCAGGACAAGGCGTACCGGTACAACCCGCATATCGATGAGTGGAAAGAGATCGCTCCTCCAACGCAGGAACGTGATATTATAACGCTTGTTACCCTTGGAGACTGCCTGTACGCAGTTGGCGTTGGGGGCATGTGCCACAACAACCCCAATATTATGCACACGATGGAATATGATAATTCCATCGAGCAGTACAACCCGCAATCAAACACTTGGACGAGGAAAACACCGATGCCGAGGAGACTGTGCTGGCTGACCGCCACGGCACATGCTGGCTTGATCTTTGTCCACGGGAAAACGTATGATGTACAATTCGACGTGAGCATAGGCACGAACTTTTACTACAACCCACAATCGGACACTTGGCACGAATGGCAGCTTGGTTCGTTTCTCTTCTCGCGGGCCTACTCACCTTACCAGTACCAGCTTTCCATGCTCTCCGACAGGGATAAATTCTTCTTCGTCGGCTGCAAGGAGAAACACATCGACGAGATTCGCCGTTACGACTTCGAGTCGGGACAACAAACCGTGAAACTGTCGTCGGCGAGCTCCGCCGGACGGAAGAGAGAAGCGGGCGTGTTCGCCGCCTGCAATGACAAGATCTATGTGATCCACAGCCGGTCGGAAACCGAGTATTTCGTACCCGAGCAACAAGAATGGAGAATCTTGCCCGGTTCGGCGCTCTGCAGCCACGGGGCTCGAGAGTATCCACACTCCTCATTTGTCTTCCATCGACCGAAGAGTGTGCGTCACATAGTAACCAAACATAAAGCCATAGAAACGGGCCACAAGACGTGCCCGGGAGTTAGACGGGAGACAACACGATGATGCCTATCTGCTCAAGCCGGAATGACTTGCTTTGACATCGTTATACTTATAATCATAACGTATACCCAACCATATACCGTTGGATTAAAATTCATTCAATGCAAACAATACTGAAAGCAACTGTTCACTTAGGTGATCCAAGTAAATTGATTTCAAAATCCTAGGATGGGACCCGTCTCTCGTTGTGGAGAAATTTATTGGTTTCAATTCACGCACATGGAAGAAATAACAAATATTTACCGTCTCTCAAAGTCTTGTAAGATAATGTATTTACTCTAACATTCCAAGTTCAAGGTGTTTTTTCTTAGTTGACGATGGTACAGTTGGAGCACAACATGTGTACAGACTTTCATGACTTTTGAATCTGTATTTTCTAAGTTTCTATATATGTATAAAATAGCCGGGGCTATCACTGCCAGCATCGTGCTTACTTCAGGAGTGTCCATGTTGTGACACTGAAAATTTAAATTTTAGTTCTTAGCGCAGACGACAATCGCTATAGTATTGTGCTTTTCGTCTGACGTGCATAGTGAACACACGAAAAATGAATTTGTATTGTTGTGTTGTTTTGTATCGTACCACGCCCGACAGACCATAAATAGCACACAGAAAGACACCTGTTAGATGTATGGACGACGTCGGAAGACATGTGGTACGAATGCATTGGTCTACATCGGAATGCGGTGGGGTAAAGGTTCCCTGTCCGACTTCAACACATTTTGCAATGAAATCAAATTAGCGGACAAAAATGCGAAGTGATATGAATAGATTCAGCTTTGAGGACACGCATTCGCAGTCTTTTAGGCATTGCTTTTTGTCAAATTTATGACTTACGGGATCAAATTGATCAGATTGTAAACGTTAGTTCATTCCCACTTGCCGACAGAAGCGACTCATCAACATGATTACGTAATTTCTTGTACGTGAAATATATGCTAATAAGTTAATTACCACTTTCACAAATTGTGACGTCATCGTCTTGTTCAAGGAGCTCGATGTACATGTGACTCTCCTGCCAGGCATGTCCAACATTATTTTAATTGTTGAAAGGCTTGTCCCTGTAAAATTGGGAGGGGGGGGGGATTGTCCCCGAAGTATGTTCCATTGTCCAAGTGTACAGGAAATAGAGGTAGATTTTCACAATAGTCGAATGAACTTATAGTCTCGGTAGCAGTACCACTAACTGTGTATTGAAACTGAAGGAAAGCACTCCACAAATTTTCGTTTTACAAGTAAATCAGTCATCATAAATGGCATTAAGCTCCAGAGTTAGATAACTAATTCCACAGCTGTTTCCATTGAGTCTCATATTTAGTAACATTCTCGCTTTTCTTTCGGTGCCCGTGGTGCACGTGAAATTTTTAACTCGCATTTTTGTGCCCATGGATGGAGTCTAAGACTTCAAGTCGAGATAGACAAGTTTTTTACGTGAAATATATTAAAGAATATTGTGTATCTATGTAAATATCGTTTGATTGTTATTTTAAGTTATTTTCAAGGATCTACGATTGGAATTTCCTGTTTTCTCCAACACGGCAAACTGACATTTCACATGGATAAATCACCTCTTCTTTCACGCGTTCCTTATTAAATGAAAAGTAACAGTATTAAAGGTATACAGTCACCTGTAATCTAAATATGCCCATATGTAGTCAAAGGGCGTTCCTTGGTATTCAAAATGCCAATGTGAGGGCGCTGTTTTTAAAAAGTGGCCACCCGCTTAAAATCTGTGATTGGTTAGATTTTCTCTTTCCATGGTAACTGTGGCAAAATTGGAACAGGTGACAGTATACCTTTAATGGTCTAGTGGTTGACAAGATCCCAACACATCGATTTCGTCACTATCCTTCATCCATCCCTGTGTTCATATAGAAAGGAAAAATCGAAATATTGCTCTTAGAATTACAGCTTTATACCTGAGCTTACTCATTCTAGAAAACCATATGTTCTCCGCTTCCTAATAAGATTTGTTCAAATACCAAACATTACAGACAAAACTCGTGTTCAAGATGCAATTTTGTGGTCCCTAAATGAATTCTCGTCCGGACTGAATTTAGTTGTCAACAAGACATTGGACATAAAAAACATGCATGCCGTGTTGACTCGTTGAGAACGTCTTGGGGTGTCGAGTTTATGAGTGAAAGGAGAACTTGCAGATTACTAACAGAACAAGAATAATGGAAAGTACAGAAAAGGTTATAGTTCACGGAGTTTCAAGGTAAGCTATCGATTCTTTCAAATGAAAATAAGAAGAGGAACAATTTTTCTCTTTCTGCAAACCAGATCAAACCATTCAATGTATGGACTGTACCGTACTTCAATTTACTTAATTTCAAGTCGAGAGTATTTCATATCGCATCAATTTTCACAGCACACAATGGCCACTGACAGTGAAAATGTATAGTTGAGAGACCGAAACTAAATGGTGATACATGAAATAAGTAGGACCTTACAACAGAGGAAATTGAGTTGGCGTCTTCAGATAACTGTTGAACACCGTACCGTATAATTTCGAAAATGGCAAACCACCATAAAAGTCGACAAAGGTGACATATTTTATGCCATTGACCCTCATGCACAGCGTTCGACCCTTATGCGGGCATATATCGATGGCATCAATTCCCGAGCATTCCATGCAGTCATGGTCACTTCGCATCAAAATCCACCTCGGAATCGTGGAGAACGCAACTATAACCGAGACGACTTCTGACGCCAGACGAGGGACAATCCTCACGTGTCCGGCAAAGGTATTAACTGCGCTTCTGAATGTGGTAAACTTACACTTCAAGTTCAAGAGTGTGTTATAAACACTATAAACTACACACAGACACATGATGTAATATATATATATATATATATATATATATATATATATATATATATATATATATATATATATAGATACTAGACAGGTATGAGGAGGGTTTATCGGCCTTGAATCACCATACAGAAACGAGCCCAGCAGAATCGTGTTCTACTCTTAAAAGTTATCATGAAGTTCTCCCTTTTAAGAGAGAAACAACAATCTAATCGCACTGATTTACTAAAATAGTTGTCCATTGGGCACAGGTTGAATATATTTCCATACAATGTCAAGGTCTCAAAATTACATCCAATAATTTGTCCGTATTTAATTAAAGCCGATTTGTAAGATTAAAGTTTGCTGACTCACATGGTTGCATAACGTGATCGCTAGCTACTATCAGAGATTCTCCTTGAACTCTGCCCACACTGGAGTCCGTCCAAGTCCAAGGTGATTGACCTTTAACTATAGCTAATAAGAATCCATAAATGTTCGATACATAAAAGTGAATATGAATGTAAAGAGTATATAAATATTGCCTTGTAACATATATATGTACACGCATACTATATATGTACTAGTATGTGTACGTACGCATGTACGTATGTATGTACACAGGTTAAAAACTATCTACTGTTGATTGACCAATCAGAGTGCTCAATTCAGGGTGTTTTATTTACTCATAAAGCCTTGGTCACCAAATTTCAGAAACGAATGAAAGCGCCGTAGTAAAGTACTGTTCAATCTAAAGTGAACATGTCATATTCTGTAGACATCTGGTACGTTTTAATATTCAAATTTGGTAACACAGTGGAAACCAGCTGCAACACAAAATCTGCTGTGCCCTAGAGCATTTATATAATGTGCCCTAGGGCATTTATAAGATGTTCCATTACATTGGAAGGCTATTTCACAAATAAAAGTTTTAATTCATATCCTAAACATGTTACATTGACAAAGGGGACGGTTGACGTAAACACATTGAAAACGAAAATATATCAGTTAGGGGCGATAGTTTTTAAGTCGGATAAAACCCTCGTACTCGGGCTCTTCTGGTATATAAAGTCCAAACCTACAATAAAATGTCTCGGCCTGCGGCCTCGACATTTTATCGTTGGGTTGGACTTTATATACCAGAAGAGCCCTCGTATTCGGGCTTTATCCTATACAGGGTATTGCAGGCATTATTCGTCTAGAAGTTATGAATAGGATCAATAAATGTCATGTAGTAAACTTTTTATTATACAAACCTTACCTGTGCTGCGTGTGTACCCATTACTTTATCCTAGCTATCTCAGTATAGTATTTCAAAGAAAACAGTTTTTGCCCTTCATTAATTTGTTTCTGTCGATCACCAACGAGGGGGGTTTATCGCCCTGACCAAATAACTCGTTAGCAGCTCATAAGGTAAACTGTATGTATCGATGTGTCTCCCATGTACATGATCTCTATGGATAAGATTCTGATAAAGCCTAATCTGACTTTCTTTTGTTACTTTCTCTTTTTTTTTTGATTTTCTTTAAGATGTGGGTCCAAGTCCCGTATGAGTGAATTTTTATCTCCCGTGAATCATTTATTTTCAAAGAGTCGATCCCAATAAAATCTTACATAAGATTGTATAAAGTTGAGCTCTACGGAATGAAAGGAACTGAACATGCGATTATCCTCTTTTTAATGTTTGACGTCTTGTCTGTTTTTCCAGACATGATTCTAGAAAAATTGGCTTCCATTTCACTTTTTATTTGGGGTAAAGCATGCAAAGTCTCTTTAGGTAAAGTATTCGATATCCTTTGCTTGTACGTGTGTTATCCTTGCCCAGCATTGGGCAACGAATGTCAATACAGAATTATGATACTCTTTCGGTACTGAAAAATGTTACTACACATAACGACTCCATGTCGAGTAAGTTTAACTTCCCTCGGGTTGACTCTACCATTCCAAGGGTAGTACACAGATCATTCACGGGTCGAAATGCTCACTGGAGGATGAAAACTCCTATTCAATATCATCCCAGGCATAGACGAAGTGAACTTTTGTCCCTATCACCCTACTTGATGAAAAGACTCAAACCACAGAGGGTGTCCGTGTCTTTTGTAAAAAGGTCAGAAACCGTCCGGAAATGTAGGGCGTTCAAATCGCCGTATAGCGTGACAGAACTATATATGGAAGACTTGCAAATGGAGTGACTATTTGTCACGTGATTTCCCGCGATCGTTGGCTCAATACAGGACCACCGCATTTTCATTTTGCATGCCAACATTCATATTTTCTCGATGAAAGAGTAAACGGCAGGGAAATGTCCATGCACAGTTCAAACGTGAGCCGTTTGAACTATACCTGTCAAATTACTACAGCACAGTCGGAGCTCGTTGTAGAATTCATATTTGGACACCAAAATGTCGTTGACCACCAAGAGGTGAAAATGTTCTTGTTTACAAACAATATACCATTGCAACTTAGAGAGCTTTTGATAATATGCATTTGAATGACGTTATGCAAGGTATTTCAATGCACTCTTTTGCTGTTTTACAAAAAAAATCATGCGACAGGTAAAATCAGAGATCTCCACACGACGCTTCAAAATGGGTGTTTTTCTCGCTTTGGCTAGCACCAGATTAGACTGGATCCTTATTACCCATTCAAAGTAGAGATAACGGACTATGAACAAACAAAACTTGCCGTTGTTTGCTTTCACTAATACTATTTAGGTCACACTATGAATCGTTTAGATGGAGGAGGCCTTTCACATTCTCAAAAGAAGTCGATTTTCAAACAAGGACGCTGGAGACATGTTCCGTGAATCAGAAATTCGTGCTAATCAAAAATCAGTACATACAAACCACTACCTGTTAAGATATTTTAACCCTACAAATACTTAAAATTTCGGCGGCCGATATCTGCCGACAAACCTCATCTCCAACCACTGTTTAAAATAGTGGCAATAAAAATACATTTTCAATTCAGTTGTAAAATCGACGAATACCTGGTAAAAACTGATCAGTTTGGCCCGATACCTCGTTTTGGCCAATACTTACTTGACAAAGGGATGAGCGAACCTCGCAAATATTCTGTTCACTGAGAGTTCTGTGCTTGCCTGCCGACATATGATGTCTCAAGTCTTTGACACCGACAAAGAAAAATAAGGTCAAAATTGAAACCCGAAGGCAACACCGTGTTTGTATTCGATACCCGCAATGTTCCAAAGATTACATCGCTTCGTTACATTGCACGTAATATTTCTCGTTCAGGAATGCTGTAACCAACAGCACGAATACAAACAGTGCTCGAGATCATAAAAAAATAATTCACGCCGAATTTTTGAAACTCTTTAGAATTTCTGAAGATTCAATCTTAATTTTTAATTACATCCTCAACAACCAAGTGTATGTGTTCTGTTTGTTGTTGCAAACATTTTCTACACAATGATGTCACAAAATATCTTGCTTTCGGATAACCTGAGTAGCCATTGGTTTGAATTGCCGATTTAAGTGAACGCGAAATCTTGCAATCTCAAAGCGACAACCGTGCAAGCTTACCGACGCCATAAATTACGTATGTTACCGGGCCAACATGCCTAATATTTTTCAAGTGTCAGTAAATTCGTTCAGTATTTGGTATTTGGACAATGCCATATGTAGGTCAAGATGGCCTTATCTTGTTTGCTTTTCTCCTACATACCTTCTTTATCGTTTACTATGCAAATTATTCTGGACCTTGAACTGTGACTTCACTCAACTTTTAACCCTGCATTGGAAACTTGCTAATAGGGCCGGTCTATACGATTGACCAGCACGGGATATTAGAGTTATTTTCTACATGCTTTCACGGTGCAAAGTATTCCATATATGTAAGGGGACCGTCATTATTTACTTCCTGGGGTCGGAAGAATTACATTAGAAACTCCGAAATTCCGAGAAACCCACAGCCAATCATGGTTTATTTGAGTAACCCCTTCTTTAACACAGAAACTTTGACTGAACCCCCCCCCAAAAAAAAAAAAATAAAAAAAAAAATTGGAAAGTTAAATGTCAATACATGTATTTGTAAAATTTAAAATAAAATACAGCAATAGTAAAGACCTTTCAAATCCTGGTTAACCATGCTAGATTATCATCGCTTATCTCATGACGCAACTGAAAAAGGTGAAACCAACAAAATATAATTCAAACAAAGTACGGATATAAAAGCTCAACCTATAACCAGTATCCAACCGTATAGCATTGGTAATTTGGAAGGGTATGGTAAAATGTCAAAATGGTTTTTGAACTTAGGTCAATTAAAATATATATTTCTGTAATAATATAGGGTGTTGAATTGACAACAGTTCAGTTTTGTCCTAGATCCTGTGCATTCACTAATAATGGTATCTACTGAGAGCATTTCTCCATGCTGAAGTATTAATTTTATTACTTGATAGTGGATTGCAGCCGAGCCAGTTTTACATGCCTGGCCACATGTCAAGTACATCATCAACTTTCTTGGAATCTTGCTAAATTGTTGTTTATTACTGTAAAGGTATACTGTCACCTATTCCAATTTTGCCACAGTTACCATGGAAAGAGAAAATCTAACCAATCACAGATTTTAGCGGGTGGCCGCTTTTTAAAACAGCGCCCTCAGATGCGCATTTTGAATACCAAGGAACACCCCCTTGACCATATATGGGCATATTCAGATTACAGGTGACTGTAAACCTTTAACTGGTTGTTTGCTACTTCTTTTGCCAAATAGCTTCAATTTTTCTTCGTTCTCTGTAACATTTCTTTCATGTAAGATATTAGACTTTTTTACCATTCATCAGACACATTTTTTTTCGTGTAATGAAATTCGTATTTAAACCTTCAAAATGTTCAGCAAACTTTCAATGTTTACACCGCCTTTTCAAGTTTTGAGTTGTATCAAGATACATAGTGGAATTTACACATACCATGCTTTGGTCATTTTTGCGTGGTTTCATGTAGTTAATATTTATTGTTCTGCTGATTCAGAAGTATTCATTTGCTTTATATTTACATACATACATGTAAAATATACTTATATTATCAAATAATCATCATTAATTAGTTGAAAGATACAAGAAATCTCTATTGCTCAGGTATTTTTGGACTGATTGGACTGATTTTCTTGCAATAAATGATGGGTGTGTTATCGAGGCAGTCCACTGTAATGTATAATTTGTAGAATTATCTTAAAGTTTCTTTACACATTCTCCCCACTGAATAATCAGTACTCTATAGAAGAGAGAGTAGATGTATCTGATGCTTGATCAGGAAAGTATACCAATTTTTATCAGGAAATACTGAAAAATTAGTGTACATATATATCAAATTATTTTACCATGTTGTTATAAAATTGTGCCATTTTTAATCTATATTGTTTTTCATTCGTTTCTATAATTTTTGTATCATTTCATAACTGCACTGAATGCTTCAGTACCCCCTTCTTCCTCTCCACATTCTGAGCAACCCTCCCTGTAGCTTTAATTTTTTTTTAGTTACCCCCAGGCGTAAAAAATGACGGCTCCCTAAACGCTTGGCGTTCGAATTCGGCCCGGTCCCTTTTTCGCTTCTCTTTTCACGCGCGGATCATCGGCCTCAATTTCCGCTTGTTGCTAGGCATTGCCCCTGTGTCGGACCAACAAGAAATGCATAAATGGCGTGTGCTGTTGACGTCAAAATAAAGGTGTTCAGAATTCAATATCGCATGCCCATTAGATAGGATGTGTTAGGATATGTATTACACCCTTGTTTTCTTTGGACAATCATGCTAGTATAGGAACAAACTATACGTGTCTCGGCAATGGCTGATGGCAAGAAAAGAAATCGACTTGAAATGACCACTCGGCGGCACGTTGGCCGTATCCGAAACGACCTGTCACAAATATGATCGGGGGGAGCTGTGCCTGTGGCATGATTGAAACTGATTAATACTGTTCGCATGACCGTGCTTGTAAGTGAAGTCCAAAATAGCCACTCTTTACAAAGTATGAAATAGATTGTGCTTGGGGAACGAACACAATTAATGGAAGGGGACTGAGGAGAGAAAATATATGGCCATTTTATAATCCTCAGCCTCCTTTCCAATATGAGCCAACATTTTTTACGCCCCTTACTGTTACGCAAGACAATTTTTGATGCCCCGAAACGTACAGACGGCAGGCGCCAATTAGTGCCATAAGCTCCCTCTGGTATGTATATCTATCTATCTATCTATCTATCTATCTATCTATCTATCTATCTATCTATCTATCTATCTATCTATCTATCTATCTATCTATCTATCTGCATCTTCAAATTGATAGATATACACATGAAGTGAGAGCTTATAAAGGCTATACGCACGCATGCGAAGTTTTACAGAATTATATTCTAAAATAACTTTAACTGTATGTGGGAAATTTTTGTAAAAGAATTAACATAACATCCTAGGAACGAATTATTGTCAATATGTCAATGATAATAGTGACCGGAGTAGAATCCATGTCCATGAAGTGATGGAGTGCATAATCAGTCAGTTGTCGAAATACAGCCTTTTCATTGGATAACCCGAGAAAACAGATTTATGAAAACAAAGTTTTCTGTCCAATTCAAGTTTAAAAGGCCCCTGACAGTTCTCTTGAATTGTCAAGGTCAAGATTTAGTGTTTTCGTGCCTCTCTCCCCCTTCCCAAGTGTGTGAAATTAAGATAAAATAGCTTCGGGTCATAAGGGCCTGCACCAAGCCAAAGCTTCAGGTCCTTACAGAAAACTGCCGGTCCTCAATAAGTGCAGTTGTCAACTTCTCCACCAATACTATGATTTTGAATGTTGTAATATTTAATTTTTCATGTCCTTTTGTCAATAGAGTCAGTAAGTATTCACTCAAAAAGACTATTGTTCACATAGATTGCAGAATAGTGTAGTGAATGATCATGAAATATTCATCTACATGATCTGGAATCTGGAAAAGATCACAGCCTTCATCTTCCTCATTGTCATGCGCACACATTTATCAATGTTTTCACCATGGGGGGGGGAGGGGGGAATATGGGACTAACAGGAGAATTTGACATTTTTCTAGCCATGTCAAATCCCCCACTCTCGGACTATAAATGATATGTCAAACATCCCGGGGGCCGGGGAATACTGGCTCATGCACTGGCTACATGTGGCTGATGAAAGCGAGAAAATTTATCTCTCATGACTTTCTATGGGGAATGTGTTCTCTGTACAAATGTACACTACACCAGGGCATGTGATATTGTGATTTGAAAATGGTTGGCAAGCTGAAAATCACTTCTGAAATTAGCCAACGCGAGTGGTAGAAGAGTGAGTGAATAACTTAGTACCTTGAAAACAGTCATAAGTGTATGATAATTTTTTATGCAAACATTGATTACTACGTATTTTTTAAACAGAAGGGAGACAATACTTGGTATGTATTTTGATATGACGTATGGATTACTTTCAACATTTTTCAAAAAATAAATATGCTTAAATGTGGCCTCAGTTGCATTCATGAAGAAACAGGTGAAGTTAAAAGGACAAGTATCGTAACTTTTACTCGATTATAGAAATTGCAGACAACATGAATAGCAATTGCCACTCGCGGAAATGAATGCATATTTTCTGATCGAAAAGTTTTGCCTGAGCGTTTGCTGGGTCTCATCGCCCTTTGAAAGCTTAAAGTTATTAAAATGACTCTGAAAGGTTTGACAGACACTCGATACTGCTGAAAACCATCGACACCGTAAAATCTTAAAAGACGTATTTTTTTGCGACATTTAGGCCTACAGCCCAGGATGAGGGTGAGTTTTGCATGCCTGTCGTAAAACGGTACCGATATACATCGAAACAATTTGAAGGCCTACTCTCGGCCTCAGAGAGTATACACGACGGATCGTGCAACTCGACAAAACTGTTATGATAAGGCCGCTCTGTTTTATAAAATGTACACTTATTATCGCGTCGATATATCGTGGTAACAGTCGGCCTTGTGAACTTTGGTTAAAGACCAACGAGCAAGCAAGATGTTCTAGCGGTTGATTGTCGACTGCAAGTAGCACAATTGGGCTGTCGTGTAACATCTAGTCCTTGTATCGGGCGTAGTTTAAAACCATAGAGGTAAAAAAAAAAAACCATGTTCAAAACCAAATATGATTAGTCAACAGCACTGTTATCTTAATAGGTTTTTGTCTTAAACTCTTCTATGAACCGTTTATTTTTTGAACGCTTCGATGGAAAATCAAAGCAAAGAAAACGGAGTCAGTTTGATAAAACGAAGGGCTGTATTATGTACATTTATGTACATTTGTGTACATGTAAATTCCGAATACTTAAAGTGTGGAACTAGTGAAGTGATACTGGGTGTTGTTGTCATATGACACAGATATGCTAACATTAACAGGGTTACACTCACTAGACGAGTATTATTATAATATTGTATCGCATTGTTGCACCAAAATCAATTCATTCGATTGCTAGAATCTGCATGCACGGACATAATCCATACTGATCTGAATGTAATCAGCTGCACCATGCTATGCGCGTCGATCGGAGGGATTAGACTCTTCGTAAATCAGAGTCAGTCATCATCTGCATCTGTTACAGGTCTTGACGGAGAAATTTTCATCATTTATTCTAAATTTCTGTCGGTCATAAGGACCGACATGTTGCTAAAAACTTTCGGCCCGACGAGAAATCTGTCAGTCTCGGACCGTCGGACCGACGTTAATTTCGCACACTGCTCTCTCCCCCTTCCCAATTGTCGTCTCTGTCGTTAATTGTGTGTGTTTCCTTGGTAGGTCTGGGTACCCAATGGGTGGAGGGTCTCTGGTCTGGGCTATATCTGGCTGCGGCTTTGGTTTAAAGCTCATGTAGCTTTGACTGCGTCGACGTCAACGCCACTGCAATTTTGCATTAATCTGTAAAAAATCTGTAAAAACCAGTATTATGCTTGTTTCTGTGATACCGAAGAGCATGTATGTGGAACAACTGTATACCTACATAATAAATTGACGTATCATAAGTCGTTATACTTTTGGCCCTAACTTTCAGGTGTTACCAAGCTCATTCTGAGTATTTTTGCGGTGAATGACCGGTAAGCTTATCCACAGTAAATGTCATACTGCTCACTGGCGCTATGGGACTAGAAGGCAAAAGTGTAAAAATTGTTTATGTTATTAATAAATTTATAAATATGAACATTTTTATAAGAAATATAATATTTCTGTCATATAACCACTCAACAGTAAAAAAAATAAGCCACGTTCAGAGAGACTGCCATGCTTGCAAGCTTAAGGCAAAACTATGACAGTGCATTATTCTGCAAATACTACAACTATAGACTCCATTTCCGACGATCAGTGCTACCGAACCACGCGAATTCAGCATAAATTCTGAAATGTAAAATGATGAAAGGAATATTGTACTATATCGACAATGTTTATATTTATTAAGTTATTAATGACATAAACAATTTCTACACTTTTGTTGAGACTAATAATGCCTCCTGGCCTCGTTAGACCTCGCTGCCTTGATAGTCTGCTCAATTTACAGCTCGCCTACTCAATGCACCGCCTTCTACCACACATGTATTACCGGGGCTGATGTCTTTGACTGTTTGTCTGTTAGACTGAAAGGTTCAATGGTGTATGGGTCTCCACCAACTCCAACGCCAGTGGTCTGGGTTGGAGTTGCAGATTTCCATACGCGACCGAATCTAAGTCGTTCGGTTTATTTGTGCGGCTTGAAGTATATGCCGTCCCTTCCCTGTCGTTCGATCCTCTATGACTGTGACCTTCACGTTAATATTTCTTACACCGTGGTATCTTTGTACGGTCTTTGAGTTGCTGTATTAGGCCCTACCATTGTCGTTCTTTGTTTATAAATTTCTCAAATCGTAGGTAGAGTAGATTGACCTAGAAATGCGATAAGAAAACTGGGCAATCAGAACGGAGCAGATAACCTCTGTAATCCCTAACCCAGTTTTTAAGACTCGCCTCACGGTAAATGCGTCCTACTCTTCGATTGTTTGTGGCGTACAGAACCTTGTGATATGTATGAACAGCAAGGGGCTGGTAAACATTCAGCCACTACCATTTCCTTTCAGTGGTCTGAAACATCCTACTTTGAGTCAATCCAAATATATGAAGACACACACAGGTCACCGCCAAAATGATGGAACTACAAATCATGTATTTATCCGCAAATGCATATAATTTAAAACTGCTGCGTCATCATTTTTTCTGCGTGAACACTGTGTGGTTGTTTCAGTTGAATACTCGACTCCGAGTCCAGGTCGCCTTGAAATCGAGCAGTATAACACTGCTTCTGAATAGATTTCTCAACATAACTTCTTTTATCAAGTCTTTCGTGAAAGTTTTAAGAAAATGCCAATGTTGCAGTCCCTTGCATTTCTTCATTAATGTCATTTGAAGAAATCCACGCGGCACAATCTATGATAATCTACGTATTTATTATACTAAATTTTAATTTTTTATCGACACTCACGGCACAGCAAAGGAGAACTCTTAGGGAGGCACAGTGGACCAGTTGTTAGAGGATGGTGAGTTCGAGACGCGGTTCAAGACCCGGTAGCTCCAGAGTAATAGACTCACTGTCGGAGGATGGTGAGTTCAAGACTCCAGCACGGTGTCGTGCCCCTGAGCAAGGCACTTTACTCCCCAGTGCTCCATTTGGGGTTAGTGGGGATGCGTACCTCATCCTTTAATTGGGCTAACGCCCGTTGGATGATGGACTGATAAAAACATTATTGGACTCATAATTGCCAGCTGGTGCTCTGTAAGTCCCTCTGAAGTGTCGTACAGGACACTGACTTGTAGAAAATGAACCAGTAACTCTAATTTTGATGATATTATTTACTATTTTCGGTTTTTACGTCAATCACAGTGTCTTGTTCTAGTCCCCAAAGCTTATGTCGAGACAAACAGTATTCCTGTCAACTCAGCCAGTACAGGGCAGACTGCATATTGTTATTGTTGACGAGTGAATTCTGGTCCGGACTGGAATTCAAATTTAAACAATTTTAAACAATAACAGTGCATGTTACACATATAGACACTACGCTGACAAGACAAATAAGTGGGTGTTCAACATGATTTGAGGGTAGAACAAAAAACTACGCTTGACATTAAGATTCCAAGATAAGAAATTGACCTTTTTAATCTAACAATTCTCTGGTGGTTAATAAGCACAAAATCCCCTTAAATTATACATTTTCTGAAAGCGTAGATATAGGGAAACATTTTGGTAACCACAGTGTCACCATTATATACACAACTATCAGGTGACAAGTAATTTGCATAACCTTTCAAAAATCGGTTTTCCCTATGTTATGTCTCAATACTTCTAAATATCTGACTCAAACTTTCTGGAATGCAAGCTGTCACAATGCTTTTCCAAACAATGTCTCACATTTTTTATATCTTGCTTAGTTTTTTTGGAGCACAATTTTAAAAGAAATCAACTAGGGTTAAATTCTCCGCTCTGAAAGTTTTTTTCTGGCATAAAAATTGTTTTAGAAGGTTTAAAAAATTCTTGAGACACCCTTTGGAAGATCCTTAGGACAGCTTGCAGTCACACAAATTTCAGCTTTATATCTCAAAGCATTGCAACAAAACATTGAAAGGTTATGCAAATTACCTGTCACGTGATAGTTATGTAAACATATGGTGATACTATGGTAACCAAAATGTTCCCCTATATTTAGGCTTTCCAAAAATATATAATTTACGGGGGTTCTGAGCTTAAAAAGGTCAATTTCTTGTCTTGGAACCTTAAAAACTGAAATAGTGAAAAAACTCATCAAAAGTTAACGTTACTGGCCCTTTAACTTCAATCTAACATAGGCCTATACACAGTCACCTCAACTTAAATCACTTTCAATTTTCATGTTGATCTGTCGACTAAATAGGCTATGTTTGCAATGCAACAAACTTTACGAAAGAACGATAAATTGTTTAACCCTTCGAGAGAGACGCTGTATTCTTCTGTCCGGTCTCAAGACGCGGTCACTAGGATGTATCATGGAGTACGGTGGCAAAATGTCCTTGGAGTCTTTGCCCCAGAAATAAAAAAAAATCACCATAGGACTCTCCCATGTGAACCCTAAGAGCTAGAACGAGGCACTCGGCCATCAATTTGACATTTTGGAGTTAAGAGTGATAAATGCCTTACGCCAACTTGTCAACAACACCGCATCGGTTGTACGTTTTGAAAGAGCGAAACTGTCAAAACATTGACGTTGCACAAAAAATTGCCTTGAGGAGATCAGTCACCCTCATTTTCGTCGGCTGCACAGAGGTACCGCGCCAATGATTACCGAGGCCGTGTACGTGCCTATGTATAACACACATTTCCCGGCCCTGTGCGGTACACCTGTCGCGAGAATGGAGACACACCTTCGATGTTAGAAAGAATGGAATCTTTTGAAAACTTAAGGTAGAATACGCCTCTAGGATATATATTCGGACTCAAATTTTTACAATTCTTTTCTGATCTACCACTCGTGATAGCTCATTTTAAAGCTTTTGGCGTAAGAAAAATTTTCACCGTTCCAGTTTTTCGAAAATTGATAATTTTACTTCCTCCCGTAGAGCTAACATATGGACGTGGCGGCCATTTAGAATATCGGTAAACGATAGGTAATATGTTTCTATAGTAACAAACTTTGCACGGTGACCCCTGATTTTTATTATTGATTTGGTGAGACAGTGGTTGAAAGTTTCACTGAGGAAAGTTTGAGTAAAAGTCTATGTCTTTAACTTAGTATAGACAGATAAAGTGTATATTTAATAGCCTTGTCATGACAACGCACTGTTTACGATATGCAATGTCATTGTTGACAAATTAATTCTCTCGTCCAGACTAAATTAAGTCGTAAACAATAACATTGGACATTTACACACATGCAGTGTGTGTCAACAAGTTGAGCAATAGGGCAGGCATTGCGGCATTGCAGTACAAGAAACTACATTTTAAAAACAGAAAATCACTCATGGCAAACAGGTAATGGACTTTGAAAAAGTGTTTAGCGATATAGGGCGAGGAAGATCTTCATTGTGCCTTGACGGTCACGAAAAGAGTTTTTGAATGTTGTGCCTATATAGCGACATCTAAGGTAACATGACTCTATGACATCTACTAGGTCACAGTCCCTCGGTGACTAGTCGTCAACTACACAAAGATGTGACATCAAGTGCAAAACAAATTAATCAATCAATGCTGGTATTGCTTGCTTGGAACCTGTCTAGGGGAAGATATTCCTGTCCCACTGGGATCAGCATGATCCCCCGCCTTGTGCTTGAATTTTGAAGTCGGAATGAGTGTCTTCATTTACTTTACAAAAGAGTGTGAAAATGCACGAATTGGATTATTGTAACAGAACGTGTCTCTGTGTTGTGCCCAGAGCAAAAACGGTATAACTACCTACATTCAAATGTAAAAATTAACTGAGACTGGTGACTTTGTTTTCCACTGACCTCAGGCACTCAAAAATCACAACGATTAGAGTTGTACCGTAAGTAAACGAAACGTGTAAGCGGGCCTTGGTGAAAGAAGACGTGCGCGATCCTTGTAACGCCGAGGTCGCATTCTACTTCGTTCAAAGAAAGTGACCTCCTCCAAAGGGTGTCAAAATGATGACCCTCTTGTTTTACATGCAGGCAACTTTAAGCTTGTAATTTCCATGCACAGGATGATTTTCTTTATACCTGAGAATTTGACATGTTTGACCTAGTAACAGGTGCTGACCCTGTGTCGGGACGATTTCTTCTAAATAAGCTTATAAACAAAGGCAGAAACATATCAGAACGTACTACTTGCATTGAAATGGCAGTTTGAAATACAAGAATCAGGCATATTCGAAATTCATCACTGATGGCGCACGGCACAGTTTTTGTCTAGTCTGTTCCCTGACCCATTTCTACCGCTGGCTGCGCTGCCAGCGCGACGTAGAAATTAAATTAACTTTGGTAAGCGCTCTTCCGAGGATTAACTATAGGCGCCCCCCCCCCCCTCTCTCTCTCAAAAGATGCCAATCAATATTGTAACAAGCACTTATTAGGCAGTTTTCCGAGACAAGCCTTATAAGCTTAGATTTGTATTTCTCCGATCGATCATTGGGGAGGGGGAGGGTTTCCTCCACAGGCGTGATGTTTTCTGGGTAGTTTCTATGAGTGTAGTTTATGCTACGTTCCGACGTTCTCTTCCGTAGCCCAGAAAACATCACGCCTGTGTAGACTGGCGCGAGCCAGATAGCAGTGAAGAGAAATGTGTTTCATTGTTGTGTTTCATTCAATAACAATGCCCCTTCCATAAACAGATGAATTTTCCCAGAGCTCAAAGTTAAGAAGATTCCAACGTTAAGCATTTTATGAGGTTTCAACTTTTTCTGTAATTTTTGCGATGCCATTTAAATCCTTTAATTGTTGAATTTAATAGCATACGGAGAATTTCTGATAAGAATTCCTTTCCTTTCATTATAATTTTAAGCATGCGACGTGTGATAAACGCTCATCTTAAGTTTCAAATGTTGAATGCGCCTCTAGTCGGAGGCAGCTTTTCCACACTTGCAAAATTTCAGTGTCCTACATGAAATAGTTGTCGTTGGTGGCGCCCTATATAACGCACAGTAGACACCTACCTTTGTGCCAAGAGGTTACAACCAGTTTGACATTGGTTTGTTTCAGTTCAACGACATCAATCAACAACTCTCAAGACAGTATACAATCAAAAGTTTCTGTATACAAATTCTGAAAATATTCTTTCTTTATTTACTTCATTTAAATTAAAAATATTTCATTTTATAGTTTTATTTTTCATTGAAGGTGGACACATTTTCTGATCCGGGCAAAAGTACAATTTTGATCAATATAGATGCACAGAGACGCTATGGAGTAAATTAAGAAATTATTGCCTGAATTAAGTACAGCATCAACGTCCAAATCTGAAAGGAAATTTTCCAAGTGAAAGAGGACAAACTCAAACCAAGAGGAATGAATGCACTAACTGATCACTGAGACATACCAAACTAAAACAGTAATTCAAGGCTTGTTGGATGTAGAAAGAATTAACTTTGGTCTAAGATTACACAGGAATATTAACATATACATCTGAAATTTTCTGATATAACTTAACAAAAGGTATAAAATGAACATTAATGTACACAGAAGATATTAAATGTAACCAACCATTGTGATTTCTGCACAATTCACATATTATATATTCTCTATAGAATGTGATAAGGTTCAGAATTTGAGTGCTGCGAGTAATTAAATATCCGTATGAAGGTCAAATGTGCATCAGGAGAGATATTCAGACCCTTAAACTTTTTCCAAACTTTCCTGTTTGACTGTTTGTATGTGTTCATTTGGAAGCTCTTGGAGAAAATGAAGCTTTCACCATCTTGTTTCAGTGAAAACCAGACATTTAATTTTTTCACCCATAGAGATCAGTGGCATGTTGAATGAAAAAAGTCAGTAAATAATAGGTCATCTTTTGCTTTCACAGTGACTCCTGATTTTCATTCTTGATTTTACCAGTAATAGAGAATGGTTTAAAGTTTTCTTTAGGGAAGTTGGAAAAAGTGTAAGTCTTTCAGTTTCGAGGCCTGTACAGCTGTCACATCTCATCATACTACAACTTACAGTTTTCTACTACCCTGCTGTGAATTGCATTGTTGGCATAGCAACCAGTCACACTGTCTCCATCACTTTTTTCAAATGATGATTTCCTGAATGCCAGGCTCTCTAATAATATGGTTTTGAAATCAATTTCAATTTCAGCAGGCTGAAAATCTCCTTCATTGTCCCAAAATAATAACATTCTATTCATCACATCCCTGTCATTATTTGGAAATGGTCTGCTGTTGATTGTTGATCCAGCTTGAAGCTGGAAGTTCGGAAATTGACAGATGTCACAGATAATTCTCACAGACACACTTCAAATCATCAGCTGGTTAATTAAGTCAGCTGTATGCAAAACAAACATGAAAACACAAATAATAATTTTGCAGCTTGTGTCAGATCCAAGTTGATATACATTTATATCATTACTAGACTTTACAAAAATAACTTGAAATAACTATACAATACAATGATACAATAGGCTTATGGGATATAATTACTGTTATTGCTACAGAGTGATTAGAAAATCAGTATGTTGTCGGGGCAGCATGAAAAGGCAGTATAAATAGTTGAAATTTGGAGGGATTTCACATGGCTATTCAAATCTTGAAAGAATTCCACGTAGTTCTTCAGTGAATTTCTCAAAACATGAGTGTTATTAGCTGGCAGTGGTGGATTTACATGCAGTCATGCGCCTGTTCAAATATGTTAACCCTAAATTCTCGATTCGTGCATCCCTGATACCTTTTAAATAGACAAACCACTGTGTTGAAAACAATAGGACTGAACCATAAGATGAGTGGTACGGGGGAAAAGGGTTGTCTGATAGCACCGATTAGTCATAGCTTATGAACAGGAAAACTACCGTGTGTATCAGAATATGGATGAAATCAGTAGAATATTTTTATCCTGTCGCACAGTTTGGCCGAGTCGACTCTCGATTTACTTTCCGCGTCTTGTGATGGCTTCTCTGATCTGTTTGTCTAGCTCTGTGATGATTCTATCGTGATGTGTGTACACTCCAGTTCTGAGCAGAGTGTCTCTCTCTTCGATGAGTCTGGCTACGTGGTCATCAACACTGCTGTCCAGGTCAGTTTCACCGCCCTTGGCATGCTGCCCCTCGCCATTCGTAGTCCCTGCTGGAGATCCCTGTTTCTGCTGTTGCAGTTCTTGCTGAAACCTGAAACGGTGAAAGAAAAATTCAAGGATATTTTGAGATCGGTGGAGCAGACAGTCCACTAGAGTGGTAGTAATGTGTAATTGTTGCTGGCATCTGCTGTTCAAGTATACTTACAATACATGATCAAATGAACACCCTTCATGTTTGCATCTGAATTCAATAGAGGCCATCATAAAGTCAGACTTTAATCATGCAGTGCTATCATTTTTATAAAGACAGGGCATCACATTTTCTTGTGAAGAAAACTTGAGAATGCATATATTAACATGAGCCATACTATTCTTATTTGTGTCCGATAAAAAATTAGAAAACTGAAGGTTCAACAGCGCTTCAGGCATGAAACAACCCCTTTGAGTTCCAGTTTCTGAATTAAAAGCTGGTGCCCAGAGTGTTATTTTACTCAGTATTCTTTGTATTTCTGCGCTATACAGAGATAATGGTAACATAAGTCATACTGTCGTGCTTTATGCTTGCTGACTTTGAAAGCTAAAGTTTCCAATCTCCAGTTACTAAATAACAACCAATACCTAGCACTTCCCTATACGATGTACAGTATTAATTATCTTCTTGAAGTCAGAAATCAGACCATTTCTTACTTGCTGAGCTCCCCTTTGATATCTTCCAGTTCCTTCTTTTCAGACTTGACCACTTCTTTCTCCTCGGCTGCCAGGTACCTGAGTCTCATGTGTTCAAGTTCCTGCTGTTGTCTCTTGAGTCTGGCTCGGGCCTCGGCCTGTTCCTTCTGCTTGAGTCTGGCCAGCTCCTTCAGGGCCCTGCCCCATTGCTGTTTGTAATGAATCTTGGATTTGGTGACCGAGTCCAGTTTCCGTTCCAGTTCAACCTTCAAGACAGATGGGTGAAATGAAACACGAATAAGGACATTTTACAACCATATTTTTGCACTTACATAGGCATTATATTGTTGGCATAGCAACCAGTCACACTGCCTCTGTCATTCTTTAAAATAATGATTTCGTGAGTGTTAGGCTCTCTAATAATATTGTTTTGAAATCAATTTCAATTTCAGCATGCTGAAGTCTCCCTCATTGTCTCAAAATTATAAAATCCTGTTTGTTCAAATCTTCATCGTAGCTTGAAGATAAATGACTTTCCATGGATTGTTGATCCAGCATAAAGCTGGAAGTTAAGACATTGACACAGGTCACAGATAATTCTAACAGACACACTTCAAATCATCTGCTGGTTAATTAAATCAGTGGTGTGAAAAACACAGATGAACAGTGGTAAAGTGCCACAACCAACATAGTTCCATAAATATAAACTTTGTTTATTTTTTTCACAAAGTCCAATATCTGTTTGTTTTCCCTACAATTTTTTTATACTGCGTAAATTGATAGACAATCGTGACTTTGTAATTTTAATGATTTATCAAAGTAAACAATCACTGTAGAAGCATAGCCTTGTTTGGAGGTTTCAAGAGAAAAAAATTATCAGGGTATTAAACAGTTACTAGTGATAAACCTAAAGGTCACAGCCTCGTATGAACCCTACCACTGGGGTTATCATAGTCCACATTTCATGTAAGCACTTTTATGATTTCATTTTATGATGCACATTTTACACAGTTTCCTTTTAATGGTTTGCATATCGTTAATGAGAATTATTGAACACTGTATCAAATTATATGAAAGCAGAGAATGTTGCACATCACAGGCTACCTGATACTCTTCCACTTGAATGTGACCAGTGCAATGAAAGATGCTTTTACACAAAATTGAATGACTTCACAGAGTAGCGTGTATAATAGTGCGCAGGTTTGTGGCTTTTGTCATCGGGTTAGATAAATAGCCCGCCACTACGACTGTCAAACATTAGTTTTCCTGCGAGCACAAAGAGTGTGGACACAGTAAACTGTAGTGCGTCAAGATTGTCTAAAATTTAACACCTCCATTTCATTGGCTACCTTTATCTTTGATCTCTACTGAGTTCCTGGAAATGCAATTTGAGGGGAATGAAAATAGTGAGAGATTTTCTTTATTCTTCCGCAAACTCAAGGGTACAGCTACAACAATTCCACACTAACCTTTTCTAGAGTTAGCAGGTTGATCTCTGATTGTAGTCTGACTTCTGGTTTGGTGTTTATTTGCTCTCTGTACACTTGGAAATCTCTCTCTTTCTCTTCAAGTTTCTTCTCAACCGCTGTCAGTTGCTCCTGAATTCGCTGCTTCTGTTCTTCAAGGTCATTGACCTTTGACCTGATGGTATGTATATATGGTTAGCGTAAATTGGTGTATGGGAGCAACGTGTGCCATTTGGGAGGGGGGATGTGAATGGGGGAAAAAGAAAGAAAGGAAAAGGGACGGATGGTAAATGATATGGAGGATGAAAAGGACAATGGAGAGACTGGTATTAGAGTTTCCAGGGAGAAACTTGTTGAGAAAGCAAGAGAGACAGAGAGCATGAACAGAATATGAGAGAGAGAGAGAGAGAGAGAGAGAGAGAGAGAGAGAGAGAGAGAGAGAGAGAGAGATGGGGGAGGGGGGAGGGGATGAAGGTGCAAAGATATACAGTGGCTTGAGTAACCCTAAAAGGTCATTCCTGTTGAAACTGTCCTTCCATCATTAACTGGACAATTGACGGTGATTAATAAAAAGGGCTTATTCATTTATGTGCACTCAGTTGGTGCCATCCTATAGGATATCTATAATCTGTAATCTTCTTGAATTCATTCATAAGAAATTATAAAAGAAATATAAATTAAAGACAGTTAAGGAATTAAGAAAAAAATCATAGCAATTAATGAATGCAATAATATGAAAGCAACATGGTACCTTTCGATTTCCACTTGATGGAGGCAGTCCTCTTTCATCCTGTGTGAAGCATCCTTCAATTCTGACAGTTTTCTTTCGTAATCTCTCTGTAAATCATTTTTTAGTCTCATCACTTCAGCTTCGTTGGCAGCCAGCTGTTTCTCTCTCTTTTCTACATCAGTGATGGCCAGTCTCAGTTGCTCCTCAAGTCTACCGTATTCATCAACCTGAGAAGAGACGGCAGAAGACGATGGAATGTTAAGCAAGTGTGATGACAGACAAACTACTCCAACAACTTTATATCACTTCATTCAGTCACATAGCGTGATATACAAGAAGTCCATTTTTATCATCATGTTGTTGACAACTGAGACATTGAATATGCAGTGGTTTAGCTGTGATATAAATTCTCTCAAAGGCCTTAGTCTGTGATACTTCTCCTACTTTCTGCTGTACCCTTAATTGGTCAGCCAAGCAGACCACTACAGCAATTGGCAATGGCCTTGCTGGCTATGTCAACTTGCTGAGGCATGCATTACAAAGAGGCATTTCCGAGGGTCTGAGTACAGATGAGAATGTATGGAATCACACTGCACAGCTAACAATGGGCTGTGAGAATCTGTAGCTGTGACAATATGCATACACTGTCACAGAGTAGTTGAAAGCACAAACACTGTAGAGAGGTCCATGGTGAATGGTGCAGTATCAAGATCAGACCATCACTCAACTTGTGTCAGCTTGTGCTATATATGCTGCATCTGACCATGTAAACCATGAGCCAGCTGTCTATGCAATGTGCCATTTTCATGACCTCTCTACATAACATACATTTTCTGATGAGCAAAGTTCAATTTTTTTATGGAAAATGAGTAAGACAGAAAAAAGCAAATTCTGTGCAGAGTAAGTCGATATGGCCACCTGTACCAGAATTTTCAACCAAAGAGATGGATTCATAGCAACTGACATGATGAAAAGGATAGCAAGGAAAACTACATCACCTTCTTGCGAACAAGAAGTTCCCTCTCTTTGTCTCTTCTTTTCCACTCCTCAGCCAGGGCTTTCATGTGTTGCACTTCCTTGGCTTTCAGCTGAAATTCAACGGATGCCAGGTCAAACCATGCAACCACGATGCACATTGTAACTTCACGCATATATTGATTGATACAGCTCAGCTAGCTGTTCAACGCTGGGCCGTAATTCGAATGTCTTTGATTCATTTCACAAAGTAAAATTTCTTCAGGATTGTTGTCATGAAGGTGATATTCATAATAGTTGCTACGATTAACACTACTGAGTCAAATTGACTATACAGCTGTTAATACCCTCTGGGAATTTTGGAATCCTTTTACGGTGAAAAGGAACAGATGTATTGATAACCAATGGGAGAACAAAACTTGCAGTCCCCTAAGCCAGAAACACAATTTTAGTATATCAAATGTTCATGTCGTGTTTTAGGCTTATTTGCAATTTGTTTTTAATCTGAAAATTTTTACCTGCTTTTCATACATCTCTTCCTGAGCTTCCTTCCACATTTCCAGTTCCATGGCAGCTTTGTATTCTAAAGTTTCCCTGGCGTCTTTCTCCGGCTCTGCCGGTTCTTCTGGTTTAGGTTTCTGCTCTACGGTGGTGCTCTAGAACGTGACAATCACGGAAAATAAATGGCAAACATCACCATTCTTGAAAATGGTTACATGATGTGAAACTGATATTCAAAAGTCTGAATCTCTTTGGACGATTATGGAGACGGCCGTAGGGACATTGGAGGAACTTACTGTGTGCCATGTTTAACGATCAAGGTCCATTGAATTACCTGTGAGTTGTGCTTCTGACTCACTATACTACAGAAAGACATCAATCATTGATACAACATTCATACTGAGTGAAGATCATAGTGGATGGTTGACATCTATTGAAGTGATACAATTGTGGAAAGTGGTCCCTGTTCATGCTATTGAGTGCATGCCTCATAACAGATACAAAATACTACTGCTGATGATGCTGCTGCAAATCACTGCATGGTGGTTGGCATCATCAGATATGATGGAAACGGGAGTGATGATGGCGACAGAAATTGAGAATAAGTAAGTGAAAGCGAGATGCGGAGGGGTGAAAATTGAATGGAAAAGAGGGAACGGCAAAAGGAAAGGCCAAAAGGGGGAAGGAAACATGGGAATGGGAGAATAGGAGATTGGGAAGAGCTTAAGGAAAAGGAAATATGACTAAAAGAAATATACCTGAGATGGTTCAGTGCTGATGATAACTTCTCTAGTGTTGATTGGTCCATAGTCTTCTAAACCCAACACAATGTGAAGTTCACAGACACGCTGTTGTCTACCATCTGTAGATTCTGCAAAGACTCTCTCACTGCAGATCTGTCTCCATCCTTCAGGCTGACCTTCAGCTTTGCTCTAGGGGGTAAGGATTGACAGTGACAAATATATGACTTCAACGATATGAACAATTTACATAGTGGAAGTATCTTCAAGATACCCATAATTTTCTGTCCATTATAAGACACGGGGCCCTTTCAACAAACTATAGATTTTTGGTATAATTGGATCATTCAGGTGAAAGTTTTGTGATGAGCTTCTGATATGAAAATTGTTATAAAGGATCAGAGCGTTGCATCTTTAAGGAAGTCGAGTGCTAATCTGACATCCTATTCACTTGAACATGAAGAATTCTGCTGACAGTTCACAGTGAGTTGTCAAAGTAAATTTTTCAAAACTAACTCTCCTGATTGTATATCAGATGATGGACTGGAGTGTCTGTTGTATGAGGGCACTCCAACACTGGCTTCTTTTCAAAGGAAAAGTCAGTCCTGCCTAGAGAAAAATATCTTCCTGTCTAGTCAGATAATTCCTGAGTGAAAAACTATCACACGGATTATAAAACCCAACTTTGCCTACATCTGAATCTTTACACAGTGTACACTGGTGCTGAATGGGGATTAAGGAAATTATGAGGCAGAAGCTTTCCTTAAAGGCAGCTTTTCCAGTTTCTGTATCGTAAAGTGACATTTGAACTTAAAATCAAATGTGAATGTTATGTTTCTCAACAATACTAAAATATGTTACTGTTCATTAAAGTTTTTAATCATTTCAATCAGTCGGAAATCAGGATATGCGCACGGAAGTGTTACGTAAATTAATTAATAAAGCAACATTAATTGCAGTTAAAAACTTTACAAGTTTTGTTTACAGCAGCAGTCCCCATTCCCTTGTTCTTGCATTGTGCTCTTTTGAAAGTTGTGTCAAGTTCATTATTTTCTTTAGAGATAAAACTGATAAGGAAACCTGCCCCTTTAAAACCTGATCATTACGAGACAATGCTGTTTTCTGGCTCGTCTCTGATACAGTTGTCACTGCTTATTTATGTCCAGTCATATTGATGAGCATCAAAAAAATCTTTTCTACCAAGTTTCAGAAAAATACCCAAAAAGGTGGATTTTGGTTATCTCGCAACTCGTATTTCAGAGAAATAAAATGGCAAACGATGGTACTTTCTTGCAGCTAGGCATCATCGGTGAAGGATCTGTACACTTACAGCAACTCTAGCTTTATCTGCATTCAATATCTTAGCCAGAGACAACCTGCCTATTCCTAGCAGTACATCTTGGGTCATTCTATCTCGATGCCACACTTCAATCAATAGAGGTATCCTGTTGAAACAATCAGTAAAAGGACAGTAAAACTATAACATCTGCTGGCTCCATCTACCTCACCAACAGTCAATCACCAAAACGTTCAAATAAATATTTTATTTCTGTGCTTTGCTTTATTACATTAATTTGATTTCTCAGATCACAGTAATGAACACTGACAGCATATCTGCATGCACTGTTTCACAGCCAAGTCATTTTATTCACCACCAAGCCATGGTAAAATAATTCACTGTTCTGGTTTCAGCAATGACATGGAATGCTGCTTTGCAAGGCTGTGGAATATTAATACTGCCCCACAATTCAACAAGATACCGCAGGGTAGAGCAGACATCAACCACACAGTGTGACCTTTGACACGCGATATTTCTCAGCCCCTCAAGCCTATATATTAATTTCTCCCTTTCAGCCCAGCCCTTTACAATTACAATCCTAGCATCAGTGTAATAATATCATATCTGTAAATCTTTGCATTTGGCAGGTGTGCCACATAAACTTGACTTTCTCATAAAAGCAGTCAACATATCAATGTGAAACGATCTCATACAAAAAAATTTACATTGTTTAGGATCTTACTCTGATCTTACTCTTTTAAGTACAATTCAATAAGAAGGGTGATTTCAACAAAAATGTTAATTACGGATTTCTTGCATTCTAGGGTAGCAGACAAAATTTTTCTTGAATCAACTTTACTTGATGGAACAATGATACCTTATGGACTGTTTCCAGTACAGGTATTCTTCATTGATTGTTTTTGATATAGATGATACAACTCCTGTTTTTCTGTACAAAGAGCAAGTATGAGCGAAATACTACAGGAACTCTTTGATTTAACATGACTTTCAAATGTCAAGGCAAAGATATGACAATACACTCACGAGGAAAGACTACTTACCGTAGGAAAGTCTCCTTGAGTTGTTGTGGGGGTGTAGCAAAGTCAAAGGCACAGAATGAATGAGGTAGGAGTACTTCTGTATGGCGTCTCACTTCCACCGGTGGGTGGGTGATTATTGGAGCTGAGCTGCCAAAGAATGGGTAAGTATACCTGCAAGACAATTGTAAAATACCAAGATGACGTTTCCCTTCAATCTTCAATGAGTGACATTTTTGTTTAAGAAACCTTCATCTAAAATGTCAACTATGGAGTGAGGGGGTTTACTCCTAGGAGTACTACCATATTTTGTTTATTTTTATTTTTTACTAGATTATTATTTCTGCTGGATTTTTTCTATTTCTTTGTACATGTATTTCAATCATATTTTTATCAAACCATGGGGCAAATATCAATAAGACTCTAAATCTCTTGTTTATAAGAATCTGTTTCAGGTATTTGGAAGCAAAGTCTGCAAAACTGTGTGGAAAAAAACCCTGCTAAAGCATTTATCTGTACAATTTGATTTGTTTCTATTTTGTTGAATTTTTTTCTCATGTTTCTTTGTACCACTGATTATCTATATAACGCTCTAAAAACTGAATGATTGCGGTGTAATACTTTTTTCAGGGCATTTTAATGAAATGTACAGAATAAAACTCCTGTGGAAAAGCAGAAAGATGATGGCGATTTTGTCAAACAATTGTGGAATATTAGAGTAAATGAGCACTGCTGTTTTCCAATGACTATTGTCAATCTAATTTACAACAAATCTTCATTTATAAAGTTCTTTTTCTTTGTACTCTATCTTTACATATAGTTCCCTAACTCCAGAATCTATGCTTTACAGACACATTGAATACACACTTAAGTATAGCAGCAAAATATTCTTTTTACATCCTTTGAACTTGTACAGGCTAAAAAATCTCTCATCCTCAGATTATCAGATCGGCAACAAAAAAAATTTCCCACGTGCACACAATCTACCATAGCCAATAAAAGGTAAATTACACTGTGGCGATAACAAAAATTAATCTATCTCTTGTTTGTCATATCACGGTGGATATTTGTCCCACACAGAACAGAGATAATGCACTCAAGTCTGCACAGAATGTACCCATATGCTAAGTCAAACATGCATCCAACATAGCCATAAAAAAGAGTAAATTACATTTTGGCAATGAAATGGATTAATTCGTCTCTTGTTTGTCATATTTCACTTGACATTTGACCCCTGCGTCAGAGATTATCACTTAGAAGTCTTTGCAAAACAATGAAAAAAGCTGGTGACGTCAATACTCCCACGCATACCTCAGGAAGACATTAGCAGCTGTAGGGGTGTCCACATCTTTGATACTTCTCATATCGATGGAGAAACAGAAATGATGAGTGGCAGCGTCGATGGCTAGGATGGCCTGAGACAAACTACTGCTGGCAGCACTCTCCTCTTCCTTTGGCTTGGCTCTGCTGGCTTCACCCATGGCATCATGGGAAGGGCCTGGTTTTGCTTCTCCTTTGGTTTTACCAGCTGTGATAAACAATGTATAGTGCCATGGTTTAAAAATATGTTTACAATTTGTTGGTTATGCTACTTATAAAATGGTCAAAGTAACTACAACCACTGTAATTTTGTATAATACTAATTTATTTATTCATCAGGTTTAACAATATTCCCTTACATATAATTAGATGTTTATCATTTTTCATATTATTGTTTATTTATTTTTTGCAGGCCAGTGAACCTCTCAAAAGTACATCATGGTACATATGTAACATTATCAAATTACAAATCTTCCATTTACTCATGTATCTAAGGTTAAAACAACTAAGCACATCAAAAATGACAAAACACTGCATTACGTCTTGAGGAAATCAATGCTCGTTTTGTACATCACCACATCAACCTTTCACATTTTCAACAAAGGTGTACCGGATATAAACTTGTCACGATGTACATCAAACCAAAGTTCTTACCTTGGGCTTTTCCTTTCTTTTCTCTCTTTTCTTCTTGAGTAAGACTGCTGAGTTCGTCAGTTGTGGATTCTCTCTCCTCCACTGGTGTGTAGCCACCCATGCTGTCAGGGGATGAGTCTGCCTCGCGGGGGCGCTCCAACTTCTCGGGAGGCGAGTGTTTTGGTTTGCTGGGTTTCTCACCTGGCTCTTTGGAAGGAGTTGTAAGCTTCTCAGGTTGTACTTTCTCTTCTGTAGGCTGTTTCTCTGGTGTGCTGGGTCCTGGCACCTGATTTTTTTGACAGTGAGAGGATATATGTACAGTAGGCATTAATTTAGAATGTGCCTCGGGGACAGATATTCAGACTCTTAAACTTTCACAATACTCTTTTAGTGAACCAAAGCATGGATTATGCAAAATTTGCACCGTCTCATTTTTGTAAAAAATCAAAAAATTTCATTTTTCTCCATAGAGTTAAGGTAGAACGCACCTCGGGGACAGACATTCAGACTTTCAAACTTTTACAATTCTCTTCTGATATACCACATGTTGGGGTTCATCTTAAAGCTCTTGGTGGAAGAAAACTTTTTACCGGCTTAGTTTTTCGAAATTCGAAAATTTTTATTTTTCTCCATGGAGTTAACACAGGGATGGCGGCCATTTTGAATTACTAATATCGGTAAATCTTGGGTAATTTGTTTCTCTAGTACCAAAATTTGCACGGTGACCCCCAAATTTTTATTTTTGATTTTGAAAGAGAATGATTGAAAGATTCCTTGAGGAAAGTTAAAGCAAAAGTTTAAGTCTTTCACTTTCGAGATGCATACTACCTTAACACAGGGATGGCAGCCATTTTGAATTTTGAGAGTCTATTAATGTTGGGTAATTTGTTTCTCTGGTATGAAATTTTGCCCCTGATTTTTATTCTTGATTTTGAAAGGGAATTATTTAAAGTTCTTTTACAGAAAATTTGAGTAAAATTTAAGTCTCTCAATTTCAAGGCACTTACTACATTAACATTTCACTTATCTCTCACAGTATGAAAGATACATCATTGTCAACAAATGAGAAAATACAATCTTCAGATACAATATGACACAGAAGACAGGTAATGACAACCTTCTTTGTTTCATGCTGATGACAACACTGCACGATATCACCTAAAATTTTAACAGATTTTCTGATACGCTTCACACACTTTAACTTTGATGAGTAAGCTGTGTGCTATGGATACTATTGCAAATTTTACATTCAAGTTGATTGATTTTGTCATTTGATGTAAAAAAAGGACACAAAGATGTAGAGAATACAAAATAGCCAAATTCCAGAATACTTTACTAATACTATGCAAGACACCATCTGGAAGACTTCTTCTGAAAAAATGTTGAAATCTTCACTTGGAAATACTGGTTATTTCCCACTTAAGCGGAAGGAAACTTTTCTCTATGGTATTACCATTTAATAGGTTGCCATTTTAACATGACCTAAATGGGAGTTCTGCACAATATGTCAAAGGTGTTTACTTATTGTGGGGTTTATGTTGTTATGGTGACTCCAAACATTTGCCAAACTAAAATAACATTCAGTGTTTAAATGCTTTACCGAGGGTATTCTGAGTGAGACCTCTTCCCTTCTGAGAGAAACAGACATGCCAACTATCGGAGCCAAGTCCACTGGAATTGGTGGCAGCTGTTGCTGGGTTCTGGTTGGTGGGACCAAACGAAAAGCGCCCTCCAGTGCCACCGGTTGGCTATCTAGCAGGGGGATAGTCTCCTTCTTCAGCAGACCAGTCAGGGATATATCGGCACTTCCGAGGGACTTGTCACCACAACAAAGATGAATCTATTTTGAATGGAAAAAAATCAGTACATGTATTGGTAGATACGTCTCAGATATTTGATTACAGTTATACTGAATACAGACATGGGATGCTACGCTGTATGGGCAGAGAAATTAAAATCACACATCAATATGGTTACTACAGTATCAATACGTACTGGTATGCAATACAGTCATGTTGATCTGGTATAGGTAAATATAGGTTACATTTTTCAGCTCAAGTACCCAGCATTTAGGGAAAGATTATGATAATAAATTCACACAAATCAAGATCTAGCGATGAAAAATTGTAAAGGTCAATTCTATCTGTGAAAAATCTAAATTCAGAACGCATTCTGTGCTGATATTGTCTGGTTTCACGCTTTCATCACCTTTGATATTTTGGTACAAACAAAGTTATTTTCAATGGTACATATGTACTTTGTAGCAGGAAAACAGGAGTCAGATTTCAAGTAGTGATCGCAATTTGTCCGGAAACACTCATACCTGAATCCCTGGTTGTGAAGCAAAGTACAATTGAATTGCTTCCGGACTGCTGCGGACCCTGACGGATGCCCTCTCGGCGGGAAAGTTTGGATTTAACAAGTCGTGGAACGCCTCATTGGTGACATCGTTACCAAATAAGGAAAAGTAGAAGAAAAAGCCACTTTCCCTGGCTGGTAATGACATTGTTGATGGCACCAACTGGAAATGAAAGTAAAAAAAAAATAAAAATGATCAAAGAGATTATTTTCAGGCAACAGTAATAACTGAGCTTTTTTTAGCAGTTAATTTCTATCAAAGTTACCTTTATTCCATTCCTTGCATCACCATTGTGGTATAGTTGAAGAGTACTATTGATGACTAAGCTGTATGATTCATGGAGTTTCATTGAAAGTGGATCAAACTGAATGATAGCTGACATGAAACACTAGAAATGAACAGTCTGAGTCTATTCTCAATCATTTATTTCACAAACCAAAAAAAATGAGGAAGGAAGGGCAATATTGACAATGCCACGTGTTTTGATAAGTCATGTGCCAAGAATGAGATCAAGTTTGAAACACTACTAGGATTAAATATCTTATAATCTGTAATGTTCTACACAGCTGCTATATATACTGCAAATGTACATCAGCCAAGGCCCAGGGTGTATCTCTGTGGAGCACATTTGTTCAACAGTTTGAAATATCATGCACTGGCCATATTTCATTTGGACAGGAAATGTCCATGTACCGGTACTAAAAAGTAAGCTACTTTCTCGGCAGCTGGGAAGTGTCGTGCCATCTGTAAGTACATTATATTGTCAACAAAGAATTATAAGAAATGAAATTTGTGATCATGTAAGTGATGACAGGCTTGCGATTGAGGGTTTTTAAACTGAATGTCATTAAAATGTTGTTTCCAATCCAAGTAAATGATGAACCTCCAGGCAATACCTCGATTATCAAGACTGCATTCAACCTGTGTCTGGAGTGAGGGCCATAATGAATAAGATACAAATGATAGAGATTAAAAGACAAATTTAATGTTGAACACCGTTTACTGTGTATATGTGAGTACTACAGAATTGACAACATATGCACCTTTTGAACCTGTTTATGACAAAGATTATTAATCATGATTGAGTCACCTGCAGTCAAATGTTTTCTCTTCTATTGCTTTCAGTTTAAAGGGAACAGTATACATCTTTTGCTTTCAATATGTTTTGTCCCATTTACGACATTGTGTACATTGTCATACACACTTGAGATGTGCCAGTTATAAGTCTTGAGAACAAAGATCTCTTACTCCGTGTATCCATGCCATACAGTCAATCAAATTACGGGATTTCTTTTGATAAAAACTAATCATCGTGCTATTGTCACACAATAATAGCCTTTGACAACCAACAATACACAGGATATCAGTAAAATAAACATGACAAGTTACCTGCAGGTAGAAATCCCCAGAAAGGGATCAAATGAAGAGGACCTTTGACCCTAAATTGCTCTTTACAGCTGGGTACTTCTGAGGTATATGCTACACGATAGCATTTACTCCCTAGGGGGAATGTGGAGATGGCTGCATCCCATCACCAATGCAGTGTTTTATCTAGGATGCTATGTTGAAGAGAGATTGTGTCCCCTCTCCACAATTGGAGGGGGGTGGTGGGGTGGGGGTGTGGGTTCTTACGATCATTATGTTATTAGTTATACAGTTATTATGTTATCAGAAGGTGGAATGATTCGATGTCATTCCATAGTGGGACTAATCCCCCTTCCTTTGATTGACAGGTGGAACATAGTCAAATTGCCGGAAACCCACAATCCCATAGTCTGGAGGGCTTGTTGCCATGATACATTGTCCTCTTACAGGTCAATGACCTATACCTTGTGATGTACTTTCCAGTCATTTTTGTTCTGTTTGTAGAACAAAGTCTCTTGTTCTACTCCCAGAATCATGTCATTGATGTCCAGTGTGTGACTTGCCAATACAGCCTATCCAATTCAATTATTGACGACTGAACTTCAGTCTGGCTGAAATTCATTTGTTAAAGCCGTATCTTTTTGCCATGTTTTTGATCAGATGGTTCGTAATCAAATTGACTTAATGCAATTTATGTAAAAATGCTACAAAATTATGATCACATAACGTTTTTTCAAACAATAACAGGGCTCGAAATTAGCGGTAGTCCTGCGTCCACAGACTGCCAACTTTTCCCTGGGGTTACCAAAATCCATCAAATGGTAGCCCACACCGACTACCAAAGACCGGGACATAAAATTCAGTCAGTACTTGGCGTGCCATGTCGGGTCCGTCACTTTGGAATGAGCTAAATTGCAGTCAAATCCAGTTGGACACAGTAACATGAGTAAGGCCAGACTATGGCTTTGTTATGCAAATTACAAAGACAACCATGTAGTGAACCTTTACAACCAAGTTTCAATATCTTAACTGATGTACTTGGATGACAGGCACAGGAAATGATGGTCAATGAAAATGCATTTTCATTGCATTTTGATCATAATGTATCAATCACAGACAATATGCCTCCTCCCTACAGAAAGCCCATGGTCTATTTTAGAGGGACATGAGGCCAAACAAAAAAAAAATGTGCTGTTCCGATAACCTGACCTACCCTATTTTTTCCCTGCCAACCCTAAACTTTTTTGAGCTATGTAAACACGGAAGTGAACAAAAAAAAAGAAAGAAAAAACCCGTAAAATCACACGTTCGTTTCTTGGCATTTGATTTTTACTTGAACTAGGATATCTTTTATGTTTTTTTTCTTTTATATGTATGATACATTTTTCTGGACATGTTGTGGCCAGTGTTTGACCACCTTGAACCCTGAAAAATGCATATTTAAAATATTGTGGAAAAAAAAAAAATTCCTGCCGACCTACCTACCCTATTTTTGAAAACCATGTTATCGGAACAGCACAATAATTTATATTTTTTTTTGCATAAGCTGTAACTTGTGGCAAGTTTTTCAGTGTTCTGCTTCTGTATATCAACTACAGTGTCTGACCCTAATCCATTTGTCATGCTGAAATTTCGAGTATTCTTTTTGTCAACACAGCTTGTATGTGTGTAGTGATCATTGTTTACTGTTTACAAATGAATTCTAGTCCGGACTTTAATACAATTTTCAACAATAACAATGGAGATTACACTCATATAGGTTGTGTTGATATGCTAAATACTTTGCATTAAATTACAGTTTAGGATTCAATGCAGAAAGTTTGGGGAAACCACAACACAAAAGTTCTGAAAAAATCGCCAAGAGATACAGCTTATGGAGCTTTCAGCCCTGCTACAGTAGGGCTGTTCACATCATCCAAAAAAGACTAGGCCCTTGTCCTAGCCAGGTTTGTGGCCGACCAAAAAAACAGGTGTGAACGGTTCTGGCCGGCCACTGTCCGGACAATTTCTGTCCTAGTCGAGAGGGGTGGTTTGTGGCCGACCCAGGTCTCTGGCTGAGCAGTAAACAGCGTATGTGAACGCGTTTTGTCCGACTCAGGTCCAAGTTGACGCCCTCTGTAGTTGACATGCAGTGTAGTCTTTGACCTATTCGAGGATTCAGTATCAGACATGGCGAGTGGAGGACTCAACTTGGCTACGGAAGAAAAAAAGTGTCTTTTAGGCATTTGGAACGAAGATATGGTGAAAAATCTGATGGACGGCACGTCAAGGGATCGAATCGCCTACAACACCATCTCACAGCGTTGTCAGAGCATGGGTTTGATCGTAGCCAAGATCAATGCAAGCGTAAGATGAAATATTTGAAGTCCGAATTCAAAAAAGTTTCTGATAATAACAGGACAAGCGGTCGGGGAAGAAAGACCTGTATGTTTTACGAAGAACTTAGCCAGATTATAAGCAGCATACCTCGCCATAAGCTTTCCCTACACAAACAATACATTACCGTACACACTAATCCAAACTTCCCTACAAATATCCCAGGCGAAACAAACATTTTTTATTAACACAAACAATCGGATAAGAATGTATAGGAACACATTTTTGAAACAAAACAGACACAAACATCGTAACAAGAAACCTTTTGAATAGTATTAGGTGGGGATCCTCTTTCACACTTTTTACATGAGAACGACATCTTCCACCAATGACGACTTCGGAACCGTGTCCATATTCTCCGATCGACCGTATTCACCCACGGCGCATTTGCGGCCATTGTTGTCAGAAACACAAAGCGCCTTCTTGACCGCCGAATTTCCTCACGCTGCTGACGACCACTCCGTCGATTTCGCCTTCGAGGTTCACCAGTTAACTCTTGTATACCAGATACCTCGTTTAAAAGCGATCGATGGGTCAAATTGTCCCGTCTCAATCGCAAAAATCGTAAAAACAACCAGAACAGGACGAACATGTTCCTGCTGTCGAAGACAGCCATTGTGACCTGTATAACGTCAAAGGTCGGCTACCAAATGATCTAGGCTAGGACAGCGTTGAATGTAATGTGAACGCGGACAAAAGATTAGCTTATCTTCTCATGTTCTGCCGGATTAGTTCTGGCCGGCCCTGGGCCTAGATGTAACCCCATAAGTATGTCTAGTCGTGCTGAGAAGATCTTGGTCGTTGTCATGACGACTGTCAAAATTTGCGCACAACTCTGAGTGAACAAGTTGTCAATAGTTCACAAAACTTTTGAGTATCACTGTTGTCCATTAGGCCAAAAAAAGATCGTTTTGGTCACGGCGTGCGTCATTTCAGAACCTGCGCGTCATAGCTTTTTTGGGGTTATATACTCATCAGTACAGCTATCCTTGATATCCCTGTTTGAACGTTCAAAAATGCTAAAATGAAAATGTAAGTATTATGCAGCCAGTGATAAAAGACAATAACTGTTGTATCAATAGTGCCAAACCAGCATAGTTAGGCATTAAAAAAATAGAAAAAAAAAGAAAAGTGCGTTTCCGCATCATTTTTGCTGAATGTACAGGACCAGAAACATTTTGGAGGTATTAGGTGTGCAAGTATTCACATCAAATGACTAGAAAATTCACTTCATGGGCAGAATCTTGAAAAGTTGCTTTTTCTTATCTGGTTAATGAAAAACAATAACCCTAAACTAAAATATGCATGGGCTACTATCCAATGTCACTGGGCTATCAATTTCACAAAATGGTAGCCCAAGTGGACTACCAGGGAAAAAGTTAATTTCGTGCCCTGAATAAAGACAAACACTCAACTTCGATTTAAAAGAACTAAATAATTATTGAGTTGCAACTTACTACGACTGCTACAAACATACTCGTGAGCGCCTGAATGCCAAATGCCAAATCCATAGCCAAGGATGAAATGGTGGCATTTTCAAAGACAATATGGCTTAACAATGAGAATCAAAACATCCCTCTGAGGACTGGATGGTATTATTGCGGCAAGTAAAATGCAACGATATGTAGCTAATGGGGCTTTAACAATAATATAGCTTATTGTAAACAATGCATTGTGCTTGTAGGCTGATAATTGTATTAATACATACCTCAGAGGAAGGAATTCAAAAATCTTGGTTTTACACATCAAAAATAGTGAAAATATTATCAAATTTTACAGTTTTTGTCCCTTTGAAAAAATGAACTATCCAAGGAATATTTTTCCATACCTGAGCTAAGTTAGCTGCAAACCCTACAGTTACAGACAGCACAAACATGTCGGTGCACCTGTGATCCGGTCCAATCTGATAATACCCTTCCATGTCATTTAACACCGGCAAGACAGATTTGGGATCCAGTTCCTCATCAAGTTCTGCTGCTTGAAGGAGAAGACAGTCAGACAAAAAAAACAGCCACAAACCAGACATCAGAAACAGTTCATCATGCATGTAATGTTAAAAAGCAATGTGATGGATTATTGGTATATCTTGCTACAACTGGACTTGAAAATATCACACACATCATCTTTCCAGGGTGACATTGCAGAACTATGGTAATAACTATGGTAATAATGTATGTAAGACTCAACATGATAATACACTCTCACACTGGTTTACTGTGATAAACACAAGGTTGCTTATATGCATTATATGACATGTGTACAGTGTATTGTCTGAAACACAAATACGACAAGTGTTGACATGCACTATTGGTATTAGGCAAGACTTAATCTCATTGGATTGACTTGTAAGTTTATATGTCATAATTTGATGACTAGAATTTATTGTTTACTATATACTGTTGTTGATCATCTGTCCCATTGACAAATGCCATTCTGTACACAAATGCTAATATTTAACTTATTGTACCACAGTTACATTAGCCGATCAACAATTGTTGCCTGTACCTCTAATTCTGTACACAATAAGCATGCTGTGAATTTGAACAAGTTTTAACCCTTCAAGTTGTGTAATTTTTCCAAACAAAATTCTAATGCAACATTGTACCAAATTTTATGAATTTTTTGTAATTTTTTGATGATTTTGGACCAAACTGACATTACTGGGCATAAGCTATAATCGTTGAACAACATTTTGGAAGAAATGGAAAAAAATTGTCTTGATTTGAAAAAAATAATTGTCTGGGTTATATTTTAAACAGTATCACTTTCACAGTGTTGCTGCTATCGCTACAAGTACCAATCAGCATCACCACTACCTCCACTGGTGTTTTGTGAAACATCATAATTCATCATTTCATTCTTGTAGACCCTCTGATATTATTTGCAAGTCTAGTGTTGAATGATTGGTATTACCTTGTCCTTTCCTACGTGGAGCTGGTTTTGCTTTGAAACTTTCCTCTTTAGTCTGGCCTTCATATTCCAAGCTGATACCAATCCTCAATTCTGGTTTGAGTCTGGCATACTTTGTGTTCAACAGAGGGTACCATTTGGATTGCTGTGAGTGTAAGGAGATATTGAACAGTAAATATTATTGATCTGCAACATAACGTTGAAGGGATTGTGCTGTAGTTTAAACAAGAACTTACCATCATGATAGTGGAAATGACAGCCTACCATGGCTTGGCTCACTATTGATGGAAGCACAGTTTTTAACAAAAATGACCTTTATGACCATAGGGTTTGAATTTGGGTCTTAATTACAGAAACTAAAATAACTCTGCTACAAAAGTGTACATGTATGTTATACTTCGACAAAAATCCCAACAATTTGTTCACAACTAACATTTATCATACAGAGCATTCTCTAATACTGTATGTCAAAATCAAACATCAGCTTCCTGGAAATTCTAATCTGACATTCTCCAGACTAAAATTTGCAATCTCAAATTTAGAAGTCTAGTTCCATCATAAGTAGCAGTGTCATGAGGATTTTCAAAATGACCTGAACATTCAGTCAACACTGAGTCACGATCTTCTGCAATTTCAGTCAGGACTATCATATTGTACAACAAATTAGCATTTGATTTTCTAATCTTGAATTACATTTTGTGAAAAAAAATTGATATATGAAATAACTGAACACATTTTTTTTGAAAAGACCATGGATAAATCATTTCAAGATAGTGGCACCATAAACTGATTAGACCATGAACCAACTGCATGCTGGGAAGGAACCCTTACCACAGGCACTTTAGCGGGCGACTCTTCCTGGAAAGCCGCAGTCCTTAAATCCAGCATAACATAGCCGATATTCTCTCTGGTACCGGATGCAGAATCCACGGCATAGCATTGAAGTTTGATGGGCGTTCTCTGTAACCTGTGCTGGTGGAGTGCCTTCTTACTCAATTCCCACGCCAATTCCGTAGAAAATTCTGGAGTTTCTGCATGCTCTGAGGGATCTGTTGCTAGGAATTCACCATCAAACCTTGTCTCCACCACAATATTATGTTTTGGTCTCTTGGGAAATTTTCTGCCTATTATGCAAATAAAGTTTTAATAAAACAAAGAGAATAAAAGAAACTGGCAAAAATTACAAATATACCACTTGAGACATGCTGAAACTATTGTGGTTATCTCAGATCCATATCAACTAAAGCTATATACAGAGTATGGTTCTTTTATCTCAGACGGTTATCTTCAAAGTTTTATGCAGATATCAAAACAACTTTCTAGGAGAGACCTCCAATGAGTGAATGATACCATTACCATGACTTGACAAAAATTATTTCTATATGTGAATGAGGAAATATTTTCAGCGGGGATTGCACAAGTCCCATGTCAGCAAATATCTAATTCTCTTTCAAAGGATTTCAATTCACAATTGCAAAGTTGAATACAGTTTAAAATATCATAAATTTTCTGAATTTTTGAAGTACCCACAGATCAACTACTTTTCAAGTTTGGTTTGATGTCAAAGGTCATCAACATCAATTGTTTGAATAAGGATATGTAATTCTAAAAACTTATAATTATATTACTACTGTTTGTTGTTTGAACTCAAATTTATATTTTTGAGATGTTATGGCTGAAAACAGATGTTGAATGGAATTAAACTAAACTGGGATTAAACGTTTTATGTATTTAAAGGGACAAAGTCGGCCATTTTTCATGAATTTTGTTTGATGCAATATTATTTGACATGTTGAAAGATACTAAATGAATGGGTGACCATGCATATATTCGACCCCGGTTTAAGACTCATGTTAAAAACCATTGCGATAATGAATTAATGGTAATGACCATGAATTCATTTTTGCCATGGTTTCATTTAATTTGTCTAAAACCGAGTTCGAATATATGCATGGTCACCCATTTATTCAGTATCTTTCAACATGTCAAACAATTTAAGTAGTATCTTGCATCAAACAAAGTTCATGAAAAATGGCCGACTTTGTCCCTTTCATTATTATAAGCAGATACACAATAAATCTATTGACATTTAGGGCGGCTATCAAAGAACAATGCAACAAAAAATCTGTTGGCAGTACAGTTGATCACTCACACACCTATATTACCTTATACAGTGATGTGATTTTTGTTGAAATAAATCATAGATATTGAAGTACATTTATGATCAAATTTAACATATCAAGGAAAGGGCCCTTTCAAATAAAAATGTGTGTTTCATTTCAAAACAGCACAATCCCTACTATAGATTAATGAAAGCTTAAATACTGGAATGTCAAATCTAGCTGATTCACTTTTTGATCACTGAATTTTGAGCTTGACAATTTTAAGGATCTTTCAAAAGAAGAATTTCTTATTGAACTTAAATTTGCGTAATGAAATGATTAAACACCGTGAAAAGAGTTTATTGAGCATTTCTTTTCTCTTGTTCTATTTTAATACAGGGCTATTTGTCACGACATAATTTTGAAATGAATGCCAAACATTAACTGTATTTAGGAGGAATCTTTACAGATTGTTACGTGCTTGAGTCTTCACTGCATAAGAGTCTGCATGCAAGCATTTCAAAGCAAAATTTCAACTCCCTCCCAATTTCAAATCAACAGCCTGGAAGAATAAACCAGCAATGTGGAAGTCCTTAGAATTTGTAAATTTTCTGTAAGCAACTGATGAGTGATTATTATTTTATACTCTTTGGATAAATAATATTCGTATACAACAAAATGTAGATGGTCTGGTTCCAGGTGAAATAAAACGTTTCTGAATCAAACCTTGTGAGAAAGTGACAAAAAGAAGAAGAAAAGGCTACAAAAGTAGATTATTGAATCTTTTTTGTGTTAGCCCTGTGGCGAATCTTACATTGCAATGCACCATGGACATATAAAACAGCCAAGCAGAATAGGTACACACAGAAAACAAAATTACTAAATCACAGCTAATGTTTTGAATAGATTTCCCTTTGTTTCATTCTTCTGGTACATCCATGTATGTACCAATATGTTGTGAGTGTTAAGATTTCTAGATACCAATATCAGTACAATTGATCTGAAAAGACTGTCAGAAAGTTTTGAACATTGAGCATTATGACAGGAGAATGTGATTGGTTGGAGGACAGACAGCCATATTTAAAGCATGCTTGTAAGGCAAGAGCAAGTTGATACATGCACAACTGTACAGCAAATACCTTTATACGTCAAAATTTGGACTTTTAAATAAGGCAATAAGGCATGAGTACTTTGCAGTAGTTAATTAGAAAATTTCATTTTTGGATTGGAAAATCACATTTCCCTATCTATCATAATCTACTAAATATGGTGTGTGTGGTAAACTATTTAGAATAACTGATATTAGTATTCATACAATAGTCGATACTAACTGCAGATTGATAAATGCTGAAATATGAGATTTTGCTATAAGTGAAGTGCTTTCTTCTTGAAAATATCGCTGGTGAATATAAATTTCCTGACGGATAACACCATAGTAAGCTTTTTCGCTTGTTCTTAATCTTCTTTGAAGAACAACACGAAAAAAAACCAGTTAGACAAGACAATGCAAAGTCATACACCGATAATTCACTATAATTTTAAAATTACGTCTTAACAGCACAAGATGATAGTGATAGGCTTTGTCGTATAAACATGAACGATTTTTCTGATATTCTGCTTTATAGTGTGCTACTGCTTTGTACTGCAACGCGTCCATTGGCAGCTGTATGAACGTTGCAACATGCATCTACACGTACCCTACAAAAACATTGTAATTTTGGGGGAAACAAGTGAAATTGAAGTTCTCACCGTCAAGTATGGACACTACCACCAAATACTGCTCACTGACACCCATTTTCGGCTAAGGAATGCGTAATCTGTTGCCAACTCAAGAAATATTTCTGACTGACGAGTTCGACGGGTAAATTTCGAAAAGAGCCGCCATTAAGGTCGAAGGTTGAAGGTCATACGGAAGTGTTCTTTGTAAATCGGGTGATCCATGACGTGGTGACGTCATAAGTGATTCCTGGGCCTGTTTCAATCCAGTTCTTGACAAAGTACTCTCTTTCAATATTTTTCCTATGTGTGTAAACAATTGACAAACTTTAAATTGTTTTCACGAACAAGTGCACCACAAATAAATTTCAAAGGATTTTAAAGGTTGTTATTGTTGTTTATGAAAGTCCCGCCCATGGCAACGAGAACACACTGAGCATGCGTGGTTGATTCACTCAGCTGTCGCGTATTTTTTTGCTATTTTGCATCAGTCTAGAATCTGGAGTAGCGCTAATACTCGTGTAGGATTATCTTATTCTGCTTTGTTAATACCAAATTGTAGACAGTTTGATAATCCATAGTCTATCAGCTGGTCCAAGTCGTAAACTGTTGCGAAATTGTGGAGGCAGGGCGTGTCTTTTTACTTTGGCGGAGCGATCCATATGTGCGAGAAGGCAGTAAGTTCCTTTTCCGTCGTGTCAGTAAGAAATGTACTCTGCGAACACAAAATTATATATTCCTTTTAGTAATCGTACATGGTAGAGATTTGGGGCAATCGTTTCGAGTTGATGGTGAACCGGTACACTCTTCATTACTCCGGATCCCTTCCTGGATATATATTTTTGGATATACCGTCCGCCTAAGGAATCATTATAAGGACCATGTCGACCTGACTGTACCGTCGAGGGATATTACAACTGTGATTTCTGCGAATACCCAAGGCAAATTCAAACACAACTCGTCGTTGAAAATAACGGGTAGTATAAATTGTATAGATTTTTTTAGTTGTGTTACAGTAATATAAACTGTCATAATGCAGAGTAACAGGGACAAGGAAAGGGAACGTGTGGACGATAGAAGAAAATCCCGTCCGAGCGCAGGAAGGATGCACTCTGCTGGCCGTGCCAGCAACTCAAGTAACTCCGGCGTGTTGATGGTGGGGCCAAACTTCAGAGTTGGTAAAAAGATCGGCTGCGGAAATTTCGGCGAGTTGCGATTAGGTAAGTTACTCGTCTCAAGCATCGCTTTGTGTTTTGAGTGCTGCACATCCTGCACAGCTTAGACAGGAAGAAGAGCTCTGTCGCGAATGTATGGTATGTGAAACGGGAGTTGGAAGTGGAGCCGAGGTGAGCAGAACTAACGGTATTGCCACCAGCGTGAGTCATGTCGTTTTGTACACCCTCCCAAATCGTACTAATTTCCTGGTTTCGCCTATCTGTTTACTTCTGCAGGTAAAAATTTGTACAACAATGAACACGTGGCAATAAAACTGGTGAGTGTATCATATTATTTTCCATTGCTTTGGACACCACGAAACTGCTTTTCACATTTACAAAGTCTCCCCATCTGTTGAATGATTGGCCATCATTGTGTGTGCTACTGAAATTACAACTGACCAGTTTTGGGAATGGCAGTTCTCATGTTTTGAGTGCTTAGATGTTTATTTCTAGCATATTAACATGCCACTCTCTCTCCCCTTATGTACAGGAACCCATGAAATCAAGAGCTCCTCAACTACATCTGGAGTATAGGTTTTACAAGATGCTCGGCCAAGCCGGTACAGTATATTCACCTTATTATTTCATGGTGTTGTTCAGTTTAACCTTTCCATTCAAACCTAGCCCATGACGTAATATTCTTGAATAGCAACTGGTACCATAGCCCAATGTTTATTCATTGGTATTTTTGTCATACACACATAAAATACATGATAGTGACTGATATTATCCCACAACACTGCTTGTGTTTGTTAAGTGTTGTGTTTCCCAGTCAGGGGAAACAAGTGGCATTCGAGAAGGGAATGGAATTCTAATTTTTAAGGTCATAAGTTTATGGCCTTGACAAACTGTCCACCATATGCACATCTAGACACATTTACTGTATGGTACAGAAGCTGAAGAGATATTTAAAGTGTCCTGCAATGTTGTTAAAAAAAAGAGAAATCGCACATTGAAATTCCTGGTATGTGTCAGTACTCAGTGGTTGTAAACAGGAGTAACACCAAAGCCTGCTCTTGAAGCTGAATGTTTTGCTTTAGTGATCCATTTTTTTCCTGCAATTTGCCTTGAGAGTATTATAAACAATGTAATCCCAGTATTACAACAGTGTCCTCATGAAAAAAGGTTATGGATGAACTGAATGAAAATAGATCTCGGTCCTTGCATTAATTTTATGTAACAGTCTGTTTTGAAGATGATATTTGTTCATTTATACTGAACGTTTAATAGTGGGTGTCTTGGAAAATACTAATGAATCTTCAGTTAATCATAATACAACAACATTTTTCGATATATACACATTTTGATCTCAAGCTTATGTAGGCATCTTTATTCTACTTCAGCTTCCCTCTTCTCAGCATGTTTTAGAGATGAAGAGAAAAGCTGATGAACTCCCACTGATTTTACTGTAGCCAGTCACATGGTGCTGAATCGGCCTGTGAGCTCTGAAGTCTGTTTGCCTTTGGTTATCCACATGATCAAATCATCTACTTCTTTGCCCAAAACTTGGATCAAAATTAGTCATTGTACGAGGCAGCACTGCTCTTTCTGCGGTGCATGCATTACCCATGCTTTCTGAATAGTGTACACACGCCCTGTCAATATCTTCATTCGGCAAGCTGCATTCTTGCACTGTGGTTAACCTCATGGTGTAAACACTTGACTGTGGAATCTAGGATTTTCGATAGTTGGGCAGTGAAACTGACTTAAAACACTTTACAAACATTCCAACAGAAATTTCCTGATCTCTCTACCCCAAAAACACTCTTGAATGATGTAGACAAATGTTGAAAGGAGTTATCAAAAATGAAATCAGAACGATAGTCAGCGATGTGTAATTATACTACACTTGTGCAGCCTTAATACAGTACAAAATGGTTCTCTGTCAACACGTGCTGTACATAGAAAAATTTGCTGACAAATGAAATGTATGAGAAAATTGCACACCCAAACTTGAAAGGATATTGCCAATTATGCCATGACTGGGGAAAATCTTTGGACTGGCAAAGGATATTTTCAGTGTGACGTCAGTAGGTCTTATCAAATGTGTGGCTTCCTGAGATGGAAGAATGATTGAGTGTACTCTGTGACTTCTGAAAATAGCCCTCGTTAAGTTTGACTCGAGAAAAGAGTTTGAGAGAGAAAGAGCATTTACCCTTGAAAGAGTTAATCCGGCAAACAAAAGTTTGATGACCTTGCCAAGACTGGCACCAAAAGGGCCAAGTCTCAAGGCTACAGACATACTAATCTGGCATAGTAATCAGCAGAGACACATTACATTGTAAATTATTTCATAGATTAATTGACTCATAGTACAATGGTACTGGTTACTTTTTAATATGTTATTTGAGTTCAAGTGTGTTCAGATGCCCCATTTGAAAGTCAACATCAAAGATTTAAGCAAGGAACCTGAATGGTTCAATTTGAAAGGGTATGACAGTAATTGTTTGAAACGCGGAGTGTCCACTCAATATACAATATGTACTCTGTATTTTGTGATATATATATATATATATATATATATATATATATATATATATTATATATTATATATATATATATATATATATATATATATATACTCTGTATTTATATATATATATATATACATTAGAGTCTTGCATTATTCAGTTCACACCTCTTGATTGCAGGTTGTGTATTCATTCAAATCAGTATGACATGTATTGAGTACATCGGCCATGCAACACAGGCTCAGAGCTATTGTTATATTTTCCAGAAATGAATGTCAAACGTCACATCATTGGTCCCTGTCGTGCCCCCACACCCATTAAAATTCTCTAGACTTGGGCAATTACACAATAATGACCTTACCCCCTCCCCCATCCCCCCAGGCATGTGATTAACAAGATTCAAACATTATGACTCGTGATTATGAAGAAAAACAGGAAACGTAAATTTCCAGTAATATTCAAGTAGTAAATATCATACTTCCTTCCCTTACTTGGTGTCTGTACGGTTAATGAAGTCAAGGGATGATGTTTTGTTTGTTTTGGTCACTTCCCTGTCAACTACTGTTTACGTGCATGTGTGTGTATATACAAGTGCTGTCTCTGTATTTTAGCACAAGGGATATTCCCTTGTATATACCCAATGACCTGACGTCATGGCCGCAGACTCTTGTGTTCTTTCTATTTACAGTAACTACATCAAGATCCATTTCACTGTAGGGGTCGTGACCTTCCACCTCTTCCATATACAATACTTTTGAATTACTGATGAGTTAATGTTATTTATGCTGTAACAGCGTGGTTCAGGCAACATGATTGTGTAATTGCCATATTTGGAAAAGACTTACTAAAGTGACGTTTACTTTGTTTTGGTGTCTTTGACACATGTGGGTGTTGTTGTTCAGTTATGAATTTGATCCTGATGGGCAGAACTTGCCACAGCCATGTTTGACATCCCACCTATCACCACGCCGTCCCTAGTTGTGTTTGTGCAAATGAAGAGGTTAACTTAAAACAACAAGCTTTGACCAAAGTTCACAGTTGAAAGGTTGTTGTGAGGTATTCTGTCAAACCATACCAACAAGTGATTGATTTGTTTTCAGAATACCAAACTAGCAACTAAAATATGACACTAGCATGCCCAACTTAGTTCTCTCTTGTATGGATGTGCTGTGAGTAGCTGAAGTCACTAGGTTGACAAATTATTGACCAGCTGAGATAAACCCTACTGTACTGTATTTGGAAAGGTGCTGGTGAAGGGAAAATTAGAGTCCATGTAAGTTAAATTGTTTACAGTGTCAAATTACTGTTGGCATCACATTGACTGCAAGCCATTTCTGACAAAGACTGCCTCATCAGAGAGTGTATTGTACTGGTTGGGTGGACTTGAAGATTATGTAACCATGGGTATTTGTGTCTGACTTCCACATTTCAAGTTTACTGTACCCTTACCCCGTCAGCCCCATTTCCATTGTGCCCAAATTTGCCATGCAAGGCAACCATGTTGGAATGAAATGTGGTGTTGAAACTGAAAGAGTTATTTGACCAAGCTTTCATTTTACCAGTGTAAAAGCTTTTTATTGCAACAAATAGTACACCATTAATCTTTTCATATGGCGTTATTAATTTTGTGACCAAAAACTTCAATATCTTACCTGGCAAATTTGTATTATCTGTGCAAACCACACTATTTGATGTCACCTACTTGACATGTTTGTTGGTAGAGAGATTTACAGATTTACATATGACTGTGGTTTGTAAGCAGTTGTTTTGAAACTAATTTGGCCGGGTCTTGAGCATACTAATACGACGCAATAAACAACCAGACAGGGTCTCAACACAGAGACCAGGCAATAATACGTCCAACATTTTAATTCAGTGTGTATACAAATCATGTGATGAAAGATCCAAAATGGTTGTGTATCTTAAAAGATTCCATCGTTGTGCCATAATAATCTGTCAGATGCACAGACATGGCAATTGGACCTGACAAGGTAGAAGTCAACAGAGATTTTTCAGAGTGTGTGCAATTCAAGAACATCTGTTCTGTAAGGCTTTAGCAAGAGTTCAAAGAAAGATCAAACGCATTGTGGCAGTTTGACCCCTATAGTGCCACTTTGCTCCCTCAAAGCGTACTGAACCTCAATGCAGTGTCTATCTTGTTTCATAAATATTAATGTCGTTGGATGTTGAAGGCCCTCTGCCTATGTACTAATCTGGTTAAAAATAGCTTTATTGAATGTTATCTTTTTGGAGCTTGTTTTAACTCCCGAAGCAAAAAATATATGGCCAGTAAACCTCAACATTTCCGCATAAATGAAGATTGAGGAGGCTGTACTGCTTTTTTTAATTTGAAAAGATAATGCCAAGAAGGTCAGGGTGACAGGTCAGTGCAAATAAAACTGCAATTTATTTTTTAAATATTCAAATCAAGTTTTAAATATGGATATCTCATGTTGCTTTTAACATTAGATATCTTTAGAGCTGACAGAAATTTAATTCGGATCTGTTTCTGGCAAGGCCACAGTACTTCAGTCTGCATAAGTCTTAACACCTGGCATGTCTCACACCAAACAGAATAAAACAGTGTCAAGTTTTGGCACGATATAAATAAGAGCTGATCAAATTTCTGTCAGAGATCAAAGCAAATAAGGTTTGCTGCCTCGGGGCATGAAGTTAAATATCCGGATATTATGAAGCATAGTTTAATTTTATATACACAATGTTTTCAGTGTAAATACTGATGAGCTTTGGATATTGAACTTGCACTTGTGATATGAAATTCCGATATACAAATTCCAATATATAAATAACAAACTAAATTTTGTACTCGATATGAATTCAGATTTCGCAAGTCTTAATCCACTCATAACTATGTCATCTTTTGCATGAGGTTTCCACTCGGTTGTATTGAACACAAGCAAAGTAATCAAAACGGATTTCATGAAAATTCATTTTGAAAAGAGGGATTGAAGCAGATAATCTGTCAGTTACCTACTAACAATCACCTCAGTTTGCCACAATGCCAGTTTGGTAATATCTGTGAATGATGGGGAAAGGCTGTTTTAAGAAACATTCTACCGTGGTTTGGAGCAGTTTGGCTGACGAGGCTTATCTAATTATCATCTGTGTATCGTGTTGCGGGGGTATGGTGATGAATGAGCAGTTCCGGGTTGCATAGGCCAGTGTCCTGTTTGCTTTGTAGCCGATTTTTAGCTCCGCTGTCAGCGACGCGGAGCTTATCAAATAGGTTGATTTTCCGTCGTCGTCCGTCGTCGTCGTCGTCCGTCGTCCGTCGTCGTCCGTCAACAATTGCCTTCTCCTCTGAAACCGCAAGTCCAATTGCTTTGAAATTTTATATGCAGTTCACTTAAGGTGACCTCACTTCAGTTTGTTCAAATCGTGGTGAAATTTGCATATTTGTATTTTTGGGGCATTTTTTGGTGTTTTTGGTAAAAAAATCATCTTCTCTGAAACCGCTTGTCCGATTGCTTTGAAATTTGATATGCAGTTTGCTTAGGGTGACTTCAGTCAGATTTGTTCAAATCGTGGCGAAATTTGCATATTTGTATTTTTAAGGCAATTTTTGTCATTTCTGGTAAAAAAATCTTTAAAAATCTTCTTCTTCAAAACTGCCAGTCAGATAGCTTTGATATTTGGTACATATGTCCCTAGGGATGATCTATTTCAGATTTGTTCAAATTGTGCAGAAATATGCAAATTTGCATTTTTAAGGCAATTTTTGCCATTTTTGGTCAAAAAATGTATTTCTCTAAAAGTACTGGTCTGATAGTTTTGAAATTTGGTATACAGGTTTCTATCGATAACTAAGTAATATGTATTGAATTTCTGATGAAATCTGTAATTTTGTATTTTTGGGCAATTTTTGCCATTTTTGGTCAAAAAATGTGTATTTCCAAAACTACTCATCCGATAGCTTTGAAATTTGGTGTACAGGTTCCTACAGATGAACTAAATGATAGTTATTGAAATTATGATGAAATCTACAATTTTGTAATTTTGGGGCAATTTTTACCAGTTTTGGTCAAAAAATGTGTATTTCCAAAATTACTCATCCGATAGCTTTGAAATTTGGTGTACAGGTTTCTACAGATGAACTAAATGATAATTATTGAGATTATGATGAAATCTGCAATTTTGTAATTTTGGGGCATTTTTTGCCATTTTTGGTCAAAACATGTGTTTCTCAAAAAGTACTGGTCTGATAGCTTTGAAATTTGGTATACAGGTTTCTACAGATGAGCTAAGTAATATATATTGAATTTCTAATGAAATCTGTAATTTTGTATTTTTGGGGCAATTTTTGCCATTTTTGGTCAAAAAATGTGTATATTCAAAACTACTCATCTGATAGCTTTGAAATTTGGTATACAGGTTCCCATAGATGAACTGAATGATATGTATTGAAATAATGATGAAATCTGCAATTTTGAATTTTTGGGGCAATTTTTTTCTATTTTTGGTCAAAAAATGCGTTTCTCAAAAAGTACTTGTCTAACAGCTTTGAAATTTGGTATACAGGTTTCTATAGATGAACTAAATTTGATCTTTTGAAATTATGATGAAATCTGCAAATTTTTACTTTTGGGGCAATTGTTGCCATTTTTGGTCAAAAAATTTATTCTCAAAAACTACTCATCAGATAGCTTTGGTTGACATGTTCTTAGGGATGATCCTGTGTGATACATTCAAAGTACCGTATTCCTCCGATTCTAAGACCCCGCCCGTTTATAAGACCCCCCAGGATTATTTTATCAATTCGTAATTAGCTGTTAGTTCGTTTATAAGACCCCCCAGGGGGGTACACCCGAATTTTGACTGGAACAATAGAGCCATTGTCATGTAATGAGACCAGAATATCCACAACACCTACGCTGCTTATCAAAGTCACAAACAAGTGTCAAAGTGAAGTATCAAACCTCACACACACACACGCACACTATTGTTGGGGTTTGGAACATGTCAATCGGGAACAGTTCCATCATTTCCTGATGATAAAACTACACTTGGATTTTACTACCTAAATGAACAATATAAAAGAGTTGGATTTTTAGCGTCTTGATCTAGTACAATGTCGTCTTTTCGTTACTGTTATTTTGCTACCATCAAAATAAGCAGATTTTCAACACTCTGATTATGTACGAATCGAACATTTCGATGCAATTTGGCTACCATGAAATGAACATTTAGGATCGTCGGGTTTTCGGACTTGTCGATCAAGTACGATTCGCTCATTTCATCACGATCAAACAAACACAATTTACACTCATACAAACACAAAAAAGTTTGGGTATCAGTAGTTCTCTTTTTGGAGACTGTTGTCGCCCTTAAAAGGGCCGTTTCATTTTTTTGGTCAGCGGCATGATTTGGTCTGTTTTAGTGAATATGTACGGTGAAAACAGTACCTCGGACTGATTGCTTTAGCAGAGGTACAGCCGCATTATTTGCCAAAACACCGACGTGACATTTCTCTGCCATGCCAACTCTTGGAGAATGGATGAATGCTTTCTTCTTTGCCTTCAAGTAGTATTTGTGTTGACTGACACGTCACGATCGATGATATTCGAAAGTAACCGTGCCCGGTATCCGTGCTGCATCTCGCTTCAAACTTTCAACTTTGCAACCATCTTGAACAATGGCTACAGCATTTCGATCGTGTATGTTGTCTGCATCTCGGCGAAGTTCATACAGCAAACCAAGTTCTAGCTGATTGCGACGGTAGTTAGGCATGCCGACAGCGAGAATGTTTTTAATAATTACTTTTTTTCTTGCCCATGACGACCATGCACTGTCTTATGACTTTTCGGAAAATAAAGTCTACGATAAATCGACGCATTTTTATAGGATCTTGAGACGATGTCGGGAAATCCTTTTGTTGCCGTTATCAATAGAAAATTTGGGACGTGTGAATGACACGAGCTTTGAACTTGCTTCGCTCAACTTTTACACTTTTGTTTTCATACTACTGAGGCAAAAGACTACGGCACATAAAAAGTTGCTCTTTAAATGGTGTGCTTATAAAGATTTTTTCAACAGTTTTCTATCAGGTAAGGTATCTTTTGTGATCATTGTGAATAGCTGCACGTTTTCTCTTACGTTCAAATTTACCATTAAAGTATAAGAAGATTTTTTTCAACAGATTTCTATCACGTAAGTTTTCTTTTGTGATCATTGTGAAGAGCTGCAAGTTTTCTCTTACGTTCAACTTTACCGTATAAGCAACCAGTGAAAATAGAAATATCATTGGCATCGTAAAATCTTTCAAAAAGACTTAATGACGACGATATCGACTTCGACTGGTTTGACTTAGATGAAGAGGGCAATTATTGTGTTGACAAACGAAACGCGATATTCAAAGTTTCTTCCGCGCATGAACTGAAAATTCTTTGAATTTCTTCCGTTTATGTTTCATCAATTTTGTAGTTTTTCTCATGTAATGAAGGTATTTATTGTTTGAACGGCATTTGTGTGTGTCCTTTCCTGAACTAGTCTCAGCAATGAGTAGAACGATAGTGTAACAGATTTTCAAGATTATGCACGCTTTCGAAGTCTTGCGAGGGAAAAATACCCAACTTCATAAGCTTAAACGGCCCTATACACTTACAGTTAGAACAAAAACGTGCATGATCGTACCATATTCCGAACAGTTGATCATAGATGACTGAATTCCACATCAGGAGACATTTCGGTCATCGATACAAGTAATAAAAAACTTCAGGGTGTATTGCCAAAATTCAACACATCAAATAAGCAGATTGGCGCAGCAATCTTTCGTCTCGGCCAGCCGATGCTTCAACACTTTACCTGTTCGAGCCTGCCTGTTCGTAAGATCACATTTCGTTTCGAGATACGGTTAGACTTTTTGAAACTAGGAGCAAAATAATAAAACTCACGACGTGTAATTGATCGTTTATTTTAAGGAGTACAGTAAATGAAAATCGTACATAGAAAACATCGGACGGACACCATCCCACTGAACAGAATTTTACCTTGACCTCATGCACTGACACCTTTGACCTATTGCGTAAATTGACCAATCACAGCCAGCGGAACTTCAGGGACTTTCCCTTCACTCATTGTCTGACCTTTGTGGCCATGCTATGGGGAGCTAGCTGCTGCTGAGGAACGTACTTGTTGTACAAAGTTTCGTGGTGATTATCTATTCACGAAATACAAAGATTTATTGCTATCGTATTGTTTAGTAAAAGAAGGTATGGCAAATACGTTATATTTCAAGACTTGTGGATCTCCATTAATTTATACTTGTACAGATTCGACTGCCAGTATCTACGCAGCATGGCATGAGTCGATATTACAAAGTATGAGTTGTCTGTAGCGTGAATCAAAAAATCATTGGCATAAAAATTTGCATAACATTGCATAAATTAGCATAAATTAACTTCGACGTTCGATTTCGCGGTGACATCCGTTTATTAGACCCCCCATATCTTTTTCGTCATCTTTTGTTCTGAAAAGGGGGTCTTAGAATCGGAGGAATACGGTATGATGAAATCTTCAATTGCGTATTTTTGCAGCTTATTTTAGCCACTTTTTTCTGGCCACTGCATCGAGCTATCAAAGATTTCCACCCTTCTTCATCAACATGTGTCAAAAATAGTTATTCTCTACATAAACACAGCGGAGCTATATCGGCCGCTAGGTCGCTTGTCAGAAGGTTCTCATACTTCAGTGACAGTCCAAGAAATACCCTTTCGTCTCTGTATACAAGAAACAGTTGTCTGTATCTACATGCAGATGCATGGTGACCCTGAGATATGCAATTTGCAGTCATTTTATAGCTTTTCCTCATCACGCCTGATTGCCTCCGTAAGGTTATTGCAGCCTTGTACAGTGTGACACACAGCCTTATCAACACCGGAGAGATGTGAGATTTTATGTATCACCCATCTGCTGTACACTGTGTTCTATGTTCATATGAGAACCTGCATGTGTACAGTGGAGTGGGATTGCATGCAAAATTTGACCTTTGAACTCAACAGCCAGACACTCCATAAATGTACATAATCCTCAGGTCATCTTTTACAAGGCAACATTTATGTTTCTGACTGATCCATTGTGTAATAGTCATAATGAGACTTGCTTTTGATATTGTATGGAGCACCAATTATTTTCATTTCTTTTTTCTAAAGCTTGTTTCACCAAAGAAAACTAAATAGACACTATTTTACATATGTTATATGTTTCCATTAACCTATTATGATTAAACAACTGTTTCACAGCAGTACAAAACTTCATGCTTATCTGCACTAAATTTAACTAACACATCGTATTATTTCAATACTGAGTGCACAATACGCAAAAAAAACGCACCAATAATACCGGTACATGTAGGTTTTGTTTTGTTTTATAAAGCCATTGCATTGCTGGTACAAGCATTTTAAAGTACAAAAGTACCCACAATCAAGTACCGTACACACCCAATGTAAAATATCTGCAAACAGAATGCAAATGTTGTGTGTCATGATACATTTTTAAAAAAGAAAGGTTTTTGTCCAAGTGGCTTTTGAATTTCAGATCATTGCAAACCAGGCATCAGACAACCCAGCAGCAAAGGTTTATGAGTCCATTTCTTTATCCATGTATGAACGTCTTACAAGGTCAAGAAGTAATTTGTGAAGGACAAGCACGTTCAGAGCTGGAGCACTCCCACTAATCAAACATTGAAATTTACACTCTTTCTTTCCGTAACACGACATGAACTGTATAATATTATATATGTATAAAAGGACTCTGTTATAGTTAATCTTACACCAGTTGCATGTCTATAAATTATGCTATTTCTGATGATGCAGTACTTTTTTTATTGTGCTTTCTAGCAATTTATCAAAGATATTCTGTGTTTTGAAATGCCCAAAGGTGAGTTAAATTTGAGGCGTTTGTTTCAGTGTCATCTTTAAATGAAGCATGACATGTAATGTTTCATTTGTTTGAAAATCTACCACCAAAAGAAATAAAGTCCAAAGTGACGACTGGATCTATAAATAGAATCATCCTTGAAAAGATGCCATTTGCATACTGGCAAATAATATCAAACTCCAAGTACGTGTTGAATTTATAATGATAGTGTAAATTACTGTTGTTAAATATGCTCACAAAAATACATCAGGCTGTGAACAAATGATGCATGAAAGACGAATTTATGAAAGACTGTAACTAAGTGATTGCTCTGAAGGAAACAAAAATGAAAGCAGACTGCTATGTACCATTATGACGAAATCAACCATATTGAAATGGCACATCTGCGTGGTCAAAGGTCAACTGATGAGAAAACCAAGGCGATCATGTAGTCATCTGCAAACATTAAGCAGATAGTAACATCCATTTCAGTACCATGAAATTTTATTAGCTCTCCCCTTCCATAATTGCTTATTTTCTTTAGCAAGGCAGCTCATATCCCTCGATAAACATCTCATGGAATCACCCCGGGCAGCCCTTGGTGTGTTTTGAACATAAGATTATTCATTACCTAAAGCCACCCTATTCAACATCCCAAGCAGGCATATCTCCAGTGGATTTTATCAACATCGCCAAATATAATAGAGGGGAAATTATGGTAAAACTGGAGACGATATGACAAGGCGAAATTTCGTAAAAATGATCTCAGTTGGAATGGGAGATGAAATTGATTTTTGGAAGGAAAAAAAAATGGTAATCCGTTCTGTTTCATGCCGATGGCAATAAATTATGTGATGGACAACAGAAAATTATCTTAAATTGCTGCAGCATAAATTGTTAGGTTGCAGATATTTATGCATAATTGGAACATGATATACACATCACATTTATCCACTCTGTATGCACCTGTCATGTTAGTTTCAGAGGCCTCTCCACCCATCTCCTTTTTCATTCCATGTGTGTACTTGCGAATGCAACCACCAAATCCATGCAGATATCATAATGTCTGTTTTCATAATGGTGCACCAGATCATATTCAGGTGAATTTTGCTGCAGGGACCCTACATGCAAGTAAAGGAATAAGCCTTGATTTCCAAGGCTTTAATATATTTTCATTTTTATCAAACAACACACTTATTTAAAACACCATTTCAACAACTGTGGCTTTTTCCGTGTTCCTCTATTAACACAAGAAAAAGCAAATCCATAAAGGCAAGTGTGAATTCAAAATAAAATAGTGTGTTCTGTGATTCAGAATATTAAAGATGCAGTAGGGCGGAATTTATGTTCAGCATGAACAACGTGAGACATTACAGCGAACGTCAAAATGAACCGCAGACCAAGTTTGATAAGCCCCTATCAATTTCCCTAGTAATCTTCTAATACCCCTTGTAAAACATCCAGGTACTTTGGTCAGTAAACATACACTGCGCCTGCTGTGCTATCTCCATTCGATCTCCCTATGCAAGCTTCTGCATGGATCAAACCATTTTGTGCCAGTTTACAGCTATGGCTATTTGATATCAGTGTATTCAACGAAGCTCATGGCACACTTGTTATATTTTACAAAACAATGGGACACTGGAGTTCCCGAGACAGTATCGTTGGGAAAATGACGTGTTTTCCCAGTATTTTCTCGATCCTTTGACCCTGCCCAACCCCGTCACCTAAATAGTATAGTTCATTACATAGTTGCGTCCGCCATTGTTATGTCACGATGTTAGTTTTCATCCTCTGAACAAGGAGTTTCTTAGTTTGAAGCAATTATCCTTTCATCTGTGAAGAGTTTTTATTGGTGACTATTACAATTTTCACTGCTATGCTGTTGTTTTCACAAGATGCAGACTGCTTTTCCGTGCAGTCAATCATAAGACAGTTTGTCTACTCTCTACAGTCCATGGAGTCAATGCATGCCAGTTCACACATGCACTATAGCACTATGCTGTTGATCGGCACATGATGTCCTTATGTCAAGTTTTGGGATTTTTTTGATGCTGAAATTTCACCAAAATGCCATTTCTGTATCCAGAGATTGTGTAATCAGTTTGATTTAAAACAGCGATATAAAACATTGTGTCAGTTAATCTCGGAAATTTTGGCTGAGTTTTGCTGTCTTTTATCTATGGTTGTCGATCAGTATGTGCATTGCATTAGGGGCTGTATAGAGAGACCCTGATGTAATCAAGGTATGCCAGTTCATAAAATCGTCAGAATTTTTTTTCTCTGTCGATGTCGATTTGCCCATGATTTGCCTTTCAATATGGATTTTTAGGCAAGAAAGAGCATCATAGAAAAACGGTTGACAGGCGTTTCCCAAACCAGCATCGCATGCTCAGCACTGTGAACGATGTCATAATGAAATACCGGAGAACTGGGCATTTCCAAGTTCACCGGCCGGCCGAGAGTCAAATCAGGGACTCACTCAGTACGACGACATTGTCTTTCACTAGATATACTAACTGGCTGTATCTCAGTCTTTCAGTGTGAATGTTTCTAATTTTACCGTGGAACTCAACTTGTACTTGAGACCTTGCCATTGCCTATCCATGTGCTCTTACACTGACATTTGTTTACTTTGCAAGCTCATGGAATAGCGCTGATCGCAAATGACGTCACTGTTCTCTCTCATTAATATCATAAATAAACATTTGTCCGCATTTTCCGCATTAGTCCGTGGGCTGGAGGGCCCACCGTGCACCCCCCCCATAAACCTACTACATGGGTATTTTTTTGTTCTTTGGGATCTGCTGAACTAGAAAAAAGATGTTAACATTGGATATTTTGGGATGCACTACCTGTCTGCACTGGTTTTTGATTTGTATGTACCGCAAAAAATGGCGAAAAATGGGTAGGGGTAAGGGGTACTATATCTCCCCTAAATTGAGTAAACTAGCATGAAATAGCACAAACCTTACATTTTTGGAAAGCTCAGATAATGCTCTTTCTAAGGAATACCAACTTTAGCAAAATTAACTTGTGTACATAGAATAGGACGACTTTAAAATAAATTTTTTTGACAATTTTGAAATTTTTTACCCAAAATACCATGTAACAATTGTGATTTACTTTTTATTAAGCAAAATTTTCACAACTTTTTGTGTTTAAATTATTTATTCCGACATATTAAACAAGAAAAAAGTGTTAACATCAGATATTTAACTATACACTACTTCTCTGGCGTCAATTTTGAATTGCGTGTATCTGTATGGGGTGTGCAAAAGCTAGGGGTAGGGGTACAACATTCTTTCCTTGATGAAGTAAACTGGCTTGAAATGCCATATACCTTATAGTTTTAGAAAGCTTAGATACTGGTCTTTATAAATGCATAAGATTTTAGTAAAAAAATATGACGTCATAGAATTGGATTACTTTAAATCGTTTTTTTTGGTAATTCAGCAATTTTAACAGGAAGAAAATACGATAACTATTGTTTCCTCCCAATGAAGCAAATCAAACAGATTTATGGATGTTATTTACTAATTGAAACGTGCTGAAGAAGAAAATAAATGTCAAAATTGGGTATTTACAATGCATTATTGTCTCTACTCAATAAAATGGCAAGTTTTGCTACATTGGTATATCGTGAATGGGCATTTTATTGTTATGCAATGAAATAATGCACAGCGTTAAAAGAAGACTTTAAAACGCACACACATAGTCATATTGCCATTTTCTCCTTAAAGTAAATAGATTGTTGATGACTGTCTATTTTTATAATTTACTTTTTAAATATTTTTTTATAAAATAATTTTGATAAGACGTATTTGGAAAATTATCTATGCCTCCTTGTCTTACATATACAGCAAGCATTAATAACAATCTATTAGGCCGTGGCCTAGAGGGGGCATCTACGTGCACCTCCCCCCCCCCCCCCCACCGCACAGGATAACAAACCTGTATTTTTCAGAAGCCTTGGGATCCCTAGAATAAGAAATAGGATTTTAACAGACAAAATATAGGGACTCAATAGCTGTTACGGTCATGTTTTGAAGGGTACCGCAAAATCACGATTTTGTGACCCACATGGATTTTTGTCAAACCTGTCTTCATGTACGTCATCTGCTGAGCTTACTGTTTAACATGATCTGACTTATGGGGTATCATTAGAAAGGTGATTTATTCTTCTTGAAAATGGTATATAGCAATATGCAATATCTTCTATAGTTTTCATGAAATAGCGCCATAATTTACCCCATACCCCAAAGTTTATGTCGCAAATTACTGTCAAAACTAATCTAAATTCTACCAATTATTTACATAGACATAATACAAAGGGCAATGCTGTGTATTAACTTTGTGTTAAATGCTACAAGTACATGTTAGAAACCTGAAATAAACTTTTGACAGAAAAAATATTGGGATCCTGTAGCTGTAACAGTCATATTTTGAAGGGTTCCGCAAAATCACAGTATTACTGAATCACATTCGTTTTTGTTAAACCTGTCTTCTTGTAAGTCTTCTGCTGAGCTTATTTTGAACATAAAGAAGCATATGCGGTATCATTTGAAAGTTAATTTACTTTTCTTTAAAATGATATATTGCAACATGCAATATCTTCAATAGTTTTCATGAAATGAGACCAAAACTTACCCCATACCCCAAAGTTTTATGTCGCAAGTTACAGTCAAAACTTCTGTCAAATTATACCAATTATTTTCCTAGACACTTTACAAAAGGCAATGCTTTGTATAAAATATATTTATTTGGTACAGGAACATGTCAAAAATATGAGTTAGACTTTTAACAGACAAAATATTGGGATTGAATGACTGTTACTTGCATGTTACTTGCATGATTTGAAGGGTACCGTGAAGTCAGAGTATTACCGACTCGCATATGTTTTTGTTAAATGTGTCGTCTTGTAAGTCATCTGCTGAGCTTACATGTTAACATAACCTAGCTTTTAGGCTGCCATTATAAAAACAATTTATTTGGCTTTAAAATGACATATTGTAACATACAGTATCTTTTATAGTTTTCATGAAATAGGACCAAACTTACCCCAAAGTTTTATGTCGTAAATTACTGTCAAAACTTATCTTAAATTCTACCAATTATTTACCTAGACATTATACAAAAGGCAATGCTTTGTATCAAATTGTTTTATTCGATACAGGTACATGTTAGAAATTGAAATAAACTTTTAACACAAAAATATCCGGATGCTGTAGCTGTAACAGTCATATTTTGAATGGTACTGCAAAATCACTGTATTGTCAATTGCATACATTTTCGTTAAACCTGTCTTCTTGTAAGTCGCCTACTGAGCTTATTTTTTATCATAACGTGGCAAGTTGGGCATCATTAGAAAGTTAATTTACTCTTCTTTAAAATAATATATTGCAATATGCAATATCTTTTACAGTTTTCATGTAATAGGACCACAACTTACCCCATACCCCAAAGTTTTATGTTCCAAATTACAGTCAAAACTAATCTCAAATTCTGCCAACTATTTACCTAGACATAATACAAAGGGCAATAATTTGTATAAAATATAGTTTATTTCTACAGGTTCATGTTAGAAACTTGAAACGAACTTTTAACAGAAAAAATATTGTGATGCTGTAGCCGTAACAGTAATATTTTGAAGGGTACCACAAAATCATGGTATTGTCAACTCGCATACGTTTTTGTTTAGCCTGTCTTATTGTAAGTCATCTGCTGAGCTTATTTTTTAACATCAGTTGGTTTTGGGGGTATCATTAAAAAGGTTTTATTTTCTTTGATATAAAATATTGTAATATACAATATCTTCTTTAGTGTTCACGAAATAAGACCAAAACTTACCCCATACCCTAAGTTTATATTGCAAATTACTGTCACTACTGATTTCTAATTCTACCAAACTTTTACCTGGACATATGACAAAAGACAATAATTTGTATGAAATCTGTTTTATTTGCTACAGAGACATGTCACAAATATGAGATAGACTTTTAACAGACAAAATACTGGGATTGAATGGTTGCTGCTGTCATGTTTTGAAGGGTACCATAAAGTCGCAGTCTTACCCACTCGTATGTGTTTTTGTTAAATGTGTCATCTTGTAAGTCATCTGCTGAGCTTACTTTTTACCCTAACCTATCTTATGGGGTATCATTGGAAAGACAATTTTTGCCAGAAAGCGATCGACATATTGTAATATGCAATATCTTCAATAGTTTTCATGAAATAGGGACCAAAACTTACCCCATATCCCAAATTCACAAACTGCAAAGTTTTAGAACAGATGCAGTTTGCAAATCAAACTAAGGGCTGGGGTGATGAGGTTTTTGCTATTTCATTACAACTTAAGATGATAATGCACTTTATGATATGCTAAAAATAAGAGTGATAAAATCTTTGTAATGATACCCTACAATCTGGATTATGGACAAAATAAACCTTGGCAGATAAATTTCATGGAAACCTGTTTAATAAAATTTCACCGTTTCAGCAACATATCCTGCTATCCTTCAAACCATGATGCTAACAGCTATTAAATCCCAATAATTATCCCGTTAATAGTGTCTTTCATAGTTGGAAATGTCTCTGTAACAAATAAAATAAGTTTCATACAAAGTTTGTCTTTTTTTATAGAATTTTTCAAAATTAAATACTAGTTTTGACAGTAATTTACGACATAAAACTTTGGGGTATGGGGTAAGGTTTGGTCCTATTTCATGAAAACTATAAAAGATATTGTATGTTGCAATATGTCATTTTAAAGCCAAATAAATTGTCTTTCTAATGGCAGCCTATAAAGTAGGTTATGTTAACATGTAAGCTCAGCAGATGACTTACAAGACGACACATTTAACAAAAACATATGCGAGTCGGTAATACTCTGACTTCACGGTACCCTTCAAATCATGCAAGTAACAGTCATTCAATCCCAATATTTTGTCTGTTAAAAGTCTAACTCATATTTTTGACATGTCCCCTATCAAATAAAATATATTTTATATAAAGTATTGCCTTTTGTAAAGTGTCTAGGAAAATAATTGGTAGAATTTGACATTAGTTTTGACTGTAACTTGCGACATAAAACTTTGGAGTATGGGGTAAGTTTTGGTCTCATTTCATGAAAACTATAGAAGATATTGCATATTGCAATATATCATTTTAAAGAAAAGTAAATTAACTTTCAAATGATACCGCATATGCTTCTTTATGTTCAAAATAAGCTCAGCAGAAGACTTACAAGAAGACAGGTTTAAAAAAAACGAATGTGATTCAGTAATACTGTGATTTTGCGGAACCCTTCAAAATATGACTGTTACAGCTACAGGATCCCAATATTTTTTCTGTCAAAAGTTTATTTCAGGTTTCTAACATGTACTTGTAGCAAATAACACAGAGTTAATACACAGCATTGCCCTTTGTATTATGTCTAGGTAAATAATTGGTAGAATTTAGATTAGTTTTGACAGTAATTTGCGACATAAACTTTGGGGTATGGGGTAAATTATGGCACTATTTCATGAAAACTATAGAAGATATTGCATATTGCTATATACCATTTTCAAGAAGAATAAATCACCTTTCTAATGATACCCCATAAGTCAGGTCATGTTAAACAGTAAGCTCAGCAGATGACGTACATGAAGACAGGTTTGACAAAAATCCATGTGGGTCACTAAATCGTGATTTTGCGGTACCCTTCAAAACATGACCGTAACAGCTATTGAGTCCTATATTTTGTCTGTTAAAATCCTATTTCTTATTCTAGGGATCCCAAGGCTTCTGAAAAATACAGGTTTGTTATCCTGTGCGGTTGGTGGGGGGGGGGGGGGGAGGTGCACGTAGACGCCCCTCTAGCCCACGGCCTAATAGATTGTTAGTAATGCTTGCTGTATAAGTACATGTAAGACAAGAAGGCATAGATAATTTTCCAAATACGTCTTATCAAAATTATTTTATAAAAAAAATATTTAAAAAGTAAATTATAAAAATAGACAGTCATCAACAATCTATTTACTTTAAGGAGAAAATGGCAATATGACTATGTGTGTGTGTTTTCTAGTCTTCTTTTTAACGCTGTGCATTATTTCATTGCATAACAATAAAATGCCCATTCTCGATATACCAATGTAGCAAAACTTGCTATTTTAGTGAGTAGAGACAATAATGCATTGTAAATACCCAATTTTGACATTTATTTTCTTCTTCAGCACATTGCAATTAGTAAATAACATCCATAAATCTGTTTGATTTGCTTCATTGGGAGGAAACAATAGTTATCGTATTTTCTTCCTGTTAAAATTGCTGAATTACCAGAAAAAAACGATTTAAAGTAATCCAATTCTATGACGTCATATTTTTTTACTAAAATCTTATGCATTTTAGAAAGACAGTATCTAAGCTTTCTAAAACTATAAGGTATATGGCATTTCAAGCTAGTTTACTTCATCAAGGAAAGAATGTTGTACCCCTACCCCTGCTTTTGCACACCCCATACAGATACACGCAATTCAAAATTGACGCCAGAGAAGTAGTGTATAGTTAAATATCTGATGTTAACACTTTTTTCTTGTTTAATATGTCGGAATGAATAAATTAAACACAAAAAGTTGTGAAAATTTTGCTTAATAAAAAGTAAATCACAATTGTTACATGGTATTTTGGGTAAAAAATTTCAAAATTGTCAAAAAAATTCATTTTAAAGTCGTCCTATTCTATTTACACAAGTTAATTTTGCTAAAGTTGGTATTCCTCAGAAAGAGCATTATCTGAGCTTTCCAAAAATGTAAGGTTTGTGCTATTTCATGCTAGTTTACTCAATTTAGGGGAGGATATAGTACCCCCTACCCCTACCCATTTTTCGCCATTTTTTGCGGTACATACAAATCAAAAACCAGTGCAGACAGGTAGTGCATCCCAAAATATCCAATGTTAACATCTTTTTTCTAGTTCAGCAGATCCCAAAGAACAAAAAAATACCCATGTAGTAGGTTTATGGGGGGGGTGCACGGTGGGCCCCTCCAGCCCACGGACTACATATAACGACGAGAATAAAACCTGCGAGTGTTAGAATGGCTATTTAGCGTCACAATTATTCGTATGAATTGATGACTGAGACTAAAAGCTGCAACAACAGCCGTGCATACAACGACAAAATTTGTCCGAATTTCAGCATATTTGTCCGAAAGTCGCGCGCGTGCAGCTATATTTAGTAACAAACCCGGAATCGCGATCAACGCTATTTACTATTCAAGTTTGGGTAAAGTATGTCATGTGACATGACTGCTTACACGGGAAATACTTCACGATAACAGGATCGACGCACGTAACAATGCAAACAAGTTCTGTGAAAAATCGAGTTTGAAATTACTGTTGCAATTACAGGTTTGGCGTGTAATCCACGCCAAAATTAACACCTTACATTTTGAGCCAACCTACATGCAACTCTCACGAAGGTACATGCAACTCTCACGAAACTGCATGCGATTCACAAAGCTACACGCAACTCTCGCGAACGTGCATGCAACTCACGAGGCTACATGCAACTCACGAAGCTACATGCAACTCACGAACTTGCATTTTGAGCCAACCTACATGCAACTCTCACGAAGCTGCATGCGACTCACCAAGCTACATGCAACTCTCACGAAGCTGCATGCGACTCACCAAGCTACATGCAACTCTCACGAACGTGCATGCAACTCACCAAGCTACATGCAACTCTAACGAACGTGCATGCAACTCACGAACTTGCATGCAACTCACGAAGCTGCATGCAACTCACCAAGCTACATGCAACTCGCTCGAACCTCATGCAACTCTCTTGAAATGCATTCGCTTTGCGCTGCGACTTATTTGAATCGGACTCCCTAGATTACCTTTGAAGCTCAACTCATTTTGCTTGAAGCTCGTTTTTGAGCTGAACGCATTCGTGTCGGGGGACAGTCCGTGTGAAGGGGGGACTTTGTTGGGGTAAACCAATTTTAAATAGGGTCTGCTGCATGCTGCCTTCGATTTAAATAAAGGCACTTCTGGGTTGAGAAAACCATACGTGAATTGGAGTACACTATGTCGGTTAACGTGTGTGAATGAGGTTCTATCGTATTTTATTTGACTCTCATTTTACTTCAAGTAGACTGTGCCACAATGTGGTTTACAATAAACCAACCCATCATTAAAGTGACTAACTTTGCTCCGACAACACGGAAGCTTATGAGACGTCACAACGCGTCATACCAACGTCATATGACGTATTCAGATGTGTTCTGCCAGTGAGCCAGGGGATCTGAAAAAAATGACCCGACATATAGTATATGCAGTGCAACAAGCGACTTGAGTTGCCCGTCGCATTGCCTCGTTTGTACGATGTCATCGTGTCACTCGATTACCATGGACGAAAACAACAATTGTCTGCGCAGCGTAAAAATCTCCGTGCTGTGTGAATTTATCTCTGCGCTCATGGAAATTCTCCGCGCTGTGTAAAAATCTCGGTGCTCTTAAAAAAATCTCCGCTGTGTAAAATAAATCGTGGCGGTGTGTAAAAATCTCGGCGCTGTTGAAAACTCTCCGTGCTGTGTAAAGATCTCTGCGTTGTGTAAAATAATTCGCGGCAGTGTGTAAAAATCTCGGCGCTGTTGAAAACTCTCCGCACTGTGTAAAAATCTCCGCGCTGTTTGAAAATCTTGGTGCCTTTTAAAATTTCTCTCTACTGTTTAAAATTTCTCCGCAGGCTGTTTCAAATCTCCCTGCTGGGAGACAATTCTCCGCACCGTTTCAAATTTCTCTCTACTGTTTGTTCTCTGCGCTATTCACTTCCGTGACTATTCAATAAGGAAAATGAGGGCAACTTCACACAGCGTATGCGTACAGCTGGCGATGTTTTACGGGTCGAGTATTAGCCTGCTAAATACGTAGTCCTTACAATCGCCTTGTCAGACGTAGACAAAACAAATTGAAATCATAAAAGTCGACAGGAAATGGCCCAAGGATATATCCTTTACAATCGAATTAATGTAAGAGAACAATTTACAAAAACACTGAACATTTGCAATGTACACTATGATGAGTGATTCCTGGAGATTCCAACATCACCGACAGCTTCAGATTTTATAATTACTTTCTGGGAGGTCGTTCACAATTATTTGTCCAGTGGAGGCTTTTCATAATTTGTTTACCACCTGATTTTTTAAAGTTTCATACTTCAACTCGGACAATTTGCGTATATTGCGTACAGTACCCTGCCTAATCATCAAGTCATACAATATTTTCACAGTACATTGACCGTATCGACATCGATAAAATACGAGTCGGGATAAAATAGAGTAATATATTTACAAGTTTTTCCTTCGCGACCGGTCGTAGAGTCGTGGCGATAAATGCCAAGAGAAATAGAGTATTTTTTCAAAGTTTTTCTTTGAAGAAAAGGTCGTTGGGTCGTGGCGATGCATGTCAGGAGAAAAGAAAGTTAAGTAGTTTTTCAAAGTTTTTCCTTCACGACGGGTTGTGGGGTTGTGCACATGCACATGGAGAGAGTGTACGTTGGTATACATCGCCCCATCGTGTCAAAGAATGATGGTATCCTTGTAGCGTTTCTAATGGCATCTACATTGCGTTTGAAACAGCCACAACACAATATTAATATTAGTTGAATTCCATTTGTCAACAAAACATACGACTAATAAACATAAACAACAATACAGACAACAATAACAACAACAACTAGATTTCTTGGTTTTATGGTTTTAACATTAAACTAAGAACAGGCCGAGGTCATAGCCTGCCTGCCAGGATCGCTAGTCTCGTCTGATTAGCATGGCGACCAGCGCGGCCTCTCATTTTGTAGGGAAATCAGATCGTTAATTTTGACACCTACCATAACGCAAGCATTTAAAGATTTAGAAAGTACCCATTTCGATAAAGCTTATATGGAACAACCTCTCAGTTCATTCTGAGTTCTGCTATCTTTCCGGATTTGCAGTAAATTGCCTAGAACCCGGCTGATGAATTTGTGTCACAGAGAGTGCTCAGTTTTACATGATTTATAAAATAACTCAAAGGAATTTTTTGGAATAAAATCAATGAGCGTCATAGTTCAACATGTAATTTACGTATGTGGTAAATGTCATGTATTTTGAGCGCATTTTTATGTTAGATTTTCGACGGCAAATCCGAATCGCCCGGTTTACAGTGTAGTCAAAAGTTTTGCACGTCACTCGCGATCGGTTGATAGTGTCTATATATGCTAATGAGCGCTTGGCTGTCTGACTGTCTGTGACTTGTAGAGCCGATAACTATCGGCGATTTCGGACTTAAACTATGATACCAGACGATACTTTGTCAAATCGTGGGTAAATATCGGATGTATATCGGAGATTTCACCACCAAACATATCTGACCATCCGACCACCTCTGTCCTACTCTTAATTCAAAATAGCATCCATGGTCGGTAGTCAAGAATCCTGCATGTTTTACACTATTAGATTTATTCATGCACGAAATACAATTTTTACATTTAATGCATTTTTCATTAAATGTCCACACGAAACTTTCATACACATTACTATTTGAACTTCGTCGATAGGGACGATCGGATATCATATATCATCGAGAGTTTGGGAGGGCCTAGCACGAAATACATTCTTTACATTTAATACATTTTACTCGATGATCGGGACTTGGACAGAGGACCGATTGGACATCATGAGAAGTTTTGGCTGGTCTTGCGCGAAATACATTCTCCAGGCCTACAACAATAGACTATACTAGATTTTTCAAATCGCGGGTAAATATCCAATATATATTGGAGCATTCCTCACTTTACAGATCTGAGCAAGCCCGATTTCCTAAGTTCGACCCTAACTTCGAAAAACAGACGATATTATAGATTTGTTAAATCGCGGATAAATATTTCCCGATATATCAGCCATTTCGATCTGGCCAAGTTCGATTTACATGGTAACACATACAATCAGCCAATCATTCCGTATCATTCACGAACCAAAAATTAATATTAAGCTACTGATGAAGAAAACTGTTTTCGAAATGTAGCGTTGAAGGATCGCAGGGTCACTTCAACTTAGTGTCTCCAATCAAGTTCGGGGTCTGTACAAGTACAGTGGCTCCCTCCACGGAATCATATACAAAACGCAAACAACCAAGATATGAGTGGGAGATGCTTTCCCACTATTACACATCTTGGTTGAAATTGGTATGGTTTGATTTTAGTCTGGGAAAGTAATAATCGATGTCAGAAATATAGCTGTCCTAACTCTCTATAGTCGTCTTACGTACGCTCTGAACTGTTGACGCATAATTACAGTACTCCTCTCCCTGATAGCTCCAATCGTCTGTATCGCCGATGACGTCAAGCATGCTGCTACCATGAGCCCTTTCGCAATTAGATTCCAAGCATAAATGTATTCAACTTCTCTTTTCATCGCGCCATAGTTGTCAGCGCGTGCAAGTATGTGGCAAATTTGAGCTGTTTTTTTATTCAAGGGTTCTATCAGAAGGGATAAATGATGAAATTCGCTAAACTTAGGTTTCCCTTTTATGGGGGCTTTTGGCACATACCTTTATCATGTACGTATGGCAATTATCAGTAGTGGCAGCCCTAAAAAAACCTATTGAGGCGGATCTGAAAAAAAATACCATGCTGTGGGCTCCTTTCAAAAATGGTTCACCCCAACCAAGCCCCCCCCCCCCAAAAAAAAAAAACATGGATTATCCCCCGACACGAATGCGGTCAGCTCAAAAAGCAAGACGAATGCAGAGTCATCAAATGAGTTGAGCTTCAAAGGTAATCTAGGGAGTCTGATTCAAACGAGTCGCGGCGCAAAGCGAATGCATTTCACCAGTTGCATTGAGTTTCGTGAGAGTTGCATGCAGGTTCGCGAGTTGCATGTAGCTTCGTGAGTTGCATGCAAGTTCGTGAGTTGCATGCACGTTCGTTAGAGTTGCATGTAGCTTGGTGAGTTGCATGCACGTTCGTGAGAGTTGCATGTAGCTTGGTGAGTCGCATGCAGCTTCGTGAGAGTTGCATGTAGGTTGGCTCAAAATGCAAGTTCGTGAGTTGCATGTAGCTTCGTGAGTTGCATGTAGCCTCGTGAGTTGCATGCACGTTCGCGAGAGTTGCGTGTAGCTTTGTGAATCGCATGCAGTTTCGTGAGAGTTGCATGTACCTTCGCGAGAGTTGCATGTAGGTTGGCTCAAAATGTAAGGTGTTAATTTTGGCATGGATTACACGCCATATATACAGGTCTTAAAATCGCATGCTTTATTTCATTTCTTGTCAACCACTTTGGGCTTCAAAATGGTTTCTTCCGGAAAGGGAGCCAGAAATAGAAGGGAGATTGAATGGCGATAACACAGCAGGCGCCTTGTATGTTTATTGCCCTGTTTATCGGCAACACTAACCAAAGTACCTCGGTGTTTTCCAAGGGATATTAGAAGATTGCGAGGGAAATTGATAGGGGCTTATCAAACTTGGTCTGCGGTTCATTTTAACGTTCGCTTTAAGAATTCTCTGTTGGGCGGGCATGCATTTGTTCAATTATGGCCTGAGCATGCAAAATTTCAGCATTGCTGTAAGGAACAGCAGCTACCTAGTGTACCGCAAGGTAATTACAGCCCTAGTAAAACTTACTTTTCCAGTTTCAATTTTATAAAAGGAAAAACATTCATAAATGGATAACTGATATTTGAATTAGGTGCCTTGATGATAATGATGTTGACTTAATTGATTATTCATGAACAAAATGAAATTCATCTTTACCAAGAGGGCATTGAGGTCAAAGACATGATCATAATGACAGATGATACCCAAAACTAGGTTTGGGTTTATTGAAGCGGAGATCAAAAAGATTTCATTTATATGATCACATGAATGTAACGAAACTGTACAGGTCATTTCATTTGATTGTGGCAGTGAATGTGAAGCAACTGTACGGTACTGACAGCTTTATGCACTGAATAACAAGTAATGGTAGGCCTAACTAGGTAATCCTGACTCAAATCAAGCCAGCAGGCATTGACCTAGGTGTGTGAGAAATACTGTCTACAAGCTGTGTAAAAAATATCACCCGTCAAAAGCCATATGTATGTATACAAATATGTATACAAACTGTAGGATTAGTTAGCAAGGATACTCTGTTTGACAGGTTCTTGGTAACTATGATTCATGAGTTACAAAAAAATGCTGTTGTTCAAACTTTTTCAGCATCATATATATGTACATGTGTGCACCAATAGCAGTGTTACTGGACATGTAGTTTTGCATAATTTTTGAGCTCACTAGAAGTGGTGTGGAAAAATATGTTGAGAAATGTTGAGGCAGTGATTAACTTTATGAAGTGTTCAGCAACATATGGAAAGTCAAGATTGGAAAAGTTTTAGGGCAACCGAAGAAGGTTGCCAGGGCGACATGTAATTGGAGGCAATTGTATATTCATCAAGTGTCCTTATTTGGTTGTAGGATGTTTAGTTCCACTCAGTAAACGTGAACTGATACCTGTACTTTAAGTCCAGATGTTAGTATCGTATGACACACATTCTTTTTATGAAAACACTTGTCTAATATGTTTGAAAATTTGGTTCAAATCGGCAACTTGCAAGTCGTTTTATGTGTTCATTAGTATCGAAGCAAAGAAAACACACTTTCTTCTCCTGATAGATGAAAATTTGATTCTGGAAAGAATTCATACTGTTCTGTAATACTCAGTAATTCAATTTGATTTTCCCTGTACTTAAAGCAAGTAAATATTTCTCGAAATATTTTAAAATCTAATCAGATGTAGTTAAATGCTAGGCTTGTGAATATAGCACGTTGTGAATCATACTTTGTTATTGGCAATCAAGTTCTCGTTGAAAAGTAACATTATTCCCAAGAAATGTTAGTATCCCACTCCCTTGACAGCCTCATCAAGAAGAAGAAGATTACAAAACTGTTTAGATGAAACGAGCAGGGATATTTCATATCACGTAATGATCAGAGTAGAGAGAAAATTGAGAGCAGCTCTGCTCAGTGCGAAGATGGTTCATTTCCTGGAAAGCCAGGTTGGCTTTCATCCAGTACGTGGTAATAAGAAACTGAGATATCCTGGCAAAGCTGTCCTTCAAGAGAAAAGATGAAAGTCTTACCCTCAAGAAAAAAAACAGTAATAACCAGCTATACTGTATATGTGAACAGTGTGTCGTCAAGGAAGTTTAGAGAACCAATGGAATCATAATTTTTGTGTAAAAGGGTGTCATTGATTTAGTTCTTGTAAATGTAATTGACAAGGGTGTGGCCACATGAGTTACTTCTGGCCAAGACAAGAAATTGACAAATGAATATGAGTATTTTGTAGATCTCTTATAATAATTCATTCTCATGTTTAATTTTCCACACAAAATAATTTGCTTGAGTGTCTGGTATTATTTGTGCAATGGATGTAGTTTGATTGTCAGTGCTTTGCACGGTTGTTGTAGTGACAGGGAAAGACACTTATTTTTTTATCCACTTGCCCTTCGGGCAAGTGGGGGGTTCGGTTCACTTGCCCGAATTGGAAAACCACTTGCCCAGTATAATTTACGTGTTTGAAAAAAGCTAAAACATTGGTTTTTCATTTCACACACTTTATTTTGAAAATTATCATGTTATCATGAGAAAATGTCAGACATTCTCATAGGGTTCTCCTCACACTTCTAAGAGTGCTGGATGGCTCATTTATATTAAATTAATTATCAAAGCCCCACTAGCAGTATCATATAGCATTCTTTATGTGATTTTACTTCTGAACTAAAACAAGATTTTGGGAATGTGCTCTTTGAGGGGTTGGAATACAAGTATTGTTAACTGCCCAGTGAGACTGCATGTGCAATTTCGAACAAGAAAAATAATGTGTGCCCAAACGTAAAATGGCACCCAATGCAAATATAGCAAAAACAGTGTACACCGTGCATATATGCGTTTGAATATTCACGGAAACAACAGAGTAGTCCAATGTAATGCATAGTGTGAATGTTTTCAACTGGGACAAAATGTTTTGTTTTCTTTGTAGTATGGTGGGAAATCAAATAATGGTTAAAATGTAAATTACTTGTCCAATGTTTCACTAAAGAATGTTTTGTAAAGCTGCAAAAGACAACATCCTGTAAATGGGTAGAATTTAAAGAAAACCAGAAAAAATAGGAAGCCTTTTTAGGTCAACAAATTTCAAGATTTACAGCTAGTGGGGCTTTCATATTCATAGAAAAAATTCTAACAGTTCATATGTTTGTATGTTTACTTTCTCAGATCTTAATGTACAAATAATAACAGCCATTTTAATTGTACCTTCAAAGTATTTTTGCAGTTAAAAGTTTTAACTTATATATACAGAAAGAAAAAAATCTGTAGCTATAAAGGAATGTTTTGAAGCTTCTGAAAAATAAAGTACTTCTTTGTCATGTTTTTACTGCGCTGACATCATACACAAGCCCTATGAAGTTTGGATTACCATTGCACTATACCAGTATCCTATGTTTTTCTAATAACCTAGGTGGTCTTTTTTATGCGCATGCGCAGACTAATAGAATTTAAACCAACAACCTAAGGCGTCGGTGGTTTTCTATGTGTCTTGAAAGATGAGTTTCTCGATGTCAAACTCGCTCCAATTGCTTCTTGACAGTCATTTTAGAATGGGAAAATTCACAAACAGAGAGGTTGGTCGCCACGGACAAGTAACTTTTAGCTTATTGACCTGAAAATTAAGTCAGTGTTCATTGAAAATTCAAAGACTGGCCCGTTGACACCAAAGCTTGCTCATGACTTTCATTGCATGCGGTCTTGCCACGATGCCACTCACTGTCACTTAACAAGTTAACATTGAAGAGTACGTTTTAGTAAAACTCCCTTTTTTGTGGTGATTTTTCACCACTGGACTTTATTTTCACATCATTATAAACGTTCATACAAAGCACAAAAACCGCTGTGTGTTTCTTTTTTTACCGTATCAACATATTGTGAGACACCGTAACCTCACAGTCAATGACAATGCAATGAACTTTGGTGAACGTACGCTCCACCAGCTGAACAGCTTTTTCATATGCAAAATCAGCGTACGGTATTTAACGGTGGTATTGTTTGGACTGCATTTATTGAAAGCGATTACATGATTCTTTTCATCAACTCTTCATGCAATTTTATGAAAAATCTTATGGAAATGTTCACAATGACATAACATGAAATTTTTTTGTTGTTTAAGTCCGTGTTCCCTCACCGGAAAATCGCTCTCGTGAATTCGATTTCTTGGTATTATTTTTTTCACTTGTCCCGTCGGGCAAGTGGCATCGGAGGTTCACTTGCCCGAACGCGACTTTCACTTGTCCCGGGCAATCGGACAACCCTTAGTGTCTTTCCCTGAGTGAATGTGTACATTTCCTTTTGTGTATGTTTCTTCCTTGGCAACTGCATACATGTTGATTTCTGTTTCTCTCGAGGCCATTGAAAAGATGCTGTGTGTACATGCTGGAGTGATGTTGTATAAGAAATGTACAATAGAGCTGCCAAATGGAAAAATTATCATGACTCGCTCAGAAATCGGATTTCGTGATGAAATCTCAACAACTTGCTCGGGGCATGGTCAGGAGATATTACAGGCAATCCGTGCTCAACCAGGCTCTGCTTCCTAAGTCAGGTTGCCCATTAGGTACATGAATTTTTTATTGTCGAAAAACCCTATAAATTACTGACGCATTAAATACCAAAGGTTGACTACAATGCTGTCACGGTTTGGTGCAGTCCAATGTTGTTTTATAACAGATGTCAACAGACAAGTTTGGTCGAGTTCAATTATATAGGTTATTTGTTGCATCTGTGAGCAAATCAATTCTTATACTTTATGTATACTATGCAACAGAATGCCAATACGAAGAATTATCTCTGCTAGATTAGGCCTAGGAAGTTGATTTGAATATTTAGGAATGTTGTATTATGTCCACTCTTTATTAGGTAGATAATCAGATAGAACCATAGGAATGTTTGATGAGATTTCAGACTAGATTATAATTTGTCAGGCCACCATAGTGGATTCCGTGAATTCTTACAATATATGCGTAGATCCCATGGCAGTTAAATTGGGTAGAAAAAAATCCAATTTTGTTGTATTTGCTGTGAAATTAGAAACACTTATATACATAACTGCATTACCAATTCAATGTGGGGATATCATCATGTAAGTACATCTGATCTTTTAAGGAAAAATTGTTCACATTTCTGTCGAGTTCATCATTATATTTTTTTTCAACACAATGTCATCATGTGTTTCACAAATAATAGTGTGCAGGTATAATGATGCTCACTGACAAAGATGATGATAATAGTCATAGTAAATTATGTTTTCATCAGTACAATTTTAAGATCTGCGCAACATTTGAAAAAAGTTAAATTGTAGGCAACCTTCATGTATATTATTCCTGCCAGATAGCTTGAATTACCCAACCATAGAGAAGTGACCAGCAATTTATGCAGCAGCCTAATTTAGACTGTTTTAAAAGAAGGAAAACTCTTGTGAACTGTTCATAGAAAAGAAATCGTGCTGTGAATTTCATATTTTCAGTTTCAATGAATTTGATACGCTGTGAAGGAGCATATTGCAGTGTGATATCCATTATACTACATCAGGAGACAAGATAATTTACGTGGGCATATTCAAACCATCAGACCTTGCAGAGATGACTCCGCTCCCACACTTTTGTAAATTTTACCAACTGCCATGACAACATTATTCAACACACTTTGATTGCCCTGACTACTCGTCCTTGCAGACATTCCGTTTAATTTGTTCTCCTAATGACACCAGATTTCAATATTGTACAATCAGTTGCTCACACTTTGAAGGAAATGCAGTCGTTCTCTTTTTCCATCCCCCGCAAAACGTTTTATTTTTGTATTCAGTCTCCACTTGTCTACTGTCAGAGTCGATATGCGGCAAAGCCACATTTGCAAGCTGGCAAAGGAACATCAAAAGCTGCACACTTCACAAAAATGCGGTGAACTTTGACCCCATCACAACCAAATTTAGAACACCCATATTGTTTTCTCTTGCAAAATTTGATTATGATTGAGTGAAATAGGCAGAAGGATACATGAACAATATATTGTAAGTGTCCTTGGGGAGAAAAAATGGGACTTAAAATAAAATATTCACAAGAAACATATCATGTTGCAGTGAAACTAAAAAATTGAAACATCTTGAATTTGTTGATCATGCCATATAAGCCACAGGATTGACTGGCATGAAATATTTGCATTTGAAAGTCCTTTTCAATTTCTATGAGATGTTTGTGGGTGTTCTGCCAAGGCAGAGAGAGACACAACAACTTGGAAAGTGACCTCGTCACACCGCCAATCAGCCTCTGTGAAAAGATTTCCTTCATATCAAAACAGCTGTGGCGAGTCAGTCCGGAGGTAAAGGTCGCAGGGCTAACTGAGGCTAATGGCAAGGTCAGAGGTCAGATCGGTCATTTTCAAATTCCCTTCTGTTTTGGCTTCCAGTGGTTGTACAGTGTATGTTGGAAATTCGACCATAGTTTGGAATGCTACATTGCAGTTCATAAAATGTCATCTTTTCGCTGCTTTTTCTCGAAATTCTACAATCAAAGGATTTGTCCCCCAGAGAATATATCATTGAAATATTTTCAATCGTAGGTAAGCCTGCCAAGAGAAATCAGCAATTGAATATTCAAGGGTAGAGCGTCATGTTCTGTGGCACAATGGGATTTTTTATTCCATCTATTCATCGACTGATTCTAATATGCAGTATACCACTTATATACCACAGTATCTCTTTGAATGAGTGTCAAAGATGGCTCCCATTGACAATTTTTTTCCTTTCATGAAATGTACAGTGATGAGGATTGCCCCATGGATGTGTGAAGAGATATCTGTGATGTTTGAAAAGTTTTCAGTGAAAGAAACTGCCAATTGGTACGATAGAATGTCCCTACTGACATATAATGTAGTTACGTGTGAATTACATACTGTTGGACACCTATAGAGTCCTATGGTACAGCTTCAATCATGTCATATAACCCATATGTGCATAAGGTCAGACACAAAAAGAGTGCTCGTAGCATTTCTCAGTTTAAGTGGTTGGCTGGTTTCTTTGCCTGTCACCAGGCGACCTTGGCATGCAATGTTAGTCGTCAGTGTGTCCAAATGGTGTTGACCCTGAGGTCAATCCAAGCTGGCCAAAAAACAGAATCATGGGCTGACAGAAAGTCCAATAAAAAAACTATACTGGTAATACTAAAATCAGACCTATCTAATAGGGTACACTGCATGTATCATCAAAAATATTTTCATTTTTATATGCAAGATCTCTTCTCAAAGTAATGTTAAGTATCATATTTTTGCATTTCTGACATGTTGATCACATATTTTTACTGTCATCTGTGGCTGTTGCACTTCCGTTCTATTGCCCTACTTACTGTCCTGTCTCGTTCTCTAACCCCTCTCAGTTCACCACACCCATGGCCACACAACAAACATCCTTGTCAAATCTAACAAATGTGATTTGACAGGTTGGGTAAAAAAAAAGGCTGCAAATTATTGTCAAGTATGCTAAAATTGAGTGTAATAGTATCTATTTCACCACTTACACGCTGGGAAGATTGACTTCATCAGCCATAGTGCTGCCAAATTTATTGACGTTATCGTATCGTGTTACGCCAACAGTGAACAGGCTCCAAGCTATTTTATCTGTCAGTTTTTTGAAAGTTCACAGAGTTCACGTTGGGTAGCAGGAGAAATTAACAACAATAATCAGATTCTATTGTTGTCGGAGCAAGTGCTGTATCCATATGCGCTCACAAGATGAACTCTATGCTGCCGGTCTATGTGCCATTCACACAAAAAAATTCAGTGGGACAAATACAGGTTAAAGACAGAACATAATCAGATTCAGAGATGGAAAGATTAAATCAAACCAAATAGTTTGAATGACGTATACAATGTTACAATATGTCAAATGGTATTTTAAATTTCAGGTGGTGTTCTGTCAAGTGAATCATTGTTATGCGACCTATTTGCTTTGGGCCCCCACCTTGATAGTTCTTTGTTTTGGGCTGTTTGCATCCGTTGTGAAGCACAGAGGTAGTGTTTGAACTGTAATCAATATTTTCCTGTGACCTTGCTTTTTTGACAAGATGAAGGGTATTGTCTCAGAAACAATGTACACTCCCTGTGAGTTCATATCCAACTGGTACAAGAATGGCACGTGTTGTGCGCCCATCTCCCTTTGTCTGTAATATCCCGTCAAGTCGCTTTTCACTGTCTCTGCTCATGTTTATTGTTGTGGCCAGCCAGGTTCAGAAACAAATAGAAAAATGGACAAAAGCATTTATATGAGACTGTAGGATACTCAACTTACTTTATAATCTCTGTATCACGACTGACCAGAGTTACCCCTGTGTGTGAAAGAGAAGCACAGATAATGAGCATCTAGAAGAAGAATCCCTACTCGCTATGTGATGCACAATATCACATCAACAAGTTACAGATATTCTTTTTAGCTTAAGTTCAAAATCAGTACTGAATGAAGTCCTGTGTGCAAAGTTTTTTAACATTCCTACTACACTCATGGACAGTATTGTAGTCGTTCTTCACTTGGCGTTTTCCAATGTCATGTGTAGAGTTTAACCCCCAGTATTAGTTTACTTTTATTATGGTTTATCCGTATTGTTTTGAGTGACAAGGTCAGACCAATGTATATAAATAGGGGTTGACTTCTCTGCAAAGTTCATGAAAATTGTAATCAATGCAAACAACTGACTATACGCCGTTTATTTTGTGCATTTGACATCACAACTCAAATAGAACTCCCCTGAATGACTCAGTGTTGGAAAAGACAGTGCACAAGGAGATGTTTTGGCCTTGTTTTTGACAACAGATAAATTTCAACAAAGGCTTGAAGTGACATGATCCAAAGCAAACAATAGGAAACAACAATAGCCGTAGAAGTTTCAACAAAGGTTCAAATAAACAGGTTGTTTGGTAGCTTTTATCGCAAATAAAAAAGTGATTTTCATAATAAAATGTTCAAAGGAAAACACATAGACCCTAGAAAAAAGACTAAAGGTCTACGGTACATGTAAGACTCAGAAATAAATGGCATGAAAATATCCAATTTCAAGAATTGATGTTAGGGCCTGGAATTCAGGACATATAGGCTTTAAAGCGTAAAGATTGAAATTGGTTCCATTACCTGGTTTTGAAACCTTTGTCTACCATGTATGAAAATCTCTGTCCAAATTTTTACCCTGTAAATTGAATTTGAGTGCGTGGAAATCATAGCACTGGCTTGGTGGAAATTCAGGAGATATGTTGATGAGGGAATATGTACACAATCAATAAGTTCAGTATACAATGCTTTTTATCATAGCCATTTAATCCAGACTCTGTTGTTTAGCTATTATTGGCTGTATATAATAATATCTAACGACATAATAGTGGAAATCAATAGAGTAGTTGTTTTGTGTGCTCAGAAGAGACAATAGGGAAGTACATGTAGATGTACTTTTGTCATAGAGCCAATGTGCCTTGTGACAGGTATTTTAAAGCTCTTGGTGTAAACAAAATTTCACCGTCTTAGTTTTTCAAAAATCAAAAATTTGATTTTTTCCCGTGAAATTAACACAGGAATGGCAGCCATTTTGAATTTGAAATATTGGTAATTGTTTCGTAATCTGTTTCTCCAGTACAAAACTTTGCAAGGTAGTCCCTTGATATTTATTCTTGATTTAGTAAGAGAATGGTCGAAAGTGTCATTGAGTAATGTCTAAGCAAAAGTTTTAGACATTCCCTTTTGAGGTGTGTACCACCATAACCCTTTTCCTGCCAGACAGTATTACTTCCCCATCAGCCAAGTCAGTAAAAAGCGGTATTGAGCCAAAACATGACGTATTTTCACCCACTTGGCTTGGCCTGTTGTAGCATCTTTAGTCCAAAAAAATCAAGTTTACAGTATTTATGTTTTCAACAGCTTTCAAATGTACAGTATTATGTTCAAATACACCATATGGAATATGTTGCGTTTCATTAATTTTAACCATCTTGACCTGATGGTGAAATATGGACTTGGCAGGAAAAGGTTTAAACATATGAACGTTGAAACTAAAACAGAATCAGAGCAGCTATGGCTCTTGATGCATCTGTTGTTGTTGCTGTTTAATGGTTGGTTCTTAGGAGTGACGTCTTACCAACGCAGTGGAACACAGCGTCCCCCACAAAGTGATGTCAGAAACTTTGTCACGTTGTTATGGCATCGCCTCCCGCAAAGACGACGAAAATGGCTGTCTTGGAGGTTGAATGTGTGTGTGTGTGCACGACTGTTAGAGAGGTGTTACTTGGCTTAGACAAGTCAATCAGATGTTGATATTGCACATTGTGTTTTTTTGTCGGTGTTAGCCATCCTCAAGAGGTGTGGAAGGCCTTGGAAATGAAACAAGTCACCTCCCACACAAAGTGGCTGTTATTGTGTCTGATTTGAAGTAAGATTTACAACTGCATCTTCAATGCAGAAAGGGAAATCCTGTATAGGATAAATAAATCGTATTACCAAGCATTAGAGTAACAAGGGATTAGAATTAGAAATGGTACCTTTCAGAGAGATGTGAAATAGACCTCTCCCTTGCTTTACACAACAGCTTATAATAAACACATGTGCAACGCACTACGTATTTGGTTAACAGTAGGGACATGATGTAAATAGTTCAATACTGTGTTATACCAAGTTGTTTACATCTGTTGCCATGGTGAAAAATGTTGGTATGAATCATGTCACTTGCCCCTTGCAGACGAAATCAAATAATAAGGGGATACTCAAAAGGTAACTTTATCAAGCCTTTGGTTGTCACTCTTACTTCAAAAATTAAAATCAAGACAAGAAAACACAATGGAAAGGATATTCACTTGTAGTACTGACCTCGCTTGAGTATCAAGAGTGTTTTGACAGTAAATATACAGCAGTTTAAGTCTGTGTTTTCTGACAAACTTCATGTCGCAATAGTGATGTTGCCAGACCTGTTTATTGGTGAATAGCATTATCTTATTTCATTCTGAAGTGTCCCTATTATCACACCATAAGGAGTTTCACTTTGCGCATTGAGTCAATGTTACCACTCACTGAAGTATCAACTTGACATCATTACGGCATCCAGTCCTCACCCCTCTATGTGACATGTCATGAAATGAGTTTCACACTCACTCACCTACATATACAGTGAAACCAGTCCGGGAAAGCTTTTGTGTAAGTACAAAAGTGTCCTTACTAAGAAGATGTCCACAGTTAAGAGGTAAAAGAAAGGTTTAGATCTTTAAAGAATCTGTCTGTAGTAGAGAGGTGTCCTGATTAGAGAGGTGTCACTGGGGATG